>NC_072010.1:30509626-31249626 GCF_027791375.1 Indicator indicator
ATACAGTTTTGTCCTCCTGGAGTCCGACATTTTACAGCTGCAAAGTGATATGTTTGGTAGTGTGTCTCTAACGCTTGAAAAAGTTCTATAGAGCTTTGCTTTTCTCTGTTTTCATCTCTTTAGTTTTGGAATGTACAGTCTATGAGGTAAAATTAAGATGACATTAAAAGCTGTCTTCAGTGCAGCAATACGCACCGAGGCTCCAATGGCAACTACACTAAGAAGTGACTATCAAAAATAGGAGCTCATTTGAAGTTTGCTATGAAAAACCTCAGTCCCTGCAAGGGGACTGCAGTAACAAATCTTACCCTTTGAGACCTTCAGCTGTAAGAAAGCTCGGGGCTGGTACACGCAACCTCATTTGCACTGCCAAACATGGCACTGTTGAGAAGGTTCTAGAAAAACATCAGTTCTGGGGGTATTCTGCAGGAAGGGCTCACCTATACATACAAAGGACAAATTCCAAAGGAAATGTAAACAATCAGTATTACACGCAGAAGGCTCTCACCGGGTGGAGGCCAAGTTCTTTGCCATCACTTCTTGTTTTTTCCACTTTTTAACAAAAATCAAACCCAAAACAAAACTCAGCAACATTATTCTCCAGCACAGATCATTGGATGTATAAACAATTACAATACATGCCCGTTCTGATATCAGAGAAAGTCTTCAGAGATCTTCAAAGCACAAGACAGAGGTTCCTTTTTTTTTAATTATTATTATTATTCTTAAGACTGACAGAAGTGTTTAATACCATTAAAAATGCTAAACTGAAGACACCTAGAAGTCATTAATGATCCACTATCTTGTAACTCAAATAAATTAAAAATAGGTAATTACAAAGAGTATAACAAATAACAGAAGTGTGTTGAGAGAAAAGAGTTGTTTTGTACTGATAGCTTCACTACAAGCTGTGTGTCACTGGCAATCATTGCCATCCAGCAAGATGTTCAGTGGGGTACTTGATAAAATTCAGTCTGGTCATTCAAGACCTTACAAATGCAAGCTCACAAAACATTGATGAGTTATGCCATTGCAAAGTGCTCTAATGCAACATTCACTACATGCAACCAACAATTTGCTACAGTATGCGAAGAGACATTACGTTAAACGTTAGGATCCCGAGAAAAAAGCAGCTTTACATTTTCTGGTGCAAATGACTACACTTTGTGTTCGGATTTAGTGCCCCAAAGAAAGAAAATGAGAAAGGAAAAAGAAAACCAAAAGGCAGTGCTTGATTCTGGTGGATATGGCAAGTGTCTGCTGGGGAAACAGCTAAGATTCAATCCTTAATTTTATCTCCAAAAATATTAACCAGCCTAAACCAGAGGGCAGAGACATCTGTATAAACTGTATCCAATCAAAGATGGACGTCAGAAACGTATTTTGCAGTTTGAAAAACACGTTTGAGATGTTCTCTCACACTCTCCCTTCTCTGTTTGTAAGACATAAAAGAGGCATTTTTGCAAGTAAACTTCATATCCTAGGGGTAAGAGAAACTCACTTGTGCCATCGCCTTGTAGTCTTTCAAAAACATCTACTTGCAGTGAAGAACTCCACATTTTTCAGACAAGAAGCTTCCCTCATGCAAACTGTTCCATCCTGTTGATTATTTGCTGCCTGAGAAAAGCCCCTTGTGTTTTTCAGTGTAAATCCTGCTTCCTAAATAGTTAAGACAAATGAGGAGGTAGAAATACAGCGCTAGATTGCTTTCACAGCATCGGATTAATATTGTATACAGCACAAGTGCGTTAGTGTCAGTTTTCAATGCCATCTACACCTTCTTCCCTGTTATGGTAGCAACCCTTGAAAGTGTGGACCAGGAAATCTTTTTCACACTTCTGTTACTGGTCAAAGCCTTTTCCTTGAACACTGCTTGCCTGCCCCATCTAGAGTTATGTACTGCAAGAAGGCATATGAAAGCAAAGATTGTATTTGTGTGGCTTGCTTTGTACTAACAAGTGTCAGCCTCTACCTACCAGTAATGCATTTTCAAGTGGCTGGAAAGGTTTGCATCAGTCTCAATGGCGGTGCTAAATGCCTGGTTTTGTAAAAGCAAGAGAGCAGAATTTCTTTCAGATTATGAGAAAGTAAAATGTAATGGGCAGCATTCTAAAGTAAATCTCTTTTTCTTCACTTTATTACAAAGTACTGAATGATAACAGCAATCAGAATGGAAAAGACAGCAAAAAGTGCAAGGATGACAGCAGCACACACTTGGTCACTCTGTGACCATTGTGTCCTTGTATTTTGCACAGTGTCCTTGTGGGTGCTGGCTGGCGGTTCAGTCCTCTGAGAGATGAATAGCACTGGTGAGCTGTAGGGGCCTACCAGGTCCTGATGCCCTCCTGTCTCTTGGCACTGTCGAATGGCACATGCACGGAAACGGTATTCACAGTTCAGCTGCAGGCCTGTGTACCGGAAGGACCAGTCCGGACCCTTATAAATCTGGCAACAACAACAACAAAACAGAAACCAAATGCTACATCAAGTGACAATGTCCTATATACCTGTATGGATCTCAGCAGAGTTCTGTTTAAGGTGAAGGTGACAGTGAAAAGGAGGTCTCCTCACCAGGTGTTTTTGTCCATGCCAAGGAAAATGAGCCAAAAGCTGACCCACAGAATTGGAAAGCTAGGGTAAGACTCCGGTCCTTTGGGTGACACAGAGGAAAAGAGCTACCCCTGCTTTTGCAGCAGTGTGAATGCAGGTCAGAGAAACTCTGTCAGAGGCCTCAGTGTTTAGGTGTCTTCGTGACCACTTACAATGTAAAAACTTCACCATGGGATGTAATAGACAGTATTGTATCACAGGATGTTAGGTAGTGAGTTCTCTATCATCTATCATCTCTACCAGGTCTAATGCAATCCAACGTACTTTGTTGCAGATGTTGCGTGTTTTGAGTATTATTATTCCAATAAACATTGCATCAGGAAAGCCATGAGGAGTTTTCTGTGATTCTTAATTTCATCAGATCCTGAGACACCGATGACTGTTTTCTGGTCCACCTCATTTGGCAATGACGACATTGCTCAAACTGGGATTTGAGTCTGTGTCTAGAAGCAACCCTGTCCACACCTTACATACTTAGCTGCGTTTACAGTTTCCAAGTTACAATATCCACATGGGAAGGTAACAATCACGTTGGATTATGGGTCATCTTTTACTGAAAAAATTAACAAATGGACATAACAAGCACAATTTATAACTTCTGGTGCAGTGCTATGGAAATAGTAAGGACTATAATCTACCCATAGCACAGGCAAAGCTTATTTAATGTTGATCTTTGATAAAATTATAATATACCAGATTTATGTTTCCTCTTAGAAGGAAACCTGACTGTATAATAGTGTGAAACAGCGTTTCCAAGCGTAATTTCATGTCAGTTATCAGGTAGTTCTGTAGGGAAGAAAAATTAGCACTACACACCTTCTTTTAAATACAGACTTACTTGAGGCTTGGCGTTTTTGACTGCATCTGTGGCCAATGAAGCCTGAAATTAAAACACTCTCACTTGGCTCAACCCTTGTAGTTAGAGCCTACCCTACTATGAAATGATCCTATAGTAACAAATTATATTAAAAAAATTAAGTTTCCCTATACCTGAATGTTTACCTTGCACAAGTATGGGTTCTTTCCCATCTGCAGTTACCTGTACCAAAGTATGACTCTGACAAAAATAAAGCTTTTATAATATTGTTTACCGCTTTTTGTGCAAAGAGAACTCTTTGCTACTTTTCTCCTAACTCTCAATTCTGTATCACTGGGTAGATGTTTTCTTTTGGCCAGTTCTTCCCATTGGTGGACTTGAGGTGTCAAGTCAGATTTAGAAAACATCAATGTAAACCAGAAAGGCTACAACTTAGTGCAGTACTTACATTACTCAAATCTCTTTTCTGTTTTAGGCAATACCACCTTATCTTCTTGAGTAGCAAAAAGTTAGCATAAATAAAAACATACTGCAACACAATAATTTTTAATCTGATGTGGTTATCACAAATGCTAATTGAAGAAAACCAGAATAAATTAAACCACATCATACCTGCTTGAATTCCGAGTCTTTGCCCACCATGACCTGAAGACAGTAGATAACTGGATCACCCTTCATGGGCTGCAGAACCTCCCATGTGATTTCACAAGTGTGGTCATTTATCCTCTCAATCCTTGGTGCTGTAGGAAGTAAACACAAGTAAGTGACAGCTCTGCTTTCCCCATCACTTACTGTTATATTCTAACGACTTGTAAAAGTCGATCTGCTATTTTGTCTTAGAGAAACAAAAGGTCTAGATTCAACTGTATTCTTCCTACGATGTTTTCTGAACAACATCTAACAATTCACATGCGTCTCTATTGCTAGGTTAGTCATAATCCAAGAAAAAGCAAATAGCATTTGGTGACTGCAAGTGTGCATCACATGCAAAAAGGAAAAAAACTAAAAAAGCTGCTATCCTTACAATTATTCTAAGCATGCTAGGAAGAATTTCACCTCAAATTACTCTAACAGTCTGGTCACTTTCTCCTAGTAAGCAAGAATTCAAGTAGTGTCTTGATGGGTCAAAATCCCAAAACATGCCCAGGCAATAGGCTAAGCACCCGTGAATGTGCTAACCTGGTCAGTTCCTGGGGTCCAGATGGTCCAGGCAAAATGTATAGCATGTGTAATTAACCTTGTAAGCACCTGTGACTGTGCTAGCCTGGACACTTCCTGGGGTCCAGAAAAACATGTACCACGTGTAATTAACTTTGTGACATAGCTGTGAGCTGTGTGTGTTCCTGGCCATGTTTGGATATGCCCCATCCTATAGGTCCAGTTATCAGATTACTTGTTACCAAAGGGCATTAATTATCTTGGGACAGTATTTAAACCAGCTGAGGAGTCAGGCAACTTGCCTTGTTCTCACCCAGCAAGCAACAAGAGCCAAACACTGCCAGAGTAGCAGCTGAAGAACCTGTCCTAACAGGCAACCACTACACTCAGGCGTCACACCTGGACCAAGGCAGAAAGGGGAAAAGCTCCAGAGAATTGAAGAGCCACGGAAAGACTACAGCCCAGTGACAGTGCACATAAGAGAGAGGCCCCCTCTAGCCCTCTCTGAGCCAACAACAAATTCCATACTGCGACCTGGGCACAAGAGAGAGGAGAGAGGCCCCTAATCCTGTCCAAGCCAAGGGCAACTCGAATTATAGTCACAGCATCTGGAAAGACGCCAGACAGAGGAGCAAGCTGTGAGTCCCCGGCTAACCTGACACAGAATCCCATTTGTGGGAAAACTGCAGATCACAGAACCTTTATTTCCAGTTTGAATGGCTGCGTTGGAAATTCTTAGGTCTGTGCTTGAATCATTAACTGTCCTTATATGAGGAATGTAATACCCACAACCGAATAATCGAACCTGTAAATATACTTTGTAAATAAGTTACAGTAGTGTGTGAAGATACCACCACCAGGAAATATTAATTATAAAATATATAAAAATATATATTTTATTACAAGTATAAACCTTCTAATGTCAAAGAATGCATAAACCACAAGTATCTCATTTTTTGAGTGAATGCTTTTGGCTTTAGGCAATTACATGAAAGGAGAATTCCCTTACTATCCCTACCTGCACTTGGCTTAGCATTCTAAATACCCAATCTACCACACCATACCAAAACCAACTTGCCACCCCCACCCCCACCCTAGATGCAAGAAAGAAGCCCTTTTACCTTTCAAGGCAGCTGGAACAGATTTGGGAGTAGTGAAAACATATTCTTGAGAAAGGGGACCTTCACCAGCTTCATTACATGCCTGAATACAAAATTTGTACGATGTTGACTCACTGAGTCTTTGTACTTTGTATGTATGACATGGTCCTCTATATAAGGACACAAACCTGAAAATGGAAACGACAGCTTATTTTAAACACGTGGTGGTTTTAAGGCTATGCCTTTAGTTTCTTTTCACAGAGTTCGAGCAGAAAAGTAAAAGAATATAAATAAATCACAACTGGATGTAAGAAAGACAAATAATGGTAATTCTAAACACTTCCACTGGAGAGATAGAAACCTTTAAGATTCAGTTCTCAAAACACGGTTCAGTCTGTCTGGTGTTTTTCTGCTGGGCAGTCTAGCAGGGTGCTTCTGCGTTTCTCTTCTTGTTTTCTTCACTGAAGAAGATAACGTACTGACCTTGAAAGCTAAGTTCTAACAACCTCTCTGCTTCTTGTTTTTCTTCCTTTTGCCAGAGGGGTCTGGAGAAGGCAGGGAGGGAGGGGGGCAGCTTCCCTGGCTTTGGCCAGGAGGGGTTTGTGCTGTTTTTGTTAATTGTACATATCAGTAAATATTATAAATACTGTGTATTTAGTATATATTCATTGCATTCCATTGTAGACTGTAGGTTTTGCTTGTAAATACAGCTTCATTTGCTTCCAAGCTGAGCTAGTCTGGTGTTATTAATGTGGGGAGGAGATTTCAACCCACCACATTATAACACAGAAATGGACTTTTAAAGTAGCTACAGTATTGTCTTTAAATCTTGTCTTGTAATTTTGCAGAATCTGATAAGAAGCCCAGAAAGATTTCAGAGTTAGACTGTGATCTGGCATTACTATAAAACTCATTTTCCAGGGCCAAGTTTTTATTTCTCATGTCACTGAAGTACATAAGGAGGACAACAGGGTGTCTCTTGGCAAAAATGATCCTAAGCATTTTTAGAAACCTTTCTGCAGTTGAAACAAGGACAAAGGATAACACTTCTCTCTCTCAATGAGCTGTCTACACTGCCTTCCCCCCCTCCCCCCTGGACTGCCTGGATTGCAAAAGACCCTTAAGATCATCGAGTCCAATCATGAGCCTAACACTGACAAGTCCTTGATTAAACCATATCCCTAAGTACTGCATCTACCTCTAGGGATGGGGGCTCCACCACTGTGCTGGGGAAGCCCTTCCAATGCCTGATAACCCTTTCAGTGTAGAAATTCTTCCTAATATCCAATCTAATCTTCCTATGGTGCAACTTGAGGCCATTTCCTTGTCCTATCACTTGTTACTTGGTTGAACAGACCAACCCCCACATCACTATAACCTCCTTTCAGGTAGCTGCAGAGAGCAGTAGGGTCCCCCCCCTTAGCCTCCTTTTTTTCTCCAGACTAAACAACCCCAGTTCCCTCATACTCTCTCCTCATTAGACTTGTGCTCCAGACCCTCAACCAGGCCCTTCTTTGGACATGTTCTAGTACATTAGTGCGCTTCCTGTAGTGAGAGACCCAAAACTATTTTGGCCTTCTATTCCCCCAACACCTTTAGTTTTTCACTCCTTTGCAACTCTCCCTTACTACACCCAAGACGTAGTAGATCCAACAGCTCTTGTACATTACTGTCAGAGACAGGTGACTGATGAAGCTCACTTGGACCTGCACAAGAGGCCAGACACACACTGGTAGCGCACATTAAGTCTCATTCTGAGAGCTCTGTAGACCAGCCACTCTCCTTCATGTTATAATTCTACACAGACTGATTCTGGCAACTCAGATTTGATTTTTAGTTTTGGTATCCCCAGGACACAGCACAAGTTTATCCGTTTCTGCAGAGGCTCTGATCTACTTTGACTTTTTCAGAATTTTCTTTTAAACAGATGGTATCTGCACATGACCTAGTCTTTGGTAATGCCAAGGAATTTCTTTCCAGTTAAGAGTCTAATTTCTTTTCCTCCTTACAGCAGTTTCACCTCACGGGTCTGTTTTGTCTCACTATCAAACTAAAACTGCTCAGAGCTTCAAGACATGGTGCATACTGTTCATTTTACCATTTAGGCAAGGGTGCTTGCCACACCATCTCAGCTACATCCTGATCTAACACAAGAGAAGGGATCCCTTAAAATTTGTATTATATCAGTTTATTTACCACTAAAAATAACTGTGTATGAAAACTAAAAATTCACTCCTTCCAATATTAAGTATACAGAATCACAGAAAACAGGCAGTTGGAAGAGACCTCAAAGATCATTCACTCCAATCCTCAACCCAGTTTAGGGTCAATCCTAAACCATGTCCCTAAGCACCAGGTCCATGCAGTGCTTAAACACCTCCAGGGATGGCAACTCCACCACTGCCCTGGCCAGACCATTCCAACATTTGATCACCCTCTCTGTGAAGAAGTATTTCCCAGCATCCAGCCTGAACTTCCCCGCTGGTGCCACTTGAAACCATTTCCTCTAGTCCTGTTGCTTGACAACAAAGGAGAAGAGGCTGGCCCCTCATCGCTCCAACCTCCCTTCAGATAGCTGTAGAGAGCAATGAGGTCTCCTCTCAGCCTCCTCTTCTCTAAACTGAACACCCCCAGCTCCCTCAGATGTTCCTTGTAGGCCATGTGCTCTAGACCCTTCACCAGCCTTGTCGCCCTTCTCTGGAGATGCTCCAAAACCTCAGCGTCCGTCTTGTTGGGGCCCAGAACTGAATACAGTACTTGAGGTGTGGCCTCACCAGTGCTGAGTACAGGAGAACGATCACCTCCCTGTTCCTCTGGCCACCGTGTTTCTAACACAAGCCAGGATGCCACAAGACTGAGTAGACTTGATACTTTCACAAAATACTGAACCAAATGTGAGAGAGAAGAAAATACGTGAGTTTTGAACACTTCATTAAACTCTTCATACTGAACCATCATAAAAAATGAACATTTTAATCTTGTACTTCCCAGCATGGAACTCTAGAGCCCTTCTTGCCTTGCCAGACGAGATGATCTCCTACAATGATTCTATGATCTGTTGTAAATTCCGCAAAGCATATGGAATTTTGCCCTTTGTTGTCATCTCCCAAGCTTCAGACCACAGCAATAGAGGGCAGATTAAAGGGACGCCAAAACCAACCTTCCGTTCTTATCCTCCATTTGAAGGTGATACTGAATGGAGTCAGTTAATGCTTTTGCGGTTCCTTCTCCCCACTTCAGCTTGAGAGTCTGAGAACTGTATGCAGCACATTCCAGGCGAGGTGGATCAGGAGGGAGAGGCTTTGTTTTCAGTTTTATGGTGTGGCTGAAGGGACCTGCTCCAAGACTGTTTAGGGCTTGAATTCGTACTCTAGTTATTTGAAAAAAGAACAAATTAACTTGAAATTACATTCTAAAAAACAACTTGTCATTTCCACCATACATATTCAAGAGAGAATAATGCTACCCATAGATGGTATTTTCTACAATGAAGACTTTTATCAATATTATGCTTTTGATAGACTGTCATGAATATGCAAGGACAGTCACTTTGCCACAATTTAAGGAGCTGGACTGATGTGAAATAAAAATGTTAGCAAATCTGCATCATTCACATTAGTGAAAAGATACAAAAGTTCTATCAGCTGCTTTAAGAGTGGATCATCTTTCTGACCCCACAGATCTTCTAACAAAATTTTTGATAACCACATTGGAGAGAGGAGGGAGGGTAAAAAATCCTTAAAGTGGTGAATCTGTACCTTTGGATATTAAATCAGGTGAGTTCAGGGATGACTACAGGGAAGTTTTATGGGCTTTTTGGAACAGGTCAGATTCATGTGCAAATAAAACGATGGTGCCCAGCCACCTCTCTTTTCACTGACAACACATCTTGGGTGAGCATTGAAAGGGAGAGGGGGAAACTAGAAGTCAAAAGACACATGGCTGAGGGGCTTGCAGAACCAGAAATTCAGGGATTTTTTTTTTTTTTAATACTTCCATGGAAAGGAATGCTGGCCTTAGGTTTACAAGTAAGAATTGAAAGAAGTAACCAAGACATTTATTTCTAAAAATGAAAAAGCAGACAACAAAAATCTGGGACTCCTCGAAGCTGTAGACAGTGAAGTGTGTCTAATCCCAATTTGCAGAGTAGCATTTGTTTGTCCAAAACAGATTTAGGTAATTGGAAAAAGCAATCACAGTAATTAAATACTAAAAAAAAAAATCAGTAACATTTAAAAAATATTAAAACAGAAAACGTGCATGCAAGCTTATGAATAAATACTTCATTACAGTAATATTTAACATTATGCTAATTAATTATAGCACAGAACTAAGGCTAATGTATACAATCTTTTATTTGCACAAAGAGTTGACAGTGTATTCTATAAAATCACTTCCATGGGTAGAAGTACAGAAGGATCTCTGCAACAGAAGTTTCTTTTTCTTCAGTTTGTTGACACAGAGAGCAACAGCTCTTCAAATTGCCAGTGTTTATAAAATAATTATAAGGCACACAGAAACACTGTAGTCTTGCATACAGCATTAAATAAAATAAAACCAAACCATTAAGGATTCAGAAAACTGCACAGGCAGATGATATTCTAACCATACTGAAATCAGCATGGACTTATATTCTGTCTTGAGTGGGACTGAGATTCTCCTTTAACTCTTAACAATGAGAATATGTTTTTGTAACAGGTATGCAGACTGCTGTCAGCTACAATTACTGATTTTTACACTTTTATGTTTCAGTACTCCTAGGCCAAGGGGAAGGGAAAATTTTAGCAATTTAAAAAAGTCTTCAAAAGACACTTAAAACTGATTGATGAAATTTTAAAAAACAATGTTCTTCATGCTGACACCCAAATCCTTGCTATTTCTGCAGAAAAGGCATTGCAAGTTGTGATGAATTGTGATCAGATTGAATAATCCAGTCAGTAAAGACTAGACACGGTCCTTCCTTGGAAGGACTTTGTTTTCTAACAGATTAGAGGCAATCTACTTATGAAGTAACTAGTCCAAAAAGGAGTTAGGAATCTGAATTCAGTTAAACTGACACATTAACAAGACAGATACAACAGAGCTAGAGCACTGAACATGCTAAAATAAAATGCAGCAGCAACCACTTACGAAGATCTTTGTTGCAAAGCTTCCTTTTCCTCCATGGCTATGTACTAGTAACTCTCTGAGAGCCATGTAGAAAATAAATACAAGGGAACAAAGACAAAATCTTCTCTTGTGAAAGATACATCAGGCTGTAAAGTGCATGGCATACCTGTAGGTAGTATCTGGTTGTAAGCCATCTATAATATAGCTCAGAACCTTCCCAACAGTTATTGGCTGCTTATCTCCAAAGTCTATGCTGTAGCCAAGGATTTCAGATCCATGGTCACAAGGTTCTTCCCAGATTATAGGAAGGCATGTGGAAGAAGAATAGTGTGGACTTTCAACTTCATCTTCACTTAGTCCTCGAAGAGAAGTCACAACTGCAGGTACTGAGGCTGGAGTCATACATGCCACTACTTCACTGAAAGGGCCTGCACCTGCAACATTTGCTGCCTGCAAAAATGCAAAGTAGACCATGTTTGTATGGCAGGGGTGATTCCCATTTCCAGATTTCACTAACAATGGTTTTATGTATTTACCTGAACCCTGCAGTAGTATATAGTGGCAGGCAAAAGCCCTTTAATTTCACAGTTGAGCCCAGGCCCACAATAAGAGATCTGCATGCATCCTTCCACACCGCCCCACTCCAGCCGATACTCCGTGACATCAGCTCCATTACACACTGGAACCTTCAAAATGGATATAAATAGTTGGAAGTTAAATTCAGCGACTTTAAAAAAAAAAAAAAAAAGTCAAGCTCACCGCATCTATATTTTCTGGATGTTTTTTTCTGCTTGTTTGGTTTTTTTCCCCCATAGGCATGTCAATTTTCATGTCCCATTTCTTTGCTGATTTTTAATTTAGTACCATACAAATAAACCATAATGCATTATTGGCCTTGGGTCACTATACTTACACAATTTACTGTTGCAGAGACTACTCTGTATGAAGTAACTGCAATTTCAATTTCTTACATGCAGACATCAGTTGGCATAGGGCATCTGATTTAGAAGCCTGAACAGTCAATTGCAAGAGATTGTCTTCTTGAGAGCATGATTTAGGGTACTGCAGTTTTCGCTGATTTGGTCTATAGTGCAGAGGTGACAACATGCCAGTGTCTTCATCTTACAGATTAAAGGACTCATCGTTTGGAGCACATCATGGCTCTTGTGCATGAAAACTAGGCAGGAAACATAGTAGGAAGCAGAAAATTATGCCCTCTGCCTCTTCCCCAGATAGAGCTGTGAAGTGACTGGGAGAGATACCTAAGCAACAACAGAGGCTAACAACAGAGGCTTTGAGTGAAGTATCTGCTCGAGTATCCTGTTCTTTCACACTATCTGCCCTAGGAATTCAAACTTAGCCTCCCAATTTTGGCAGTTGAATGGTTTCAATACTCCTTATAAATAAAATAACTTGAAGTACAGTTAAAATCACATCTACCCAGTGCCAGACTAAGTTATGAGATGATGGAAAGGTATCAGCAGTCAATGAAGTAATGAAGAAAAACCCAAACACTTCCCACTCCAGTCAATAACAAATTTCTTAAATCATGAAGAAAACAGAAGCAAAATGCTGCTGCTGTTTTGGATTAAAAACTCAGCAGAGTTTAATCACACTAAGGTGCAGATAACTTCTCCAAAGCATGTTTTTTTCTTTCTCCTTCTCTTGAAAGAAAAGCATTGGCTACCTTCAGCATTAGGCTATGTGAAGAGAAGTGACTGAATAAAACTTGCATTTAAAAGAGTAAATTTGATGCTCCTGAGCTGTGAGTGACAAGGACCCCTTCTCCCTCTTCTCATTTACAATATGTTTGATAACAGCTGTGGATAGCTGTGCAGCTGTTAGTGAAGATGGAGTTATTGTTCAGTGTTACTACACTGTTGCTGCTGTAGATGTAATGGAGTTCACCTTAATGGAAGCAGGGGAATCCATGCGAACAAGTGCAGGAATGACAACAAATTGGGGGAACATATCTGATTTGTGGAAGGGTGTGTCTACCAGTGGAATTTCAACAAGCAGGATCTGATACAAACTTCAAGAGTTCAACCAAGACAAAGGCAAACTCCAAGTGCTGGACTTGGGATAGGCTGCTGAGCAACTTTATCAAAAAGCATCCTGTGTGTCCTGGTGAGAAAGCTGAACATCAGTCATCAATGTGTGTCTGATAAAGGTGACTTACATATTGGCTGTATTAGCAAAAAAGAAGCAAAAACGATAAAGGAGTAATGATTCCCCTCTAGTCATCACTTGTAAGGCTGCATCTCCAGTACTGTGTCCCATTTTGCACTTCCCAATACAAAATAGATACTGACATAGCAGATTACATCCAGTGAAGGCCCAGAAAGGGGCAGTGCAACACATGACAAAAACCTTATTTGATATCAAAGCTAAGGGAAGAGGTTATTGATGCTTTAAATTACTTACTAGGAGAGTACAAAGAAGATAATGTCAAATTCTTGGAGATGGCACAGTGGCAAGAGTCATGATTTCCACCAAGGGATATTTTAGCTAGATAAAAACAATCCCCTCCCCCAAAAAACCCCAAACCCCAAAACCCATCTACAGCATGAGAAATTGCCCAGAGACAGCTTTACCAGGATGCAGAATCTTCATCCTTTGAGATAAATAGAACTCAAATGGACAAGGCCCTGAGAAACCTGGCCTAAATTTGAAGTTATCTCTGCTTTGAACAGAGGGTTGAACTAAATCACATCATATCTTAATTAACTCTGTGATTTTATAATGCAGACATCAAACATAACATTGTTAAACGAATCCTACATGAACATTTTAAGAGATTTTGCCTTGTAGACATTTAAGAAGAGTTTCTCTGATGTACCCAGTAGAAACCACAAACTCTACCTTTCAGTTTAATCTTTTTTTTTTCTGTATGGTTCTGTAACTTAGATACTTCAGTCTATCTCAAGCCACCAAAAAGCTGTGTTTAAAGAGCACTCCCAGACAGTATATGCCTTTTTACAAGTTTAATTTTTATCTGTTGTATTTTTTTCAAGCAGATGTCTAAATATTATGGCTTTATAGGAAGTCTGTGAGGCTTTTGCTACATTATTACTAATGTAATTATATAAAATTGTATCAGCTTACAAAACCAGCAAATGCACGGTTGTCTGTCGTATTATGTGGACATTCTTGCTCTGAGGAAAGATAGCTATATGAAATACAAAATTTTAAGGACAGCCTGTACCACTCAGAAATATAGTGCAGCAGTTACGGCAAAACTCTTAAATAAAAGAACAAAGTAAGATCTCAAGTACCTTCAAGCTGCCAGCTTACATCTGTCATATAATGGGTATGATGAATGATTTTAACATTTTCCCTACCAAGTACTAATCAGGTAAGCATGTTTTAGAATGTGATTAAAACACAGTCTTAATCTTTTAAAGTTGAACTTAAAAACGTAGAAGATGCTCGTGTTGAGATAGGTGTAACATTGTATTCTTACCTCCCACGACACCTGAGCACATGCAGCAGATCTGCATGACACTTGAGGGGGCTTGCACTGATCTGGTGGCCCAGGTGCTGTCGTTACTTCACATTTTTCCGAGTAAGGCCCAAACTATCAAAGAGGGAGTTAATACAAATAAATTTTAAGAATAAAACCACTGCTTTTTAAATAACACTTTACCATAGCAGGGACATGTAATAACAGCCTGAAACTCTCTATTACTTGCTTATAAAACAGATCTTTATGGACTGTGGATTCAGGATTTATTTCAGTATCTAGCTGTTCTCCAGAACAGCTGCAAGAGTTCTCTACAGCAAATGCAATCAGAATAAATTTGACGCTTCAAACTTTTAGACAAAACAGGAAAGTGCTACCCAAATCCTTATTTGGAAGTTGGATGGTTGCACTGTAGCATATGTAGCATAACAAAACTTCTAATTGCCTACTTATCTCTAGAGAAGAGATGAAGGATTCAAAAATACTTGAGGTACAAACCACTGTTTGGGGAGGGCAGACAAAAAGTTAGGTCAGTGGTTTAAAGCCTTAAGCTGCAGACCTCTCCACAAGCAGTGTCAATGGTCCTGATAGTTTTTATGAAGAACATGTATTTTTAGACGTTAAACTAAATAAAAAAAAAAATGTAGGAAACACTAATTATTATGTTATGAAACACCAACAGCTGTAAAAATAAAGGTTAATCAATTTACAAAGATGTATACAGTGAATAATTTACTACCTCAATTCACATTAAAATATTAAGGTTGCAACAATGCTGTGATAAAGTATTCAGCATTTCATAACAATTTCCCAATGCAGTTGTTCAGATATATGACAAAATTGCCCTAGATGACTCAGTGATCCCTGGAGGCCTCTTCCAATCCTTAACATTCTGTAACAATTAGACATGTTCTGATACCCCCAGCATAAGGACATTGAACTGCTGGAAGTCCAGAGGAGGGCAATGAAGACGATCAAAGGGCTGGAGCACCCCCGCTATGGGGACAGGCTATGAGAGTTGGGGCTGTTCATCCTTGAGAAAAGAAGGCTCTGGGGAGACCTCATAGTGGCCCAGTGCCTGAAAGGAGGCCTACATGAAAGCCAGGAAGGGATGTTTTACAAGGGCTTCTTATGATAGGATGAGAGGGAATGGATTGAAGTAAAGGTGGTGAGACACAGGAAGAGGTTGCCCAGGGAGGTTTGTGGATTCCCCCCCCCCAGAGGTGTTCACAGCCAGGGTGGATGAGGCCTTGAGCAATCTGGTCTAGTGGAGGGTGTCCCTGCCAATGCTGGGGGGGTTTGGAACTAGATGATCTTTAAGGTCCCTTTCAACCCAATCTTTGAAACTTCTCCTTTTATCTAACCCCCTTTATTCTAAGCTGATGTTTAACTATTCCCACAGAACAACAAGCGATGTGCATCAAATTTCTCTACATTATGATATCCTCCTTATAAAATTACTTACTTTTTTATTTAAGATCCTTAATAGTGATTGCAGTCACTGAAAGTAATTTTATTTCAGACTGACTCCTTACCCCAGCCTTGTTAGCTGCTCGCAGTCTGAAGTTGTATGTCCTCCCTGGAAGAAGGCTGCCCACTGTGCATTCAACATCAGAACCTTGGTAAACCTCTCTGTGTTCATCAGTTTCTGTCTGAAACATTTCCAGACCATAACAAGTAATGGGTGAACCACCATCTACCTGAGGTGGTCCTAAAAAGAAGAAGGAAAGGCTTATTTAATGTTAAGACATAATACACTTGGATCCCTTACACTCACTAACAGTTGTAATAAAATTACCCCAGCGCAGCTGAATTTCTCTTGCTCTTGTTCTACCCTGTAGCCTTGGAGGCTGGCATGGACCTGGAACCACTGCTGGTGTTTGTACCAGTAAAGAATCGGATGCCTAAAAAGGAAAGATAAATTACTAAAGTCATCTAGGCCAAAACAAGCACTATCAATTAAGTCACAAGTAAAGGCAAATATTTGAGTCAGAAACAAGATCTTCCATTTTTTGAACTACACCTTCAAATACATGAAGATTCCTAAGTGATCTGGCATGTGTTTCTCATAATGCCTATATAAAACATGCCACAGTAACCATTCATTCTGTAGTATCAACTTTCACTTTTGCCTTTTGGTACAGATGCAAGGAATAGAATTAAAAACAGTGGTTAATTTTCAGTACAAACCCAGGATAGATGCTTGCAACATGTCTTGTTCCATGCAAACTCAGTATCTTTCTCATCAAACTGCATTTTAATTATTTCTAAAACTTACCCTAAGGGTTGTGGGTTTTGTGGAAAAATTCTCAAAAAGCAAAGGTGTCAATAAGAAGAGATCAAAAAGCCCCAGAGATTTCAATTTTTTCATTGCTTGGTAATACTTAATGTGTCACAAGCTTCCTCCTCTTATTTGAAGCATGTGCAGAAACACAGAGCTTAACAACACAGCAGATGGCATTGACAGTTCTGAATGCAGATAGAAACGAGTCAGAGACAGTATGGGGTTAATCAGCTTCAGTGTGATACAGAACAAATAAGAAGTTGGTAGGCCTTTTAGTTTACAAAAGAGACACAGCTTAGAGTCTCACTTCACAACTGCTTTCTACATATGTTCCAGAAAGAGTGGATTGGAAGCTCTGCTGCTTTTCAGTTCCTTTGAAATGGATTGTGGCACTGAACAACTGATACTACTTAAAAGCAGAAGAGGCGGCCTCTCAGGAAGCCTATGTCCACAGCACACTCCCTATGTTTAATTACAGCTTTCTTTACTGTTCTTCTGTTGATTTTTGAGACTTTCAGAAGGACTGGGACTTTCTTAAAGTTATTTTCCTTTTGGTACTTAAATTATGTTTATTCTGAACTAATGGGGTTGGGCTGTGAAGAAGGAGGTTGACAGAGCCAAGGTCTCCAAACACATTCATGCACTTGTGGGTAGGTGACTGGAAATACACTGCATTGACCCATCCCCTGTACAACAGCAAGCTGAGCTATGACAAGGAGGAAAGCACTGCATCTCTGCCAGCACTGAAAGAGTCCAGATTCACTCCTGAGACAAGGTGGCTGACTTCAAAGTGAAGGAAGAACATCTGAATGTTATGTAATTGAGCTTGGCTGGGGAAGAAAGGGCAAACACCAGGAATGCAGGACTTCAAGATCCTCAGGAGATCAGCTTGACAGGGAAGCCCTGCTGGAAGTCTGTAGAGAGCCAGGTCTGTCTTTGTTACACTTGCTGCTGGGAAGAAGGGAGAAGAATACACCATGGCATTTTGGTACTGGAGGCTGAACTACAACGTAAATGCTACAGTGCATGTCTGTGTTTAAGTCATGTGTATATATGAGGGAGCACAATAAGCACATCAAATTGTTTAGGAACATTGAGAAGTAAGGCAATGTAAATGTTTTGATTGTGGCTGAGACAGTATGGGAAGAGACTATGAAGCACAACCCTGTCACATCTGAGGAAACACTGTCCTCCCAGGCTGGGCTGCTCAGACAGGGTTCTCTCCCTTGACCACATGGAAACCACTAAGTTTGTGCTGCTGTCTTGATTTAGGCCTTAGGAAATTACATTCTACCACACAGAAAAAGATACAGTACCTGCTTCTGTAAATAAGAAAAATAACTTTTAACAAAATGTAGTATCAGAAAAGAACATTAATTGATTTCTTTAAGGAATGGGCAGAAACATGAAACGCCACGTACCCATACCGGAACTTTTCTGAGGTACTAATTAGGGCTATTTTGTTAGGCATTTCTGTGCAGTATTTGCTTATTAACTACTGGAGAGATTTTCTTAAAGAGAGAGAAACTTTATTTAATGGAAATATCTCATATTACCGTGCTTTGTCCTCCTTCCCCGACGCAATACACACGTAAGCGATAGGAACAGCCGGGATTCAGTCGGTCACACACATGCTCCCTAGCAGCTCCGCTGTATATTCTGTCCCATTTGTTCCCTGAAAGGTTAGGAGTAAGTGTGCAATGAACCAAGGTGTAATTTGCAACGCTTCAGTGACAGCTACAGTAGGCATTCTATCTTCCCTAAATAAGTGTGTGCCTAATGTTAAAAAAAAAAAGGCAACCAAACAACAGCTTAAGGCTTCCTTTTTGTTTCTATGAAAAAGCTCCAAGCAGTTCTTAAAGATAGTTTCCTAGGTAAATGTCCTAAACCTGCTGAAATGAAACATCTTCCTTATTTTGTATTCACATGAACTAGGAGAAAATGTACTTTTAATTAAGTAGTTATTACTGGGCCAGCAAGCACATTCAAACACCACAACCAAATAAATAGGAAAGATATAAAAGCAAAATTTTCCATGGAAAACTTCTAATTACAACATTAATTTTGTAGACCCTAACCTACAATTGATAAAACTTGTTCCTGTATTCCTGAATGGCCCAACACCATCTGAAATACTGATTTCACTCTTTGCTATTCAGCCAGATTCTTACATCAGAAACTTTTTAATATTCTCTCCCTCTTTTTAAAAGATTAAGCAGGGAACCTGGGGACTTTTAATTAAATCTCCAACAACTCAGTAAATCACAGAAATTAAATGCAATGCAAGACTCACTAAATCTGCATGAAAGGCTGAGGTAAATTATTCCAGAAGTGGCTTAACGTGGACACAAAATGGAGTAAGAAAGCAATAGACTAAGTATGAGAAGAACCACAACTGAGACCCCTAAAAGGGCTACTACTACAAACTGGGGACAGTGTACTGTCTTAATCTGACACAGCACTCGAGAAGTATAAAATTTCACTCTAAATGTGACTGTGCTTCTGAATTTAATAATTTAGCCATGCATTTTTATACCCAGTTTAAAAATATTATTTCCCTTCTGTATGAAAGGACAGAAAAGCAAGTAACAGAAACAGTTATCCCAGCTGCCTCACTGTTCTTCTCTAATTGAGATAAATGGAGCACTGGTTTTTCTTTCACATCACACATCTAGCAAAGCTACACATCCAAAGCTAGGTGGCCCTGTCTTCTCACCCAAAAAGGTATGAAATGTGTCATCTAATTTCCAGAACAGAATAGACTTAATTAATAAGTTAAACATCTCTGTCAACACAGTTTGGTGGCATCTTCTTTCTAAGCCAGAGGAAAAAAAAATCTCCTGTATGCAGATATCAACATGCCTACCTTTTTAATGGCAGTTCCTTGCAATAACTTTCCCTATCATAGTACGCATTCTACTCTTTCCACAGGCACACACACAGAGAAAAAAAAACAGTGAATGCCCACACTTGCTCCTAATACTTACCATTTAAGCCTTCAGACATCTCCACAACATATGTATTTATTGCTGCTCCTCCATTGTCTTTTGGTGGATCTATAAAAACCAGTAATATTCCAACTAAGTGAGATAAATTAAACAGTTTTGTAGCTTTTAGGGAGAATTTAGAGATGGCAAAATCAGCAGGTGACTTCAGATGGGCGATTAGATAGCATCCCACCTAGCCAAGCTCCAGACAGCTGCAAATCACTCCGCTCTGTGAAGCTGCCAGCTCACAACCCTACTGCATAGTCTACAGATGAAGACTGACAAGTGAATCAAGCACCTGGGAGATGCCACAGCAAACATTTCAGTTCATCTGAAGTGCTGTGGAAGGCTGCCTGATTATGGTTTCAGGGACACTGATCCTAACCATTCTGTAAATAGTACTGATCTGCAAACAAAAATATTTCAGAATAAACTAAGGACAGCATTTCAAAGGTTTTAGGAGAGAAGGGAAGCCAGGAGTTCTACACTGAAAACTTAATCTCTTACATTTTTAAATCATTGCTAGAAATGGAGTGCCCTATCCTCTCTGATAATATTAATGTATAAGATATGATTCTACAGACATACCTTTGACATAAAATCCTACTACTCAGACAGCTGACTTAGAGAACAGAGGAATTAAAATAATGTGGAAAATCAACATTTTTGACAAGTACTTTGGTATAGAAGGATACTATTGCCTTAACATTATGTACATGCAGCTTTTAGGCATAGGGTACATATCACGCCTGCTAGATAAAATGAGACTTATTACATGGTACTAGCACTGTTTTGGTTGGAAGGTCACAAATTACTCCAAATGAGAAATAAAATTATCATATTGATTATTGCTCATTAAAAAAAAAAAGGAGTATTGCTGTTCAAAATAATGACTACTAAAGGTAGGTATTTTAGATAGTTTTTGATTTACAAATTAGGTATTTATAGAAGTGTCATGTATTATATCATATCCATACAAGACTAAATATCAGGCCCTGATGTAGCAAAACACTTGGGAAAGATGCAAGACGATTTTCTAAACACCATTTATAATCTATAAGTAGCTTTTTATTAATGCAAAAGAACTAAACACAATATTAAACAGAAATAAGTAAGACGTTTAATGATCTGTAAAAATAAATAAAACCTTCAACTTTTTTGTTTTCAGCTGAAGCACTGCATCACCCAGTACTGTTTTACCATCTCTTGTTTCACAGCGTAAGGGTAAATATTGTCAAAGACTTGGGAAAAGTCTCTCAAGATCTTTAGCAAATAAAACAACTTATCTACCAAACCCAAACACTTTGAAGAGATAGGCCGAATTTGGATCTTCTCTTTTGACAAAACCCAAGAATTTCATGGCATCTATTTTTTTGCCAGACACACGGAACTTTTTAGTACACAAATAAAAACGAAAACTATTGATTTTATTTATTGTAGTCCCCTGAAGTAACAGTGCCTATTAAAAATGGTATATTATTCTTCTGACATAATTACCCTAGGCTCTTAAGTTCCATGAAAATGGATCATAATTGCTCAGTTGACTTCAGCGTCACTGAAGTAAAATCCGGCCTTCTATATGTATTATATATATAGAGAGAGATAGATAAAATATACTATAAATAGAGCTGGACAACAATCTTACCCCAGGTTATTTTAAAACTCTGTGCATGAACTTTTCCTTTCACAGTGGGTTTTGAAGGTACTCCAGGCTTATCTGGACAAGTAATGTATTCTACTGTTTCACTTGGACTGCTTTTCCCTTCTGAGTTATACGCAATGACCTGTAAATACATAAAAAAATATTATAAACAGAACAAACACACTGGCTAGTGGTATGCTATTCACTATTAGTAGTAAAGTCAAATTAATTTATATGTATGCTTTGATAGTTGCATATGATAGCCTTGGTTCTTGAGATAATTATATCTTAATTTTACATTTTCATTCCCATAGTTAGACCATCATTACACTGAAATTAAATATTCCTGTCAATTGCCAGGGTTAAAAAAAAAAACAACAATCCTTAAACCTCCATCACAGTAACTGTGAAACTGAAAATTAATCAATCAATCAGTCAATCACAAATCACCTTCCATATACCCCAAATTTTAAATGCTGGTTTACGAAGTTAGGTTTCTAACTTAGGACACCTAAGAGTTACCTGATTGCAAAATGTCATCAATACATGCAAATATCAGTGACATTGGAATAATCTGTGGATGCTTAATAAAGCACAAACCACTTTATTTCAAGTCAAGGATGTAAAATTATTATTATTTTTTTTAACCATCTGAGATACAAAGAAACTAGACAGGTCTAGAAAACATGCATGAGAGAAAACCTTTACAAAAGCACTGAAGCAAAAGATTATGAAAAAAGACATATAGCAAAGAGGCCACTTTTAAACTTTTACTGAAGGAACTTGGAAGTATTAAAATTTTAATTGCAATTCCTTTTCCATTTAGGTAAAATATTTTTGTGTTGTTAAGAGCAAAAAGTGGTGATTTACTAACAGCTAAAAAAACCCTGAATAACTGGGATTAAGTAAGTAGTGCTCTCAAGTTATTACAGTTCCTTTTTTAAAGGAAATACATTAAAACATCACAAAATATTTGTAACTTGTATTAACAACAACAAAAGCGATATAAACTCTTCAGTCCCAAGGGAAATTATGACAAATCTTGTCACAGAAGTTACTTACAGACCCATAAAGGACAAGAGGGTGATGAGATTTATCAAGGATAAATCAAGTTCAATCAACCTGAGTGCCTTTTATCATCAAACAATTTGAAGGAAGAACTGTGGACATCATCTACCCTAATATTAGTTTGACATGGGCTCCCATAACATCCATGTAGACAAGATGATAAGATACAGACAGGACAGATGGACCACAAGATGGATGTAGAAAACCAGATACTGTGCCAGGCTCAAAGGGTACTTGTTAATGGTCCAAAGGTAAATTGAGAGCTACTCAAGAGATTTCCTCAGCAATCAATACAATGTCAGATACTATTAAACATGCTTCTAACTAATCTGGATGACAGGAGTGAATGCACTTTCCTCAGGTTTGTATGTGACACCAACCAGGAGCAGAGAGATACGCTGGAAGGAAGAGCCACCATATAGATTAGATAGACTTTGACAGGCTAGAGGACTGCATCAACAAAAGTCTTGCACCTGGGATGAAATAATCCCAGCAGCAGTACGGTTTGAGGTCAGTTTTTCTTTATTCAGCTTTGCTGATAAGGACCTTGGGATCTTGGTGGAGCGCAAACCAAATGAATCACCAAAGCATCCTGGTAGCAACAAAGGCAAACTGTTTCATGGGCTGCAAGAATTTAGCCATTAGGACAAGGGTTGGAATTACATTGCTTTATACTCAGGATCTTTTAGGCCACACCTAAAATACTGTTTGGTTCTCCCAGTTCAGGAGACTGGGAAACATCTGATGAGAGTCCACAAGAGAGTCAGTCTGATGATCAGAGGGTTAGAGAACCTGACACATGAAGAAAAGGGTTTATTCTTGGGATCTTGGGTTTATTCTTTCTAAGAAAAAGGAAATTTCACTGGGGATGGGGTGTCTAATCACAGCCTTTCAATACTTAGAAGGCAGTCACGGAAGAGATGACGATACCGTTTTCACAAGTATCAGTGATGACAGACAAGACACAGTGGACACAAAATGTGTCAGGCAAAATTCTGGCTGGCTATAAGAAGAAAAAAATGAATCACCATGAGAATAGGCTGCTCAGAGAGGTGGTCCAATCTCTTGCTAGAAATGCTGACGTCTCAGCTCAGCAGGGCTAGGACAGGGTTGAATAGCCTAACCTAAGGCTCTACTTTCTACCCAAGTTTGAGCCAGATGATCCTCAAAAGTCCCTTTCAAACTAGACTTTCTATGATTCTAGGAAAACAAATTGCTGCTATTCTTTACTTTCTATCTGTATCTGCAGTTAATTTACATATTCTGACTTGTTCCTAGCAAAAAACTAAACAACCTAGAAAAAGGTTTTTAGGCTTCTATATTTGTTTTAAAAGTGAGGAGAATCAAACTGACAGCAGTAATGTTAGCACACTGAGAAAGGAAAGTGAGCTAACATGTCTCTTAGGCACTAAGTCTCCCAGAAGATTTTACAAGATCATCTACTTGTCTTTGTGACCTTACAAATGAAGTTAAACAGGCACAGTTAGCATTTATGTATTACAATAAGGTTTCCAATGGTTATAAAGCTTCTTTCAAAAGCCTTAAGGAATATTACTACTAATTAAGTCTTTCCTTTGTATAATAAAGACCTGATTAATACAACATTTGTTTCTCCTTTATGCCCTGCAAATGAGTGAACAGAGACTTCTGGTTTACTGCTGTGTTCAAAAAACCCTACAGTGTAAACATTGCTTTATTGTTATTGTAATGAGAAGCTTAGGATGTTTAAGTTAACTGTACACTTACAAGTAATGTGTATAATTAAGACATAGGACTACTTTCAAATGAAGGCTAAGATCAAGCCCTGTAAAAGCTGTTTTCAAGGTAATTAGTTGTTCTTTATGTTCATGTGTGGCCACAACAGTCCTAGCTTGGTACAGTTCTTGGAGTACAGTATACAGTTTAAATTATTTAAATATTAAGTCATGTAAAAACCTCAAGTGCTGTAAGATTAATCATAACCTTCTCTGCTTAAAAAAGGAATATTAATAAATGCAAGCTATGTACTATCATTTGAAAAGGTGTACTTGCATGTTTTAGTGTTAACTCAGAAAAAAACACCCAACCCCTAAACTGCTACCTTTTGTATTCCAAAGAAATGCTGCTCTTCAGCAATTTGCAGTTCTCCTTCATGAAATAGTATTTTAGGGATATGCAAGACAACAGCTATTGACATTTGTTACCTTGTAGACAAAGATGACATTATCCTTACTCTCTTTCATATTCCAGAACATGTCTTTAGGCTTGTTGCATTAAAAAAAAACAAAACCAAACACCACCACCTCTAAGCAACTGTTCAAGAGTTGACTTAGAACACAGAACAGTCCAGGCTGGAAAGGATCTGAAAGACTATCTGATCCAGCACTTCAGGGAAAAGGGAGCCTAGATGAGATGAGCTCGCACCATGTCTAATTGTGTCTTGAAAACATCCAGTGATCGGGACACCACCATGTACCTGGGGAGGTTGTTCCATTGATTGATTTCTCTGTGAAAAATTTCCTTCTTACACCAAGATAAAGCCTCTCCCAGTGCAACTTGTACTAGGTGCCCCCTGTGCCTCCTCTTTATAACTGTCCTTAAAGTACTGGAAAACTGTAATGAGTCCACCTGTGCCTTCCCTTCTCCAGGGAGAAACAATTTAATTTCTTTAGTCTTTCCTTAATAGATCAGGTTCTCCATCCATGTGATCATCTTCATGGCCTTCCTTTGGACTGTCTCCAGTCCCATCTGTGTCCTTTTTGAATTGTGGGGATCAGAACTGGACACAGCACTTCAGTGCAGCCTGACAATAGCTGAATACAGTGGGATGATCACATCTCTTACCTTTGCTAGTAATGCCCTTACAGATGCAGGCCTTTGTCACTGCAGTGCTGCACTACCCATAGTCAGTTTATCCACCAGGACGCTCAGGTCCCTTTTAGCAAGACTCCTTCTAGCCTATGCTGAGATCCTTGGTTACTCTGACACAGGTACAGGATTTTGCACTTGTCTTTGTTAAAGTTCATACTGCTCTTGCTAGCTCACTCTTCAAGCCTGCCCAGGTGTCACTGTAAGATGGCTCTCTGTTCTGATGTGTTCATCTCACCACTCAGTTTGGTGTCACCAGCAAAGTTGGTGAAAATGTTTTCAATCCCATTGTTTAGATCATTTGTGAACATGAACAGCATGGGGCTCTGTATCAATCCCTATGAGATCCTACTTCTGACTAAAACACATTGATGACCACCTTCTGAGTGTGGCCTATTTTCTATTCATCTCACAGACCACTCACTCATCCAGTCTGTATCTTGCTACTTTGTCCAGAAGGCAGTGGGAAACAATGTTAAATGCTTTGCTGAAGTCCTGGTAAATGACACCCACTGCACTCTACAGGCCAAATGAAAATGTTACTCTGATGTAGATGCTATTCAGGCATGATTAGCCTTCAGTCTGCGCTTTTCCTAATCACCTTCTTGGCAAGAGGCTCTTCCTC
This sequence comes from Indicator indicator, assembly GCF_027791375.1. Taxonomy (NCBI): domain Eukaryota; kingdom Metazoa; phylum Chordata; class Aves; order Piciformes; family Indicatoridae; genus Indicator; species Indicator indicator. Next base: position 30,535,337 of record NC_072010.1, read on the forward strand.
CACCAGTGGGGGGTGAACTCATGCCTTGTCACAGCTACTTGATCCTGTAATATGGGGTTCAGCCATGCCAGGAAAGATAGAAGCAAAGAAGGTATTGAGAACCTCTGCCTTATTGACATTGTAACTTGCTTCCCTGCCCTATTTAGCAATTGGCTTACATAGGTCTTCCCTGTGCCTCAGCTTACTGCTCATGTATCTGAAAAATTCCTTCTTGTTCTTGAAATCTTTGGCCAGTTCCAGTTTTAGCTGATCCTCAGCATTCCTGTCTGCATCTCTGCATGCCCTAGCAAGGTTCTTGTAGTCCTTGATGACTGTTTGGCTGCTTTTTCACAGGTGGCATGCTTATTTTCAATTTTAACCACACCCAAAATCTCATTGCTAAACCAGGCTTCATCCTAGGCTAAAAAGTTCAGCCCTTAGACTTACTAGAATGGGCTTAGCACTGAAGCATGCTGAAATGATTTACTAGCATCGGCTTAGTACTATGCTAGCACTGACAAATAGTTTTTTGATCAAAGTTACTCCCTACCACCAACACTTTCAGATGTGTTTAGAGTCCATCAAAAATCCCACGGCTACATTAAATAATACTACCTGTGTATATGCAATACAAAAGCAAAATAAAACCCCACAACTGTTAAGAACATTGACTTAACACCTGGAATTTCAAGATACCTGCAACTGTGTTAGGCCCTAGCAGAAGTTCTTATTCCTTTCGCAGAGATAATTAACCAAACAGGAGTTCAGTTGATAGTTTCAAGATACTGAAACTGTAAGAAGCTGGCATCCAATCTAGCTTTCTTTTAAAAAGGCCTTCCCCAGTTCTGAGTCAATCACAAGTTGATGATTAAAAAAAAAAAAAAAAATCTTACCCTAAATTTGTATTTTGAGCTGCGCCTCAAATTCTTCACCGTGTAGGTAAGATCATCACCATCATATTTTGGCTTGAAACCATATCCCTGCAGAATTAAATACGATTGCAGACCAGGCCACCATACAAATAAATTACTTTTATATATATAAATAACATACACCATACAAATAAATTACTTTTTCAGACCATAACTGTTTATGCTCTTCTGACAAAATAGTAAGTGCAATTTTCTTTGTGAGAACAAGAGGGTTTTTTTTTGGAAAAGGGGAAATTAATCAACTATTCTCCAATCAGGAGAGGAGAAAAGAACAGTAAAGACAAACATACACAGTGTCAACAGAAATTATACTTAACTCTTCCAGAGTGTAGATATGACATCTAGAGGGACCACTCCTCATGATACAATTACTTTGACCCAGTTCCTATAAGGCTTAACTTTCACATGCAAAGTCACAAAGTTAAAAGTAATTAAAAAGTCTTTGCAGCATTGAAGCTTAGTAACAATGATAACAATCACTGTCACAATAAGGAGAAAGCTACCTGGCTCGGTCACAGCAATGACAAGTCATTAGATTAACTTCAGAAAATACAGTTCCTTGTAGAATTTTCTAACAACTGATACACAATACAATAACGTATCAAACACACACATTATAGTCTCTCTTCTTATTGAGAATAAATATTTTAAACTTACTGAGTTCTCATCCTCCATCTCCAATATATACGAGATTCCTTCATCTGATGGTGTTCCTGAGGGTTTTGTCCACTGGAGGGATAGCCAAGTAACTCCAGCATTAATCAGCAAAGGACTTGCTGGTGTGGTTGGGGCAGTGCCTGAGGTATGATACAGGACTTCTTCACTAAACCCACTGTTTAAAACAGACAGTATGTAAACTAACTAGACACAATAATTAGCATCTAGAAAAACTTAATATTTACTAAACACAGCTATGACAGTTTCTTGGACATGTGCATAATGGGAAATTGCAAGCTGGTACATGCAGATGACTTGACTTGCCCATGAGTCTGGCAGTAACAAAACATCTGAACAAAGTCGATATGTTCTTAAGGGAAAGATGCCTTTGTATAGTATCATTACAATGCTTTGCTAACCAAAATGTTTTGCTTTTTCATATTAAGTCATTATTCTAAACCAATAAATAATGTACTAGTACCATAGTGTCCTTCCTATTCAAAATGAAAACAAAGCATATATGGGAAGACCTCAAAAAAAATTTGCTTCCCAGCCAGCAGCTTCAAGCACACTGTGAAGTACTAGTTTCCCTAGTGATTCAGAAAATAATAGAATAGGCTTATTTGATGTTAAGTTACTTTACGAGTTGCCAACATCAAAGTCTCATTGCAGAACATATGGAGTGTACACCAGCAAATCTCCTAACAGACTGTAAACCTTATCTGATGATACTTAGATATGCCTTGAAGGAAATACATAAGTAACATGAAAAGACCTACTGTAAAACAGAGTAATGCAAAAGTCACTAAATGGGTGCTGTGCTTGCACAGATGGTCTGACATAACCAGCTACACTCTAAAAACACCCCCTTGTTCTCAGATGCATTTATTCAGGCATTTGTTGCTTCTACATCAGATCTGAAGAAACACTTACAGGCGTAATAGCTAGTTTAGTTTTTTTACATATATGAAACTAATATCATAGACATAATTTTAATCTAAAAGTAAGCATCAGGAAGCCCTGAAAACAAAATTCTCTGGATGGCTTAAACAACAGTATTGGTTAAGCATCTCATGTGTTAGAATCTGACTGTCCTGGAAAATCTCAGTATAAAGATACCTTGACTTCACTTATATTAAACACAGAAGTTGCACTTTTTCATCTGGTCTAAAGTCTTTCTTGGAACTGAAAAGAATTAAAATAATAGTAATAATAATAATCTTACAGACAGAACCTTACCAAGAGTGTTTATAGCATGCAAAGCAGGAATACAGTCTGTGTGGTCATGCAGACTGTGAAACAGATCATGAAGCAGGAAGTGAAAAAAGTGTAAAAGAAAAGAAAACCTCTTAAATTTGAAGGGAATATTTTTTCTTCAAAGAAAATCACAAGCAAGCAAATCTCTGAAATGAAAATGACATGATACATACAATGTATCTACTAAAAAAAAAATCTCAGTATTAGGGAGGTTAGAAAAAGCAAGAGGAGAGGCTAGACAAACAGTAAGCTTCCCTCTGTTCACTAATTGAAGGGATCAGCTTACAAGCAGGTATAAGGCAACTTCCTCCCCACACCCTAATCTTAAGAAGATCTAATAATCTTTGGTTGATTGAATCACTCCAAAATACACCAAAATCAACTAAAGGAGTTCCAGTGTTACCCACATTTATATGGCTCAAACAATTAATTTAGAAATACTATAATGCTCTCTTTTTTTCATAGATTTTATTTTTCCAGTTTTCTTTAGTCACTTTTTCATGTACAGTTAGAATTAAGTTTAGAAATATGAGTAACTCAATTATAAAATATTTGTTCTTGGTAAAATAATTTAGACAAAGTTCTGTCTCCAGATGCCTAAGGTTTTCAACATTCTTCATAAGGAATAATCAGGCACTCTACCCTAATAAACTTCAAGAAGCTTCTTTAATTGAGTAATATCATAAAGACAATATAGTGCATCTTTACAAGGCTATAAAATATTGATACAAAAATCTACTTGGCACGATTCATTTAAGAATGGTACTTAACTGATCAGTGTTTTCTACCCCCTGATGCTGCAGGAACCTGCAATGCATGCAGGTGTTCCCAGATGCTCGGACATAAGAGAGGAACAGGGAGAGAGCCCAAGCACTGAACTCTGCTTCACTGCCAACTCACTCCCTGTCTTTACGTTTTTGAACAGTTCCAACTAAGTCTCATCAAGTCCAAGAGTAACTCAGAATAATTAATTCCAGAAACATCATCCAGAAGGCAGCAACATAATAATGACTCTGCTGGAGCACCCCAAAAGTCATTCTATCCCACCACTCTGACAGTGGACTAAAGCAAGAAAGACACAGGAACAGGCAACTTATTCCCCTAGTAGTCTCCAAAGCCTACCAACATATGCCTCACATCTCCTGAGCCAGCTGTAGCTGTCACATACTTAATAGTCTGCAGAAGATTTCTTCAGCCCAGCATGAATTAATTGTAACGCCAGGTCTGGTTCCCTGTTCTTTACACTGTCTTGACAACATTGTCCAAGCTGTCATTTGCCTCAAGCACCTCCCTGAGCCAGCTCAAAGCTGGAAAACACACATCCTCTATTTCAGCCTATAAAAACTCCAATCTGGTGAACTGCAGCACAATGCTTAATACTTCAGACACTGAATTAAAAAAACAACTGTGAAATAGCCATTTCAGGCTTGTGGCTAGATTAGACCTGTTTCTTATGCCACACAGGATCTCAAGGTCCAAGTGCTACTAGGCACTATAAAGAATAGCAGTCTGCTCCAGAGATGATGAGCCCTGGTAGCTATCAGCCAGGTTTATCGCTTTCCCAGAAGACCAAGCAGCATTTCCAAGGACTACCATATCCAGTTGTACAAGCAAAACTTGTGAAGCTATTAATTATGTTTGTTTTGCTTTGTTTTTTTCTAATTTCTTAATGATATCCTCTACTGAAGTCAAATATCATTCATGCAAAAATTCAAAATGAAGTCTGGTGCTCTGTAACTTCTGAAAAGTAGTAATTAAATAAGAACAATACATCCTAAGCATTCATAATAAGCTCTAGAATGTCAGAAGAATTCAGTGATATGATAATGCCATATTCTGTCCATTTGTCAGGAGAAGAGGACAGTAACAGACACCTTAGAGAAAAGGACATATTTAAGAAATAGAACATGGCAAAGAGCACAATACAGATGGGGGAGTTCTGCTAGGCTCACTTTCAGCATGATCCCTTGAATTTTGCACAGGTGTTTATTACATCGGACACAAAAGCCACAACTGAATGTGTGAGTCTCTACAATGTAGTGCCTAGTCCAAAACTGGTATTTCAAGTATGTGCAGTAGGACACATCCCCGAGGTAGCAACGTCAGTGGTCAGCATAGGTCTACAAGACTAATGCTCAAAAAACAGCACAGCCTGAGCTGATCTGACATGGGAGCAGCCAGGTGGTTTGTGCCATGCTCATGCTCCCTATTCTAGGGGCATCATCTAGAAATGTCTCAGAAAATGAGGCTAAGTCTGGCACAAGTACCTGCACTCTCTGCTTCCAGGAGCAGCCAGGAACTCTAAGTGTGCATACAACATACTGGTTATAGTATGGGGCCATACCATGCCTGGACAAAATGCATTATGCTGGGAATCACTGAACAGCTGAGACTGGAAGAGATCTCTGGAGGTCATCTTGTCCAACCTCCCCTTGCTCAAGCAGGGTCCAGTGGTTCATAGTACACTGGTAATCTCCAAACTTAATAATCCAATCACATACTGTGAATTAACTATGCAGTTGGATTAGATGATCATTGTAAGTTCCTTCCAACAGAACTATTTTACATTCTATACTGTATTTCATCCCAGCTGGACAAAAGACTTGTTTAAATACCATCATGTTTTTCCTAAACAAGCATACACATGCATGTGCATTCCATATTTATGTACAGAGTAGTAATACTTACCTCATTCCCATGTCATTTTTGGCTGCTAACCTAAAGGTGTATCCCATTGCTGGTGATAGTTTAGTAATTCTATACTGCTTCTGTTGGCCATAATAACACTGGCAAAACTCTCCATTTCCTTTTCCCTATAAAGGAATAAGTCAATTACATTATTCACCCTACTATATATGCATCCATCAAATGAAGTAATGCAAAAACATAAAGTAAACTGATTTTTTTTTTAAATGAAACATAACTCAAGAATCTCCCACAGTGAGGCAGTAGTATCTGAAACTATGTATATATTGAATTAGAGGCTTTTTCCCTTCCTTTCTATTTCCCAGGAAAAGAAAAAGCCGTGAAGCTTCTGTAGCTCTGCCGTCTCAGAACAGATGTCCAGGTAGGGACTGGAAGATGCTAGGTCCACTCATTTTGTACAAAAGAAAGACTATTACAGAAAAATGATCCTTCAGGGTCAGCTCCTGAAAGAATTATTGGACTAGAAGTGAGAAAGTCATAATTAAGAGTGGCATAATCATGTAATTAATATCTTATTATTTTATATTCCCCAAGAAAGAATTAAGCAATAATAATATTTTCATAATTGCTTAAGCAATTACACACGTGTAACATGCCTCTAGACAGAAGTCACAATTTTCACACAATTTTATGTATACAGTCAAGTAACACTACTTTTTTAAAAAGCTACAAAATTTAAAGGAAAATATAATAGCTTGCTTACTTCATCCCATTCTAAAAGGTAACTGTGGATTTTAGAACCATTATCACAAGATGCCTGCAACAGGAAAAGAAGAAAATCAGATACAAGAACACTCAAAGAGAAAAAATGCTTACATAGGTCAAATCATGACTAGACCAGCAGAGGGCAAACGATGACCCTCTTACATGATTTTTTTCATTTACTAAGACAGCCCTAGTCAAATTAATGCTTGCATAATGTTTATGTTTTTGTCTTTTAAATTTAGACCTAGAAAATGTATTCTGGCAGCAATGTAACACAGTATTTTTCTGGGTAGCTAGACTGAAGGCTTGCTCCAATCTCAGTCTTTCCAGACCACTTCATTTGCTTTGCACTAACAATGCTATGTCCAGCAACTGAGAAAGGAATAGGTTCCACAGTACACTGGGGGTCAGGAACTGAACCACTGCCTCTCACCTGAACTCAGCAACATTTTCTACAAAGTTTCCTTGCTTTTCTGGAAATGCTTCTCTTTTTTAATGAAGTCCACATTTAACCCGGTACATGTATTCCCAGTCACAGAAATGTGACTGAAATTAGTATGTTTGACAAAAAGTGTCCTGTTTCTATGAACTAGCATTTTATTGACAAATCCATACCAATTCTGAACAATTACCTTCCACTGAAGAGTGAGAGAATTTTTGGTCCGATTAGTTATCCTGGGCAAATTTGGAGCATCAGGTTCACAACTTGTTGTGGTAAAACTCTCTGCTTCTGAAGGGCTCCCCTTTACACAGTTGCATTCTACTTGGACTCTAGAGAAAAGAGCCAGTTAACACTTTGCTTCCAAATCTGTGTACATAGAGTTTCCAAACAAAAGTGAGCATTCAGAATTAAGTTACTGCCTTGCTACTTCATGATTAAAATACCACTGTTACAAATAATTAACCATTTTTTTCTATCTCGGTCAACAGAAGTGATGCAAAAGAAAAGAGTCCTTTACTTTGGAAGTACACCATTCCCATCAGTCAGCTTCAGTCTCACAGTTACATCTCAGATCTGTCTGTTATTCGCTGTACTTTGGTTGGGAAATAAAGGTAACATCTTGCAGGCACATTATCTGTTATATAGACATATTAGTTGCTATTATGAATAGCTCTTCTGCAAATGGTTTTGTCAGATAAACATAGTAAGAAGTACCTTCTGGACTCCTTCAAGACCTTGCTGAATCTGTTCACCCTGCCCTTTCCTTTAGGAAGGTTATTAATTAACTCTCCATGGATTTCAGAAGAGTGAACTCTTGCTTCTGTTGTTTGTTTTTTTCTAATATCTTTTGTTCAAACACAGGAACAAAATCACAGGGAAAACATTTGCATATGATAATTGTTGAGTCAGTGCTGCAGGCCATATAGAGATGTGTGATAAAGAACAGATCAATCCCCTTTTGCTTCCAGTTTGGCAATCAGCTCCCTGGAAAACAGTACTAGGAGGGTCAGATCCTCTCACACCAAGGACCAGGAATGTAGCTCTCATTTGAGCAAATGCTAATCAAAGACTTAGTCCTCCTTCTCCCTACTGATGTTCTAAAGATCATTTGGAAAGAAGCACAATGTTTCTGAGTTGGATCCTTACTCAGACACACTTCTGTTCCTTCCACTTCCTACCAGCTGCCTCTGGTATTTAAAAACCAAGGAACATCCCTCCAATATGTAAAAAAGGAAGAAGAATACCTAACTACATCTTTCCAATCCTATGGTCTTCTTCAGTAGGACATATCAAAGCAGCAAAATCTACTAGAAGAGTACAGAATTACACCGAGCTAGGAGCATATTTAGTAATGCATACAGTGTCAGAGTCACTAGTCTGCTGGAGCAAAGCGAAAGCAACACAACTTGACATTCAGGTGACCAGAACTGAATGTGTTCCTGTGCAAGGTACCTCCCTCTGTTGCCACTGGGAAAGAAAGAAAGCAAGCAGCATCTGTGCCTGGCTCAAAAGACAGAAAAATGTCACCCTTCTGGCATGATATTGGAAATAAAGAGCACGGATGTTGGATGAGGGCATGAAAATTTTCTTTTTTCCAAAATGGACTGAGTGCTCTGCTAAGCCAAAAAATGTTTGTTACTCAAAGAAGGGTGAGATGTGGTAAAGAATTTCTGAAGAGTTAATCAAACACACAGATTCAATGAAACTTTTAAAAGCATGTCCACTGAATGTAATGAATACAGATACTCACTTTGCATGGTAATCAGTTGCTGGCCTGAGATCATTTACAGTAACTTTATTTTCTTCTCCACTAGAAAGAGAAATTAATTGGTTTAAGAGACTGTTTCAGAATCCCATACATTTATAAAAATACACACATCTAACCCATCTACCTAACACTCCTCCTAGGAAATATATTTACTAAGAGATTCTGCTGCTAAATACAGTAGATGAAAATGCATTTATCTTTGAATTTTAGGGGCTTCTCAGATTTAATTTCTGTTGTTTTGCCTGGCAGTTTTGGGTTTCTTTTTAAGAATAATTATTTTCCTCTTTACTCAGTAAGATCATCTATAGAGATGTACTTGATTACACAAAACCCATCAACTACTGGGGCCTTTAGAATCTCAATTGAGCCTTGCAAAAAAAGATTAACTAAAACTGTAAATGACTGCATATCCCTACTTTTTAGAGCCCAGGAAACAAACAAAAAAGGCACCTCAATGACATATATTAGTCTGCTTTTACTGACATTAGCCTATGTTAGCAAAGCTCATTTACTTTCCTCTAAGCTTCTAAGAGAGCATATCCTCTCTTAGATATCCTGCATATCCTCTAAGAGAGTGATATCCAACTTGTGATTCATGAACTGCTTCTAAGAAATCCATGGCAGGTGACTAAGATATACTGGTTACATATAAAGATTTTTAATTATTGAAGAGCTTTACACCCTTGATGGCAAATTTTCTGTCATATTTCTCCAAGCTGGGAAAAAAAAAGATTGAAAACCATTGCATAAGGAATGAAACAACTGAAGAGTTTTGTTTGTTTTACTGCTCCTAGAGTTGTGTTGTGTGTGAATCTACCTACTTTATTTCATATCTTAACACTGTCTCTTACCAACAGCATTTTCAGGAAAGGGAGAGAGAACCTTATTGGGAGCAAAATCACATGCTGAAGTAAATTACTAAAGATACAATTTGTATTTATCACTACTTCTATATCTCAATAATTGAGAACCCATAGTTTCTAGAGCAGCTGGTTGAAATACCACTAAGTGATACTAAAACATGCTTCCAGGCAACCAGCAACAGAACAAGAGGACACAGTCTCAAGCTGTACCAGGGGAGGTTTAGGCTGGATGTTAGGAAGAAATTCTTCACAGAAAGAGTGATTTGCCATTGGAATGGGCTGCCCAGGGAGGTGGTGGAGTCACTGTCCCTGAAGGTGTTTAAAATAAGACTGGATGAGGGATTTAGTGCCATGGTTTAGTTGATTAGATGGTGTTGGGTGATAGGTTGGACTTGATGATCTTGAAGGTCTTTCCCAACCTGGTTAATTCTGTGATTCTAATATCCAAGAACAGAGTCTTTAAACTCTAACTGATGGTAGAGACCTTGATTACAAACCAGAAGCAATTCTACTGAAAAAAAAAAGTAGTTTGTTGTAAAAGAGACATTGCACAAAACTGGTAATTACTTAAACATCTGGATAAAAGGCATATTTTTAATGAGGCTTTATGCCACAGAATTCAATGCGACAGCAATTAAATAAAAATAATGACTACCTACATGTATACAGTTTTGTACTTTCCATCTTTTCCAGTATTTGAAATCATCACTTCATAAGTATAAGCATCTGGTACATGACTCTTGTCAGCATCTTCTCTGGTGTCACTGGATGGAGGGGACCACATAAGCAGTGCTGTTCTTGCCTGAATGTCTGATACCTGTAGAAATACAACTTTTGAGACCTCTGCAATTTAAATTCTATTGTATATAAATGCTGGGTTTTGCCACATAGTACCAAATAAAAGAGTATGAAGTCATCTAGCATTATCACATCAGAATATTCATACTGCCCAAACAGCTATTAGTTAGTTTTTTACCAATTAAATCAAACTGGCAATTTAAAACTGTCCTGAGAAAACTGCAATCCTAGGGCCTGGGCTGGGTGGAAACAGACTTCTAAGTAACAAATGCCACCTAGTGGGCTACATAAAAATGACTGTGTCATTTATGAAGCACAAGGGATGGCAGCACATATTGTCAATCAGCTGTTTTATTAAATGGCAACATTTCCAACCCCCGGTACTATGATTTTTTAAACTATCTTCTTGTTGACTTTGTTTTCATATGAAATGCATAGAAGCTCAGGAATTTCTCCAAAATGATCCGGATTACTGCAGCAGCTACATGAAGAAACTCCTCCTTGAGCATTTAATTATGTCTGCAAGAAGTAGACTCTCCTGTTAGTTTAGAACCTATTTGGTTAAACACCCCAGCAAATTGGGTTTTGACCAGGATATTATTAATAGAGATACAACTACCTGAGACTCCAGCCTAGTACTCTGTTAGTAAACTGAATTTTACAACATGTAACATACTTGGAGCTCAGACACTTGCAATGAAGGTATGCTCACAAGGTCCATATACGTATGCAGATACACAGATACATATGGGCATCATGCTAAAGAATTCCTGTGGTGGTGCTTGCCTGCACAGCCCACCCTTTGCAGAAAGCTCTGGATAACACAGTTGCTGTGATAGAAACATGAACATAATCAGCATGGGTGAATGCAGTACTTCCAACTGAGAAGTGTTTGCTCCAACAGACTCTTTGTGCTAAAGGCAGTGACCTCAGGTGGATTACATGGTAACTGGGGAATCACCAAGAGACTTCTAAAATGAAGAATGAATCAGTTTCAGAAGTATAAAAACAGCATGAAAATTCATATCACGGATAAAAGATGCTGGAGTGGAAGTGTAAAATAATCAAAACCTAGCCTGACTGTGAGAAACTGCCCTGCCACCATTGCCACCTCCATCTAGGCCTGATAGATGCACCACAGCTGATGCAACAACAGTTTGGGGTGTAGCAGGCAGAGATCACCCCACAGATCAGGTGGGTACATGTGACCTGGTGGAGACCTTTCTCAATGGCCTGTAGATTAACAGATTTTAGGGAATAACACAGTTATCTGCAAAGCTAAAGCAGCCACATCTCCCAAAGGAGACATGCAGCTGGGGGAACCCACACTCCCAGAAGAGTGAGTACTGCAAGGAGCTGGGGATGCTCATGTTTCAGCAGGTGAGTGCATGGGGATGTGCACATGGTGCTGGATGCTTAGGATCTGTTACAGAAGAAAGTCTAGAAATTAGTGTGTGTTTATTAATATTGCACTTGTCTACTATTGTAATTTATATGGTGTGCCTGTCTACTGTTTCCAACTATTTCATAACAGAAATGAAAATACTTTCATCATATGGAATGACCAGTTTTACACTGTGACTGTAGTATATGTTTATTTTTTGAGTAATTGCTTTTGGAAGTCTAATACCATCAGAAGTCTAACAGCATCAGAATCAAAACGCTATCTTTGCAACTGGTGCTCTCAAACTGCTATAGTCTACTGAACTAAAAACCTGAATGGGCCAACTTCAAGAATGGAGCAGAAAGGGGATGACCTACTGACATCAGAAAAGCAGAAAGGAGGAAAGGTCAATGTCTTGGAAATAATTACCACTAAGCTGTTAAATGCTAATAGGACTATGCATCATATTCTAAAAGGGATCAAATGCTAGTAAGATTACCTAATGAAGTTTTTGGAAACAAAATTCAAAGTCTGGTAAGAGAAAATCCATTATAATCTTGATTTAGCCATAAACTACATCAACTACAGCTTCAATACAATTCTAGCACTTCTGGAAGTCTTTGGAGTTGTGTGAAAATCTGGGGTGGAAAAAGCTCTCTCAGACAATTTTAATCTCTCTCATCCGGGTGGCAGCAGAGGGTACTGAAGGAAAGAAATGTTAGGTTCCTGGAGGAACTGCTGTGTTCCAAGACTAGCAGGTACATTGTAAGATGATCTATTCCCATACTTAGCTACCTTAACGGTCAGTTTTGGTTTTTTTTCATGATGCCCAGGCAGCATCTCTTTTACTACAAGCTAAAACTTACTAGTCCTAGCCACCATGCAGCTGAACATTAAATCCTCCCTTCCTTTCTGTAGTTGTTTCTTGTATATTTGAAGACTGTGTTTGTATCTCCCCTCACTTATCTAAATCTCTGATCGTTCCCACTGTTCTCATTATCTCCTGCTGTTTCACTACTTTAGTGCTTTGCCCAGAACTGCACATAACATCCCCTCTAATATTTCACTGATGCTAAACTGCCTTACACACTTGACATTGAATTTTTCTTCCAACATCTTAGTCTGTCCATCTTCTTTTACTCTGAAGAAGCAGTGTGGTTGGTATGAGTGAAAGGTGGTGTTACATCTTACTGGAACATTACAAGATGAGAGATTTCAATTGCTCAGTACAAAGAGAGCAGGAAGAGTGGGAGGGAGATCAAACACATTAGAGACTACAGAGTTTCAGACAGCTCACAAGACTTTGATTAGTAAAATTAAACTCACAGTATTAGCGGAAATCGTTATATAACAACGTGTCAACAGAGAACAGAGTGAAATGTTCTTTAAGTCTCTGTCTGGATGAAAATTTTTTATCCTGAGTTTACTCCCCCAGGGCAGTTGGTCAACTCATATAAAGCTTACATAAGACTTTCAAAGTAATAGATGACAACTGTTAATACAGTAACTATAAAAACAATTAAGCAGTATTATGTACCAATCTAAAAAACAGTGACTATGTAGGTTGTTCTGGTTGTTTTACTTTGTGTAAACAGAGTATGTGACTAAAGAATATCATGAAAACCTGAAGCTTTGCTACGGCAGACTTGCCAGAACTTAGAAGCAATTCATTGGAATTGAACTTGATTAAGAAATTTAAAGTGAAAAGTATTCACAGAAGCTGGGAATCAAGGACATCCTAATGGTGCATAAAAAGTTGCAATGTACAAAAGCTACATAAATTCTTCATACATACACATGCATAGAATCACAGAATTGTTAGGGTTGGAAGGGACCTCAAGGATCATCTAGTTCTAACCCCACTGCCATGGGCAGGGACACCTCCCACTAGATCAGGTTGCCCAGAGCCACATCCAGCCTGGCCTTAAAAACCTCCAGGGATGGGGCTTCTACCACCTCCTTGGGCAACCTGTTCCAGTGTCTCATGGTGAAAAACTCCTTCCTAATGTCCAGTCTGAATCTACCCATTTCTAGTTTTTCTCCATTCCCCCCATATATACAGACATGGAAAGAAAGGAGCCAATAAGCTATGATTTAACAGAAGTTACAAGAGAAGTTAAAAAATTGAATGAAACAAAACCAGGTAACAAGATTAAAGACAGAAAACATTTTAAAAACCCCAAAATCTATCAGGAAATCTCAAAGTCAGGCATTGCTCTGTCACTTATGGATGTAGAAGTTACAACCATAAAATGGTATTTCCATTCTGGATTTGCAATGAGGCACAAGTTCATATCCATCTTATACATCTATATCTGTTGTAAGACTAGAAAACTTGCAACCCACACAAAGGCCCAGGAGATGATGCCCAGTGAAACTAAGGGGTCTGCAATAAACCAAGCAGTCAGGTTAAACAATTGGTTCCCTGTCAGTGATGTACACTCACATTAAGGCAAGGAGTTGCAAGAAGCCAAGCCTAAACTAGTAAGCCCTACTGAGGAGCACTATGGAGTGAACTACTTAAGGAACAATTGTCAGAGACAGGTACCTGAGGGCCCATGAGAATAGGCTCATAGCAGAACAGAAGGACAGGAGATACAACAATTAACTCTTTGGCAAGGATAAATACTAGAAATTATTTCAATCTGTCCCCCATACACCGGAATCCCACTGAAATTGCTACCTTCTTTTCAGCAATCCCAGAGAATGGCAGTGGGATAAAGTGGGGTCCCCAGAAATACAGCTCATACATGAAGGGTCAGTATTCCAACAAAACCAAAAGAAGTAATAGGACTGGGACTGAGTAACATCCCAGTAATATCAGTAACATCCATTTGCTCTGGATCTACACTCTATATGATGTTACATATCTCCTAAGTTCTAGAAACTTTCAGTAATTTCATATACTGGTATATGAATATTTTCAACCAGCCTCAGTTGCTAAGGAAAAAAAAAATAGAGGAATCACAGCTGCAAGCACTGACAAGATAGACTCAGAACGTAATTTAAGCCCTTTTCAACTTGTTTATAAAACATTTGGTACTGCATTTTAGATTCAACTTCTAAGAGAATGATTCTTAAAAACAAGTCTAGGTTCAGCTATATTCTTTCTCACAAGACTACTAATAAGGGACAAAAATCAAAGTAGTAAAAGACAGTGTCATTTATCCTTGATGTTCAGTAATACCCCAATATTTGATGTTTTGAATACCAGCCAGAGCTCTGTTATGGAAAAGAAATAATGAAGATTCAGAAATTCCCATCAGTTCCCAAGCACAAAGCATCAGCAGACAGACTGAAAGAGTTGGGGCTACTCAGTCCGGAGAAGAGAAGGTTCTGAGGAGACCTTATTGTGGCCTTCCAGTATCTGAAGGGGGCCTACAAGAAAGCTGGTGAGCAACTTTTTAGGGTGTCAGGTAGTGATAGGACTAGGGGGAATGGAAAAAAAAATAGAAACGGCCAGATTCAGATTGGATGTTAGGAAGAAGTTTTTCACCATGAGGGTGGTGAGACACTGGAACAGGTTGTCCAGGGAGGTGGTAGAAGCCTCATTCCTGGAGGTTTTTAAGGCCAGGCTGGATGTGGCTCTGGGCAACCTGATGTAGAGGGAGGTGTCCCTGCCTGTGGCAGAGGGGCTGGAACTAGATGGTCTTTGAGGTCCCTTCCAACCCTAACAATTCTATGATTCTATATTAAAACAAAACAAAACCCCAAAAATACTCTGTGATAAGGAGGATATTTTTGAAGAACAAAGATTAAGGAGACACTCAGGAGATTTTTCAGTTTTTTCAGCTAACTTGGCATTACTTACTACTTTGTACGCTTATTCAAGCAGCTGCAATTGATTTTGGTTGCAGCCCTGAGCACTATGTGCTTCTGCAAAGCAGAGTACAACACTTGAGTCAGGTCCTAGCACTGAAGAAACAGAAGAGGTGGGCCTGTTTTCATTAGCAGTCCAGCTTGCAAAAGGCAATCTCGTTAACTATGTTACACATCCCGTTTGGGTCAAACGAAGGGCAGCTTTAGCATGCGCAAACTGGATAGCGTTCACACAAGGTACTGAACTGGTGAGGTAGGTAAGATCCATCGCGTTCTAAAAGTCTGAAAGGTCACACACAACACGTCTGAACCACAAAACACGATGCCCTCCCAAGAGACTTACATGCTATAATGACTAACTCTCAAATTTTGAGTTCATATTGCCTCTCCTTGTTAAATATGCACCCCCTTACTCCATTCTTCATTTTGCTTTCCCCTTTTAGGTCCCCTTGTCTTCTCTGTTTGCTTTGTTATTTCGTTAATGGACTTAACAGTTGGTGAAGACCTCTGCTCAAAGGCTGAGGTCTAAGCATGTTGCAATCTGCAGAACCACTCCAACTTACACCTGGGTATAAAAAGTTCAAGGGTCATATGGTGGCAGTACCACTTTACCAACTTAACACTGCCACAAAGACGGGAATACATACAAGGAAAAAATTAAGAAAATGAGAACATATTCATAAAAACACCTAACGGGACTCTGAAGGCCTTGAAGCTGATGTGCCCCATACTGCACAGAACTGAAAAGAGATGTGTGAATGAAAGTACACCATGGAGTCCACCACCTGATTTAGATGGGCATGCCATGAAACTGGGCATTAAGACATGGGACATCCCAAGTCAGGTCACAGCTACTCCAGGCTCTCTGGAACAGGATATTGTGCAAGGGACACTGTACTGGACACCACCTGTACAATCACCAGATCATACACCCTCCACCACAGCTCAAGCAGGGAACAGGGTGTTTATGATCCATCAAGAAAAGCATCATGGCACGATTCCCATAGCAAGTGCTTCAAGCAAAACATTAATCTAAAACATACAGGAATATTTCTGATGAGAACTATAAACAGAGAGTGTGAAAAAACAACAGTCTCCTGGTTCACTTGTGGGAGGGTGAGGAAAATGTCTCCTTGGAGAAATTGTGGGAGGGTTACTTCTGATCCTGCAAGGCCTAAATAGGTAACACAACCTCCCTTTCTCTTATCACGTCACACTCCCCCAAGCTGCACTATCAGCTAGTCTTCTAACCACCCACAGCCCTGATAGTCTCTTGCAAAGGCATAAGCTTCTTCCAAGGGCTAGGAGTTTGGCTTTTTGCCTTTGTGTGCACTGTCTAATCTGCAGGAGACTACTACTGCCTAAGCCTGTGATGTCTTCTGAGGTCTGCAAAGAGATCACTTGTAGGCACACAGCTACATGCAGTGACATTTCTGTAAGAACACAGTGGGGAGGGGAATTATCATGGGTGCTTAAAAGGCATGGATGGCTGAGTGTTGAGGGTGGAAGGAAGTGAAACAAAACAACAGTACTGGGACTCCATTGCTTTTTCATATGTCACTAGCAACAAAGCAGAAGACACCATCTGCTGGTTACAATTCTCACAGTCTTACTCTAATCACCCTAGGAAGCTCGGAGTTGTCATTTCCCTTGGCAATGCAGCCACTGATGACATTCTGACTTGAGTGTGGATGTTGCTGACTTTTAGAGAACTGGTCTCCCTGTTTCTAGTCAGGATAGAAAGTATCATCCACATTCTGACAAAGTTAAGAGCAGCACAGCAGGCACTCATGAGTTGAGGGCCACTGAGAACGCTGTTGTCCACCATGCCCCAATGACAGCACTATCTTGCAGAAAGCTAACCTTGCAGCAAAATTTGTTACTGCACCCATTCTGGTATGTATGTGGTTAAACTAGGCACGTACTCCCTTTTTAGGACAGCCTCTCATGACTCAGTCAAATGGGGTCAAAGACTCCAGTTCCTTTAGCTACACTGTCTTGATCCATTCCCACCGCAGGTAAATTTGTGTAGTGAATAGCAGGATAGTAATGGAAAGTTCAAATGGAAAAGCAATTCCTGTACTACAAAACTACAAAGCATAGTGGTGAGTATAGCAAAGCATATAAAGCTTAAAGAAATCCCCAGTCTAAACTTAACACACAGTTCCTTTACACCAGATAAAAACCCCAATGCTTCCCTGGGGTTCACTAAAAACCCCAGGGCTTGCTCTTCCACTCCTCCCCCACCTCCCCTTTGCTAGGCTGGTTTCAGGCTGGCCAGGCCTGAACTGTCCCCCCTTTTTACCCAGGCATTAGTCCTAAACAGGCCAAGATTGTGCAAGGGAAAAAAAATAGTTACTCAGGCCAAAGAAGCCTGGGATACTCCCCACTGTTACCAGATAAGAGAGCATCTCTCTCCCACAGGAGCAGAGAGGGAAGAAAAACAGTAACTTTTCAGCCAGATAAATAAGGGTGCAGGATTTATGTGTAGAAATACACTATTTCCTGCCTCCACCCACTGGGCTGGACACTCTGGATACTGGAGGTCTCAACTCTGTGGCTTCTTTTTTGGAGGCACCCAGCCTAAATATCCACACATAGAAACACAGAATGGCTGATCGGCGATGATGGCACAAGCAGGGTAACCTGAAGCTAGCTGCCCAGAACCACGTCCTGACAGCTTTTCAGTATCTCCAAAGAGAGAGCCACCATAAACTCTGGACAGTGTGTGCCAGTGCTCAGTTATCCTTACACTAAAAAAGCATTTCCTAGTGTGCAGAGGGAACCTCCTGTGTTTCAGTTTGTGCTCACTGCTTCTGATCCTGAAGCTGGGCACACTGAAGCCTGGCTCTGTTGTCTTTTTGTCCACTCTTCCTGCAGATAAAAATTGGTAAAATCCACTCTGAGCCTTCTCTTCTCCCTCCAGTCTAAACAGACTCAGTTCTCTCACCCTCTAGGAAGTAAAGCAACATATGAAAGATGAATCAAGGCTGGGGCATTAAAACTGGGACCAGGCCATCTGGGAGATGAAGGTATGTTTTACAAACTGAAGAGAAATTCGTAGATTTTCAAACATGTAAGTCAGAAGCCCACTGCTGACAGTCACTTTCCTTAGTAAACTTTATGCCTCTCTTCCCTAGAGGTGCCAGAGACTAAAGAGAAATCTGCCATAATTTTTCTTTACTTTTCAAATAAGGTTTTCCAAAACCTCATTTTTGGTAAGGTTTTCAAAATCTTGCCAGGTATCCTTCATGCCTAGAGATATTTGGTGTGTAAAATCCATTTACTGAACAGTTAAAACTGAACAGTGTAACAGCAATTTGAGAGCAGATTTTACAGTAAGAGACAATTATGTTACTGGCAACATTACAAGCTCTTTCTGTATGTATTTTTTATAATTCTGTTAATACTGAAATTTCATAGAGTAGACAGGAAGAAAAATTCCACATAATAAGTATCAAGGCAATTTTAGCTTCATAAATGTTAATACACTAAAAATTACTTTGGTCGTTTACATTGCAGTGACTGGAAGTTAAGCAAATTTTCTTTAGTGCGGGAAATTAAATATCCTTCAAACTTGGAGAGAAAAGGAGGTGTGTATAAAATAGCAACAGTTGCATTCTGATTTTATGGGAAGCTTTATTTACTTACCACTGGCTTGGCTATATTAGAAAGAAGTGCTTCAAGTGCTTTTGTTTCTTCATCCTTTTCTTAAAAAACAAAAATCAAAGCAAACAGAAAGTACCCATGAATATTGGTCAGTGACTTTACAGTGAAATAGCTCTTCAAATTCAACAACTGCACATAAACCAAAGTTTTTATCAGGCAGCACACCAAGCTGCATTCACCAAGGGCAACATAAAACCAAAAAGGCTCCCAGAGAAGTTGTTCATATAAAACTATTTCTAAATCTGTTCTATGATTTATGGACTACAGAAAGCCTGGTTATCTTTTATTAATGTGTAAGTTCAAACAAACTACTGCTCTGGAGAACTTAAGCTCTTGCCTGAGACATTCCCTATAGATTTATCTTTAGATGTAGATGCAGTAAAGTTACGGTAGATTAAACATGTTAGTACACATCAGCTGGAAGACTACTGGTAACACAGTTGGCTTCCCTCAGTTGCAAGAGCAAACCTCAGCTGAGCCTTCAGTTGCATCCCAGGGAAAAAAAATCTAAGCTTTACAAAAACCCCTCCAAGTTTATAAAAGTGTTTTAAGTGCTTTTTTCCAAACAATATTAAAATTGCATTATCTCAATACTGTGTGAACAGTATCAGTTTTGAAGCTGTGGCCAGGCATTTTAAATTCACTTAACCTGCCTTAAACTAAAGAGAAAAATAAAAGAACAAACCTGATACAATTCTTCAAAAAACACAGGTCGAATCTATTTACAACTTTATACTTCTAAGGCAGTTTATGCTGTTTAAACTAATTAGATGTATTTCTGACTTCTGTTTGCTATTACAAGTCTAACTCTCAGTACATAATTTTTGTAAATGTCTCCTGAATTAAACAGTTTTGAAAAGTGGACTTTTCCATTTTTCACGTAAAATACTTCTAAGGAACTGTGAACATGAATTTCATGTCATATATATGCAACAGTACATTCTACCACCTGTGCCTCACAGACCATAAAGTAAACTGATGTCAAGACAAGTGTCACTCCGGGACTGTAGTGACAAGCGTCCATTCAAGTTTGCAGCAACAGTTCTCATCTCATGAATTCAGGTTATAGCTCAAGTGTCCCTTGGTACTAAGCTTTCACAAGGCATCACCTACATGGGTTTTTACATAACTAGGAGATTTCCTAGTCTTGAGTAGAGGTACTTTCTTCACATTCTTTTTGATTTACAGCAATCTGATATATATTGGCACAAAATCATCATCTCAAAACAAACTTCAGTGAGCTGAGAGCATCATAGTTTGTTTCACTCAACATCAAGAATTACAATTCCCTATTCCGAGAAATTTGTACTTGGTCGATGACCAAGTCTTTGATGTTGTGTTCTCTATCTGAAGTGCTCTGGCAGCAACCTGAAAGCAGCAGATGGACACATCATATCAGACTGGACAATGACTCTATGCCCAAGACTGAGTGAAATCCATCCATTTATGCGATTATAAGCTTTCCAATGAAATAAAGGTATTAATACAGTAGCATCTTATAAAACATGAACTCACACTGACTCGTGTAACAGCTAGCCTTCTTCTAGGAAGGCTTTCCATTAATGAGTTGGTGGGGACGAGTATGAGGAGTTTATATAATTTTACAAAACATTGCTCTTTCACAAATTGAATGTGGGTTTCCTATATTAGATATCTAGTTCTTTCCATGTTTCCTGCAATATCAAGCAGACCATCAGCATTCCGTGATTCCTGAAAGTGCAGGCACAAATAACTCTGGACAAAGCACAGATTTTCTTTTAAATAGTGGTATGAAGTATGACTAGTAAGATTTACTCACATCTGCATGGAGACTCCTATGTCAGGAGTTCTGCTCTCGTTCCAATGTGATAAGCAGGTCAATGGCCCTTAATTCCATTCTCTGTAAGTCAGGGCAGCTATGGGCTAATACTCAAGTTCAAGATTGTCAAAGTGTGGTGTTCTATTTACTAATGCTACACTCAGCTAGACACTAGACTTGCATAATACATATTATTTTTGTGAATACTTACCTTCTATCTCTGTCTCTGTCTGAGAACTGCTTTTTCCTTTACCCAAAGACTTGCTTTTGGTAGAACTTGTGCTTATACTGGCTGCATCCTGCCCTTTTGCAAGTCCATTATGCTCATTTGTAGGAGAAGGACATTTCTGAGGGGATGATGGAGGACTGTTTAACTTATCCTTCTGAGTTCCATGACGATCTTTTAATTTTTTTTGTAATCTTTCATATGTTTTACTAGACCTTTCATCTCTAAAGTTGGATCTTCCATGAGCAGGCAGAGTATCTAAATGGAAGTAAAAAAAAAAAAATTACTAAGAAGAGAATATATTTAACAATCTATTTAAAAATGCTATGTGTATTAAGCACACACTTTTGTGTAGAATCACCTCTCTACTCCTATGGTGGTTCACAGTGATAAAACAAGAAACAATGGGTTCAAACTTGAACAGAGAAGATTTCACCTCAACATGAGGAGAAACTTCTTTATGGTCAGGGTGACAGAGCACTGGAAGAGGCTGCCCAGAGGGGTTGTGGAGTCTCCTTCTCTGGAGACTTTCAAAACCCACCTGGATGCATTCCGGTGCAGCCTACCCTAAGTGATCCTGCTCTGGCAGGGGGGTTGGACCTGATGATCTCTGGAGGTCCCTTCCAACCTCTGATATACTGTGATAAAAGTGAAGTGTCCAACAGGTAAACTGACATATGCTATTTGGACATTAAAAACTACTTAAAAAATATTCGTAAGTTGCTTTTTTTCTATAATCTTCCTTGTAAAGTACAGGATAAAGTCAGAACAGGAAAAAAGTGTTTAATCACATGGTAGGAGGTTTGCTTTTACGCTGAATAAAAAATACATGAGTTTTAAATGTTGGAATGCAACTAGCACTCTTACTTTAAGGGTGCCTCAGGAGAAATCAACAGGGAAAGCCCCCACAGAAGCACAGTGCAATTTAAAGACACTCTTAAGACTGAAGATAGTATGGCAACGTCTTGTAAGTACATTATACATGCACATAGCAACCCTTTGGTATCATCAAATTGCCACCTTTAAGTCAGAATGTGGTTGTGCAGAAGTCAGTACCAGACTACTGAAACAAATTAAACTGTAGATTGTGGAACTTTTGTGCCCAAATCTAATATTTTTATCCATTTCACTTTTATGCTTAGAAACAGATTACCAACTCAAGACTTTATTACAGTGTACCACATGGAACCAGCTCTTTTCTAAATGTAATATTATCTACGATAAATAATGAAAGCTTTCAAAAAATGCATCCTTCAAAGCCAGCACAGAATTTGTCCATTTTCAAGTACGCTGGATCACTTGGTCTGAAAAATGAAGTTCATTATTTGTTATTCCTTATATACTAGGAAGCATAGAAAACAAGACCAATTAAAAACTTCCTTACAAGAAGGATTAAAAACAAAACAAAACAAAAACCAAGAGAACTTTCCAGTTTCTGGGTTTTCTTAGGTCAGCATAATTCTCAGAACATTTGACAGAGGACTACTGGATAAGCTGTGATTATTTAGGGATTTAATTTTCACTACAATTAGAGATTTAAGTAAGAGAACAACTGCACTGTAAGCACTTCTGGGTTTTTTTTGGTTGTTTTGTGTGGGGGTTTTAGTTGTTTGTTTTTTCTCTAAATCCAGATTCAGGAGCCTACCGGGGGGCTTTGACTTCTGAAAGTCATAGCCAAAGTCAGTGGTCCAGAATTAAATATGAAATCTGTAGCAAATATGTAACAAAGCACCTCTAGTCCTCCAACTCCCTAAATTAAAGGGCAACTTATATATATATTAAAAAACCCTCAAGCATCTGAAAAAGACTCACTTTAACATTATTTTTTTTATATTATAATTGATTTCATTTGTTAGGGGATACACTCTATTAGCAGAAAGCTAAAAAATATTCCATTCAGGAGTCTCCTTTATCTTTTATACATTTAATTATTTGCTGTTGTCAAAGTAGTACAAGGAAGAAATAAAGTACAACTTAAGAACACAGAAAAATGAAGACTTCCAGGAAGATCAAGACAACAGTATGTTCTTAACTGATGGTTTTGTACATCATGACTACTTAAGCTTGCTGACTATATGGAAGATATTTCTTGGTGATTTCAGTAGTATCACAGAATGCTGAGAATTCCTGCATCCACAGGAACATGACAGAGTTGTGTTTAGTCTCCCCTGCAATAGGTTCTAGTTTCTTTCTCTGAAAACAGCAACATGGCATTGCTCTCTGGAAGTCTTTCAAGGTCATCACCTGCCTTACAGCAGAAGTTTATCTAAAGAACAGCAGGTCTAACAGAAATGTAAATATTACTCTAACAATCTCAACACCCAAGTTAGCACACACACACATACTTTGCCACTAAACGATATTAAAGGCAGGTATCAACAGCACTGCCAAAGACAGCTTCAACTGCAGTATTAAATTTAGGTTGCTGGCACCTGATTATTCAAGTTGGATTTCAATATGGGCATTAGTCTAAACACAGTTTTACAAAAAATAGTGTGGGGTTTTCTTTCATAGTCAATATTAGGAACTAGGAACTCTTGTTTCATGCTTCAAACGAGGTATTTGCAACACGTGAGATCTCAGAGCAGTGCTCACATATGGATTTAAATGCTCAGCCTCAGGGGAAGGCATTAGTGGAAGCTGAGTAACTACAAACACTTCTTGCATTGCTTTCTTGGACAAATCTGTATCTGATATACGTAAGAAATAATCAATAAACTGTCTGTGTAATGGAACACTGACTAGACAAGTCAAATTAACTCAGAGAACTTCTGGAATAATAAGCTTCAGTAAAAACAAGACTGGTATCCGCATAAAACTTTTGTGTGTAACTCCCATTGAAGCTTTAAGTCTTGCTTGATAAAGCCCATCAGAGTAACAGATGCTGGAAACAAGCACAGTATCATTTTCTTTCACAGAACATGCAATATTTGATAAGCTTCTTACCAAGATCCCCATATACTTGTGAGGTGTGATACTGTGGAATGTACTGTGTTGCCATATCACCAGCTCCAGTCACGGGTGAGTATATATGACGTGGTGGAGGGGGTATCATGGCTGGAAGAGGAAGGAAGCCTGGCAGTGGGGGATGTGGAGGCCTGTGTATCACTGTGTGACCACCAGGATGAAATTCTGGAGCCTGGGGAACCACCACGACCCTTCGAACACCGTTGTCCTCAATAACCTGTACAGGGAGAGACACCATGTGTTGAAAGAGAAATGACAGTTTGAAAGGCATGTTTCTATAGATACTTAAACAAAATCTAGGAGCAGTAAAACTCTTACATTCAAGAAAGGTAACACAGGAGAATATAAGAGAAAAACCCCACACCTACAGGACAACTTAAGGGCAACGTTGTGCATTAGCTGCAACAATGTCATTAATTTCTGAATGCAGTAGGGAAAAACACTCTTAAAAAAATAATAATCTGACTCTAACATCCTACAACCAACCAGGTACATTGATGGCATGAGCTTAGCTTCTCCCCAGGGTCCTGTTTCCAGTCTCATTCACATTGCTACATTGTTCCTTGGAGTATAACAACTAGATTGTTCCCCAGGAGTAATTTGGTGGGTGGACAGATCTCACCCTGAATAAAAAGCAAGAGAAAAGTCACAAAAGTGTCTGGTCTTTGCCCTGTGCCCAACTCAGTCCACCAACACTAATCCTGGAGGCACTTGTCATGCTGTACCTGTTAATGTGCAGCAGCCATTGTCTGCATCAAGCCATTAACACAAAACCTCTAGCAGGATGGGAGTCCCAAGACTCTTCACAACTCCAAGTAGTTTTTAAGAAGAAATTTTTTTGGTGTCCCCCGCCCCTGAGCCCAAGCTGTTAAAATGACTTGCACTCTGAAGACACATGCTACTCAGAAAAAGGGGGCCTCTGTGGCAGACTTCAGCCAGACTCTGGTGCACAAAAGGGCTTGTAGTGCAAAAGTGGCAAATGAGAGATGTGACAGGACATCCTTCAAGTGAGGGACTTGAGTGCAGCCCTTAGCAATGTTGCTGGAAGCTCAAACAAAGGCAAGCATATGCAATCTCATGATGAGAGTAAGTTTGACCATACGAGATACACGGAGCCAAGGGGCGCTGTGCATAGTACACGTAGCACGTCTGGAGTCTGTTGTGTGTAGAGCCTGATGAAGAACACACAAAGGCACAGTATCACAGTACATTAGAGGTTGGAAGGGACCTCAAGAGATCATCAGGTCCAATCCCCTGCCAAAGCAGGATCACTTAGGGTAGTCTACACAGGAATGCATCCAGGTGGGTTTTGAAAGTCTCCTGAGAAGAAGACTCCATAACCTCTCTGGGCAGCCTGTTCCAGTGCTCCATCACCCTCACTGTAAAAAAGTTTCTCCTCATGTTGAGGTAAAATCTTCTATGTTCAAGCTTGAACCTGTTGTTTCTTGTTGGAAAGTATTGAGGCAGAAAATGCTCTTCACTAAATGAGGTGTCAGTCATCAATTGGACCAGAAACAGGGGTGTCCTTGTTTGAGTTAGAACAAAACTGATTCTGTTCCATGATTTTACTTTTCAGCTGAGTCTCTTGTAAGTAACCATACTATTTGAAATTAACAGCATGTTTTCATAATGTTTGCTTCCCATAGTGATTACACTTGATATCTTTATCAATAATTTGGATGAGGGGATCAAGTGCACCCTCAGTAAGTTTGCAGATGACACTAAATTGAGATGGAGTGTTGGATCTGCTTGAAGGTAGGAAAGTTAGCCCTGGCCAAGTTAGATCAGTGGGCTGGGGCTGAGACCAATGAGACGAGGTTTAACAAGAGCAAGTGGTCCTGCACTTTGGTCACAACAACCGCAAGCAATAGCGCAGGCCTGGGGAAAAGTGGCTGGAAAGCAGCCTGGTAGAAAGGGATCTGGAGGTGCTGATATAGATGGTCAGCTGAATATGAACTAGCAGTATGCCCAGGTGGCCAAGAAAGCGAACTGTATCCTGGCCTGTATCAAGAACAGTGTGCCTAGTAGGAGCAGGGAAGTGATCCTGCCTCTGTACTCAGCCCTGGTGAGGCCACAGCTTGAGTACTGTGTTCAGTTCTTGGTGCTAGAGTAGAAGACAGACGTTGAAGTTCTGAAGGACGTCCAGAGAAGAGCAATGAGGCTGATGAGGGGTTTGGAGGGCATGTCGTACGAGGAGCAGTTGAGGGAACTGGAGCTGTTTAGTCTGGAGAAGAGAAGGCTAAGGGGAAATCCCATTGCTCTCTACAACTACCTGAAATGAGGCTATAGTGAGGGCAGTGTTGGTCTCTTCTCCCAAGTAAGTAGCAATAGGATGAGAGCAAATAAGCTCAACTTGTGCCAGGGGAGGTTCAGATTGGATATTAGGAAAAATTTCTTCACTGAGAGAGTCGTGAGGCATTGGAACAGGCTGCCCAAGGAGATGCAGTCACCATCCCTGGAGGAGTTCAAGAAGCATGTAGATCAGGATATAGTTTAGTGGTCATGGCAGTTGGGTTATGGTCAGACTCTATGGTCTTAAAGCTCTTTTCTAACCTTAATGACTATACAATTTTATGATTCTATGTATTATGGCATCAATGACTTCAGTGTCTGGGATGACAGTGATGCTATTGTTCTCTGCTTCTCTGTACGATAATGCCAAGGCAGGATGGAACATTTTTCCAGAACAATGGAATCTGGAATACCATGACTATATTCAAAACCAGGAAACAAGGCAACCCTATGACGTAAGTTTTCACTGACATTTGAAATGAGATGGGGACACGTACACCAGTAAGTAACCTAGTGCAACAGAAGCAGATCAATAGATCAAAACACTTAACGCCAAGCTGCTTCGACTCCACTGTTTAAGCTTAAGGGCATTATGCTTGGCTAGATTTACACTCATGCTCTGGTGTGAACACTTCCACCAAGTCTGTGATAGAAAGCTGCTTGGAGAATCAATCATCAGTTTTACCACATCTCCATTAGGGGTTAGCGTGTATCTGGAAAGCAGCTTCTGCTTTCATTTTCTCTGACAGCAATTTAATTTGTACACTCCAAAATCACCCTGCTAGCTGAACCAATGCAAGGTAAATGAAGCTGGTCTAGAAAATGGTTTCAAAGCTCCACTGCTGTACTGAGAAAGGCAGTAATGTACACACAGCTGTATGCATCTGGTGTAATGGCAGAATGAAGATCTCTAGCCATATGCAATAGCATTCAGAAGACATAAAAGTATGTTACACAATGGAATTGATCTCACTTTAAATAGAGAATTGAAAATTAATAAGTGACCTAAGTGAACACAGTTTTAAAAAAGACATATACTGTGTGACTTTAAAAACTGAGTGGACTATTAACAGAGTATAGAAATAGCCCCAAAATGAGTTGACTATTTACAGTATATGGAAATTGTCCCTTGATGGGAAAGAGTATTTTCACTAAAGATGACACTCTTCATATCTGTGCAACTGTAGCTGTGTGGTATCCTAAAGGCAGGATATATTAACAGCAGTAAATAACACTAGAACTGACATCTAATAAAATTTTCTAAACACTGAAATGTAGTTTTAATTATTTAAGTCCTTTTTGCTTACAAATAAAATTGCAGTTTATCATGATTTTATGTGCAGATTCAGATTATGTAGGAAGCAGGTTCCATAAAAAACAAACAAACAAACAGGCTACTTAGTTTGTAATTTTTCTTAGATCTGCTAATAGCCGAAGTAACTCAGACACCAAATTCATGGCAGCAGAGACCTTAAGTTTAATAGCAGAAAATGAAAGAAATGGGATGAGATTTAACAAGGCTAAGTGCAGGGTTCTACACTTTGGCCACAACAACCCCAAGCAACACTACAGGCTGGGGACAGAGTGGCTGGAGAGCAGCCAGGCAGAAAGGGATCTGGGGGTGCTGGTTGATAGTAGGCTGAACATGAGCCAGCAGTGTGCCCAGGTGGCCAGGAGAGCCAATGGCATCCTGGCCTGGATCAGGAATAGTGTGGCCAGCAGGACAAGGGAGGTTATTCCTCCCCTGTACTCAGCACTGGTCAGGCTACACCTTGAGTACTGTGTCCAGCTCTGGGCCCCCAATTCAAGAGAGATGTTGAGGTACTGGAATGTGTCCAGAGAAGGGCGATGAAGATGGTGAGGGGTCTGGAGCACAAGTCCTGTGAGGAGGGGCTGAGGGAGCTGGGGTTGTTCAGCCTGGAGAAGAGGAGGCTCAGGGGTGACCTCATTGCTATCTACAACTACCTCAAGGGAGGTTGTAGCCAGGCAAGGGTTAGTTTGTTCTTCCAGGCAACCAGCAACAGAACAAGGGGACAGTGTCTCAAGATGTGCCAGGGGAGGTTTAGGCTAGATATTAGGAGGAAGTGCTTCACAGAGAGAGTGATTGCCCATTGGAATGGGCTGCCCAGGGAGGTGGTGGAGTCACTGTCCCTGGAGATGTTCAGGAGAAGACTGGATGAGGCACTTAGTGCCATGGTCTAGTTGATGGGATAGGGCTGGGTGATAGGTTGGGCTGGATGATCTTGGAGGTCTCTTCCAACGTGGCTGATTTTATGATTCTAAGAACTTGACAAGTCTGTACCTGTGCCTCTAAAGCAAACGTCAGGCCTCTACCAGGCAACTATATAGATAAAAACCCTCCCATATACAGTAAGAGCATCGTTTCAAGTATGTAATTATAAGTTTAAAAAGTAAACAAGATATCTATATTCCTAATTGTGCTAGCAAAACATATAGTTCCGGCATAGGCCTGTTTGGTTGAGTGAACCAACCAAACATCATAGGAAAACTCACTACAGACAGTGAGAATACAAGCAGTTTGGAGAGGATGAATAAAGATGTAATTTCTTTCAGAGTTCTACAACTACAATTCCAAAAGAAGAGGAAAGGAAAAGTAAATCAGCTTATGAACTGCTTTCCATTTATGTGATGTCAGGCTTTATTCTGTAGTTATCCCCAACTTCTAAGAGAGGACAGTAAGCTGTATCAGTGTCAAACAGAGACTGAAACAAGCAGAGGCATAATAGAACTAAATGAAAATGAACAGATGAATGATAGTTATGCTGAAGTTGTTCTTCCAGGCTGATGCCTTTAGACAACTATCTACTTCCCAATTTCTCTCAAAAATATACCTGCAGTTGCTGGCATTTTTTTAATGTATTA
Organism: Indicator indicator; assembly: GCF_027791375.1. NCBI lineage: Eukaryota > Metazoa > Chordata > Aves > Piciformes > Indicatoridae > Indicator > Indicator indicator. The sequence goes on from NC_072010.1 coordinate 30,564,482, forward strand.
TGCCTGCAGAAACTAAGTAAGTTACTTTGCTGTGACTGCATTAAGTCTCAGATAACTCTAAGCTCAAACAGTGTTATATTTTCCTGTTTGCAAGGCTGCTATAAAATCATCCCGCTTGTAACAGAAACTCAACCATAAACCATGATGACTGGTATGTTCTGTCAACAGTAAATCAGAAGCCTTATAAACTGCATGTTTTCCTGGACTATGATACTTCTACTCCGATGAAAACAGCAGACATGACCTCATTCCACCTATACTCTGTGCTGGATAGATGTGAGACACCTTCAGACCAAAAGTCAGAGAGCTGTGTTAGCACAACACCTGCTTGCACTAAAAAGCTCCAATAAAAGGTTAACAAGCAAGTCTCAGCAAGGCCCAACCCTTCAGTCTGTCTACTGCAAGTTGTCCTCAAAGGACAGATAAATCCCTTTTATAAGTATTATTCAGACTAGCACAGGTTACACAACTGTTTAAACATTAAGTACTTAATCAACTGAAATTAAGTACTCAGGAAATATGGTAAAATTCAGAATTTCACTTGTCACAAACATTCTTGCACTTTAAAAAAAAATAATTCTAATAGGAATCCAGACATTTTACTACAACCTAAACAGACTTTCATTACTATTTATGTTTTTTCTGCCTCTTTCGAAACTCAACTATGATGGATATATAAATCAACTTACAATTTTCAACACATGAAAGGTAAAACCACAGAGTATTAGTTTGCCTAACAGCCTTTTCTTTTACTACAGGATAATTTTTTATGCTCTTTGGATTAGTCTAACATCTGCCTGACACTGTGGAGTTTTTGATTGCATTTCATATGTTGTAATCTCTTCTTAATGTACACCTTGTGATGCACAGCAAGTCAGTGGTTGACTGGTCACAAAAAAGCATCATAAGAAAGATTTATGTTATGGAGAATTGTATTCACCTGATCTAACTGCCAGGTCTGTCCTACTAACCCCTAGATTTGTTCTACAGTTGAGGGAAAGGGACACACACCATCTGGAAGGCCACATATCTCATTATAATACAGGTTTCAAAAACAGCCAAGAGGAATCATCCTTTTGATCTGCTTTAAAGGATGCCCAGGTTATCTATCTCATATTTAATTTACAAGCATCTAAATTAGCATCACCCAGCAGTGAGAAAATGAGAGCTTCATTTTATGATAAGATGTGATAATTTATCCCAAATGGAGAGTTCACATTTTTTTCCATGTTGTTTGGTACACATTTTCTAACTGATCTGTTTTACTCCTTACCTCCAGGGACTTTCCTATACATGAACTATTAACATACATGAAAGTTACATTGCTGCCAAGAGAAAAAGTCTGCTAACACAGAAATCAGTACAAGTCCTATACAGTGAGCTATGTGGGTCACGACTGCATTTTATGTTCTAGTACATTAGGATGCTGAACTCAACAAGGAACTGTGCTTTTATTCTCATATAAGTAGTTAATATGCAACTAAACAGGCACACAGCATGAGAAGGCTCCCACCAAAGTTACTACACAACATCTGCCCTTATTTACTTGCTTGACTTTAGTGACTCTGAAACTTGACACATGAGCTTACTGATTAGCTATTATAGCTTTACTCCCATAATATGCATGAAAAGAAATAAAATAATAATCAAATGAAGGGACATACCTGTGGGGCATATCCAGGAGGCACATAAATAGTAGGCACTGAACCATTTGGGGACATCATTGGAACCTGAGCAGGACCTAAATGGGTTACAGAAATAGTACAGCAGCATTTAATAATTTGAGAAAGTTGAAAGAACATACTGAACTGCCAAGTCTGTGAAAAATATACAAGGTAACATGGATAAACAAAGGCAAGGAACTGTACAGACAGAACTACAGCAAAGGGTGCTGCTAGAAACCTGAGAAACAGGAAAAAAAACAGAAATGAAACTAAAAAAAAATAAACAGCAGATATTTCTTCCTTATTTATCAGTAAGCTCACAGAAGATATCAAGTAAAAACTTTTTACTAGGTGACAAGTCAAGAGTCCCAAGATGAAAGGACGATAGAATAAACTTTTAAACAAACAAAACAAAAAATATTTGAAACAAACTTCTGAAAACACACAGCATTCAATGAAGAGTTGTACAGAAAATTACTTACAAAATTGTTGTTCTTGTACTGCAGCCCTATCATCTAAAGTAGTCTCAGTACCATAGGAGTGGGAGATGGCAAGCAGGACACTAACTTAAGGTCTCAGGGGAAAGCCACTGTACTAGATTATTACTCCTACTACTGGGAAAAGTTGTGGTACAATGATGATTCTTGCACCAAGCAAACTAGAAAGAAGAGAATCTGTAGACACTTAGATATCTAAGTATGACACAATGGTATGACACAAAGTGAATCTGTTATGGGGGTATTTCTAGATAACGTACTGCTTGGAAAATGATACCTTAAAAGAGCACGAGGAGGCTGTCACAAACTTGGACTTTCAATCTTGCTCACTTTTAAAGAAGTAATGGTAATGCTATCTTTGGTTAAAAAAGGAAAAGTTTTTTAATGAATAACTAACTGGCTTGAAAACAGGAAACAAAGAGAAGTGATCAACTTTCAAAGAGCCTAGAGAGACCAAAGGAGTCCCATAGGGATGCAAAGCAGAACCTGTTCAATGTATTAACAAAACTTCTGGAAAAGGAAACAAATGGCAAGGTTACAAATTTTTGGTACGCTTTCAGAGAGCTGCAAAGGATCTCAAAATATTCAATGGCCAGAAAAAAAAGCAGGATAAAATAGTGTTGATAAGTTCAAAGTAATGCATCTGGGCAAAAATTAGAGGTATTTATTTACAGTGATAAGCCATAACTAAGTTGTAAATAAACAGATTATGGACTTAATACATGTATTTTAAAGAAAATACCATATGATTATTGTTCAATGGTATTAAAACTAATTACCAACACAAGAACAAGCACAAAATGTTATTACACTATGGTATAAATCAATGCTGTATCTCAATACTTTTGAGTGCTGTATTGGTCTCCACCTTTCAAGAACACAGAGAACTAGAAAATGACCAAAAGAAGAAAACTTTACAACAGCCTTCTACCTGTTTATCTGAAAAAAAACTAAAGAGACCAGTTAAAATATGAAAAGGCTAGCAGCAAAGGAATAGCAAAACACCTGTTAAAAAAACCCCAAACCAAAAAACCCCAAACCAACAGACCCACATAAAAAACAAAACCAAACCAACAAAAAAAACCCCAAACCACCCCACAACACACAAAAGCCCCCAAAAAAACCAAACCAACAAAAACAAACCAATACATCCACATATTGCCCCAAAATGGCAAGATAGATCATTCACCACTTCTCATATGCAAAAATCAGAGACATTAATCATTTTTAAAACAGATAAAGGAATTTCTCATTAAACACTGCTAAACTGTAACTCCTTGCTCTAAGACTATTGTGGAAACTAAGTATTAGGTTCAAAAGAAATTAAAATGGTTTGGGTTGGAAGGGATCCCCAAAGATCACCTAGTCCAAAGCCCCTACAGTAAGCAGGAACATCCTCCACTAGATCAGGTTGCCCAGAGCCCTGCTAAGTTCGAGTATCTCAAAGGATGGGGCCTCAACTACCTCCCTGACCAATATGTTCCACTAAGCATATGGTAAAGAGCATACTCCCAATGTCCAACCTGAAGCCACTCTTCTCTAAGGTAAAACCATTGTTCCTTGTCCTATCACTACAGGCCTTTGTAAACGGTCCCTCTCCAGCCTTCTTGTAGACTCCCTTCATGGACGCTATCAGGTCTCCCTGGAGTCTTCATTTCTCCAGATTGAACAACTCCAGCTCCCTCAAGAGAGATAATACATTAAGAGGTAATCTCATAAATATTACTTATGGTTCAGGCAACTACAAATAGTTATTTCTGTGTGCCTGGCCTATACTTATATGTTCTTCCTCTAGGTATTTGATATTAGCCTCTATCAGAGGAATCAAATTGGCAAGGCTGCTACAGACATCTTTAAATTCTTGTGTTTAAAGGCAACAATTGCTGAAGAAAAACTGAAACACAATATAACCTGATTAGGCTTTGTGGCAAGCATATAACGTTGGAATTCAGACACTCCAGGCTAAATTTCCAATTTAGTGCAGTCAAGCCTCAAAAACACTAATCCAACTCTAAGTCGAGTTTGAGTAATACTTCTGAAAGGGCGTTCATAGTTCCACATTAATGTTTAATAAACTCAGCTAACATCTGCAAATGTAAAGTACTAAGTAAATGCAAAGTATGGTATGTAAGATTAGCATACCTCATTCTGGTAAGAATGAACTCGACAGAAAAATAAAGATAACTGTGTCTGAATGCCAAGAGCTGGAAAAAGGAACAAACCCCCATATTTAAAAAAAAAACAGTATATAATCTGACTTGATTACACATACTATGGACTTTTTAGAGTAAGATACATAAGTTTTGAACTGTATTGCCTAACAAGAATCACAGCTTTATTTTCCACTGTTAACCCTCAACTGGAGAAGGGGGTGAAGAGACTTCTTAAGAACTAGGTCTTAATTGAAAGATTAACTTAACTGTGTAACAGGAAAGAATATAAGGACAACAGCTGTAAATTGAGAACTGAACATTCTTTGGGTCTGTCTGTTCAGCTGAAACTCAAAAACGTTTCAGTGGAAGTTTCTCCTCCCTATAAAATGCTAAAAAGAAAGCAAATTTGAAAGCAGTGAAATAGAAGCTGCAAAAGTGCTTTAGCTTACAATAAACTAAAAAAAAAAAAGTCAACATCAATAGAAGCATATTTATGGTAAGTTACCATTCAAACAATGGCTGAAATGGTTGCCCAAGAAGGTGAATTTTACACAGCTTTTATCTTGTATTGCTTACTTGCAGTTCTTCCATTATGAACACAACACACCAATACTATTATTAAACTCACAATTTTCAACAATGTAAGTTTACTGGAAACTGAGAATTAACACCAGAGGTCCTTGAGCTTTCTACATCAAACTCAAAATTCTCAGAGGATGAAGGAACTCTTAACATGAATAGCCCATTTCTCCCTGAACTGGTGGGTATCTCTGTTTGGCTTTTTTGTTTTGCTTTAAACATCTAAAGAATATTGGTTAACAATCCTTTTAAAGCTTAATTATTTAGTGCTTTAATCTCTCAAACAAACAAGCAGTTATCTCCAATCCAGTACAAAGGTTGATCCACAAAGCCATTTTCAATATACCCATAATCTACTAGTCACAAAAAGAAATACAAAGGCTATATATGAACCTGAAAAAACACCGTAGTGTTAGATAACTTGTATCTAACTTGAATTTAAACTTGAATTTAAAAATCCAGAATTAATGAAAAAATATTTTTAGTATTTAAGACGTAAGAGTGATATTTAATTTACTTCTGATTAGATTTCCACGTGGATGTGGAATTAAATCATATTGCAGAGCAACATTCCACAGAACAGGAAACATGTAAAAAAACTTGACAGACTATATATATATGTATATTTTAATGAACATAGGGTTTTTACATCAAAATGATTGATTTCTTGACAGAAAGCATATTACTACCTGCAAAAACTTACAAAACTTTGAAACGACAACCAACCCAACAAAACATCACAAACAAACTTTCTTGTATCTAAAGATAAAATGCTTATATGCTATAAAGACAAGTATTGTTTTTTATTTTAAAAAACAACTAATGTGAAGATCTTGGTTCTACTTCAGTGAAATACACTGCAAGACGAATTTGAATGCGTTTAGGTACTGGTTAAAGTGGTGCATGTTAAAGCCACTGTGTTTTACCATGAGATCAGACTGCGAAGTACAAACAAACAACAGCGTCAGGGATTCATGTTAAAGCAAGCATTTAATTTTCTGTACTGCACATAAATAGAACTGGCTTCATCCAAATCACCATCCTATAGATGTTGATGACTTGACTGTTGTAAGAAGAGGTTTTGAATCTTCTATATGCTTTTAGGTACTCAAGTTCTTTTATATAAGAATTGGAAAAGAAGTATTGTGGAAGAGAAAACAAACACATAACTGTGTTTTATACTTTATTCTTGAAAAATAACTCATCAAATACAGTAGAGGTTTAACTAAATGGAATCCAAGAAATAAATGCTTCACCACACTTTGTTCTACAATTTGCTTTCACTGATATGAAAGAAGATACTTTTAACGTCTCTATGTAAGCTTTTTATCTTGAGGTTTTAAAAAATAAAAATGAAAATCAAGGTGCCTATCAGATATTACACAAAATTTGGAATATGTTCTCAAACAGGAAATAAAAAACAAACCGGAAGGTGCACCTCCCCTCCCAGAAACAGCAGGTGAAGTTCTCCAACGTGTCTATTTAAATGATCAGACTGTAAAAGCCTCATTGTGCTCATTACGGCGACCATAAACGTGCAGTAAAATTAACAGCCCTGCATAATCGCCAGGGCCGTGACGAACTGATCGAGACATAGTAACTGCCGAGAATCGGAGGATACCGCCACCGCCTGCTTCACAGACACACGGTTTCTTCTCATTTTAACCATTGAGCACCGCTCCATTTTAAGTCGCACATATAAACCCCTGCCAAGGGCGCACACACCTACTGCCAGCCCAAGAGCTGCCCTCGCTGCCCACCGGCCTGGGTGAATACTCTTCCGGGGCAGTAACCGCCCACAACCCCGCTCTTATAAAACCCAGGCTGGCCATGGCCTCCCAGCGCTGAGGCTGCCTGCTCCCCTGCACGCTTGCAGGCCGCCGCGTTCCCCTAGGCCCGGCCATCCACCTCCCTCCAGAGCCTGCCCGCCCGTCCTCGAGAGAGGGGCTTGGCAGCGCTCCGATTCCCCCTTGTCTTTTTTCGCCGGCTTTCTCCTATCGGCTACTGCCGCACTAGCCCCAGGGGCTGCCCGCAGCTCCGCGCCCTGCTGTTGTGTGTCACCGCGGCGGCCGAACCGGGCAGCTGGGAGACCTTACCGCTCATTTCGGGCCGAGGCCGGGGCCAGGGCCGGGCGGGCAGCTGCTCCCCGGCGCGCCGCGGCAGGCGGGGCAGCGGCAGCGGGCGGGGCGGCTCGCTCAGGTGCACGGCTGCCCGCGCCGCTCCGCCCCGCGGCCCGCTCCGCGCCGCTCCGCCCTGCCCGGGCCGCGGCAGGCACTCAGGCCAGCTGCCAGCCGGCGCAAGCGACGACGCGGCCTAGGCTTCAAGGGGCGGGCGCGGCGGTAGGCCTGGAGACACCAGCATCCCTGCCGAAGGCAGCCTTAGCCATCCCGCAGGACTGCTGCTCTGGTTCCTAGTGTAGCCTGCTGTCATTGGATGGTGTGATCCAAGTTCTTTAGGTAAAAGCTTTTACGTTAATTAGCATAATTAAGTTATAAAGGATTACTTAAACTAAATCCTTCCCTAGGATTTCCCTTAACTGCTAATCAGTTTACACCTAAGAAAGGAGGTGCACACACACAGCTGGTTGCAAACAAACACTTTCTGCCATGGTGTTGAGAAAACTGCAATGACTTTGATACTAATCTATGTGGATGCTGCAGCTCATGAACACTGCTATACTTAGCATTGGTCTCATGTGAATGACGATGAATCACTGTTATCCTCAGGAGGAAATAGCATTCAGGATTTACTGCAGCACATTAGGTTAACTATGGCTTTATAACCGGACACCCACACTTTGACATCACACAAGCAATGATATGCATCACTGACGCAAGCACTGACAGGATCAAACACAAAAGGCCACAGCATTTGAAACAATAGAGCTCACAGCTGACGTAGCAGCACACCCCTCTCACACTGATGGGCTGCAGTAAATCAATAGTACCAGATGCCACAAATAGCCATTATGTTAAACACAGAGTGGTGGAACTAAGACTTCAAAGTTTTATTTTGGGCTCCCAGCAGCTACAATTAATTACAACAGCTAGTAAAAACAGCCACCACCAACTGGTCAACATTCATCTTGTAAGCCATGCCTGGAAAATACTTCCCAAGCCAGTACTTTAGGTTAACAGGCACTAAAAAAATTGTCACAAATTATCAGCAGCTTTACGTTTATTAGGTACAGTGTAATCAAAGCAAGTAATAACAAAAAACAAAGGCAAACACAGATTTTACTATTAGGCCTTAGCTGGGGAAGAAGCACAAGAAGGATCTGTGAACATTGCAAGGACACAGGTGATCAGAAAGACTTCAGTTTGCAATGCTGTCAATTTAATGCATTCCTTATGCTCTAAATTAATCCTGACAAAACAATCCCTCCCCCCATCAATCTGTCTACTTTTGCCATGAAGGCTAGGGAACAGCAGCTGACGAAGCAGCAACTACAATTAAAATACATTAATTAGCAGGGAAAAAAAGTAAAAAGTATCAGTAGACCACAAGCTGCCAAACGCAAAGGAAAAAGGGAAAACTGAAGGTAAAACACTCACATAGTTCCTTTAAAAAGCAGGGGAAAAACATCAGTTTAATCTACACAGATTCTGGAATCACGGATAAAAAGGCAGAAAGCTACAAAACCAAGATTACATCCTAATGAGATCCTGATGTTTCCCATGAAGCCATACATACATTCTCAGAGAAAACCCCACCCCAACATGAAATTTCACTGGTGAAGCACAGAGATGACAGGTTCCTATAGCACTTTATAATTAATACAGCTATCAGGTTTCTTTTATAATAACCTCACATACTTTCAAAGGAGAAAGGTGACAATGGTTTCTGTGTTCAAATGTTAAATGCACTTGCATTTCACCTGTTTCTAAACAATTATCATTGTGCAATTTTGTGATTAAAAATTACTGCAAGCCCTTTTAATGGAGCACACTTCACAACATGAAATTTTAGTCTTTCGAGATACTCCCAATAATAAAGTTTTTATACCTTCTTTCTGAAGCAATTGTATATCACAGTGATTGACTCTATCCTACTTCATTTTAAAAAGTACTGATGAATCAAAGATGTAGAAAAACAACACAGACCTTGTACTGTACAGCCTAGATTGTTAAATCACACTGTTTTGTTTGCTGTTTTAGGTTTAGATGTAGGGTAATTATTTTGTAACTGTGGAGGAGTTATGTAAAAAAACCTGTTCTCTCTCCCTCACAGTCTTCCAATTTTAAGTATCAGGTAAACCATAAATCACTGCATTTCAAAGGGAATCAAATGTGATGTACCATTCTTAACACAGAGAAGTTTTGATGAAAATGTTCTCATTTTTAGCAGGAAAAATAATCTACATTTGTTCTAATCTAAATGCATCACATATTTGCCTACCTTTTTTTTTCCCCCCCCTCAAGGAAAGCTGAATTTCCTAGCACTTATGCTAAACAGTACTGATCTGCAGGTTTTTCAGACTAATATTTAATCTTTGTGCATAGTGCTTAATCGTATTCCACTTGATTCATAACATTTAGGCTTAACTAAAATTTAACAGGTCTAACAGCTGTTACTACTAGAATTTGAGTACTGCAGACTGAAAAGTTAAAGAGTTAAGCACTACTACTGATAGTTGATTTGATTAAGAGGTGAACAGCACAAGTGAGTCTCAACAGTTGGCAGTTCTTGGCATGTAGACAGTGGCTTCTCAAAAGAGCATGTTGATTCAGAGAAGAGAGATCTTGGAAGGAGTAACTTCACCCTCCTCTCTCTTCCCTGCCTAGTTGTACCAACAATAAAATCATGTAGTATTATTTGCAAAGGCCTTTTCAGCATCATTTTATTCAACTTACTACACTAATGAGTTATTTTTTTCTGTGCATACTTAACTGGCTACCTGCATTTGAAACTAGAGTGCAAAATAATCTGGAACATTCTGCAGTCCCAGAGACCCTCTACTTTGTGCAGATTTCTTAAAATTCCCCCCAAGTTATTACACCTGTATATATTACATATGCCTATAGATTATTACTGGAATACAGCTTATTAAATATTACTTACATGATTATGATGCATTAAGAAAATCAATTGCATACATATAAATATTGAAACCATTTTACCAGATTCTAGGGAAGGGTATTTTAAAAACCATGGATGGAAATACACAGAAGACTGTGGATATAGTAAAATTCTGTTTCTGCAGACTGTGACTGAATTTTACAAGACATATGGTGTCAGAAACTCAAGCAGGAAATTAATACCAGAAGAGGCTGCAAAGTGAAAATACTGTGCCGAACTCTTAATTTTTATTGCTATCTAAGATAGGCACCTCTAAAGATGTACTACTCTGTGTTCCTGGAATCTACTAATAACATTTACTTTCATTTGAAAACCTCTCAGTTGTTTAGGCTTCAAGGAAATTATATAAACAAATATAATGCAGATTCAGATTATCCATTCAAAGTAAAACCAAAGCAGAACAAAATTTATTATGATTACAAGCAGTTGAAGTCTTTCTAACATCTAAAATAAATACCACATGCACCTTTTTTTAAACGGACTGACTTGGGAGTGGTCACTCCTAACTGAGAGATACAAAACTGAATTAGCAGGATGTGATATCTCAGATTTCCAAGAATCCTATAAACCAGGATTCAGCAGAAAAAGGAAAAATTAGGTAAATCTAGAATAACATTGGCTCCACAATTAGAGCTCTAGAGTGTAATAAACAAGGCTCAACCTTGCTCTTAGTAAAACATTAACAATAACCACTGATTTAAAAACAAACAAAACAACCAACCAACCAAAAAATGACCAACACCTTCATACCAAACAGCTCTGTTCCACTGAAATGTTAATGTCTCACATGTAATTCTTGCACTAGGTAAGTGACTTTGGTGTTCTAGTAAGATGAAAGGTCTTCTGTAACAATACAAAGAAGTGGAAAGAGTTCAGTCCTACAGGGCTTCCTTTCTTCACACTTGCATACAAATACATTAGAGGTTTTCACTTGAGTCCACCAACAAAGATTCTGCCAACACTGCAGATCCACGCATGTTCAGATGTAGGTTTCTAAACCATGAAATACATTTTGCAGTTACACTTTGTTACACAATTTTGTTTCAGATCATAAGTGAAGAAAAAAAGTCCTGGAAGCTGACAGTTCAGAAGGTGACATTTAGTAATGCAAAATCCTGCAGGGAACAAGCCCCAAGCAAACTACACAATCATCACACAGCAAAAATGAGATGTAAGATCAAATTGAAAACATCTGATGTTACACACCTTACACTTCGCAGCACCTAAAGCAAATGCTTGGCTTCAGCAGGGTGATTCACTGATTGCCTCTGGAGGACAACTGTGCATCTACACATTTATCGGGAAGTCATCTTGTACCTACTGACACCAGTCATTAAGCACAGACAGTGTCTGGTTCAGGCCTGCTCTAGTCACTCTTCTGCCCATTTTCAGTAGAGCACATCGGATTTCCTGAGAGTAGATTCGTACTGTCAGGAACAGAACTCACTCCTGCCTAAGACAGTGCTATGAACAGTAGACTATGGAATACCCTGGGTCACCTCTGCTGAAGATTGGTCACTAGAAACTGGAAAGCAACACATTAAGCTCCTGTCCATAGTAGACACACTTAACTGCTTTCATCCAAGAGCCATGGAAAATACAGAGACAGCCTTTAAAATGGGAACCAGAACCTCACCTAAATCATAGCAGAATCCCCATTACATGAACAGAAAAAGGCAGATGGCCTTCTGGGTAGTTTCCCTCTAGAATCTTATCTTTTGAGCTGAAGATTTCCATCTCCAAAGATGACATGGAGAAAGCCCTAAACTCAACATACCTCATTGGTAGGGGGCTCTGCTGGAATCTGGAAGCTACAGGTTCAGATTCTGTGGTATATTTAGAGTTAAAAACCTCCGCTCCCCCTGAATCTAGCCACGGGGGGGAGGGGGGGTGGTGGAGTACTTTAATCAGTTTCTTGCTGCTGATTGGGGATAAATTTAATATACCCTGTGGTAAGCAAACAGCCTTTCCTTTTGAAGACAAAGGCAGGCATCATTTGTATACTGTTTCGACGTCTCTGCTCTGGCTTGCCTTTGATACCTGGCTTCTGACTGTCCCCCTGCAGCCTCATGTTTGTACAATTATAGGCATGTAGCGAACTCTATGGTCAAAGTGAAAGAAGTAATGGATGCAACGTGATTGCTAGGATTAGGTCATGATTCAGTGGGTGACCTGGGCTGTGACTGAGACTTCAGCAGCTAAAAGCTTAAGTTAGAACTAAGGTGGAATCCAAACACTCTGAACATGACGCCCTGCAATTACAGATCATCACAGACATACTTTTCACTGTCTTTTCACCAATAACAAGACAAGCCTACGAATGCAGCTACCATAGGGGATGCTCTGAAGACACTGAAAATAAGTTTTGACTGAAAAGCTACTGACCTTGAAAACTGTTAATAACATTGCAGCTGATATGATATAGTTAAACATTTGATTCTGATTCTGCTAATGGCTTTAGGTCAACACACAAGAAGCTTTCCAGAAATTTGGTTGCAAATCAATTAACCCAAAAGAAGGAGGCACATATAAAGAACTGATGCTCTCAATCAGACTAAGCAACATAGAAAGGCACCATGCTTACTACCAACACCTGCAGCCTCTTCTGTAGTGTAATGTTTTTACTATCATACAGATAGTAAATATCCTCAATCAATTCCCACTGAAAACTTCACATTTTACTGTTGAAAGTGATTAGAAAGTGGTTTTCAGGTTCTGGATTATTAAAAGCAAACAAACAAACAATCCCAAACCATCACAGACTAACTAATAAAGGCTTTTTAAACTTTTATTTACATCTTTTAAACTTGTTTTAGCATTTGAAATTTAAAACTTGGTCTTTTTAGTGTTGTGTGACAAAGGCTCCTTGGTTCTCCACAATGAACTCTTTACAGATCCCTTCAAGAAGGAATTATTTTCTCCCAACCTAAAGCAAGTTACCACACAGGGAAACTCTGTAAACTCAAAGCATCTATGACAAAGGTGGTTGTTGAGAAAAAGCTTTCAACGATGTTAATAAATATGTATTATCAGAAACAAAGTATGTGGTAAAGCAGTAAGCAGGGACCAGACACAAAGATAAGCCTATGCTGTTGCAGTGCTCTCTTCAAATTCAATTTGGTCTGTAACCAAATACATTTTAGAAAGTAACATACCGACTCCTTTGGCAGCCAAAATGAACTCGGAGCCAGAAGGAATTATGTAAGGAATCTACTTACCCGTGCCAAAGCAGGGGCCAAGGATGAAAAAACTAACTTGGCTCAGACATATAAAAGTTGTCATTCCAAACCAGAAGAAAGGGGGAAAGACACATGCATACAGTGGAGCTCCTTACCGTACATTATGTATGGATCAATATATCCCTCTACTAAGGGGCTGAAACAAGAAAATTGCTTAATGGCTGGAAAGCAAATGTGTCCTTTGTGCAGAAACCTTTTCACTGCTTCACTACTGGCTAGATGCAGGAGATCTAAAATTTCTGTTGCTGGACAGTCAGGGCTCAAGGACTGAAAAAGACCTCTGAATCAAGTCTATTCACCTGCAACTGAAGTTTCATTCCTCTCCCCCATTATCATACATCAGGATCCATCATAAATGGATTTTACACAAAAGCATCAAGAACAATCTTAAAACCGTCACTTCTTTTACTCATATGTCTACCAATGGAGTGCTGCTCTAGAGCATCACTTTCCTATGTAGCCAGGAAGTTTCTTGTAATTAGATAAATGAAACTGGGCTCTAAACCAGCTCTGACATTGGCTTTTTTTAAATTATTGAATCCCTGGTGTTTACTTACCTATTCCTAACAAAACTCATTTTGAGCCAAATCAACCAAGCTTTCCTTTTACAAAATAGGATCCTCCTGGATATCCTAATAGATCTATTCTACAACACCAGGAATCAGCTTCATTTCATCTTCTGTAAATGTGAATTATCAAATTACAGTTGAAATCTCAGCAGAATCCTGTAAAATGCTACTAAACATTCCAAGCTGTCCTAGCAATAACTGCCTTGATACATTTATGATCACAATAACCTTTACAAATACATTATGCTGGAGATACTCTTGTGAGTCAAATAGCTTGACTGATTCCTCCTCCTCGAGTTTCAAGTGAGGAGATCCCCATTTATAATTTATTAATCCTATACATGACCTTGCATTGTATAACTGCATTTCACCCAGTTCAGGGGTACCATTCAGACAAGAAGCTTTTAGACAGTTAATGCACGTTCTTGTTGATCTTCCAGCACTTCTAGAATACAAATTTCTTACGCCATTGGAGTTCTTTAGATGATCAGCTTTGTTGAAATGCCAAGCATTTCTAGAGTATCTTGATAGCTGAGAGACGCCCGAGTGCATTGGTTACTGAGTGATTAAGAGGGGATATATTTACATTCTAGGCTAACTGTGCATCATCACGTAGCATTCCATCCTTCCTTTTTTCATCCACAATTTAAAATCTTAAGAAGAAACCCAAAAATTCAAAGCAACGGATAAGGTTATATTGAGTCTCCTGAAGCTCTTCAGAGTTAGAGATCAAAAAGCAATCTGTACTATGCTTTGAATTTTGCAGCATAGAAACAGACAAGTGTCTGACTTCAAGACTCCACTGCACACCTGCATTCTCGGGTCTTTCTTTTTACTTCCCACTGGTCTTCATATCCCGCAAAGCTAGATCCTATACAGATATACCCTTACCTGACGTTCAGCCTCTTCTATGTGGCATGTTTCCGGGCACTTCAGACCTCTGTCCAGCTCTCTGAAGCTGCACAGAAATGTTTACCTGCAAAGGTACTATTTGTCCAGAGCCAGAAGCACAATTCCACCATACAACAAGATGATCCATCAACATACATTCATGTCTTTCTTAAAAGAACCCCAAACTCCACACCCTTCTATTTAACTACTGTCACCAAATGAGACTAGATTCTTTTCATCAAATATAATGGATCTGTTTTTCAGATGAGAATATGTGGCTCAATAACTGAAAAAGAAAATGACAATACACTGAAATTATGTGAATATAATACACAGTTGGAAGGTTATTATGGGCAAATTGGTGCTCTGGATGGTATTTTAAAGCCCTATCAGAGGGTGAACTGGGGAAATAACCTAGAGATAAAGCTGTGTGGGCATATGAATAAGATTCATAGTCTAGTATATATCATATCTTTGCTGGAAAGGAATGGAAGGAAACATGAGAGCGTATATAGCTGCAGTTAAGAGAAAAGAAAGGGTATTTCCAAGGTACATTTCTCTCTTTTTTATGCAATCTTTCTCTGCATAAGAATTAGAAAAACACACCTTTTGCAAGTATTTTATTAAAAAGGCTACAAATACATGTCAGATTTACAACTTGTGTAGAAAAGCACTGTTCTAACACATGAGCCAGAAGTCCATAGTAAAAAGTGAGAATACTGTCAACAATCTCAAACTCTCATGCATGCCAGTCCTCTTGTATCCATTTACGGTACAAAGCAGGGAAATGAGTGGTAGGTAGGCTCACACTAGCCTGCCCTCTGCATCTCCATTCAGCATTTGCTGATACTTGCTTTTTGTTTTGCAGCTGTCTTAGCAGATGATGTTTAAAACTCATTCATGCTGGAAGAACTATGGTTCCAGTTACTCTGAGTGTCTCTAACTTGCTAAATATCTCCACTCACTGATGCATTGCTTAGTTACTGGGTGCTCCCCAAAACTGTACTGCCAGTAGTGTCACACTAAATCAGAGATAGTCACTCTGTTTTTGACCCCTTACTATCCAATTTGGATGAAAATTTGTCTTAGAGAATAAATAAATAAATAAATAAAGCTTAAGTTCTCAAATCCCCAAATTCAGCTTGGGCTTTGGACACTCCAAGGATCTACCTGCAAGACAGCTTTATTTGTATGCACTACTTTTTGAAAAGTAAGAGTAAATAAATCAGGTGAGATTTCAGATTTAATTGAATTGAAAAGCTAGGTAAGATTCAACTTACTTTAAAAAAAAATTGAACAAAACAATTCTGTGCCTGATCACAAGATGATAAACGTTATATGTGGAAAGCATGACAAAAATAATAAATGCAAACTGCAGTATGTTTAATGTAATTTTCTAAATCTACCTGCTACTTATGAGTTTTACTGAGATGTCTCTCAGCTGCATAAACCATAAGAGCTAACTCTGTCAAGACTGTGGTGCCTTTCAGAGGAGAAGCTCTTCAAGGCTAAAGCAGCTGAGGATGTAACACAGTAGCACTTGACTGAAATACTATCTTTCAAGAGACTACCTTAAGCACTTAGTGGGAAAGCAAAGAACAAGAGAAAGCCTGACTATGCTCTGTAGCCATGTCTTTCTCCTGTCTGTCATCTTCAACTTTCATTCTGGTTCTTAGAAGAGAAGGCTGCAGTATCATTAAGTTACAGCACCAGGACCTAACTGTTCTTTCCCTGCCCTCTTCTTGGAATGATTGTTTCCACCTGCTTTCTTTGTTTTGTTTGGGATTTTTGTGTGTTTGTTTTCAGAACTGGCTTCCTAAAGCTGTGTTTTAGGAATAGGACTTTCCCTACTTTGGGACTCTGCTCAAGCCCATGGTCCTGCTGTCGTCTTTGTTCAGCAGTTGTTCTACTTTAAATGACCTGTTCATACTTCACAGAACTTTTCTAGGGTTGTTGCAATGATGACCTTCACCATGAGGAATACTCACTGTCCTACTCACAGTAACTTATACTAATTCCTTTTAAGAACTATTAATAAAACAATAATATATACTATCAGTTCGGCATTTATAGTTCTTCTTGCAGCTCTTTGGTTGGCTTGGAAGACACATCCATTCACCTTTGAATACAATTGTCAAGATCATCCAAGAGTATACGAAGTATTTATGAAGGCAGCCCATATGTAGAGCATCTAAATTAAACTGCTGCAAAATGGGCTACTGGAAGAACACATTGAGAACTGGCAGAGAAGGTAAATCATATGCTCACAAAACAGCTGATTAATCAAAAGGGCAGAAAGGTGTAGTCAGCTTCTCTAACAGCTCCAATACCATTAACCTGAGATCTGCCTACAAGTTATTGTGTGCTGGACAGTCACTTAAAAAAAAATAATCTGAGGCTCTTTGAATGATGTCCTAGGGCACTGCTCCAGACAATTGCATTTTCTAGAAGGACAACAGGAAAGCTGTTTGCAGTGTGAGAAAGAGCTTCTCTTTGGCAAAAAAGCAAAAAGAACAGCACTGTGGATAGCTGTATTTACTACCAGGCAATTTGGTCCTTCTGACTTTGTTTGAAACGCCATGTAATGACACTGTTTCTTTATAGCTTTAAGTGGCTGAACTTACATGCCTGTAATTAGTTGTTCACTCACATTACACAGTAGCTGTTTATATTTGTGCACAGCTAGCCTGTATGTTTGTAATGGCCTTGTTATCTTTCTCCTCTTCTTCCTTTCTCTCATTTGGATAATAAACTGCTTTAGATGTAAAATAGATTGCTGCATGTCTGCAAAAGGAAGAAGGTAAATAGAAGTTATATTACGATGGTTTAAATCAAGGTGAAGAGTGTCATGCTCATGTAAGTCATGCAAGCTGACAAAACCTCAGTCATGTAACAGTCAAGAAAAAAGAGAACTATAATAATTTACTATTAATAACATGCACAGCCATACCTATCAAGTTGATGCTGATTCATCCATTAGAAAAAAATGCAAAACTAGGAACAGAAGAAAATAAATCCCTGGATTCAAAGTTACAACATTCACTTAGATACCACATTCCAACAAGAAGAGTATACCTGGACCCATGCAGACAACACAGCAGACTTGCAAAGGTGAAAATGAAGGAAAGGGAGGCTAACCTCCTGGTCCCTTTCTGCTGCTGCCTTGGCTGTCTACAAAACGATTTTTAGTATCAAAGGAGAAAGCACGGAGGGAGAGCAACGTCAGGCCCTGTAAGATGCTGGCATGGCTATGAAAGTGTGGGCACCTGTGGGGGACCTTGCTCTGTCTTGAGGAACCCTAGAAAAACTATGGCCAGCAGAGCTATTCCAAGAACAACAAAACCTTTCTTTTTTTTTTTTTTTGTACGGTCTGTTGCTACCCTTTACAACTACCATGTGCCTGGCAGAGGTCCACAAGGATACGGCAGCCATAACTACTTTTCAGAATACTAACAGAAAATAAATTCAAGGCTATTTCTTTCTTAACAGTAATTATTTGATAGATGCCTGAATATTTGCAGAGCTGTACATCAAGGATTTTAGAATCACAGAATTGTTTCAGTTGTAAAAGACCTCTAAGATCATTGAGTCCAATCATCAAACTAAGACCACCATGGCCATTAAACCATGTCCCAAAGTGCCACATCCTCACATTTCTTGAACACCTCCAGGAACAGTGACTCCACCACCTCCCTGGGCAACCTATTCCAGTGCCTAACCATTCTTTCAGTAAACAAGTATTTCCTAATATCCAATCTAAATCTCCCCTGGCACAGTTTCAGGCTATTTCTTCTTGTTCTATCACCTGATACTAAGAAAAGACTGATCCCCACCTCACTACAACACATTTTCAGGTAGTTGTAAAGAGCAAAGAGGTCTTCCCCCAACCTTCTCTTCTCCAGGCTGAACAATCCCAGTTTCCTCATCCGCTCCTCACAAGACTTATTCTCTAGACCCTTTACCAGCTTTGTTGCCCTTCACTGGACATGCTCCAGCAACTCAATGTAGGAATACAACTTGAATTTCCTGGGGTGGAGTTATAAAGAAATTTTATGAGGTCTCATCTAACAGTATGCAGCATTTTCCAACAGATGACACACCAGCATGTATTCATACTGCACATGTGGTCAGAGAATCTTAACACCAGATCTGACTTAATGACAGAGTTCAAAGGACTATGATCAGCAATGAAGAGTCTCATTGGAGGCCTGTAGCTAGTGGTGGGGGGTCTATAGTGGGTCCAGTTTTGTTCAACATCTTCACCAATGACCTGGATGAAGGAACAGAGTGCACTCTCAGCAAGTTTGCTGATGATACAAAACTGGAAGGAGTGGCTGACGCACCAGAAGGCAGTGCCGCCATCCAGCAAAACCTGGACAGGCTGAAGAGTTGGGCAAAGGTGAACCTCATGAAGTTCAACAAGGCCAAGTGTAGAGTCCTGCACCTGAACAAGAATAACCCCATGAACAGTAGAAGTTAAGGGCTAACTTGCTTGAAGAAGCACTGTGGAGAAAGATCTGAGGGTCCTGGCAGACAACAAATTAAACATGAGCCAGCCAGCAGTGTGCTCTTGAGGAGAAGTAGGCCAGTGGTACCGTGGGATGCATTAATTGCTCTTTACGTGAGGAAGCAACTATCATGTATTGCTCTTTACTTGAATGGAGCGACTGTCCAGGGGTGGATAAGGGGTGAGTTGAGAGTTTGTCGTGTGAATTTAGGGCAGGCTAGCACAACTGATACAGACCACCTGATCAGGACAAGGAAGCGAAGGAGGCCTTCTACAGGCAGCTGACAGCAGCCTCACAATCAGAGGCCCTGGTTTGCACAGGGGATTTTAACTAACCAGATATTTGCTGGAAGGCCTACTCAGCCAGCCAGCCACAGTCCAGGAGGTTCCTCCAGCACACTGATAACTTCTTGATGCAAATGGTGCATGAGCCAACGAGGAGTGCTGCTGGACCTGATACTCACTAAAAAGAAGGGTGTGGTTGAAGGGGTGAAGGTTAGGGCAGCCTTGGTGTAATAAGAAATGTATTTTATATATTTTATAGTTAATATTTTGGGCAGCGGTATCTTCAGACACTGCTGTAACTTATTTACAAAGTATATTTACAGGTTCTGTTAGTCAGTGGTGGGTAACATATTCCACATACGAAGACAGTTAAACAGTTTAAGCATGAATCTGAGAACTTTCAATACAGCCATTCAAATTGGAAAAAAGGTGCTGCCATCTGCAGTTCCCCACAGGGGGGATGCTGTAGCAGATTAGCTGGGGACTCATGGCTTGCTCCTCTGTCCGGTATCTTCCCAGACACTGTGACGATAATTCATGTGGTTCTTGGCTTGGAGAGGGCTAAGGAGCCTCTCTCCTCTGGTGCACAGTTCATGGGCTGTAGCAGTGCAGTTCTTCTGGGATTTGGTTTTCTTGGGGCTTTTCCTCTTTCTGCCTCTGGCACAGGCCTCTTGGAGTGTTGGTTGCCTTGGCCCAGGTGCAAGGCCCAGGTTTGGTTTGCCTGCTAGGGCAAGTTCTTCAGCTGCAACTCCAGCAGCATGTGGCTCTTGTCACTTTTCAGTGAGAACAAGGCAAATTGCCTACCTTCTCAGCTGGTTTAAATACTGTCCAAAGACAACTAATGCCCACTGGTTACAGAGAAACCTAACAGCTGAACTTACAGAATGGGGCATATCCAAATATGGCCAGGGGCACACACAGTTCACAGGTGTGTTACAAGGTTAATTACACATGCTACACATTTACCTGGACCATCTGTACCCCAGGAAATGTTCAGGTTTCCACATTCACAGAATCACAGAAACATTCAGGTTGGAAAAGCCCCTCAGGATCACCAAGTCCAACTGATAACCCTACTCTACAAGGTTCACCCCTAAACTGTATCCCCAAGCACCACATCCAAACAACCCTTAAACACATCCAGGGTTGGTGACTCAACCACCTCCCTGGGCAGCACATTCCAATGCCTGACCACTCTTTCTGTGAAAAGATTTTTCCTCATGTCCAGTCTAAACCTACCCAGCCGCAGCTTGAGGCCATTCCCTCTTGTTCTATCGCTAATTACATGTGAGAAGAGACCATTGACAGGTGCTTAAGCCATTGTCTGGGTTAGGGCGTATTTTAGGGTTTGTCCCTTCAGGACACTTGGCTGTAGCAATCATAAAATGGTGGAGTTCAGGATCTTGTGTGGTGGGAACAGAATATGAAGCATGATCACAACCTTGGACTTCAGCAGGGCCAGTTTTGGCCTTTTCAGGTAATTGCAAGGAGAAATACCATTGGACAGGGTACTAGAAGACAAAGGTGCCCATTATAGTTGGTTAGTATTCAAGATCCACTTTTTCCAAGCCAAAGATCACAGCATTTCAACAGTAAGGAAATCGAGAAAGGAAGCCAGGAGAGCTGCAAGGTTAAGTAGGGAACTGCTGAGCAAGCTCAAATGGAAGAAGAGAATCTACAGATCATGGAAGGAGGGGCTAGCCACTTGGGAGGAGTGTAAGACTGTTGTCAGAGGATGTAGGGAGGCAACCAAGAAGGATAAGGCCTCCTTGGAATTCAGCCTTGCAAGGGAAGTCAAGGACAACAGAAAACACTTCTTCAGATACATTGCAGGAAGAACTAACACTAGAGGCAGTGTAGGTCTACTGCTGAATGAGGTGGGTGCCTTGGTGACAGAGGATACAAACAAGGCAGAGTTACTAAATGCCTTCTTCATCTCCATCTATACTGCTGGAGACTGTCCTCAGGAGCCACAAACACCTGAGGTGCCAAAAGGAGACATGACAAAGGAGGAGTTTTCCTTGTTTGATGAGGACTGGGTTAGGGCACAGTTAAGTCATCTGGACATCCATAAATCCATGGGTCCTGATGTCATGTACCGGTGGGTGCTGAGGAAGCTGGCAGAGGTCATTGCCAGATCATTCTCCATCATCTTTGGTAAGTCATGGTGGACAGGAGAGCGATGCCTGGGGTCTGGAGAAAGACAAATGTCACTCCAATCTTCAAAAAGGGTAAGAAGGAGGACCCAGGTAACTATAGACCAGTCAGCCTCACCTCCATCCCCAGAAAGGTAATGGAGCAACTTATCCTCAGTACTGTCCTTAGGCATATCAACAACAACCGGAGCAGTCAACATGGTTTTACCAAGGGGAAGTCATATTTGACCAACCTGATAGCCTTTTATGAGGACATAATCAGGTGGATAGATGATGGTAGAGGAGTGCATGTAGTTTATCTTGGTTTCAGTAAAGCATTTGACACTGTCTCCCACAGCATCCTTGCAGCCAAACTGAGGCAGTGTGGTCTGGATGATCAGGTAGTGAGGTGGATTGGGAACTGGTTGAAGGAAAGAAGGAAAGTTGTGGTCAATGGAACAGAGTCTAGTTGGAGGCCTGTAATCCAGGGGAGTCCCTCAGAGCTCAATACTGAGACCAGCACTGTTCAATATATTCATCAATGATCTGGATGAGGGCACAGAGAGCACTGTCAGCAAGTTTGCTGATGGCACCAAACTGGGTGGAGTGGCTGACACACCAGAGGGTTGTGCTGCCATTCAGCAGGACTTGGACAGGCCAGATAGTTGGGCAGGGAGAATCTTCATGAAGTTCAGCAAGGGCTAATGTAGAGTCTTGCACCTAGGAAAGAACCAGTATAGGTTGGGGACTGACCTGTAGGAGAGCAGTGAAGGGGAAAAGGACCTGGGGGTCCTAGTGGATGGGAGGCTATGAGCCGGCAATGTGCTCTTGTGGCCAAGAAGGCCAATGCCATTCTGGGATGTATTAGAAGGGGTATGGTTAGTAGGTCAAGAGAGGTTCTGCCCCCCCTCTACTCTGCCCTGGTGAGGCTGCATCTGGAATCTTGTGTCCAGTTCTGGGCCCCTCAGTTCAAGGACAAGGAACTACTTGAAAGAGTCCAGCACAGAGCCACAAAAATGATGAAGAGAGTGGAACATCTTCCTTATGAGGAGAGACTGAGGGAGCTGGGGCTCTTTAGTTTGGAGGGAAGACTAAGGGGTGACCTCATTAATATTTATAAATATGTAAAGGGTGAGTGCCAAGAAGATGGAATCAGGCTCTTCTCAGTGACAGGACAAGGGGCAATGAGGAAAAAATTTTTCTGTGTGAAGGTGGTGGAACACTGGAACAGGCTGCCCAGGGGGGTTGTGATGACTCCCTGTCTGGAGATATTCAAAACCCACTTGGATGCATTCCTGTGTGACCTGCTATAGGTGATCCTGCTCTGGCAGGGGCATTGAACTAGATGATCTTTTGAGGTCCCTTCCAACCCTTAACATTCTGGGATTCTGTGATTAAGAAAAGTGAGACTAGCAGGTTGAGGGAGGTTCTCCCTCTCCCCTAGTGAGGCCACATCTGGAGTACTGTGTCCAGTTGTGAGCTTTCCAGTTTAAGAGATGCAGGGAACTACTGAAGAGAGTCTGCAAAAGGACTATGAAGATGACTATGGGACTGGAGCATATATCTTACGAAAGGCTGAAAGGCTTGGGTTTTTTTAGCCTGATCTTATTAATGCTTATAAATATCTAAAAAGGGTTGGTGTCAAGAGGATGGGGCCAGACTCTTTTCAGTAGTGCCCAGTGCTAGGACAGGAGACAATGGGCACAAACTAGAACACAGAAAGTTCCACCTAAACATAAGGAAAAACTTCTTGACTTCGATGGTGATGGAACACTAGAATAGGCTGCCCAAGAGGTTGAGGAGTACTCCATCTCAAAAGACTTTGAAAAGCTGCCATTGGTATGTTCCTGTGCAACCTGATCTCGGTGACCCTGTCTAGCAGGGAGGTTGGACTAGAGGATCTCCAGAGGTCCTTGCCAACCCCTACCATTCTGTGATTCAGTGAAGTCCTTCATGCACAACTTCTAATCTTACCTTTTTTATGAAACTCACTTCAAAGTCTACTTAAAAACATTACATTTGAATTTCTATAAAATAAAAGGACCATTTGTTTGTAAAGAATCAGATAATTAAAGAATTTTCTCAATATGTTAGCAATCTTCATGGAATTTTATTATTCCAAATCAGCCAGATTGCATCCAATTAAGGCATAAGTTATTCTAAACATTAGGATATTACGTGAAAATGCTAATTAACATCTTTTTCAAACCCTTCTGCCTGCATTTCTGATCTTTGATGCAGTTCAAACTGCTAACTACTTACATTAGACAACCTTTCTACTTACATCAGAAACCAGGAAGAGATCCTAAATAAATTTTCCTCTGTGAAGGAATTAATAAATACTCATTTCTTTTCCATCAACAGCATAGTCAGGGAAGAAATCAGATGAACTGCCTGCAGTGCCAAGGGACTATTCTAATACTGACAGACACAGATCTGTCAAGCTTAACATGCTTCATACAAGGCTCATCCAAACTGATTCCAGACTCAGCCCACAGCAGCACTGCAATCTCAGCAGTTTGAGTTAATAATTCACAGCATTGTGGGCTAGACATGCCTGACTACAGTCATGGAAACCAAGTTTTAGGGACATTCTCTAGCTGCAGCTTAGGACTGTAACTCCATTCCCAACATGCACCTTCAAGTACTGGTACCATCCTTGTAAAATGTGGGATGATGCTCATGGAAATGGATGAGTTCAAAGAGTTCAAACACTTGAGACATTCACTGTGGGTACAACTGTGAAACAATACACTTAAATGAGATGTTTTCAGGATGTAGCTTTACTTACTTCAGCATATAATAGCCAGGCTTTAGCTCCAGAATGGAGACATCTCATTTAGGTATCTAAAATTACATGTCTGCATGCAAGTTAGGACTTTAAACTCCCATTATAGCAAGTGGAGATCTAGTCAGTACAGACAGTGGAGCGCAGAGAGCTATTCAGTGCAAACTGATGTCAGCTGGAACGCACTGACTAAATCTTCACTAGCTATAATGGGAGCTTAGATCCAAGGCCACATATAGAAACACACATTTAAACACCCAAAATTAGATGTCTTCAGTATGCAGCTGAAGCACTGAAATTTTAAACAAGTGTCTCCAGAACCTTCCTACAGTCAGACTGGGTTTGCAGTGTGACACTTGCAGTGTTGTGAAAAGAGGGAACAAAGAAGAAGGTTAGAGAAGACGTAAGGGAAGGTTAACTGATGAGAATATACAGCAAAACAAGACAGGAAAAGAACCTGACTAAACACCTTATAATCAATATAGTAAGTTATGAATTAATTCACATCCCAAATTGTGTGAAATAAGTAAAGACAGAATAAGATTAAAAAAATATCAAAGAAGATAAAATAATCAAGGCAAAAAAATGTTATGGACATGTTTTGCCATAGATTAGATGTAAGATGTATTTAACACATTTTAAACAACAATCCATGACAGAAAAATTAAATTTTCACTAAAACACAATAAAACCGACACTGTGACAGAAATACGAAATCAATGCATTTCCCTTTTAATCTGTTTTTGGTTGGCTGGTTGGTTTTGTTTTGTTTTGATTTGCTGATGCAGAAGGTGATAAAACAGGCCTAGTTCGCTTTTTAATAAAGCTTTTGTACAGTTTAGTTTATTCTGAAAATAGTGAATTTTAGAAATCTAGTGTTTATATTCCTAGTGAAGTGGCTCTAACAGTAGTGAGACCTACTCTGGCTACAAAGCAGCATAATAATGTAAAGGTTTTCTATCAACAGTTTCTTCTGTCAGCCATGGCTGCCTCTTCAAGGGCTGAAGGACACTGAGCCCACCAAGACCGGGTCAGTTATCAGACTTAGCAGAGAAGGTCAGGCAGTTCCCAGAGAAGGCTGAGGGAGCTCTCTATGAGGCTAATTCTCATGGCCACTCTCAGAGTGGAAAGAGTTGAATCCAAACAACAGACTTCTGGATTGCTGTGTTTTATTCTGGTCAGGGGAATGACCTTGTTTTGCACTACACAAGTTTTGTTGAGTCAGTAAAACAAACTTGAAAGATGGTCATGAGAAGAGCGAAGACTACCTCTGCCCTATTGCAGAAGGTACTACTGTAGTTTCAGAACTGATGTGATATTTTCCTATTGCCTTACTTGAAAACACTAAGGGAGAGGAGAGAAAGGGAGAGGAGAGAAAGGGAGAGGAGAGAAAGGGAGAGGAGAGAAAGGGAGAGGAGAGAAAGGGAGAGGAGAGAAAGGGAGAGGAGAGAAAGGGAGAGGAGAGAAAGGGAGAGGAGAGAAAGGGAGAGGAGAGAAAGGGAGAGGAGAGAAAGGGAGAGGAGAGAAAGGGAGAGGAGAGAAAGGGAGAGGAGAGAAAGGGAGAGGAGAGAAAGGGAGAGGAGAGAAAGGGAGAGGAGAGAAAGGGAGAGGAGAGAAAGGGAGAGGAGAGAAAGGGAGAGGAGAGAAAGGGAGAGGAGAGAAAGGGAGAGGAGAGAAAGGGAGAGGAGAGAAAGGGAGAGGAGAGAAAGGGAGAGGAGAGAAAGGGAGAGGAGAGAAAGGGAGAGGAGAGAAAGGGAGAGGAGAGAAAGGGAGAGGAGAGAAAGGGAGAGGAGAGAAAGGGAGAGGAGAGAAAGGGAGAGGAGAGAAAGGGAGAGGAGAGAAAGGGAGAGGAGAGAAAGGGAGAGGAGAGAAAGGGAGAGGAGAGAAAGGGAGAGGAGAGAAAGGGAGAGGAGAGAAAGGGAGAGGAGAGAAAGGGAGAGGAGAGAAAGGGAGAGGAGAGAAAGGGAGAGGAGAGAAAGGGAGAGGAGAGAAAGGGAGAGGAGAGAAAGGTTAGGGTTTCTTAACTTTCATCCCAGAGACAAACCTTAATACTGATACTTCATTTCATTTCAAAGCATTAAGTATTTATGACTCATACTAATTTACATAAATTTTCCTTCTTAATTTATTATGAAAATGGCAATTTTCCTTTACAGAGACATATAGAACATGGTCTCCCTTATTATGTCAAGTAACATTTGATAGTCCTTAGCTGTAACTTGGGACTGTTATAAAATGTGCTCACGATGAGTCATCCTCATTCACTTACTCTGCAATAGGAAGAATTAATGAATGAGTGATCTGCAGTAATTCACTTGTACAAAGTGAGCCCATTCATACATTTCAAACCTGGTTTTCTGAATCACTGTAATGCAGTTGATTATTTTACTTTAACAGAATAAAATTTTGGCTTAAGGAAAGTTTCTACAAAATTCTTGAGTACGCATAAGAAAGGTTTCACATATTTAAATCTGAAAAGAAACATTTTGGTCTAAGAGGGATAAACAGATTATCTTCCTAGCTATCTAGCAAGAAAAGCCCAGTGTCTTTGGAAAGCAAGAGACTAAAAAATTGTTTAAAATTGTGTTAAGAGCAGACAGAAGTCATTGCTATCAGACATGCCAGTAGGTAGCCAAATATTTTATAAAATCATAAAAATGGCCATTGGTGCAGACAGAAGTGCTTATCTGAACCTGTATTTAACTCAAAATATGTATAATAGAAAAACAACTGAAATCTAAGATTGCTAATACAGAAATAAAGCAACCATGCTTCTTATTTTACAGACACATAAATGTAAGAAGAAAATCCACAAATTATTTTAAGTCATCAAAACTCTGCAAAAATAAAATAATAAGATTCACCAAGGAGGAAAGGTTCCTTAACACCACTGCTCTTTTGCCAGACTTAAGAGATTTCAAACCAGGAAAAAGCCTTAAGAGCCTTTTCACCCAATCATAACTACCATGGAAGAGGCCTGCATTAAGAAGCCACTTCTCACTTACCAGATCATCTATGATCATCCACTATACAGATCATGTATGAGAGTTGTACCAGTACAGAGTCTGGGTATAAATGCAGCATTTGCTTCTGCAGGTTAGCTCACAGAAAAAGCATAGTGTCCTTCTCTATTGATTGTCTAAAGAATAGTCACTTACCAAGTCACCCAAACTACTCCATCTGCACTCTACCGGGGATCTCTCCAGAAGGAGCTCGCTACCTCTCAACTTTCTTCTTTTTTTATACTTACATAATTTTAATTTAAACATACACCCATGCAAATGGCCTTGCAACAACCTAAATTTACACTTTAGCATTTTCAATGTTGTTCAACGTGTAGCATTCCAAATTCTTACTATCCTTTAAAATCACACTTTTTCTTGAGTCATCTTTTAGTAAGACTTCAAAGAGATAACGTATTTGTTAGCCACCATTTTGTTAAGTATAAATTAGAATCTAGACTTTGAAAAATAGTGCTTGAAATTTTTCTGTTCCTTAAGAAAAATGTACTATATCCAACAATGAATTCCTTGTTATTTCAGGATATTGAACATCTCAGAAAATAAGAAGCAAATAAAAATTCAGAACCAGTTCATTCTAGAAAGCAAACATTAGAAATGAAGGCATATTTGTTTGGTGGTCATTTGCCATTCTACCACAAATCAGTGCTGTTCATTATACATGTAAACTTTACAAGCCTCATTTTGAAAGGGATAAGGGAACGCCTGCAATAAAGTATTAAGCACATTTCATGAAAAATATTTGCCTCCAGGTGAATTCTGAGTGTGATACAAGACAAAGAACATATTAATTGCAATATATACATAAGTACAGTTTTTCTGCGGGCAATACATGCTGTGCTTTTGCAAAGTAGTATACAGACACCTTTTGAATGTATGGAATGCTACCTCTTTTTACATAGCACATCACAGAAAAAAAACTGATATGTATTCTTTTCAGAGACTTTTAAGTCAATACAGTCAGAAAAGAGCATAAAGATGGGTAAACATTCACAGGAAAAACAGACTGGGAACATTATAATTACTATATTAACTTCTCAGTGATTGCATCTCCACTGAACTTCAGCCATCTTTGCTTCTTTCATGCCTTTTTAAAATAAGCATCTCTGTACATTTATAACGTTTCCTCCAAACCATAGTCATTATGAGTTTCTGCATCTTTAACTTTGATTTGAGCTAATAACTGAGGGCATGCAGTAAATTAAAAAAAAAAAAAACACGGAACTATGTGAGCTTGGTTTCTTTAGAGTCAATGCAATTGTCTCTAGTGGCTGTAACCCATTTTGTAGGCTGGTGATCCATTTTGTAGCCACGTCAAGGGCAAACTATATTTGAGAAGTTGTGGCAGAACAAAAAGAACCACTAATATTAAATTATTTTCTACAGTGAAATTGTTCACTTTATACACACCTATACACAGAAATCAGGAAAGCAAACGCTCCTTGTTAGTGTCAATACATACAATGAAAAAGGAACAGCATCAATTACTAAGTGAGTTTCTTCTTTAAGCCAGACAGACCCAACAATACAAAAGGTAGAAAGATCCATAGGCACAGCACTCCTAAAACACAAAAATGTCTGAAGAGTGGCAAGGATAGACCAGAAATGCAACATTCATAAGATCACGTGCAACTCAGATTGTGTTATGAGATTAGTGAATATATAGATACGAAAAGCCCCTGTGCCTTCTGTTTTACTGCCAGCTACAAGCTGTATTTCTGTGTCCTGGAAAGGGGGAGGACAAGGAGAATGTCTCTATGATGACTGGAGGCTCGCTGTGGAGCTGATTTGGGATGCAGGTTCCTTGCCTGCCAATGCCACTTTTCAGAGAAGTTATAAAGATTGTGGCTGAGCTTGCAGCCAGAACAATTGGGTCTAGTAACTCCTCACAGTCACTGTCATATTTAAAGCATGAAGAAATCAGCAGCCGAATCAAATCAGAATAGCAACCTGCCTATTTGGAAAGCAAAAGAGACCAGGCAAAGATAAAAGCTTTACCATGAAATGCTAGAGCCGTATCTATAAAGATATGATCTCAGTATTTTTGCAGTCTATCACACAATTCCATCTTTCAAGATGATCATGCAAGAGAAGTGTCAATTCATTCCACCCCCCACCTTCCCATAAGCCCATTTGATAAATTAAAACCAAAAATGCATTAGTTGCTCTCCTCAGTATTTTATGCAACAGAAGTAAAATACACATTATCTGTTCTTTAACTTAAATTGCAAGACAAGAATCAGTGTGTACCCCTTGCATGCTGCCAAGTAATTATTACACAGGTATGTTTCATATAAGCCCTACAGAAATGTGAGCTGTAACATTGATCCCTTTGTGCTTAAAAAAGGAAGCCACGACACTGTGCAACCAGTACAAACTTCTAAAAATTGGGCTAATGAACATGTAAACTTTGAAAATTGTTGATATGAATTTAATTACAACCCAAAGCCTCCTTTTAATCCACTACTTTCTATCCAAAGGACCTACATATGATACTGGAAACCAGACCTTTTATCTCTTCTCAGACTGGAGAGAGGTGAGGAAAAAGAGATGGAAAATACTTACCTCAACTTCCCAGAACAGAATCTGTTGAAGGTGGGCCAACATCCAGAAAAAAAGAAAGGAGGATTCATTGGCCCAGAAGATAACAAGGAAAAAAGTGACTCCATAGTTGAATTGTGGATACTCTTTCACAACACAGTGAAGTGGTAAACTAAATAGAACCTAATTCTGACTGGTGTTTGCAGCTGTAGATAGCTACCAGTTAAGTCTATCTTTATTCAGAATAGAAAACATCATTTAGATGAAGCATTTTATTTTGAAGCTGCACTTGCTAGAACTCAGAAATAATTTAGCCCCTAGAGATAACTAAGAACTAGTAGTAGGACAACAGACAGCTATTGGTGGGATGGGCAAACAGTATCTACATGACAGTAAGGAGTGAAAAAATAAACCAAATTAATATCTGTAGCTTTTAAATTGAGGTCTCTGTAATAAGACCTGTGCAGCTCAGTCCAAAGTTTGCTGCCACAGCACTTGGCTGTTTACTTTGCAAACTGAAAATGCTCCTCCCCCTTTCTCTACCCAAGAAATTTCATTTAATCTACATTTAATCTAAGAGAAAGTACTTTGTTTATGGTAGTGAAAGCTAAAGCAAATGATCCTCAGCACCTTATCTTTTAGGTATTTAAATGGTTCTTGTATTTAAAATAATTTCTGTCAGTCTTTTACTTTCAACACCACCAACCACCTTTTATTTATCCTTATGCAGACTCAAGAAATATTAATTTGTCAGATGAGAATTAAATTTGTCAGCTTTACCTGTAATGCACTGAAACTGTCCATCTTCTCTTCTTATTGTAAATGCTTCCCCTGGATTAACTTGCACAAGAATAACCTTAAAAATAAAAGAGTATTACAACAATTATAGAGGAATACATTATGGAAGTCTGGTACATGCAAAAGAAAAAAAAGGGAGTTTAACTGGGAAAAAACAACTTTTTCTTTTGGTTAGTAAATATATTATTATTTTACTTCACACTGCCTGCTGCCTTCATCTCACAGAGAAAAAGTGATAAGGCCAAGAACAAGTGCAGATTTTTAAGCAAACATTTTTCAAGGACCAAGCAGACAAAAAACAGCTGAGTAAAACAGTAGCTGTACAAATTTTATTTTCTCAACTGCCTAGTATAATTAAAAAGCTATTTGCACAGCTTAAATTCTTTCAACGAATAACATTAACTTCAACATTAATCAAACCATTAAATAAAGTTTCAGAAGGAAGACTAGAATTCCCAGTGTTTGAATTTCCATCATAACCCAGTCAGCAAACAGTTTTCAACTTAAGGAAAATACTGTGTCATTTCCTTCTTTACATGATCCAAGCACATTTGTACATTCACTGATGATAAAACATTATTAGAAGTCATGACAAAATAAGCGCACCAGATGCACAGCGTGAAACAATGTGTATAGCTTTATTTGTGGAAAGCTGTTTATCCAAGCTTTGTAAACCCATGAAATGCAGAATTGATAGCAAAGCACACTTCTTGGCCAAAATAAACAAAGGAAGTCTGACATGTACCAAAGCAGAAGTCTGTTACCATTTTCAACTTCTACATTCTCACTTGAAACCTGCCTTTCTGTGGGACAAACAGTTTGTAACTTTGAAGAACCTAGCTAAAATTATGAACAAAGCAAAAAAAAAAAATTGCAAAAAACTAGAAGAGCAGGTGCATTTCATAACTTCTTTTCTGGACACATCTTTATTCAGTCTCGGTTTTATTTATCTAAATAGAATGTCCTCCTTTTTTTTTTATCTAAATAGAATGAATCTGAGAGACAAATCTTTAACATATAAACAACTTCTCAATGGCCAAAAATTTGCTCTGTTACATCGTTAAAAAATATAAAATTGGTCTTATTTACAGAAAAGGAAAACAGGAAACACGAGTGAGAGAAAGAAAAGGGTGGGAAAAGGCAGAAATACTATAAAATTTTTCCCCCACTCCTGCCTGTGTAGAGCAACATTAAGAATTAATAAAAAGATGGCAAGTTCTATCCTAACAGCTGCAACTTCAATGAGATACAGTATCACAGTATATCAGAGATTGGAAGGGACCTCAAGAGATCATCAGGTCCAAGCCCTCTGCCAGAGCAGGATCACTTAGGGTAGTCCACACAAGAATACATCCAGGTGGGTTTGGAAAGTCTCCAGAGAAGGAGATTCCACAACCTCCCTGGGGAGCCTGTTCCAGGGCTCTGTCACCCTCACTGTAAAGAAGTTTCTCCTCATGTTGAGGTGAAATCTTCTATGTTCAGGTTTGAACCCACTGTTCCTTGTCTTATCACTGTGAACCACTGAAAAGAGCCTGGCCCCCTCCACTTGACACCCACCCCTCAGATATTTATACACATTGATCAGATCCCCTCTCAGTCTCTCTTCATAGGGGAGATGCTCAAGTCCCCTAATTATCCTCGTGGCTCTCCATTGGACTCTCTCCAGCAGATCTGTGTCTCTCTTGAACCGTGGAGTGCAAAACTGGACACAGTATTCCAGCTGTGGTCTTACCAGGGCAGAGTAGAGAGGTATGATGGATATTCACATTTTCAAACTGTGATTCAATACTGATTTATCTCAGTTATGAGCACACACTTTAAAAATACTATGTTGCTTCATGTGGTAATGTGCTCTTACTGGAGAAGGAGGTCTCCAGAAGCTTTGAGGAAGAAAAACCAACCAACCAAAAAAATCCCAACCACCCCAAAAAACCCCACCCAACATTATCTGTATCACTATTTACAATTTGTCATGTATTACAATTCAGAACTAGATTCTAGTGGCAAACAGAATTTTCCAGAAGATTCAGACAGTCCAGGAGGGGTAGACTCCCTTGAAGTTCATATTACAATAAAAGCTAAACCTATCTCACTCATTTGGTCTGAAGAATTGCTTATATTTTGCAGAACAAGTCTACTATCTGTCTCCCTGCTCCTGCTTGGGCTTCGGGGCTTTGCTATTCTCCCTCAGACCTTGAGGCTTCTGTGTTTTGACTTCTGTAAGGTACGGGGGGTGGAGAGGGAGCGTGTGTAGTTGTACAGCCTTCTGAGTCCCTTTGTCCCCAGGAGGGGACAAAAAGCTGCATTAAGGTACAGTGCCAGGGGGGAGGGGTGTTTTTTAGTTGTACGTGTAAATATACCTTGTACACGTAAATATACCTTGTACACATTTATCTCTTTGGTAAATACAGTTCCATTTTTGCTTCCAAATTCTGAGTCTGGTGAATTTGGTCTTTGGGGCAGATTTCAAAAAAAGCTAGTGGTGGGGGATCCAATCCAACCCATAACACCACGCCAATTAATTTTTCCAGGTCTTCTAAAGAGCATCTGAATATAAAATTCAGTAAGAGTTAACTTTTATAATCCAATCTAAACTTAGAAACAGGAGGATGTTAGACATGAACTTCAAATAAGACTTAGGGGGTCTTCAAAAAATACTGCACTGCCAGAGTTTATTGGAAAGTGTTTGAAGCGTTTTAAAAACTGGCTAACACCTTCAGAATGTGACAAAGGAGAGTAATGGGAGTGAATGAGTTCTTACAATTTCTTTTTCAGATTCCTCAAGCAAGCATAACTTTTGAAAATACACTTAATTGATTTACTTTCCCTTCTGTGCTACAATTATTTCAAGTTTTAGCTTGAAATAAAAAGTACCTAAAACCTTTGCAGGAGTACACCTCCCCGTCTCTTATTGGTAGGCTGGATAACCACATTTGCCCAAGTCTTTTGGATGATACAGCATGGCCTGCCTCCTGGGAAAAGCCAGTCTGGCTGCAGCTATGTGTCAGTCTGTACAATTTCCAGCTCAAAAATCTTGGTCTCTACCATATGAAATATCAGAAGCAGAAAAGCTGCAATGCCCTTGAGTTTTAGGGCAATGGATGGTACAATTACTTTTGAAGTAAGAAGGATTGGGGGATGACTGGTATTTCTGCATTGTTCCAATTTCTTCTGCGTGTGCCTGAGGTTGGTAACCTGGGTAATGTTGCCTTGGGAACCTGCTGGTTTTCTTCTTCCAGACCTGTGCTGCAGGACACTGGAACTGACAGCTCTAGCTATAAGAGTGGATCTAAGTATGGCAATACAGGTACTGGCCCAACTGCAGCAATGGGCCCTATGTCTCCCAATTTTCTTTTACAGCAGCTTCTCCTGTGCTAGAATCTTTATTGTTCACTTCATAGCTAGTTCAAGAAAGTAAAGCCTCAGCATACCAGCCATAGTATAGCAGAGTAAGAAGGGATGCTGTTCAGCAGTGGCTGTGCCATGAGGCAACAGGTCTACTGCTGGAGTCCAGCGCCACACTGGTACTCAGGATGTCATCAGATTTTCACATCAGAGGACATCTGACTTCCACTTAAAAGGGTGGGGAGACTTGCTGACTTAATGTAGTTTAATGAGATACTCAGTTCCCAGGAAAAGGAAATAAAGCCTTTTTTGTCAGCAGACTATTAGTCTACTTGATGTCTGTGTATTTATTTCACTGGCTCCCACTTCCAGCCTTGCTTCTATGTGCATTCGCATTTGTATTTTAAAACTGTTCCAAGATAGGCTGTATTTGTTGCCAAGTGTGTCAAAAGAGTCTGAATCAGAGCTGATTTAATTTCAGAATTTTGCTGGCTTCAAAAGCTTTGGGTAACATGTGTCAACGTGACCAGCACTGGTTGCTCGATTAGCCTTACCACTGCTGAACCCCATGCAACAATCACTGCTTTGAAAAAGTAATTTTTGACACTGGTCACTGATCACTCTCAGTAGATGCAATTTGAAATTAAAAAAAAAATTTAAAAAAAATTAAAGCTATGCATACAGATAGAGACTGGTATCTTTCTGGTCAGAAGAGGTATTACCCAAAGACAATCACTTAGAGGGATTCCCTCTTATCCAGTAAGATTCTGCTGCATCTAATCAAAGATGCAGGAAAGTTCCTCTCACAAAAAAGGTAACATGGATCTCTCACAGCATCATGTGTTAGCCAAATAAAATCCACAGGATGATTATTATTTATAGCTACTTCATCTCATTCTAGGTGGCTTACTTAGTTCAGGCTTGCACATCGTACTCTTCAACATGCTGCTTCATGAATCCTGACATCGGTACTTTGGAATACCAAGGCCCTTGTCTTTCATGCCAAATATTCTAGACCTGGATCTCATTCCTCTTCTGGGCCAAACAGTCATGTCAGCTCAAACTGAGTGAAAAGCTTTGGAAAAATCAGATGGTTCAAGCCTTTTCTCCCATGCCTCAATCTTTCTGTGACAAATCCTGTTGCTTTACTCGCAGCACCTAAAAGCTTTGCTATCTAAAGCCCAACATGCATTATTCTATTCAGATTTCTGCTGCCTGGTCCTCCAAGATAACTACAATAATCTGAAAAAAAATCATTAGTGATGTGTCAGTCCCAGTGGGAGGCACCTTTAATACAGTCACTTTTCAAATGCTTTCTATAAATCAACAAAACACTAATTAAGGACTTCACAAGCTTAACAAAATCACACAAATTCAAGACACCAAGGCCTTGATAAAAGCTCTAAACTCCTACAAACACTTCTAAAGTATAAACAACTATAACAGAACCTCATAAAATTTAGCATTTCTCAATGCTAACACAACTTTAACTCATACTTTTGTCTCAAGTTCAAAACATGTTCAAGTATTGCTTTGTGTCATTTCCACTGGGACTATAAATTGTTTCCTTTAAACAGTTATTTAATGATGACCCACATGGCTTCCGTATAGTTCCTGACGAAAAACAGTACAGAATCTCTTTCCAGAGATTAGCATGCAAGTGACAATGCTAATGCTAAAAACAGCTCTCGCATAAATAAAATGTCCAGCCCAACAGCTAAAGGTTTGAGGTACCTGAAACATTCAGTGACAAAGACTGTCAGAGTTTTAACAGAGAAATTTCGTATTTTTCAAAAGGTATTTAATTTATTCTTCAAGGGATATTTTAGAATACTTTTATAGTAGCTTAATTAAATAGGCATGGATTATAAAGGTTTCTTCTTAGCACAACATTAAAAGTAAAATCCACCCCACAAACACAAAACGGCTTTGCAAAGAGGAATAGCTTTCCTCAAACCTCCTTAGCATGGAATAGGTTTTTTTTTCCTGATTTAAAAACATTTACTTCACTGTTCATCCACTCTCAGTTTAAGATATACACCCAGATTGGCAAAGATCAGCTTCCTAACAAAGCTGAAACATCCCACATGTCAGAAAACTCAGTATGTTTTTCCTGAAATTGCTTTTTAAACTCAGGCAGTTGCCTACACCAAATAAAAGCATAAGAAATGTCCTTGTGGTCTGGGTTAGCAGCACAGGTCAGCAGTCCATCTAACCCAGTACTTTGTCTCTAATACATCAATTCAGATGCTCTTTAAGGGGAGCAAGAGAGCCAGGCCCATTTCTGCATTCCATCTCTGTTATTGTCCATAACTTTGACTAAACTGAGTTCACTTACACTTTGAATTGCCTCCACAACCTCCTATGGCATCAACTTCCTGAAGTGCATGTTTTAGACATTTTAAAACCATCTCCTACTAGTTAAATGTTTCCTAGTTTCTGTGATATGGCATTTGCCAAGTAACAGTTCTGTGTAAATTTCATCCACCTTGGCAATTTTCCCCTACTTGTCCCCACTCTCTGCGAACTGAGGGTTCCTAATGTTTCTAATTTCTCCTAGACCTGCTTCATCCCCTCGACCATGTCAGTGGTACCTACACCCACATCTGTATTAGCAAAGCAAGCAGCACGCAGGAACATTCCCAGCTGCTGGAACAGTCACCTGCAACGATGAGATATGTTACAGCAGTCCTGAGTACAACATGGGCCGATGCCAAGGAGCAATCTTCTCCCAGACAACACTAGAAACTAATCCCGAGACCAGGCAGTCAGATGCTTTCTCGAGGAAAAGATAGTTTATTAGAAGTGACTTTTTTCACGACACTTAGCCTCAGTCTCCAGGAACATCCCTGAGCACACTTAAATGACTAATACATAAACAATTCCCAACAGCAGCCTGACGAATCATTACACTGTTCTGCCTTTCCGAAGGGCTAGTTAAGGGAACCTCTTAATTAGCTTTGAAAAATCTATTGTTTACTTTAAATCACAATTTGAGGTGGTCTTATACAATAAACACACTCTTCGAACATCATTTTATTTTAGAAGTATTTTATATTATTTCTTTCCCCAAAGAATTCCTAATTAATATATAATTTTATTGTAGCTCAACCAGTATAATTGCCTCACACAGACATGCAACATTAACTTGGACATACTACTATCAACAGATACAGTGGTAATAATTCAAACCTCAAGATCTTATATGATTTATCTTTACTACATTAGTGTGAGTAGGATGAGAAAGTATTCTGATTTAGCATCTAAAGAATCTAAGGCAGTGCAAACATTCAGAATGGAGACTGCTCAAGGTTTTTTACTTTTATTCATCAAACTCTTCACTATCTGCAAAAGAAACTACAGAATGTTTCTGAGGACTGAACCAGGAAAAGATGTGAATGTTTTTTCAAGTCCTTTGCTTATTTCCAAACGCTGAATAAATGCTTTGATAAAAATGACTTGAGTCAGGAAAAAATATTATAAGATTACGAATAGAATCAACAAAAAGGTAGAAGGGAGATCTGTGAAATGCAGAGCTGCAGGCAGCCTGAATCAGAAATAAGGGCTCCAGAATAAGGGAAGACTTCGGGTTAAGTGTTAGCACTTATCTCCAGAAAGGTCTAAAAGTAACTTCTATCAGCAAGAAGCAGAAGCTGCAGAAGCCAAAATAAGATTCTTAGAGGTATTTTGCTCCACTACTATAGTCACAGCAATATCTTTTAAAAGCAGAATAGCAACAATACAAAACATAGGTGATTTATATCTTATTAATCGTTTTCTTTAGGGATACAGAATACTTTCATAAGCAGCATAACATTTTGCTTGTG
Organism: Indicator indicator; assembly: GCF_027791375.1. NCBI lineage: Eukaryota > Metazoa > Chordata > Aves > Piciformes > Indicatoridae > Indicator > Indicator indicator. The sequence continues at coordinate 30,602,399 of NC_072010.1, forward strand.
CCAGACAAATACGCAGATTAAGACATTTCTTCATTGGAGCACAGTGAGAGCGAGAATGAAATTTAAAATAAAGAGGTAGGCAATCCTGCTTTGAATATGTTTGTTTGTACGCTCAGGCCAAAAAGCCCATTAACTTCACTGAAATAACTAAAACCAACCCTTCATTCTGTTGATAAGCTACACCCTTCTATAAGCATCTCTACTTGCATGTTCATTCTTCTAAAAGAGGTAGTGATGTATCAGCAGATGGCCACATTTCAAGGCAAAAGGGATTTTATTTGAAAAAGACAAACATAAGCAAATTATTATTGCTAATATACCATATATACAGAGATACAACTTTTAATTTATTGTTTAGGTTCTAGGAGTTCAAATTTAGTCTTAAGTTAAAAAACCCAAGCAACAAGTTATTGTGTCTAAAAGTACGTTAGATGACCTTTCACAAAAGCACATAACACATCCATAATTAAGAGAGTTGCTACCTTTCTCCTCCACCCTGCTCTATAAAGTTATGAAGATTAAATTTGAATAAGGCTTATAGAAGAGAGTCTAAGGATAGCCTTAAGTATCATACATCTTACAGTCCAAACAATACCACAGGAGTGACTGAAAGACAAATTTCTAACTCTTCTAAGCCAGCATTAAGTATCAGGAGACTCAATTCAGATACAGCAAAGTTTTGTTTACAAGTTTGGTATTCACATCCACATTTTAAAATCTTTTGTAGTAGGTAACAAATTGTGTTGCCCAAATAAATGCCTTTATACCTAAAAGCTTCTCTGTGGGTAGAATTTATTACCTACTGAATATACAATATAATTTAAAAATACTTATCTGTGGCTTTACTTCTAGCCAGCAAAGTCTTAGAGTTACTCGAATGCGAGAGAAATATATTTGTGTTCACATTAAAGAAATATCTATAGACATTAAGATACTTTCAGGAGAGGGAGTGCTCAATCTCAGACACATCCTTCAGTGTCAAGGGCTATCAGTCTTCTGAAGGGGAAATAAAAAAATATTTTTTTTTTAATCCTGACTGAGGCTAAAGAAACTAAAATACATTAAATACGTTGTGTCATGTGTGAAGTCGCAGGATAAGCCCATGTGAGAACTGGCACTCTGTTCTCTGCCACAAAGCCAAGAAAACTGAAGGAATCTGATTGAATTTCAGTGTAAAAGGATATTTGGAATCCTTCCCTCTCCCCAGACATTCCCCTCCTCCCACTGAAGGAGAGAGGAACTGGTCACTTGATATCTTCCTCTAAAAGAAGACTGTTATGCTTTGTGAATTTACATATTTTTCCAGAATAAGTGAGAACTGGCACAAATTTTCCAACCAGTTAAAAGCCTCTGAATGTACATAACAAGAATGCTAACAGATCTACTACTAAATATAACAACAAAACCTGCAGCCCCTTAGCAGCAAAGCCAATTTGTAGTCTGGCATATCTATTAAAAATACTGGAAAATGTGAGGAAGTAAGAAAGAAAGGAAAAAGCGTAGGGGAAAAGCTAAGTCATGCTACATTAATTTTCTCTATTGCTAAAATCATATAGAAATTGAAGAAGTAAGAGTATGTTATAGTACAACTGTGGTTAAAACATACTGAAATGAAATAATGTATTAAGAGACTGCTCATATACAAATAGTACAGAATGGAGCAAACCAGTACTACTGAAAAGCAGAGTTACGGTGTGCTGCTTTTGTTTTGTTTTGTTTTTTTTCTCCTCATTCTGAAGTGGTTTTGGGACATGCATATGTTTTTTGGGGTTGTAGTGTGTTTTGCTTTTTACCTCCAAACAAACTTCCTAGAAACCAAGAAGGTAGAGTGTTCCACAATGCTGGACCTCTGAAACCACGATTAAGGAGAATCAAATCACAATCCATTTCTATTTTATGCAGAAACAATATTATTTTCTGAGATGTTTTACTACGAAAGAGACAGGAGCTTCAGGGTTGGGACTAGGGGTTTTGTTTGCTTGTTTTCTTAGTAATCTGAAAACATCTATATTTAGCATTATATGGTTATAGGTGCTGTTTTAGTAACAAATGATTGACAGCAAAAATCACAAATAATGGAAAGACTCTAACAAAATCGTATTTCTAAATGCACCAGTGTCAACATAAGATAAGACAGCAGTGGTTTGTCTAAAAATACTGCAACTAAAATCAGCTAAGCAGTACTGATAAGTATTTTTACCTAAAAGAACACATGTAAATTCATTTTTTAACATTGTATAAATTCAGAAAAATACTGTAGCTAATGCTCTTGGTCATTCTGACTTCAAAAAAAAATTTAAAACATTCAACTAAAGCTATTAAGAGGGCAGTACAGCCAAGACCTCTGTAAGACACACACTGTATCTTTAACAGCCTGTCTGCAACGATTAAAAACCAGTGTGCTTCTGGAAAAGGGTGAATACAATACAACACAACTTCCAGGCAGAGCCACATTTATGCTCTGTCATTAGGGCACATATTCAGAACAGTTACAGTTTCCTGCACTAATAGCTCCAATCAAGATGGTAATTAGTGACATGCTTTATTTTGTAACGATTTCAAAAGCCTTAGCACTTCAACTTACTGTTGCTCGCATCCTTTTATTTCTCTCATTCAACTGGTGCTACCACAGTGACAAAGGATGAAGGAAGATTCAACAGTCACCACTCCGGCTGCTCCAATCTGTTCCATTCACTTAATACTGAGGTAATCTTCGGTGATGTGTTGAGCACTGCCTCCCGTCCCCCCCTTCTTTTAGTAGGCCACTTTAACCTAAACCCCACGCCAGAGTATCTCCCTTTACCTTCCTCTATAGCTGTGCATCCACGAAGCATGTGGAGGCAGGATGTGAAAGGTAGGATCAATTAACAATATAGTCAGCAATACCTACCTCAAGCCTTCCTTCCTATCAAATTAGCCAACGTACAGTGAGCTTCCTGCTGTACACGAATGTATCATGTCACCATAGCAACTAAATCAACAAATAGCTGCTGCAGCATCTGCTTCTGGATCATCTAACGTCAGTCAACAGAAGGTTCGGGTTTAAGAGAACAAAGCTTCCAAATATATGCCATTTTATAACTGTATTTTTAAATTTAGCGTCCTGATTCCCAGACAGGATATACTAGCTTCGAATAAACCAACTTCAGACCTTATAGTTGAATCTATGATGCAGCTCATGAATTCGGTTTGCAAATAAGCCAGAAAAGGGGGGGGAGGGGGAAAGGTGGAGAGGGAAGGAGATAGAAACCACTTTATAAGAGAATAAAAAGGTACAGTAAAGAAATAATCAACTGATTCTATAGCACTTTCTTAAATACTGTGCATTTATTAAGAGGCATGAAAAGACAGAAGTGTGTTTCCCAATTTCGCTTTATAACTTACATATATCTCTGCCAAACATAATACTAATAACCAGAAATACCTTTTATTGCATATTACTATTACTGGGTTAGGAACTGGCTGGAGGGCCGAGCCCAGAGAGTGGTGGTGAATGGTGCCACATCCAGCTGGCAGCCTGTCACTAGTGGTGTCCCCCAGGGATCAGTGCTGGGCCCCATCCTGTTCAATATCTTTATTGATGATCTGGATGAGGGGATTGAGTCCGTCATCAGTAAATTTGCAGATGACACCAAGCTGGGAGCAGGTGTTGATCTGTTAGAAGGTAGAAGGGCTCTGCAGAGGGACCTTGACAGGCTGGACAGATGGGCAGAGTCCAACAGCATGAGATTCAACAAGTCCAAGTGCCGGGTGCTGCACTTCGGCCACAACAACCCCATGCAGAGCTACAGGCTGGGGTCAGAGTGGCTGGAGAGCAGCCAGGTGGAAAGGGACCTGGGGGTACTGGTTGACAGCCACCTGAACATGAGCCAGCAGTGTGCCCAGGTGGCCAAGAGAGCCAATGGCATCCTGGCCTGCATCAGGCATAGTTTGGCCAGCAGGAGCAGGGAGGTCATTGTACCCCTGTACACAGCACTGGTTAGGCCACACCTTGAGTACTGTGTCCAGTTCTGGGCCCCTCAGTTTAGGAAAGATGTTGAATTGCTGGAGCATGTCCAGAGAAGGGCAACGAGGCTGGTGAGAGGCCTTGAGCACAAGCCCTATGAGGAGAGGCTGAGGGAGCTGGGACTGTTTAGCCTGGAGAAGAGAAGGCTCAGGGGAGACCTCATTGCTGTCTACAACTACCTGAAGGGAGGTTGTAGCCAGGAGGGGGTTGGTCTCTTCTCCCAGGCAACCAGCACCAGAACAAGAGGACACAGTCTCAAGTGCTGCGCCAGGGGAGGTTTAGGCTGGAGGTGAGGAGAAAGTTCTTCACAGAGAGAGTGGTTGGCCATTGGAATGGGCTGCCCAGGGAGGTGGTGGAGTCACCATCCCTGGAGGTGTTCAAGAGGGGATTGGACGTGGCACTTGGTGCCATGGTTTAGATAGGCATGAGGTGTAGGGTGACAGGTTGGACTCGATGATCCTTGAGGTCTCTTCCAACCTTCTTGATTCTATTCTATTCTATTTAGGACATTCCAGATGGCTAACAAAGATGGTTTCCCTCTATCAGTCTGCACTTAAAAGATGAACCAAAAACACAGTATCATAAAACAGTTTGGGTTGGAAGGGATCTTAAAGATCATTTAGTTCCAATTCTTCCACTAGACCAAGTTACTCAAAGCCTCATCTCACCTGGCCCTGGACACCTCCAGGGTGGGGGCATCCACGACATCTCTGGGCAACGTGTTCCAGTGTCTCACTACCCACACTGTAAAGAATTTCTTCCTAGTATCTAGTCTAGATCCACCCTCCTCAAGCTTCAATCCATTCCCTCTCATCCCATCACTATAAGCCCTTGTAAAAAGTCCCTTCCTGGCTTTCTTGTATGCCCTTTTCCAGCTACTGGAAGGCTACTATAAGGTCTCCCTGAAGTTTTAGTTTCTCTGGGCTGAACAGCCCCAACTCTTGTAGTATGTCCCCATAGAGGAGGTGCTCCAGCCCTCTGGCCATCTTTGGGGTCCTCCTCTTGACCCACTCTGGCAGTTCGATGGCCTTCTTTTGCTGGGGGCACCAGAACTGGACACAGTCCTCCTGGTGGGGTCTCTAAAGAGCAGAACAGAGCAGAGGAATCATCTCCCTCATCCTGCTGGTCACACATCCAACAATCTCATGTTTGCGGTCTTTAATCCCAATGATACCATACTCTCACCTGCAGAAAAAAAACCCTACATAGGGCAAAACATGCATCCTTTCCTTCTTTTGAGAAATTACTTCAAATACCACATAGGCAGCACTCTGGTTTATGTCCTAAGACACAGGTAGACAAGATATATGAAAGTGCTTTGTATTGACTTAGTATCTGGAATGCAACCATATGAGATTACTGAATAAATATTGCCCAAGGAATAAAAAAAAAAATAAAAAAAAATTACTTAACAGTAATGCTTTTAGCCTTTGAAGACAAGTGTACATACAGATACTTTTATGTAAATGGACTCAAGCCTACAACTTAAATGTAACAACAAAAAAATAAGTAACTTTCTGCTGTTTTAACTTCAAGTCCGATTCCTCATATTTGATCAGCATGAAATTTTTTACCAAGTAAAAGCTTTTGAGGCACAAGGTATCAGTTAGTCATATACAGTATTATTTTATTACTAAAATATTTACTTCTAGTTCTCCAAGTGGCTGGGTTTCTACCTATGTGCCTGTGACACAATGAAAATCATTGTATTTAGGTTGGCTCCACAGTATGGTCTAGTGAATGAGGAAAACTGGATACAGACCCAAGATACAAACTCTGTTGTGGCTCTGATGTGAACTTACTGTGATTTTTGTCTTTGCCACCTTACCTATGGCAGTGTTTCCCTGTTTGTAGGGCTAGTGCAATAGCATTTGTATGTTCCTAGTATTACTAATCAAAGAACACTGCAAGACTTGAGTGTTGTTACTCATTAGGAGCACAGAAACTGCTGTGCTCCTGATGTGAATTTTGTCTGTGGTTCAGCTAAGGTGATGTCAGTTACAAACATGGCACAAGTAATTTTCCCATTGATTTTTCTATTCAAAATTTGCTGTTCATATCATAATGATGCTTATGAAGCTATGAACTACTGTTTTCCACAATCAAATCCCCTAACGCTTAGAAAATGAATTAAATGGAAAAATGTAGAAGACCTGTGTAACAGGTTATTAAAGACAGCATAAGATTACTAAATAGGAACAGCTGATGAAACAGTAATAAAATCTAAATTAAAACAGTGTCTCAAATATTTGCCAGTTTAAAACAATTTAAGAATTTCTTGTTTGTAAGGAGTGGTACTTCCAACTAATTCTTTCTTAAAGTTATCTTTCATAAGACTTTTCTATCTCAATCTTCTTTTAGACTTCCTAAAGACCTTCTCTCTCCCCATTTATGTTGGCTAGTAGCTAATAAAGAGTTCTGAAAACTTTAGGTTGAGCTTTATATCCTACCGTATCACATTGACTCAACAGCAGATTAAGCATACCACATTTATGTGGTATTTATAAATGAAAATAACTTTTTGCCTTAGTTATATTCTGTTCTTAGTGTGAATTACAGGCTGCTCATCATTATTTTTAAGTTTCCTACAGAAACTTTGCCCAAGTAACATCATGCAATGCTCTTAACAATAAAGTTCTAAAAATAATTGATTTTCCACCAAATTTATTTAAACAAATTCCAATTTACAGGTTTCCCACAACTACAGAATCCTCTACACCCTAGCATCTGCTTATAAGGACTGGTAATCTTAAAAGGATCCAACTGCTTCATATACTGAGATTAACATTTTCCTAATGAAGAACAGGAAAGATCGAAGTGGTAACAGCCATTAACAGATCTTGGGTTTCAGGATTAGGGAGGAAATGAATCCAGAATTAAGTAATGTTACGTAATACGTTGCAGTAACAATTTACATGTTTGGGACTTTAAGAAAACAAACACAATCCAAACTACTTCATTCTACACACATAGTAGTAGAATGTCCTGAAGACAGAGAGCAGAAGCAGCTATTTTTCAGTGACATGCTCCTAAGGATTATGTATTTTCAGAGGAAGGAACAAGTAACTCTGCATCATTTTTCTAAAAGGCGGCTGACAGTCAATATCAGCAAATATTTCATCTCTAACCACTGCTACAAGACACTGTCAGCCCCACTGAATGCAGTAAGATGACAGAATATCCCTAGAAGCAACTGGAAACAGGGAGGCTGCAAAGATGCCTAGGCTGGTCAATGGCACTGACATTGAAAATTTACAATTTCAGTAAACTTTCATCATTTTTTGTAGAAAGGCATGTTGGAAAGATGTGAGAATTGGTGATTTATTTTAATCTAACAAATAAATTTGTTTTATTTATGAAAATGCTTTTTAAGATTCTTCCTGTATTCATGTTTCCCCCCACTTCATGTGAAAGGTGATCAGCGAAAAGCTGATCACTGGGGGTGGGAAAGATGGTTTGTAGCCTTATCTTATAAAATCCTTGTTTTCTGAGAAGAACCAGTGAAAAACAAACATTAAAATCTGCATCTAATGTCACATATAAATGTTCAAGACTTGTTAGTGGCCAAGTTTAACGGCATCAGTGTACCATAATGTGACTGTCTCATTGTTTATTATCAAAAAATACCTACAATTTTGATCTACTTGTTTCTGCATTCTTCATTCTTGCAGCTGGGCTAAGGAGAGTTTTTTCAGTTTCATTTACAGCAAATCCAATCTGTTCCATTAGCACTGACACAATCTGTGGTTAGCAGATCGTGCATAGAAAATTTGCTACTTAAAATAATCCCACTATTGTATCTTTAATTCAGTAAAAGTATAAACATAAGGGGAACAGAAGTGTTTTTTAAAAGATGGATAATACAACATACAAATATTTGTGCTTCAATGTTTTAAGCTAATCCTTATTTACTGGGAATTAGAAGGAAGGAGTTTTAGGGGCCATCACTGAACTCTGGAACTTTCTAAGACATCTGACTGGTCCTGGCCAGTGGTTAGACACATCAAGCTCTATAAATAAAAACTGGAAGACTTTCCTCACATTACTCTCATTTCATAATTATTGTTTGAAGTCCACAGGGCTTCAGCTTTATAATGCTAAGCAAAACTGGATGAAATCCAGAGCTCATGATGCACAGCAAGTTGGTAGTAAGCAAGCTCTCGACTAATACTTAGCAGGGGCTAGTCCCTTCAGCAGACACTTTCCCTGATCAGTCTGTGTATTTGTGACAGTGAAACAAAATCAGAGAATAAGCTTTCATTCAAGTTCTATCTAGATGCACTGAAATGCAGAAAGTAGCCAACTTAATTTTGGAAAACTAAGAAATTTATCAAAGATTGTTTAAATGGAAAATTAAAAGTAAGAAACTCAAACTATCAGTTGCTTAAGATGCTACTAAATGTACAGAGAATAAAAAAAAATATAATTAATAAATAAATCTAGAAGTGCTGTAAAGCAATACGTGTGGTATTGTTCAAAGAAAGCCAGGCACTTGGATCTGATTCATGAATCTTAGATATTGTATTTAAAGTAAGTAAATAAAACAAATCTCTTCTTCCTGTAATTATTCTGTCTTCTCTATAACACTTGTGGAATCAAAACGCTCTTGCAATTATTTCAATTAAGCATCAAAATTGAATACATTTTTCAGCTGTACTTCAACTGTACGTACTTTGCAATTCCTGCACTTTGAATTTGGGCTGTACTAGCAGTTGCCACAAAGTGCTGTATGTCAAATAGGCAATATTTGGTGTTCCCCCATGCAAAAACAAGGTACATCTGAGGACTGCCTGGTTCCAGGCTCTCTGAATCTGTTGTGAAGGTCTCATTGCTGAAAAGAGGGGAAGAATTAGTTTGCTGGTTAGCTCTAATTTGAAACAAGCTGAACAGTTGTGCCATTAAGTGTTTGTCTAGGATAATCTCTCCATATGATACCTGATGATAAATAAAACAAGGAATCTTACAAACATTATGAAAGCTATCCAATATGAACAAAGTGAGGTGGACAGTTAACAGATTTCCCAATAATGACAAAAGTCTATGGGATTTTACTAAAAATAATTTTTTTGTCAGTAATACCTGGATAGGTCTGAAAATGTTTGCAGCTAGTTGGGCATTTACCAAGACACAATGTCCAACATTACAAAGCAGTCATGATCCACCTTCGGCCTACCAGCTGACTACATTATTTCACGAAGGTCATAAAGCTACAATTTATTCCTTCTCTGCAGGCTGAGGCAGAGTCCTTTCACCCTTGTCCTAATTTCCTTTATCCTTCTAAGTATAAAAAAAAAAAAAGGACCTGTCAAGCAAGAGAGATGCTTTACTTCTCTCCCTACAATCAACAAGTGCCATGAGCAAATAGGTGACTGGTGGAGATCTCTACCAAGCATGCAGCAGCTAAGCTCACTCAGGCTGTGCAATATCCTGCAATTTATGTAGTTGCTTCAAGGGCTGAAGTGCTGGTGGAAGATAAAGGTACCACCATGTCCTCTTTTAAAGAGCCCTGCTGAACAACTCAAATCAGAAATTGTAATAAATATCCTTTAAAACCAATCTCCTTCTTGCAATGCAGCAGTAACAATTAAGAAAAGGAAAATAAGCAAGGTGAAACAGAATTTGCACGTTCAGTTTCTGAAGAGTTTAGAAGATTAAAAAAAAAACATAAGCATCATTGTTTTAGAAAGTATATGAACTAGAAGGGAATTTTACATTTCCCAATTTTGCTTCTGACAAGATTCTTGTTTGGTGATATAAGAAGTTAAAAGCTCATGTATGTAAACAGTAAGGATGAATTTGTAGGTCTTGGGCTCTGACATGCAGGTCCTGGCTTATTGAGTATTGTATCCCACAACACAGAAAGGGGAAGATAATGGGACCTATGAACATGCCTGAATTCAGGACACTGGACATAACTGTACCCTTCCAAACCTCACTGACAGAGAGGCATGCAGGTTCAGGAACTGGGTCCATTTGCAGCAGGCTGCAGAGGAACTGGGCTACCTCAAAGCTTATAGCTCCAGGCAACTGATCCCTTCTTACCTCGTAATAAATTGTAACAAACAAACAAAAAACAAAACCACAGTATAGATTCTTAGTCACCTTCTTCAAACATGAAAGAGATCATCTTCCAGATGTCCTTATTTCTCTCCATTGACTATGACTAATTGATCTTAAATCTGATTTTCACATGTCATCCAATTCTCGCAAATGTCAGTTTCTGAAGAGATTTGTTCAACAGAGGAAATCTTGACTCAAGTACCTTGGGAAGAATCTACTGTATCAGACACCAAAATTAATCTAGGATTCATACCACACAACATAAAAAGATTGCTCAGAGAAGTTTTATGACTACACTTTTAAACTCCATTAATTTTCATATTGCATAGGAGTAGGAAAGGCTATGAACTACACAGCCTTGACTCTTGTTTTTATATTTATTTTCACAGAGCAAAGATTAAAATAAAATATATTTGGATGCTAGGATAAACTGTGCAATAAATCTGATGTTGATTTGTGCTAACCAAAAGCAGCACAGTATTCATAACTATACACCAAAGAATTTTGAATCTTCACGTCGATTAATCTTGCTGAGTATGATGGTTTCTAGGAAATTTAAAACCAGTTTTCAATGCATCTGCAATCAAGGATTTAATTACAATGAGAAAATTCTGATGTCTAAGATGTAAAAAAAAAAAAAAAAAATTACACTTAGCTAATACAAACCTTTACTCTTCCTGACCAAAAATTAACTCAGATACAGAAAGGATCAAATAACCTTGAAGCATCAAAATTCACATCCCCACAGCTTTTTCTTTTTTGTGGCAGTATTTTTAAAAGTCATAGCCATCAACCAGTTAAAAGCTTTTACGATTTTTTGTACATGGAAGATTTTTTTTTTGTAGAATGTCCAACACAAATTTGATTATGCATTCTTCAGTGATGGTTGCTACACATAAGTACTAATCTCTTCTAGAAAAACTATATAGCTTGAAAATCAGCTTCCATAAGCTGGCACTGCAGCATTACATGCAGAAGAGTTCCAGTGGCTCCGTGAACACAGTTCTGGTCTGCTTCAGTGCTATGAATTCACTGAAGGATGGAAGAATAATTGTCAATTAAAAACTTCAAAAAATAAAAGTTAGATGTATCTGCTAAGTCAATAGAGCCAAGGGGGAAGTACAAATAATAAAAAAAAAAATCTCAAAAAAACCCAAAAAAACCCACCAGCAGTCATGCATATACTCAATACCCTATGAAATGAAAATACACATTACAGAAAGGAAAACAGCAAAACATGGAAAGCAATGAGAACAGTTTTAACGGTATAGGTTGTTAAACAATTTTTAACATGGATTTTTTTTCTCGCAGATAAAAAGATCATAAGCAGTTCTAGGCTCAATTTTCAGCAGCAAGACAAAAACAAAGCAGGCTGGAACTTGATAATGTACCATATGCTTTTCAGAAACAGAAGCTTCAGAACTAAACCGGAGGAAAATCATTTATTAACCTAGTTTACATCTTCACCATTGTATTTCTGCTGCAACTCCACACATGCAAAGAATCTGAAAACCAAAACCAGGGATTCTCAGAATTATTTAATTTCTTTTTATAGCTATCCATTACTCTGCTGACTGAAGACTTCCTCCTATGATAATGCATTAATAATAACTTAAGATCAGTGGTTTAAATATTTAAAGAATTAATTTGTTTTAGAAATACTAATTTGCAGATTTGATGCTAAATATCTCATTCAGTTCTAAGAATCTGCACTTAAAACTGACACTCAGTGTGTCTGTATATATAGACACACAAAACCACACCCCTTATTACATAAATGCATACATGGAGACACATACTACATATATGCACGCACTGTGGGGCTTCTGAAAAACCTATTAAGCATCTAAACTTCTGAATAAAGTTTGGAGAACAAGCAATCAGCTTCCAGTCTAGAAGTACTAATTTATCACTAGGCCTTGCTGAGAAATAAAGTTGACTGACAGTCAAACACTGCATGCCCCATTCCCCAGAGAAAAGGAAATGGTTAACAAGTATTTGGCTACTTAGAGAGTGCTATCTTTTAGGTAATAAAGGACACCAAGGTTACATAGGGATGCCTCACTTTGCAACTGTTAGCTTTAGTGGAAAGCTGTGGAGAGGCTCCAGAACTACAGGGTTGCGGCAATCTTGTGTCAGCAGTTTACTGTTCTGTTTTGGAACAGCACTGGGTGCTGTAGAAACTTTCCAAAACAATTTAACATCAGTCCAATCTCAGGAAAATAAAGCATGTTAAAGAAAGTAGTTTGAACTCTTGCCTCCTCATTTTCCTCTCAATGATGTATTTGCCTGCTTCCAGCAAATCAAGCACATCCTTCCTGTCCAGCCTCAGCAATAATTATAAAGCCTCACTGCAGTAGCTATCCTTGTATGAAAAACCCTCAAGCACTTGGGTTCTCATACCACATTTGCTCACTGTTACTTGGTTTCTATCAACTCCTCGGATCATCTCCGTACTTCATCCACTACCTTACTCACCAGGACATCAGAAGTGTAAGACACAACTCATGTGGAGCACAGTGATGAGAGGGTGCAAAAGCAGTACTTTGGTGCTTAACAGAGAAAGAGGAGCTAATAGGCTTGGTTGTTGCTTTTCTTTTTCACTGTTTTTGTCCTCTGTAACTAACAGTAGTCTCTTGTTTTGTGGGACACAGAACGAGGCAGTCACTCAAAGCAGCACTGAGTAGCACCCACACAGTTGAAGGCCCCTGTTTTTTTCTGCCTGAACAGAGTCCTCTAATTTTCTGGACCATTTTAAAACATGGGTGGAAACTTACAGCTTTAACCTGATCAGAGACTTCCACTAGTTGAAGGATATAACCTTTTATCTTAACACATTAAAATATTTGTACTGTTATTTCACATTTAAACTGCTATCAGACCTTCAAGTATTTGAAATAGATTACCTTGAAGATATGAACCATTCCAGAGCTGAATGCTCTGTATTCATTTAGTAACTCAGTTATTCAGTATATATGACATAACTCACAATAATTAGAATAGTTAATCCTGGTAAGATGCAAGGAGGGGGAAATTGATGTTTTACAGTTGAACAAAAACATGTTTTGGATACGCTTAACTGGTCTAACATAGGAAGTACTAACATATAAACAAAATATATTTAAATAATTTTCTAATAGGTTTTCAATGTCTTTTCAGCCAGGACTCACTAAAGTTAATATAAGAATAGCTACAGTCCAACCTACACAGTACAAAGAAAGAAGAACACCACAGACATTTATTTACACATACAAAACCACTCTGAATTTTGATTGCAGGAACATAATTTAGTTCTGTCAACACTGCAGATTGTGTTAGAGATTATGGAATCCAATACTGCAAGGCTGCTACAAAAGAAACTGAAGAAACAGGGGTTTTTATCTGAATGAAGTAGCCCCTACTGAATCTGTGTGCTTTAGCTAAGCAAATAGGGTACCAAATAGGAGACTTTTTCATCTTTTTTTTGGAAAAGAAATAAAATAAAGGTTCAGAATTACAGTATTTTGTACTTGAATTCATCACATCTCATTTGAAGGGATATACCCCTTTCACCATAAAAATCATGTGTTTACGTTTGTTTTATAAGACCCTTATAAATAATAACCTGCCTGAGGTTTCTGTGGCCAACCTTGAGAGAATAAGCAGTACCTGCAATTATATATCTGAAATATGGATAATCCAGTAAGTATTTTCTTAGTGGAGGCTTTTAAACGACCAGATGCAAAAAGGATTTCCAGTAAAGTTTCCTACCACTGAACAAATGCTTTTGCAGATTCTTCATGAGCCATGTATCAGATGCAAAGGCAGGACAGAAAATGAAAGTTACAACTTCCATTAGACATTGTGGAAGACAGAACAGTAGATAATGCTGTAGTATAACTGCTAGTTACCATGAAACAAAGTAAGTGACTTTTTTATTGATAACTGAGAACCTGCCCAATCCTTTCGGAACATTCTTCCAGATCTGTTAAAGTAAACACTAGCACTACCAGTTCCATTTCAGACTGCAGCCTTAATGAGCTGCTTTAATTTAAAAAAAATTATGAAAATAAAAATCAATATCATATATGATGTGTTTTCCCTTACAAATATTAGTGAAAAACCCTCACAAATTTGTTTCTTTGAAGAACTGTGTTGCTTGTTTTCCAGTTTCAGTCTTGTTTGCCAGCAGAAGAGACAACACTTTAATGAGTAAGAATCCCCAAAAGAACATTTAAGCTCATCTCTGACTCAACATTTTGCACCATTACACAGTAAGCTTGACAGTACAGCTTGATAGTCATAGTTTTGGGGAAGGCAGAACAAGCAGCTCAGTGTCAACTATCTTTGAAAGGTCATAGTGATTAGAAGAGGTTCCCAAGGACTGGAAGAAAGCAAATGTCACTGCAACCTTCAAAAAAAAAAAAAAAAAAGGCAAGGAAGAGGATCCAAGAAGCTACAGACCAATCAACATCATCTTCAGCTCTGAGAAGATGAGTGCACAAATCTTCCCAGAAGCCATTTCCAAACACATTAAAGATAAAAAAGGTGATTAGGAGCAGTCAGTATGGATTCACAAAGAGGAAATCATATCTGACAAATCTGGATGGCTTTCTAAAATGAAATTGCTAACTTGGTGAATTAGAGGAGAGCAATACATAGACTTTATCATGAATTTAGCAAGGCTTTTGACACTGTCTTGCATAAGGGCCTGCTGTGACAGGACAAGGCATGAGGTGGGAGATGCCCCATCCCTGGAAACATTCCAGGTCAGGCTGGAAGGGTCTGTGAGCAATCTGCTCTAGTTGTAGATGTCCCTGCTGACTGCAGGGGCTTGGACTAAATGACCTTGAAAGGTCCCTTCCAACCCAAAATACTCTATGGTTCTATGTCCTCACATAGAAACTGATAAAATAAAGACTGAATATAGACACTGCAGTAGACTGAAACCTGGCTGAATTACAAGTCTCAATTGTATTATGATCAGCAACTGAAAGTCCAGCAGGAGGCCATTCACTAGTCATCTACCTCAGTGGTTGATACTGAGGCAGATGTTCACTTCTAATGTTATCTTCTTTAAAGACCTGGATGATGGTACAGAACACACCATCAACAAATTTGCAAGTGATACAAAATTGGAAAGTGTTTTATTCATTAAATGGCTGCAATGCCATCCAAAGGGATCTTAACAAGCAAATTAAATGGGCCAGTAGGAATCTCATGAAGTTCAACACAGGGAAATGCAAAGTTCTGTACCCGAGGAAGAATAATCCCATGCACCAATACACACTGAGGGCTGACTGGCCAGAAAGTAGCTTTCCAGAAAAAAAAAATGGCAGGCAACAAATTGAATGTGAGTCAGCAAGGCATCTTCAAGTCAAAAAAAAAAGCCAACAGCATTCTGGGTTGCATCAGGAAGAACACTGCCAGGAAGTCAAGGGAGGTGTGATCCTTTCACCTACTCAGCACTGGTGAGACATCTGGAGTTTGGGCTCCAGACACAGGCTCCCAGCACAAAAAAAGAATGTACTAGGAAAGAGTCCAGCGAATGGCCACAAAGATTATGGACAGACTGGAGCACCTGATTTTATGAGAAGAGGTTGAGAGAGCCTGAACTCTTCAGCCTGGAGATGAGATATACCAAAGGAGACCTTGAAGGTAGGGAAATGACCAACACTAAGGCCAGACGCTACTTAGTGGTGCTCAGTGAGATAACAAAAGCTATGGGCACAAACTGAAAGAAACTCCACTAAAACAAGTTGGGGGGGGGGGGGGTTGTTGTGTTGTTGTTTTTTGGGTTTTTTTCTGTGAAGGTATTGGGGAAACAGACTGCCAGAGAGGCTGCAGTCCCTTATCTTTGGAGGTACACAAAAGCCAACTGGACATGGTCCTGGATGATGTGCTCTAGCTGACCCTGATTTGAGCTGGGGAAAGCTGGACTCCATCTCCAGAGGTCCCTTCTAACCTCAACGGTTCTGTAATACATCTATAAAAATTCTTACACAACAAGAGTGAAAAGAAAGAATATTCAAAATTGGGGAAAAAAAAAGAAACACTGGCAGTATGTTTAACTATGCATAGGCATCCTTTATTCTTTGAAAAGCTTTAAAATCAAACTTCTCAAGGTATAACATAAAAGGACACAATAACAGCTCCCCTCTTGCATGTTACAGACGTCAGTATTTGAAAGAAGAATTGGAAGAGAAAGCAAGTTTGGATATTTTCTGAAACATTCTGCCCATACATTTATTTAAAAAAGATTTATCAACTCTTTTTTCTGTATTTAAGCTCTCCCTACATTGTGGAGATCCCACTGCAGCCCAAACCTTATCTCATGAACTGTTGCAATCCATTCTTCATTCTCATTTGTGTAATTACTCTACAAATTAATTCCTCTTTGTGACAAATATGTCTTCTGTACAAAGATCAAATGTGGGAAGGGCAAATTATATGGCGCTTCCCTAGGTCATCAAGTTCAGTCTCTTGTTATCACAGACAGTGATCTCTCAATCTATTCAGATACTTCAAACTACTCATTTTTCTGCTCCTTTTCTCCCGCTGCAAACTGCTCTAGAACTATACTTGTCTGGGGGCCAAAATATTCATCCTAGATATGGAGAATTTCATACATTTTTGCCAATACTTCCTCCTTATTGGAGCTGATCCTTCTCAAGTTTTCTCAAATCATAATCCTTATTTTTTTCTATCAGATTGACTAGTTTTATCTAAAAAGATAAAATAAAACGAAGAAACATCCAGACAGACACTAATATACATAAGCAAGTCCTGCCATTCAAGATACTCATTTGCAAGCAAGTGTCAGCCTGGAAGCCACAGAGTTGTTAGCACATGCTGTGCCTGAGGTAGTAAGCTTTACCTTTAACAAGGTCATGTGGTAATGTAAATAATTAGTTACAAATTAAGACTCAAGCATGACTAGACAATTTGGCAGCTATGAAGATGCTCTTTCACAAGACAGGTTTTCTGCTTCATACTTCTTACAGATCTCTTCTCTGCACCATCTCTACCTTCACCTTAATCTCTAAAACACATGCATGACCAAAGCAACACAAAAATATTTCAGATGAAGGATTACTACCTTTTACAATGTCAACGACACTGCTGGAAGAAGAAAAAAAAAAAAAAGGATACTGAAGTTTCCTTACCTGCTGTGCTCCATCCCCACTAACAATAGGGGAAGTTAGAAGAGGGACTTCACTACTTATAATCGAAGTGGTATCCAGTAATGGTGGGTGTTCTGCCATCATTGATGGTACACTAATTCACAAGATCACCTGCAAAGAAAAGTTACTCAAATGGTTAAACTATATAAATTTTTCTGAATAGCTATGCTTAAAAATAGCCTTACTTAAAAGTTTAAAAAAAAATAAAATAAAAAAAATCAGGCACTCTAGAAAGTACATTTCCGCAACATTCCAGCAACGATGTAGACTTGAAGCTGTGTTTTGCCGGCCAGTGTAAGCCTTAATTGCACAGAGGGTGGTTTAGACCCCCTCTAGTGGCTGAATCTTAGAAGAAGTTACATCACAATCCTGGAGGTAACAAACACGAATGCTTTAACTTGGATTGTACACCTAGATTTTGTCTAAATTTGGAAAAAAAAATAGAAGAAAGAGGAAGTGGTTGCCTTAAAACCTGAATATACAGTGTTCTTGTTTATATCAAAGTACTAAAACCCTGAAATCTACAAAGAAGGACACCCTTTCTTTTCTCTATTTTTAACCAGCAACCCACTTTTTCTACTATTACAACGAATGAGACACTTATTTTAGAAACAACTAGTTACTAGGAAATGTCCAAGTGAGACACAAATTAATGAAATATCTTATTGCACAATCTGACATTTCTTTAAATTGTATCAAACCCAGAATTAAAGCCACTTCGTTTTGATAACCAGTGGCCCTTTAATAGCTTTACCAGGACTAAAATCTGGGGGGAAAAAAAGAGAGGTAATGCCTGCACACAAAATTATAATCCTCATAACCATTCTACAAAAACCCCTCACTAACACACACTGTAAAGTTACATGAAATCTGGTAACAAGAAAAGCCACACAGGGAAGAGGCCCATGAAAGCAGTGATCCACTTCAACTCTGCTAAGTAACAGTGTAACAGGATTCCGTTGAGCGTTCCTTTCAATTACGTTAACAAATCATATGTAATATACTTTATGGTATTTTGTGTGTTAGTGCTATGTGAAAACTGGAGGTAAGAATTAAGATCAGAAAAGCTGAAGATTACCTTTTTTCCATGCTGGGAATACCTACTGCAAGTCTAATAAGCTGCTTTTGAAATTGTATTTTGCTAATAAAACCAACCAACCAAAAAAACCCCAGCAACAAATCCCACAACCCAATATGAAAGAAATAAACAATAAACTATAATCTTAATTCCATTCCAGCCAGACTTAGTTTTTGAAATAAGTAACAAATATCAAGAAATTTGTATTTCTTCACAAAACAGAAAGACAGATGGAAAGAAATCATTACAGGTGAATGGCACATTCAGAATTCCTACAAGTTAATCCCATTTTGCATTTGAAAATGATGCTTAGTATCAAGCATAGACAAAGATTAGACTGAGAATAATCTTTTACGGTATTTCTGAAACAGAACTGCCTTTCTTAGCCAGTACTTAGAGTGGCCTCATGAAAATAAGTAGGTACAATTTTAAAAATACACAGCCTGACAGTGAATAATGTTAACAGGTTTTTTTTTTAAGTTTTGCCTTGGTATCATGTGGCTAATGAAATTCTCTAAACTTCTAACAGATATACTGTCTGCTCATAAACAGAGATGACTACTTATTATAGCATATAATTCGTGAAGAGATACCAAATACAGTTCAAAGAGTAAGAAATTCATGAGTCAAGCAGTGATAAATGATGACGACTTTGGTACCAAGTTGTAGAGATGACATTTGGTTAACTTAAAGACCTGCTGCTACAGCTTACTACTCAGAAGCATTCTCCAAAGCTATCCTCATCCCAACCAACTGACCACTTTTACTTGTTTGCCCGTCTAAGGCAGATGTACATCTACTGTGGGTTGAAATCTGTAGCACAGGGCTGCTAGTACAAGATGACTTAGCCAGAACAAGTTTTCAAATTTTCCAGAAAATGCATTAACAGAGCACTATAAGGCTCTCATACAGCTACACATACACACCATGATTTAGCCATTCCCATACTGAAAGCTGTTCTACCATAAAAATATTGAAAGAGGGAGGGGAGGAACAAAACAAAACAAAAAAAAAAAAACAAACCCAAAAGGCATTCTGGAATTATTTGAGAGGTTTCATCTGCTTTCCTGATAAACATGGCACAAATCAAAGTTGGGGGAAAAATCCCCCTAGGTTAAAAAACTTTGAAACCTAACTGTGATTACTTAAGAATTCATCACTGCTTATGCCAAGTCGTTTATACCTGCTTCACCAGATTAATTAGTCTCCCAAGCAATGAGGACAGAGTTTTATATTTCTGCCTTACTTTAAAACCTTTCCTACTCAAAAATACCTCCAGGCTACAGTCAGTCCCTACTACTTCTGAAGGTGGCAGAAGGCTGATGAAAGTGACTTAGATCATCTTTCAAGCTACCAGGTTTGATAGCAATCTTCCCAGGATATTATCCAATCACCATTTAATGTAAAATGTATGCATAGCCTGGAAGCAGAGGTCAGAATGAAGGTCTCCCTCCTCCCATGATAGCTACAATCAGGCTTGCTCTTATACCATCTCTTGATCTTACAGCTCCAAATATTTTGTGCTCCTATCTGAAGTGTCACAGACAGAAAAGGAATTCCAATGATGCAAGTTAAACTGGCTTGAATTTCCCCAAGTTTAAGTTGAATCCAGCTCATTATTCCCAAGGCCCCACGCTAATGACTAGCCTCTTACATAACAAAGCACTAACCACCTTTAGCACACACAATGACTTCTGACTGAATTTGTAACTTATGATGCACTCAGTGCTATCACCGTGTATTAGGCATAAATCAGAAGTCTATCAAATTGGTCACCAGTGAAAATTAAACATAACCAAGCTGACTCAAATACGATTGTCAAGGCAACTCGTTCAGCCCTTCCAAGACAGGAGCAGCTCTGGACATACCTAACATTTGATCTCGGGTTCATTCATTGAGTCTCTTGCACAGGTGTTTATTAATTTGATTTGTTTGCACTCCCAGTGCTTAAGTGGATAGTCCACCTTTGGAACACAGCCTTCAGTGCCTTAGCAGGGACATAGCTAAATTCCATGTCTGGATCCAAGCATTTGATTTATTCCGAAGGCAAAGCATACTGCTCATTGATAAACCCTGACGAGGAGGTACTAGGTACAGTGTTATTCTTGACACCTCTACAATAATAATAATAAAAGTGCTACCTGGAAGACTGTGCAATCTAGGGGGAAAAAAATTAAAAAAAAAATCATTGCTTTCTGGACAATACATTATTAGATTTCTCTAAAGTGCCACTGAAGCTGTCTTGAGGACTAAAGGTTTAAACTTCACACCAGTGTGGGTCTATGCCTTTTCCTTAACAGCAATCAAGAGGCAGCAATCTGTACAACCCCAAGTGCATAATCTGGTCAGACAGTAACACATGGTATGTTCACCAGTTGCAGATGACTTTTTAGCCATGAGGACAAAGAGACAGATAGGAATTTGAAATGGGAGAAGTTCCTTGGGAGAAGAAGTCAGATAAAATGGACAAAGTGTTGGCATCAAAATGAGCAGAAATGCTCAATAAACGTATCCTGGAACTAAATGCCTTTATATCACGTTTAATGTAAGGAAATCAAATGGGCAGACAAGACCAGAGCTAGATAGCTTGTATTTAAGAAGAAGACGTCTACCTAAATCTTTGAAAAAGACATATAAATAACTTAGAATTATAGAATGGTCTGGGTTGGAAGGGACGTCTAAAGGTCATCTAATCCAACCCCCTCTGCAGTAAGCAGGGGCATCCCCAACTAGATCAGGTTGTCCAGAGTCCTGTTAAGCCTCACTTTGAATATCTCCATAGATGAGGCCCCAGCCACCTCTCTGGACAACCTGTTCCAGTGTTCCACCACCCTCATGCTAAAGAACTTGTTCCTAACATCCAATGTAAATCTACTCTTCTCTCATTTGAAACCATTTGTCCTCATCCTGTCACTGGAGACCTTTGTAAACAGTCTCTCTCCATCCTTCTTGTAGGCCTCCTTCAGGTACTAGAAGATTGTTATTAGGTCTCCACAGAGCCTTCTCTTCATAAGGCTGAACAACACCAATTCCCTCAGTCTGTCCTCGTAGCAGAGGTGGCTCCAACCCCCTGATCATTTTCGTGACCCTGCTCTGGAGCCCCTCCATCAGGTTCACACCCTTTCTGTAATTGAGGGCTCCAGACCTGTACACAGTACTCCAGGTGATGTCTCACCAGAGCAGAGCAAAGTGTCAGAATCACCTCTCTGGATCTGCTGGCCACAAATCTTTTGATGCAGCCCAGGATGCGACTGGCTTTCTGGGCTGCAGCACACACTGCTCATGTCCAGCTACTCATCCACCAGCATCCCCAAGTCCTTTTCCATAGGTCTGCTTTCTCACACCTCATCCCCCAGTCTGCATTGATAGTGAGGATTGTTCCAGTCCAGGTGCAGAACCCTGCACTTGCTCTTGTTGAGCCTCATGAGGTTCACCTGGGCCCACGTCTCCAGCTTGTCTAGGTCCCTCTGGATGACATCCCATCTCCCTGGCATATTGACAGCACCACTCAGCTTGCTGTTGTTTGCAAACTTGCTGATGGTGCACTTGATCTCACTGTCCGCAGCATTGATAAAAACATTAAACAGTACAGGTGCCCCTGAGGGACACCACTTGTCACTGCTCTCCATCTGGACTTCAAGCCATTGAGCACTACTCTCTGGATATGACCATCCAGCCAATTAATTTGATTCCTGGGTAAGTCTCAGAGGTCTCACATTAAAAGGTTGAATGGCACAATCTAGGTCTGTTAGCAACCAGCAGTCTGAGACCAAACAAAATCGTCAATGATGGATTTGTAAGGAATTAAAAGGCAAGTATGATTGATGGGAAAAAAGCTTATCTTATTAACTTGATGAGATGGATATTGCTGATAAAAGGTACTAATAAGAGAACTGGAAAAAACAATCTTAAATCTGCTTGGCACTACTTAACATTTCTCCTCAACAAAAACACGGAACAGGTATTACATGGATTAAAGCTGGGCAGACAGCCCTTAAATATTAACAGTAAATACAGAGTTGTTGAGCATGTGAGTTTCCAATAGGAAGGGAAGGTATCAGTTCTTGGCTTCTCATTACAGAACATGTTTTTAACTTGGCTCTCAGGAAAAGTAAAAAAAAAAAAAAAAAAAAAAAAAGGGAAGTCAGAAGGAAGCCTGGAAACGTTTACAAACCATGACAGTGATAAGAGATCAAGTCATTCAGTCATTTTACCCCATTAAAATGGCATGAATAGCTTAAAATGATAGGATTTATTACATAAACAAAGCTACCCTTTCCAAAACAAAAAAGAATTAACTCAATCGTGTGAAGGGTTGATTCTGAAAAGGATAGAACAAGGAAAGTGAACAGCCAAACAAAAGCTCCCCAAAAAGCAGTATCAGTTATATTAACAGGTGTACCTCACTTAACAGGGAAGGTATTTTCCCTGCTTCTGGCCACAGATAACTATAATCTCTACTGCAATAACATAAGCAGCTTGTTCTCCAGTTTGCTGATTTAGAGTTGTCGATACCTGTTCAAAAGAGTAGTACAAGTGGCTAAAGTTCTTGAAAATACTGATCCATATTGAAAAATACCGAAAGCAAAGTATGCGCATACCATAATTTCAGCCTCTACTCCACATAAAACTTCTCTGGATGATACAACTGTCTTCCAACTCCATCCAGTTTCTCTATATACTCAGGATTTAGTGAGGTCTTGAAAAGGACACAAGAAAAGCAACTTGCATTTGGACAACACTTAAGGCTCACTCCACAGAGCTGTGACAAAATTCACTAGCCTACTGTCAGATTTTCTGCACTACTGAAAACTAATGCATGCAGCAGCCTTCAGAAGGGGTAAAATAACATGCAGGGTAACTAAGGATTTATTTAAAGCCAACTCACCGCACCATTCTTGTGGACATATTAAAAGGCAACAGACAAGGAGGACAGCACATTAGATGAATAGATAGGTAACACACTGTTGCTAAGCACAGAAGCAGCAGCTGAGAAGTAATTTTCTACTGGTGGTGCGTTACAGGCATGGTTATTTAGAAACATATACTGACTCATGCACAGCAACAACTGCTGCATGAACAGCTCTGTCATTTCTTGTCTTGCTACTGAATATACTGAACTAAACTAGCAGTAGGCATTCAGAACGGATAATTCAGCTGACACTGTTCTTTCAGAACCTGAACTGAGTCCATCCTAGGATGCAAAAAGTACAAGGTGCAGTGAGTTTTCAACAAAATTCAGTAGGTTAATGCTTTGAATGAGACTTACGTAGCAAACTTCACTATTCCCTACTATCCCACAACTGAGCTGCTATTCATTTTCCTTATTGTATAAATTGGAAAAAAACTTTGAAAACAGATTTTTTGAAGGCTATCAAAGCTGAAGCAAAGCAAAGGCATCTAAATTTACTGGGCATGATTTGTAGCACAACCCATTCCTCAATGGCTCCTCATGCATGAGCCATGGATTACTCTACCAAGTCAAAGGGCTAAATGACATCACACTGCAAACACCAAGTTCCACTCAATAGTTCTGAACTGCAATGATAATTTAACTCAATCCTTAAATGCCTTCATACCCAGTTCTTTAATGCTTCTATAGCATTACTCTCATGTTCTAAAGGCATATAAAATTATGCTTTTTACTCAGTCACGTGGTCATTAAGCATTAAGAAATATTTTAAGGCTGAGATTAGGCAGTTGCATTTCCTCTGCACATGCAAAGGATCAGCATTTCCATTTCTAAGAGACTAGCAGCTGATCTTAAGAACAGTCTCCAAGAAACACATCAGCATCAAATCAGCTGGATCACCAAGGTAAAAACAACACAAGTCAGCAGCACATGTTCTTCTAGCAAGAAACACTAACAGCACAGTGGGCGGTATTGGCAGAGAAGCATAGCTGATGGGTTAAGGGAGGTAGTTATTCACCACTACTCAGCATTTATAATGTGGCATCTGGAATCCCATATACAATTTTGGTCTTTCCAGCCACCCTGTCCTCCCCAGTGTAATGGAGATAGAACAATGAAAGTGGACAGCCAAATACAAGCTCCCCAAAAGACTATTATCAGGCCCAGGCCCAAAGAAGACAAAAAGAAGCTCAGAGCACTAGAGTAGCCAGCAGGTCACCTACTGGTTGCATCCCACTGCATGAAGGATGCTTATTACAGAATCATATAATTGTTTAGGTAGGAAAAGACCTTTAAGACCATCTGACAGTTGTGGGATAAAGAGAAGTCCAACTGTTAACCTAACACTGCCAAGCCTACAACTAAACCATGTCACTGAGTGCTGTATCTATGCATCTTTTAAATATCTCCACGGATGGTGACTTAACCAATTCCCTGGGCATGCAACAGAAGTACAAGAAGTGATGGGCATATTCTGCACCACTGCAAACTCTCTAGTCCTAAGGGGAAAAAAAAAGAAATTTTCAAAATGTTAAGGGGCATCCTCACATTGTTGTGTAGCACTGGCACAGGTTGTCCAGAGAGGCTGCAAAATCCTAACTCTGTGGATCAGTGGTCTCCAAAGTGGGGCACACACATCTCAGGGGATGCACAAGGCGATCCTTTAGGATGGGGTGGGAAGAAAACATTTGTGTCACTGGCAAATTAAAAATTAAAAAAAATATATTTTTCATCATTATGTCATTTTCTGTAGGTTTTGTGTGTAAGCTTTATAGTGTGCATACATGGATACATTAGTACATGCATAATTTAAAATTAAATACATATAATTTTGAAGTACACAGTCAAAAGATTTTTACCAATGGGGTGCATGACCAAAAACGTTTAGAGACTACTGGCAAAACTTGACCATGCAAGATCCTGGTGAGGTGCCAAAGACCCCTTCTGAGCTGAATTATTCTATGAAGTCCTGAGTATTAGTCAATCAAAATATGACATGCAATGCCAAAGTTCAATGGGTTTCAGTAGACTGGAACCTACAGAGGTGTTATTCTTTGCCTCTCAGCCTCTTAAAAATCTGACATTAATTTTCAGATTCTCAGTGCAGAATTTCAAAGTAACAGCAATCATGCTAAACAAAACTCAAATTCACAGAACTAAGGTGCAAACTTTGGAAGACATACCAATAGCACTATCCATAACAGAATTACTTTATACTCTGCCCTTTACATTAAGGCAGAAAGCTGCATTAGAAGATAATCACAAATTTGAAAGCTCTACTTTTGCATTAAGCACACAGCACAAAAAAAATGTGTTGTAGGCACTGCTCTGATAAACACAATGACAACTAATAACATTGCTATGTGCGAAAGATCCCCACAACTGCAGAGAACTCCTTTCCTACAGGTTCACTACTTCAGGTTATTGAGTAACTGGTTATTCCTACAACTAACAAGGCCACTCTCCACAGTGGTTTCTCTGCCACTTACTGATGGAGAAATTTGCATTGCTCATTTTTCCTCAGTTTGTGCTCCTTCTCTACCTACCTACACTTATTATCATAACACTCACAGTAACTTAATAGTCTTTCACAGCCAAATTCAGTCAACTCTTGTGACCAACAGATTTACTATTAAAGAACTGCATACAAGGACCTTCATTCTACGCAACACAAGAACAACACAGAAAGGGGCAGTATAAGAAGCAGGCTCAGTGCAAACAACACTATTTCAAAATCATATGTTGTTGTTACATGAGCAGTGACAAAACCAGGGCCATTCCACAATTCCTTTGTCAGCAATGCAGTTTCATACATGTTTCAGTCCATGTCATGTTACAGCTGCCAACTCAAGGTTGCCATAAGCTGCGTTTTCCCAGTGGGCTTGGTACAGCAGAGCAGGTGCACATTTCTCCTTCACCCAGGTCCTCCTGCAGCTATGTTCCCCTAGGAACCACAGGCAAGGCTCATGCTCAGGTCCAGACAACTTCGAGTAAGAAGGAAAAGCTTCTCTGAACAGGAGACAACACTTTCTAGGTTTTGCCAAAGACCAATGAACGAACTTGCAAAACCAAAAAAACCATAAAAGCATTACCCAATCTTAATACATAAAATGCTTTGATTTTGGCTTAGAGACATAGAATGCATTGGGTTAGAAGGAACTTTTAAAGGTTATCTAGTCCAACTCTCCTGCAAGAAGCAGGGTCATCCCCAACTAGATCAGGTTACTTGTCCACTGATGCAGTCACTCTATAATGGAAGGCCACTAGGATGGTCAAGCAGGTCTTGCCCTTGGTAAAGCCACGTTGGCTGTCTTGAATCATGTCTCTGTCCTCCACATGCCTGAGAACAGCTTCTAGAAGGATCAGTTCCATGATCCTTCCAGGCATAGAGGTGAGGCTGACAGGCTGGTAGTTTCTAAGGTCATCCTTCCCATCCCTCTTAAAAATGGTTGTAATGGTTCCCCTCTTCCAATCACCAGTCCTAACCTAACTGCCATGACTTCTCAAATGTCATGGAGAGTGGCTTGGCAACTACATTAGCCAATGGCCTCAGGACTCTAGGATGCATGTCATTAGGTACTACAGACTTGTGCATGTTCAAGCTCTTCAGGTGGTCACAAACCTCATTTTCACTTACAGTCTCCCTGGTCCCTATCTTGTGGTCTTTCAATTTGGGAGGTACAAGGAGAGAGGCTGCCAGTGAAGATCAAGGCACAAAAGTTGTTGAAAGCCTCAGCCTTCTCTTCATCTGTCATTACTAGCTTTCCATTCTTGCTCATTGATGGTAGCAGCGGGGATTACATTTTCTTTAACTTTGCTTTTCTGGATGACACAGCTGTAGCAGCCCTTCTTGTTACTCTTTGCATCCCTAGCCAAATTCAGCTCCAGCTCCCTGGCCTTCATGACCTCATCTCTACAGAAGGCAGCATCCCTATACTCTTCCCAAGATACCTGTCCCTGCTTAAACTGCCTCTGCAGTTCCTTCTTGCTTCCGTCTTGACTCAGCGTTCTTGTCCCTTCCCTTCCTTGATTGATTTCTTACACCTGGGGATCAAGAGCTCTTGAGCTCTATCAAATCATTCTTAAAGACCTGCCAGCTCTGTTCTGATCCCTTGATCTTGAGGATCATTTCCCAGGGAATCCTATTGAGTAACTACTTGAAGAGCTGGAAATCTGCTTTCCTAAAATTCAGGGTCCTGACTATGCACCTTGTCTGACTCCTATCCTTTAGGACTGTGAACTCCACCAGTGCATGATTACTGCAGTCTAGGCTTCCTCCTGTCTTGACATTCCTGGTGATCTCACATGCATTGGTGACCACCAGATCCACTATAGTATTCCCTCAGGTAGGGCTGTCTATTTCCTGTCTGTCTTAAGTTATCATCAAGGCACTTTAGGAGTCTCCTGAATTGCCTACAGCTTGCTGTGTTACTTTTCCAGCAGATGTCAGGGTGGTTGAAATCACCAAGAACGACAAGAGCCAGTGATTGTGATGCCTCCTGTAGCTGGAGTAAGAATGCTTCTCAGTGGGCTCCCTTTGATCAGGTGGCCTTAGCAGATACCAACCACAAGGTTCCTCCTTGTTCATACCTCAGTCTCCAACACAAAGACAGCAGGTGAACTTTAAAAATAAGTATTTTTCAAACAGCTGAAGTAATAAAGCCTTATTTTTTTTTTTTTTTAGATTAGACCCTCACATCTGAGTGACTCTTCAAGAAGGTGCAAACTACTATTTAAGCTTTTCTGGTGATTGAGGCATTTATAAGCATTCACCATGCCCATTCTTTAGTGCACACTGAGACAGATTTATTTCCTGTAGTCCTGTCTGCCACTTTGAGAACATATAGTAACTACCACAATGCGCTTCAAGTTGTCAAATTTGCCATCCAGTCCAGAAGTCATCAGGTAAGAGTGGATAAATACAAGTGCCCAAGATGTACAAATATGCTAAAATGAAGAAGATTCTAAAAACAAAATGCACACCTAGGGTGACAGGGAAAGAATAAAGCATATGGTGCAAAAGCTTATGTCACTTAATACACTACTGGAAAATGCTCAGATACAGTGATGTGGCTGGTATAGAATTGTATTAAAATATTATTACCCAGAGATCCATAAGGCTGTAGCTGAGCTATTAAAAGTTATGAAGCATGCTGAAGAGTTTTGTGTTTAGTTTTAAGAATTGGAATTGAACAGAACGATTGTAACCCTTTTTCCCCTATACACTTACCATATTTTCTAGTCACGCAGTTTTGGATGTAGCAGTTATGGCTTTTCTTTTCCAGTTGTGAACTAATTATTTCAAATTAATACACTATTTATTTTAAATATGTGCTTCATTTCTTCTTAAGTATTTTTCCTATTTTCGAAAAAGTGTCTCCTGGAGAACTTTACCAAACATTTTCCAACGGAAGAGACATGCATTTTTTCTCAGAAGAAAGGTATTTTGTGGAACATTTTCTATTCCACTAATTTGACAATCTCCTTTGAAGTAAAGTAAAGCTGAAACGGCCATTTCCTTCAGTCCTATTCATAATGCTAAAGTTGCAGGTAGGCAATACAGGAAAATTACTTAAAAGCAGTGGTTTGTAATGTAAATTAACAAAGTCAAAATCTGCCATTCACTAGAAATTATAAATCATATGTAGTTACAAATTAAGATATACAAAAAAATTAATAAGCGTTGGAACACCTTGTAAGAAGAAAATAATCTACAACCTCTACAATAAATATGGAAATACTTCAGCTGTAGCTCTCAAGTGGTGTCACCGACACTCCCTAAACACGATTCTCAAAGAAGCCTGAGAAATACAATACACATCTCTGTTCATACTATGCTACCACTGGAAGGTGAACACTTAAAGTTGTAAAATGAATGCAATACTCTTATGAAGAAAATGCTGATTGATGAGTGAATGCAAGCTGCACTTGAACAGCCAAAATGGTCACTGGATCTATCTCACTCCTAATAATTATTGCTTGTTCTACTGAAAGAAAGAATGGTCAAGCCACAAACAGCAAACCTTAGCATTGCAGGATTTAAGCATGTTATAGTAAATGAATATTTACTTTAGGCTACCTTCATATTTTCATACTCCAGGTTGTGATTTATGAGTCATTTCAAACATGCATTTTTCACGCTTTCCTGTCATGAGTACCATAACATATATGAGGAGGCAGAGTAGATAATGTGAAACACTCCAGCTGTTCAAGTTTAATACACTTGTATTTATGAGCCAGCAGGTTTTGAATGTGAGCCAAACAGCCAAGCTCTTATTAGTAGCTGACGTAAAAACCTAAACTTTTGAAGGTGGCCACTACGGGGAGGAGAACTGGACACCAGTAAACCAGTCATCTGGAAAGGCACAATATGTTCATAGACAGTTAGCACCTAACTTGTCCGGCATGACTGTTAAATGCTTGACTGTACACAACAAGGCCAGTGTAACAGAGACTACCTGGAAACACATTCTGTTATTAAATGTTATTATTGATTCTTGAAAAACCACCCACAGTCCTTATCTGGATTAAGTACACCTAACTTGAAGTTGTTGCATAAGAAGGATTCCGTACTTTCGAGCTAACTGGCCCTCCCACATTCAAAGAAAAAGCCTAAACTGGTTCTGTAACTTTTAGGAAGTAATAAGTAGCACCAAATCACAAATCAGAATTAATCTGTTCGTTTTACTCAGAATTAATTTGATAGTGTGTGCTTAAAAAAAATAAAAAAGATCAATGAGCAAGTTGTCAGCAGCTGGGTGCAAACTTATGCCCTGTCTTTGGGAAGTACATCAAACCTGAATCACTGCCACACATTGTTTAGGAGCTATACGGTGGCCTCCTCTGTCTTACAGGAACAACTTCCTTTAAAATACTCTTGGGAAGAATCCTCAAAAAGAAATTAGGTGTGCAAACTGCATAGTCTATTTTTTTGCACCACTTAAAAAGATCTCCAATGTAATTCCACATTTTTTTTATGCTATATTAATCTAAACTATGGGGCTATTTTGTTACTCTCAAGAACTTCCTTAAAGCCTCCTAGTTTTACTTTTATAACAGCAAAACTAAGTTCTTCTAAGCTTCTGCCAGGACTGGATTTCCTTCAGTTTATTTTCTGAAAATCACATGGGTTCAAAAACAACTTGGCGTTTTTCTCAGTTAACCATTACTCCTGCATTTATTTCTGTTTAAGAACATGCTTATTTTTTGAGAAAACAAGAGAACTCAATGGCAAGAATCAAGCTACTTCCTCCTTTGTTATGGACTCCCCCTTTTCCATAGCTCTAAGTTGCAAGGACAAATTTTCAAAATAATTTTTCATATGATTCCTTTAAGGCAAACTAAAAGCACAGATATATATTTTATTAATGTGATGCAACTGGTCAGTGAGGTAAATTTATTGCAGAGAGCTGCTGGTGTTGGAGCTACAAAGAGTGCATGATTCAAGCAGAACAAGCAGTTTTTAAAGAACTCTTAGGAAACAGCTTTTTCCTCATTCAGAAAACTGAAAACTATGCTATCCAAATGCAAGATGGCACAGGATCAATGCAGCTACAAGTCTAACAGATTTTAAACACTTCTGTCAAGTGATGCTTCTTGGAAAACCTGTAGGTCTCTGCTTCCATAAGCTACAGGATAATAGCACAGAACATGACAAGACAGCCATATGGAGACTACTTCCCAAGAGTAAAAATCCACCCAAAAAAGAGGGTGTTTTGAGGCCTAACAAAAATTTTAAAGACGATCCTTTTAAAGACTTTAAACTGCAGTATATTAGTCCTGCTAAATTGTACTAGCAGCTCCCAGTTGCACTACTGAAAGAACTGCTCAACACCAGTGAGTTAAACCATAGGACAAATGTAGTTTAAAACTAATCCTAGCAAAATTGTTCAGTTTTAACACAGAACACTTGCTTGATCCATTTCACTTATGGAAACACACAAATGAATGCCAAGCACATGAATAAACAGAGAGGAACTGCTTCTTCCAGCATCAATGCATAGCACTCATGAAGCTGCAGACCACAACAGTAAGAAAAGGTCAAGGGGCAGTCATCCTGATTGGTGCTTCACTTCCCTAATATTAAATTTAGTCACAATGGTACTGAAACAGTTACTTGCATGCCATATACAGGTTCAAGTTACATGGAAAAAAAAAAGTTCTAAGATGAATGTAGCCCTTGAAAACTGAATATGCTACTCATGCAAGAGTTCTCCAATGGAAGAGTCTCTGCAGCTACTAAAAGGAAGGCTCACAAAAACAAGAGCAGGTTTCGCAGATGAGACCAACACTCCCTTCTCCCAAGTTCCACCCAATCCTCTAAGAAAAGTTTTAGTCAGTCAAAACACTATGGGACCAACCAGTCTGATGGCCCAATGAAGTCAGGAGGGCAAAGCTGCTCAGATTCCTATTTTACAGATGAAGTTGCAACACTGACTAGATGTCAATTTGGTAACAAAAATAGAGACAAAAAAAATTTTCAGAAACTAATCTGTTTGGAGCCATATTGCCATGATGTATACAATTAAATGTATTTCAAGCTCCATTACTTAAATTGTGATTTACCCTTACCAGTGAAATGCCATCAGGTGGAATGTATATATAAATGTTATCACA
Organism: Indicator indicator; assembly: GCF_027791375.1. Taxonomy (NCBI): domain Eukaryota; kingdom Metazoa; phylum Chordata; class Aves; order Piciformes; family Indicatoridae; genus Indicator; species Indicator indicator. The sequence continues at coordinate 30,634,234 of NC_072010.1, forward strand.
TCAATCAAGTTATTAACAAGCCTTAAAACATTAAAACAAATTAATTTCAGCTGCATCTAAGACTGATCATTGTCAACAGCCACTACTCACTGTCACAGCTTCTATCAGGCCCCACTCCTTAGTACTTTGTTTCAAAATATTGAATCCACCTTCATACCAGACTAAATGGGTAAAGAAATATTTTCTTACAGTATGGTCTTCCCCATTTACATTTTAAATTGATCCTAGGGGGTTTGCAGAGGCATGGCAACTCTTGTGGCTTATGATGTTTACTCTTGCTGTAGAAAGTCTCCTCACAGGCTATCAACAGTTATTTTGAAATATTAGCAAATAATTATAGCCACAAATCTATCTTGCTGCCACAACACTGCAAGTCAAAGTTCCCATGCTGGACTTTAGTAATTCAATTTTTGCTTATAGATTAATTTTCAGCTATACACACATTTTACACACATAATGCAAGTCACTACTACCTTATTTCCTACCATCATCTAAAATGTGTTCCTCTGCCCCAAAGTAAAACTGACCCACTCGATATTCTGTTGCTATGTCAGTTTTCTTTTGTCATCTAGTAGATACAGTTCCTATATTTAAAAGAATAACTCTTATCAACAAAATCCTACAGCTTGAAAACTGGAAGTTAGAGAAGAGGGATTTATTTTGTAATCAAAGGAGTAAGACACTATATTGAGTACATTACACTAGCAAGGGGAAATGAGACAGTAACTTGGCAGTAGCCCACACTTTGCAGGATCTTGTGTAAGTGGAGCTTGAGCTTTGTTTACCACAGATACCGTATTTGTACAACAGAATTTACAAGAAAATATTTACACTTGTGAACTACGGGGATTTTTATTTTATATTTCAGGTAACAGTAAAATTTTATGTTTGTAAAGTTCATTTTCATTACTCAAGATCAGAAGACATTAAGAACTGAACTTCACAGATGTAAATGCAACCAACAGACAAAAACCCCAAAGGAAATGCAAAAAAGAATTGTCATGCAGAACATAAAGTTAGTATTTGTGTGCTTCATATTCCTTTTTACTTCCAGTTACTGAAGCAAGTTACTATCTATCCACACCTGTCAGAGTGTAAATTCTTTGAAACCTTGTCACTTTCCCTACAGACAATTTTCCAGACTTCGATAATTATTTTTTTCCCCCAAATCATGGAATGCACTGGTTCAATTTTATAAATTTTCATAGTTGTGAAACGGGGTTTTTTGGCATTATATTTTAGAAGCCTGCAATGTTGCCAGGAAATAGAATGACTTGTTTTAGTGCTTCTGGAAAGCAGAAGGTATTTATTATATCTCAGAAAGTGCTGTGCTTCTCTCTCATAAATTGATTATAAAAAATGAGATCTACTGGTTAAACTGGGATTTAAAACTTACAGGTATTTTCATTTTTGAAAACTCTGCATATACAAAGTAAATATATAATCAGGTACAATATTTTCCACTATAAATGAAATGTCTGTAAATGAAGAGGTTTGGCAGCATATCTTTTCTGCTGTCCCAAATGTTTTAGAACAATTCTGCAAGCAAAACTGGAAGAGAGGTATACTACAAGCATATTCAGAACTCTCATTGAACTTCCAGAAACTGCTGTTGGGATGATGTTTAGTACCCAAGATACTAAATTGAAGGACTGGGTACCAGTGTTTACCTAGGTGATGTTTTGACTACAGAATAGTAAGATCAGAAAAGGGTCCATGCATCCTGAAAAGGCAAAAAAAACTTACAGGGAAACTAAATTTGGTTGAGCAAACTGGTAGACATATAGATAGGGCAGGTGAAACTGAGACCAATAAATATGCTTGCATAGACATAAATGGTAGAAGTTTATTTGGAGCCATGAACACAAAGAGTGCAAATATGTCAAGTCTATCTCAATTTGAGAGACACTGTCAAGACACTGCCAATGAATGCATTCAAAGGGTTTGGATGACACAAGGGTATTCCATTCCTGTTTACAACTGTAAGCAGAAAAGCATTCTAAACCAATATATCCAAGAAGAGTAGTAACAGTCCTCTACACAGCTGTGTGATCAAAATGAAGGCTAACAGTTTCCACAGCATATATTTTAACCAAAACAGGTAATTAATACAACCTAGAAAGGGTGCATGACCTAGCAGATGAGTATAAAAAGACTTCTCATTATACAGGAGAGTCCAGCATGAAAACAACAGCTAAAAATTCCATTTAATTACTGACAAAAGGGCATAGCAAATTCTATTTCCATTCTGTTTTCCATTTTGTTGAAGTCATCTATGACAGCTTAGCAAAAAAAGTCTGAATATTTTCACTGGTTACAGAATCAAGATTATGTGAACAGCTGGAATGGGACCAGATCTCTGAGGGGAAGATGGAATAACAATGACTTCAAAAGTATTTGTTCCATCTGTGCTAAATGTAAATTAATTGAAACAATTAAAGGTGACTACCTACAACAAACATGTAACACTATTATGTATTACAGACACTTTCTAAACATCCTTCTACCCTATCAGCCCTAAAAAAATACAGACCCTAGGATGACAATCCAAAATATTACTGACATAAACAAAACTACTGAACTTTATGGATACACAAGTTTAAGAAAAAGGCTAATAGTGTTTTCTACTGGCATCAAGTGAACATCAGCATTAAGGAAGCTCAAAGTTTACTGTATATGGCAAAGAACAAGCAAAGAAAGTAATTTCTGTAGCTCAGGAAACATTGGCCCCATGAGCAAAATAAACATTGTTTGTGTTTGCTGAACAGAAAAAGAAGCTATGTACTCATTCCAAAGTATTATCGCTTTCCTGAGATACAGACAGTATCTTTTAGTTAAGCTAAAGAGTTGACAGTCCAAGTCAAATCTATTTTCACTAGATCTGGTCCTACAGGAAAAGCAATGGCTCACAAATCAACTTGTGCACTATAAACTGCAGCCAAGTTAAATTTTGCTACAAATTGCCAGGGAATTTCCCCAAGCCAACAGTCTTAAAGAAATGGATGAAAAAATACAGAAGTGTTATTGACAGACAGAGAATCCAATTCATATTTTAGATCACAGAAACGTACCAATGAAACACAACCTCCTACTGTAGAAATGTGAGAAGAAATCGAACTAGAAATCCCACAACAATTAGCAGGTGGAGGTCAAAAAAAGGTACAGAGTTGCTGAATGAAGATAGGAGTTCCTCAGGTTCCGGGAGGCACTGACAATGAACATCAACAGCTTCAAACAACTGTCTGGGAAGTGGGCATGCAGCCTCACAAACACTGTCTTTTCTAGTATCTGTCTGCCTGGTAATAAAAAGACTATCTTGGCCAGTCTCCCCCCCATGCACCCAAAAAAGTGGAATCTGGCTAGGTTAAATGATTTGTCACTTCGACAGAGGTATCAATAGATAATTAGAATTCTAGCACTTAACACCTGCCAAGCATTCAGTATATCTAGAGACTAACACATTTACAACTGCTGAAGTGACCTGCCTGCAAGGTAAAATTAGTGTGTTGCCTAAAAGCATTTATAAGTTAAAACCATGTAAGAGAAAGCACTGAAGTAGGCTTTAAGGATTTTGCTTCCCAGGAAGTTCTTAGAACACTGCAGAAGCACATTTAGTTAAGTAGTTAAAGTTGCAGTAACAATTATGAAGGATCTCTTTGAGACATCTTGAGCCAGAACGATCCAAATTCAAGTAAATCCAAATTCAAGTAAAATTAAGTGGTTCCAAAGCAAAGAACAACAAGCAAAAGCATCCCAAGATCCACAGGACTCACAGCCCAGAGCAAATGAGTTATTATAGTGAGTTATTATAGTCTGAATCATGATTCAAGTTGCTGCAATTCCATTACACTACTGCCTACAAAAAGAAAAAGCTGTCAAGTTCATAAACTAGTAGAAACTCCAACTTGAAAAAGGTAGAAATGCCATTAACAGATTGAAATTGGGTAACTTAAATGTTGTAAAGACCTGAGCCTCATGCAACTTGTATCTAGAGCTTGTGATACAGCAAAAAGCCTCAAATCATCTCCACCTGCCTTTTAAGAACTGAGACACTCATCTAATTCTAATATTATCATCTACAGTAGTCAGCCTATGACTGCTCAAAACAGATCACTTTCATCCTGACGAAGTGACCTAAGCAACTGATGACTGAATTCTGGCCTTTTTGAGGACAAGGAGCTGCATCGTTCTTAACCAAGGCTTCATCTGCCAAAATCATTGTCTGATGTCCTGATGTAACTGAGTCAGCACGTCAATTTTCTCCAAAGCCACCAGAAGAACCATTCTGATCTGCCAGAGTAAGTCCCAGATTCAATCCATGAATGTTGAGATGGCTTGCATACACTCTATGTACACAGAGTGAATCTAGAACTAGATGCTGTGCTTACAGACTCAACCAGCAACCTTCCTGCTCCCCATGCTTTGCAGGAACACCACCTATCAAGAACTCTACTCAATTCCAGCTTCCACATACAGGGACAGACTTCTCCCTGCCTGAAAGCTTGCTACTTCTCCATTCATCACGTGATTACATTTCATAATTATGTGAGACAGTTTCCCTAAAAAAACCGAAAATGGCAGAAAAAAATGTAACTGATTGGACTTTCTGAATTTTAATGACTGCCGAGTTCCTGTGATTCATACTATTCCAAGACACAAAATATAAACACATCTATGAATGCAGACTCACATTATGGCTACCGATAATTTTTTTATGCTGCAGAAAGTTACCCATTGCCATAACAACAAAACAGCTTCTTTTAAGCTCAAAGCTTAGCAAGACTGGGACCTACAGTGTCCAAGACAGAAGCCATCAACTACTTAGCAGCAAAACAGCTAAGAGATCTGAAATCTTCGTGATAATTAATGGTGTTTATAAGCAGTATATATTTGATCAAACACACACTTAAACTGTAAAAGCAAAGAACATTTCATAGAAAATACTTCATGAAATTACTTCAATCACTAATAAGTTGCCTTTGACAAAAAAATTACTACCACTCCTTGAGATGCCACTCAAAGCATAATTTGCTCCTACCCAGCATATTTTCCCTCGTTTCAACTGCTTATTTTCTTTAGTCTGCACAATAAAAATGTGCCGAGAAGTTTCGTTTTTGCTTTTAGTTGGTTTCACTTTCTAGTTGTCTGGAAGCAACAAAAAGTTTCTGTTTTGGTTAAAACTAAACTCGGGTAATAGGAAAGGAGGAATAGGACATGAATCGAGCTGAACGAATGCCTCTACTAGCACACAGCAAGGGTTTTCGGGGAGATTTACATGCAGAAACACACGCTCAATCCTTTTAGCTAGGAGTTCCGAAGGAACCTTTTCGGCTTAGCAGAACAACAACAAGAAAAAGAAAGACGTGTTGAAAACCAGCACTTCCTTCTTCTCCCCGCCTGTCACAGCCGGCTCAGCTGTTCTGGCCGCGCTTCGCATATGCTTCTCCTTCCCGAATAACCCTCCTCCGCGGCAGCCGCGCAGCAGCCCTGCCCGGGGAGCCCCGCTGCCCGGCATTGACAGGAGCAGGATCCCCCCGCCTCGGACGGGAGAGGCATCTCCGAGCAGCACAGAAGCCCGGGAAGAAAGAAAGTTTTTTCAGCGGGGCTCCGGCCGGAGGCGCCGGTTCCCCGGCCCTCTTCCAGATGGTAGGGCGAGAGGCGCAGGCAACGCCGTCTCCTCAGAGACCAGGCTCTCCTCATCGCGCCCGACACCGGGGGCAGGTAGAAGCGCTACCACTGTCGCTTCGCACCACTCTGCCCGTCCTGCTGAGGGGAAGGGGGTGGTTTGCCAGCCGCCTCGGGGCAGAGAGCACACCTACTCACCGCCATGGCCCCACCGGCTCTCCCGGCTAACGGTTCGATCCTTGCCACCGGCGGCCAGCGGTTCCAGGGCGGGGAACTAAGGGGAGTTCCCGATGGCGCAGCTCAGGCAGGGGCGGCGCCAAGCCGGCCGATTACCCCACCCCCTTACCCGCCCACCCGAGGTACCTGCGCTTCGGCCGCCGCCGCTCCACCGCGTTTCCCTCCCTCCAACCCTCGCACCTGTCACTGCCTCCTGCGGCGGCCGCCGCCACCGCTGCTGCTGCTGCCGCCACCGCTGCTGCTGCTATCGCCGCCACCTTCGCCCCGCCGCCTCAACGCTCCCTGGCGCCTCGCCCGCCGGCGCGCGGCCGCCATCTTTGTGGAGGGCGAGGAGGGGCCGCGAGGGGGCAGTTGACTCCGCCGTGCAGTGCGCCTGCGCAGAAAGCCCCAGTTCGGGCAGCAGCGGCTGTAGGCGGGAGGGGCGGGCCCAAGCATATGGGCGTGGCGGGGGGCGGGGTCGAGGGGAGGGCGGGGTCGAGGGGAGGGCGGAGCGGTGTGTGCGAGGCAGGGGTGTGGGGATTGGGGTGGGGTGTGTGGATGGGATTTGGCCTTAGGCTGCGTCTTGGTGTTGACCTTGGACCTAGTGCTGGGGACTGGGCTTGTCCCAGGCTGGACACTTACTGGGTAGAATGAAGGGTGTGAAAGACTACCCCTTCCCTATACACAGAGGCATCCATTAACACTACGAAAGTCAAAAGGCTTTCAGTCCTGAGGCTGAACAGAGCCCCAGGACTTTGTTAGTGAATGGGCAGAATGTGAGGCATCTTGATGCCCAAGCATGTAGTGTCCAACATCCAAGGGGAAGGGGGAAGAAACATACTTTTCCAGGGGTTTATGCAGGGAGAAACTATCTTCCATCAACACCTGCAATGTTCAGCTAATGCCTGGAATGCTAATTTGTGATTATCCTTTGCTTAATGTTTGTCCTTTAAACCATTATGGATCAAAATTATTTTACTATGATATTTGGCTTAATGACCTTCTGCAGCAGTGGACTGAACACAATAAGATGTTTTATAAAGTGGTTTTGTTAATTTATTTTAAAGTTCACTGTTACTTGGTTAATAACTTGCTATTTCTCTTGCATTTCAGCAGTGTTCCTATCATTTTTATAGCTTAACAGCAGGCAGAAGGTAGTTTCTCTTGATGAAGGATGCACCAGGCAATATTTTGCCATCCTGGTTGCTCCCTATAGGCCCTCTTTCCAAAATACATAATTTCACTGGCAAATACCATCCTAGATTATGGTATGTCGGATCTCAAAACCCAGAGAGACTTGGGCCTAATCAATATTTGGATGAGATACCTTGTTAGGTACCTCAGAAAGTGCTGCTGGTGATTCATTCAGTGGCATTCAACTGTCTATGAGTCAGGGCTGAACAAATGCCACTGCACAGCATTTGTGGCTTGTACTATCTAGGGGCATAAACCTTAGGGGTGATCTTTGCCAGTTACAGCTGTTAGGAAATCACTGATTCTCCTACCTTACTCCAGTTTCAATATGAGTTTCCAGAATTAGCCAGCAGTTTTGGTGAAATATAGCAAAATGTTTCCACATTCATTTTTCTGAGGCACCACTCATTGCTGCTGGTGACAAGTCCAAGATCAGCAGCGGTAGCCGTGAGCACTGTTGTAAGCAGCCACAGATTCTGGCTCTGTATCAGACCATACAATGTTAAATTGGTGCGTGCAGCACCTACTGTACTTGCCCTGCAGCCTGAGAGCCCTGGGACAGTGTGCCCCTCATGCTTCCACCTGGTTTCCCAGAAGTGCTGCTCCCTCATGTCCCTTGCAGGTGAAATTAAGAAATACGTGTGATATTTTGGGTGTATGGTGACAGGGAAAGATGAGAGCGTTTAAGGGTTTTCTCCACATCCGAACACTGATCCTCACAGTGTGGAGGTTTGGGTTTCATGACACAGTCCTTATCTGCTTCCTACCTTTTTAGGTCATAGATATATAAATATGCATATATGAAATTCAGTTTTCTACTGGAAATAAAATTAAAGTCACCTGGAAATCATTCTGAATGATATTGGTGGAAGGCATGGGGGAACCAGTGTAGTGACCTCTTGATCTGTTTAGGGACCCATGTGAATAAATGGAGTTTTTTTTTCTAAAGCAAAACTAAACTAGATTGGTATTATTTACCAGGTTAAATTGCCTTTAAAGATCTCAGCTACTTCTAGATAACTTATCAAATGCTCTTGGTTTCATCCATTGCAGAACTTCCCAGAAGGACCCATGGAAACAATTTCTTTACGATATCATACCAGACATATCTCCAAGTGCTAAACAACATTTATGAAATTGATATTGTAGCTAAACTAAGCAGAGGAGGGGTGAGAAGATAAATCCATCAGGGAAATATTTTTCAGAGTACTCTCTTAAGATATAGTCGTGATGTACAGTAATGCCTTCCTGCTGTGGCTCTCGTTTCTTCAGTCAAAGGTACTGTCTCTAGAGAACTGAAGAATTGGTGTTATAACAGTCATTATTGCACATTTGCATTAAATTGTTTTTACTCAGCAAAATAAGTATCAATATAGTGCCCTGGGATCAGAATTGGCCAACTCTCCAGTTCTCTCCATCCTTGCAAAATGCCCCATCTCTGGAAACATTCAAGGTCAGGTTAGGCAGAGCTCTGAGCAACCTGATCTTGTTGAAGATGTCCCTGCTCATTGCAGGAGAATTGAACTAAATGACCTTTAAAAGTCCTCTCCAACCCAAACCATTCTATGAACCATTCTTTGATGAAATGTGGAAAAAACCCAGTTCTAAAGTTAAAATAACATGGCTTAAGTTGGATAGTTCAGCAAATCTCCTAAACAGAGCACTCCTCTCCATAGTGAGTGACCTGTTTGTACATCCCACGAGCCTGTAAGGGCAATGGTTGCCAAATGCAGACCAGCAATCCAGCAGTCAAACTTCACTGCATCTTGTGTACCACCAACAGGCTTATCATCCAAACTTCTCTTAAAAATACTGCTGGGAACATTTGCCATGGTTTCTCACAGGTCATAAGGGCAGTGTTTTGGGCTATGGAATATGAAAGCGATGAGGTCAGTAGCACTGCTGCCTTCTAGTAGACAAATAGCATCTGTGTAACACAAAACACAGCCAGTGTTTATTTTCTAAAACAGTTAGCTAATGCATGAATATAGCTCCTCTAAAATAAACAAGCTAGAAGATGACAGCAGCTTTATAAAGTGAATGAGGTTTAATTTTGATGTATTAGTAGAAGATTACAGGAAACTCAATTATCGCAAAATAGAGTTACTGATTCCTCTGTGTCATCTCAGGTATACTGTGTCTTCACCTGAGCTGCACGACACTCACTGGATTTGTCCAGATCGCTTTCAAAGAGGCTGCCAACCAGTATAAATTATTTGCTCATTTCTGATTTGTATGAAAGGATTTGAACTGTAAAAATTGCATTTTCATTTCAGAATGATGTATCAAAATGAAAGTTTGATGAGAACTATTTAATGCTAGGCACAATTCCACTGAAATATGGAATGATATCAATATCAAATGATATTGAAATGATACCATTTCAATGGTAAAATATGTGTTTGTGGGGAAAAAGGAGTCTGAAACTTGATTGGTATGATCAGCTGTGTTTTTACATAATTTGGCAAACTAGTAGAACTCAAAATACATTGAGTAGTGGAATACAATAAAATGTTTATTATGTCTCTTAACTGTTTTCTTCACAGTTGTTAAAGAATGAATACTATATGATATATTTTACCATACTTTTCTCAAAATGCTGATGGCAAAAAAAAAAAAAAAGACACAAATCCACAACTCTTTGGCTTCTTTTTCACTTTTCAGGACATGGATGATGAAGTAAATTATTCTCTGACAGGATTAAAGCAACTGAAATTTTAGAATGATGGTACCAAAATCAATGGGAGGATTAACTGGATAAAAACACTAATCCTGTCAGAGGCAACAAAACTCCACCATTCAACTCCTGCATTACACAGGAAATTGCAGTTTGTTAAATTCAGAGGATAACTGGAATTTGCCATTTCCCACTTACTGATTCATCTAATTTCTGGATGAAATTCCACAGATTTCAATGAGATTACTTACAGAACTGAGTGCAGGCATGGCATATTGTTCATTTGAGATGTCCAGGTGCTAAACCAAATGAAAGTCTATTAAAAATATTAATTAATCAAAAATTTTAAAACTTGGTGCCAAGATTTAGACTTTAAAAACATTCTCCATAGCCCAACTGACAGAGCAAGTCTAACTGTGTGGCATTTAATTTCTGGTATATTTATTTGCCAATGGGAAGAGCACAAAGATCAAGGATTACATGCACAGAAAGAGGAACAACATTGTTTCAATCTCAAGTTAATTTTTCATACTGTATTAATATGGGGGAAAATATATCACACAAAGCTACTTGTAATAATATTACCTTTCAAATTCAAGTCAAAAACCTAAAAAACAAATGATGAAAAATGCCTGACAATGATGTTCACCTTGGCATTCTTGCAACTGATCATTATGTACCTTGCAAATCCTTATTTGTTGAAATCATCCACTAATTGAACTCTGATTTTCCCAGCATGGATTAAAGCTATGATTGAAACAATATTTAAAGCAGTAGTTGTAGACATCAACAAAGCAATATTTTTTAAAAAGCACTGATGTTTGTTTTCGCTTTGGGAGCTGAGATACCTTAACTGTCTTTAGTGATCTCCTAGTTAACCGTTGGCTGGTGATAGATACAGCTGAATAATCAGTCAGCCCTGGTTGTAATCAAAATGTTTCCCAGAAGCATATTTTGAATTCATACTTCTCCTTGGAGTTGGTTTGAAATAACTTTGTAACCTTCCTTTTCAAACCATTGTGAAAAGTTAGATGTTGAGAGATCAATCTTTTGAGAACAAAAAGGCTTAGAAAATTCATGTGCAGAATTTAAGTGGTTACTGGTCTGCATTTATTTAGGAGCTTTTCCCTTCTTGAAAGAATATTTAAGAATTTCCTACCCAAGTTTAGATTTTTCAGGAGACTTGCTATCAGAATAAATGGTACCTTTCACTTGATAAACTTCTGAAAGTCAGGTGTGAATTTTCTGGAGGATTTGCTTTCTTTTGGTGAAGAACCTGTACCTGGCAGAGTGTAGGATGGACTGACTGTGTTTGGGCTTTTTGACCTGGTTGAATAGCAAGGAAGTTACCTGTCACATTTGAGCAGTTCTGTTTCTAATTTCAGGAGTTTTGAGATGCATAAGATTTCTATTTTCTCATCCTGAAATGCTAGTTTTGGGGTTCCTGGCGTGACTCTTTTTTTCCAGACCTTTGAAATACCAAGCTCATCTTATTCTTGCAGACAAAGAAGTTGAAGAAAGTTTTTGTCAGCCTCTTCACATGAGGGTGTATTTCAAGCTTGTTCAGTAAAAAAGCCTCACAGTACAAGTCCTTGTCTGGCAAGATAACAGTCTGAGTTCAATGTGCTTGTGGAATACTAATTAGTCTCTTCATTCACATTTTCCTGTTTTCATCTTTTCTTTTTTTTTTCCCTGCTCTCTCTTTTTTTTTTTTTCCCTCTCAAGAAAACTGAATATTTAGCATGTCACCGACATTCTCTGTGGTTTGCTGGAAGAATTCCACTGCTTGGAGAAAGCTAGTTCCTCTCTTATCTATTTCAATTCTTTTTCTTCCAAATGAAGTATCCAGCTGATATGAAATAATCATCTATGTGTTTAGGCAAATAATATTCACACATGAAAACTCCACAACAGTGGAAATCAAGTATATTTCACGTAGCTTCAGAGTAATGGAGGCACTGAAAAAATCTTCAAATCAGGATCAGCACAAAGAACAGTCTTGTTTTCTGAAGTTCTGTGCAGGAAAAAACTCAAGTCATGGTTGATGAAGTGTCTCAGAAATGTTAACGGTGTCAAGCAACTGGCAATTGGTTCCTGTGGCAGGAAATAGCAAAGGCATCTCAGTGCTACAAGTAGTAGAAGCTGGCATTATTGTTGGAATTGCAGTTTCCTCCTTTTTAATCATCTTGTGTTGTAAGTGAATTTGGTTTAGTCCCTGAGGAATACATATTTTACTTTTGTGTGGTCTCTGCTCACTTGGTGAGATTGGTACTGGCTAATGTACACACAGCTGCTGGGCAAACTGAAACATTTAGCTGGTCACTTGGTTTATACCAGTGCTTTTGTTGCAGAAAAGCTTGGAACATGGCAGGATGAAGAACAGTAATAGCCTAGGCCATGAAGGGCTATTAAAAACAAAACCACCCTCTCTGGTTTAGGAATCTCTGAGCCACAAATTGCTAAAGGCTGGGAAAATATTGTGAAAGTGTTACTGTGCAGTTGCCCATTGCATTGCTGTTGTCTACTGCTGGAGATGAGATCACAGAATCACAGAACCAAGAATGTCAGGGGCTGGAAGGGACCTCGAGAGATCATTTAATCCCATCCCCCTGCCAAAGCAGGATCACCTATACCAGGTTACACGGGAAGTCATCCAGGTGGGGCAGCCTGTTCCAGTGTTCTGTCACCCTCACAGTGAAATAATTCTTCCTTCTGTTTCCATGGAACTTCCTATGCCTCAACTTCCACCCATTGCCCCTTGTCCTGTCATTGGGCGTTGCTGACAAGAGCCTGGCTCCATCCTCTTGCCACTCACCCTTCTTTCTATATTTATCAACATTAATGAGGTCACCCCTTAGTCTCCTCCAAGATGAAGAGTCCCAGCTCCATCAGTCTCTCTTTGTAAGAAAGATGTTCCACTCCCTTAATTATTCTCTTGGCTCTGCGCTTTTATACAGAAATGGCCTGACCCACTATGCCTGTTTTCATCTACATCTATTTTATCACAGAATCAAAGAATTAACCGTGTTGGAAAAGACCTTCAAGATCATCAAGTCCAACCTATCACCCAACACCATCTAATCAATGAAACCATGGCACTGAGTTCCTCATCCAGTCTTATTCTAAACACTTCCAGGGATGGTGACTCCACCACCTCCCTGGGCAGCCCATTCCAATGGCAGATCATTCTTTCTGTGAAGAATTTCTTCCTAACATCCAGCCTAAACCTCCCATGGCACAGCTTGAGACTGTGTCCTCTTGTTCTGTTGTTGGTTGCCTGGGAGAAGAGACCAAACCCCTCCTGGCTACAACCTCCCTTCAGGTAGTTGTAGACAGCAATAAGGTCTCCCCTGAGCCTCCTCTTCTCCAGGCTAAACAACCCCAGCTCCCTCAGCCTCTCCTCACAGGGCTTGTGCTCCAGACCCCTCCCCAGCTTTGTTGCCCTTCTCTGGACATGTTTGAGCAGCTCCACATCTTTCTTAAACTGAGGGGCCCAGACCTGGACAAGAACTCAAGGTGTGGCCTAACCAGAGCTGAGTAAAGGGACAGAATAACTTCCCTGCTCCTGTTGGCCACACTATTCCTGATGCAGGCCAATATTATGTTTCATCTGTGCAAAATAAAATGTAATAGACTTGGCTATAAATAAATTAAATTTTGTTATGTTAGTAAGGTAAAGTTACCCCTTTGAAATCAAAGGCCCCAGCCAAGGTTTAGTTCACTTGTGTCTGCTGATATAGTTGGTAATGAACTTTAATGTATGTGAGGCCTGAGTGGATGTCATGGGTTTAGCCAGTTGAATCTGCTGGTGAGTGTTGGATACCATGCTCATGACATGTCAGCTTTAAAATTCAAGAGCTGGCTGGAGTGAAGTATTGTGGGACTTGTAGTTTGGATTGTAACATGAGAGGCTTCCTGTTTCTGGTTGCTGCTTCTGATTTTCGTTTTAACGGGTGTTGGTCTTTTCTGCTGGGCTGGCTATGGACTTGGGGATGTGTGTGGCGTCATCATTTTATTGCTGGCTTCTGCTGCTGCTTCTGCTTTTGCTGTGCTTTTCTGGAAATAGGCTAAGGTATTATTTCCATTAAACTCCTTACCTCAACCCAGAGTTTTTTGTGTTACTTCCCCTCCTAATTTATTGGCTTGCTTGTTAGAGAGGGCTGCCTTAAACCGGAACATCAGAAAACATAAGTGCCTGATGTGGTCTTACGTTCTTCCCAGGGAGAATTACCTAATGAAGTGAAATCTTTTTGTTTCTCTTAAAGCATCTCTTTGGTTCTGGCTGATTCAGTTTTAACACTGAAAACTATTTAATTCTGCTTTAATTTTCTCCCAAGTAACGAATAATCTTTCCACACATTTGAGGCAGAGCTGGTAGATAGTTAAATCTTGTTCATGGCTGATTCCAAACACTTCTGCACGTGTTTCTATGCAACCCAGGAGGCTCCATTGACTGTAGAAGTGAGCAGTTTCTGTTTATTTTTGCATGTTCCTGCAAGTAAGCATACAACTGACAAGTGCTTTCTAGTAAAGTATAGAAAATAAGAAACAAAAAGGAATAAAAATAAATAGTCTGAGCTTCTATTTGATATTTTCTAACTCAAGTTTTCTTTGAATCCAGGCAATGATTCAGTGATGATAACTCAAAGCAGACTTCTTGTATGCTAAACTTCTAGTGATAGTAGCCTTGCATTTCTCGGAATGACCTATCTTTGGAAACAAGGGTCACGGAGTTTGAAATGCCGCTGATACTGTAAAAAGAGAAAATTGTGTTTCTTCTATATGGTCTTTGGTCTTCTAGGAATCAATCCCTATTTTTTCAAGGACAGATGAGCAACACTCCAAAGGCTCTGTCAAGTGAGAAGAGTCAAGGGACACAGTCTACATAGTTAGCATGACCCACTTGCCTCAGCAGATAGCTTTTAAGCTCAGTGTCACAGTGGGAAGTTCCACCACTGTCTCACCCTGCATTTTACACAAAATATGTGTCTGTTTGCAGATCAGATTCTCTTGCGTAAAGATGAAACTCAGGATGTCATGGAGCTCTCTGTGGGGCAAGCTGTGATTTGAAACTTTTGATCAAAGCTGCAAGAAACAGTGATTATCTTTTTATCCATTTACTTCACAAGTGTTTTCTTTCTATGGTAGGTATTTTAATGTTCTGAGCATTTGTTAAAATATGGACATAGCAGCTTCAAAAATATAGGAACTCTGTCATTATTATAATGCCTCTTAAGAAATTCTCTCCCCAACCCTCTGGTTTTCATAACCTTCTACATTTAAGGTTCAAATTTTAAGTGTAAGTCTTCTTCATACCAGTAACTGATGTGGAGCATCAATGTTCTGTTTCAAATGAAAAAAAAAAAAAAAAGTTTGTTTCAGACCTCTTTTCCTGTAGTGTTTTGGGGTTTCATCTTGCTGAGGGTATTAAAGCATGGTCCTTACTAGAGAAACATTATTTTGGAGTGAGCAATTTATTTCAAGCAAAATTTTAGATGTCTGGGGAAATGTTAATTGTGTGCTTCGTGGCAGAAAGCATGAGATTTATGTGGGTTTTCCCCATTTCAGATTCTAGTCACAGTGTGCCATGTCAGGGAAGGCTTCATTAACTCTCTTTTTTTCCTCCAGGGTCTTCGGTCTTAGATCAGTCACATATACTTCAATTTTAGTATCATTTTTTGTCACTTTGGTTTAGATGCTATTCTTATGTTTTATTTTCAGTGTATTGCAGCCCACCTCATTTTCATTTTTTTCCCCTATTCCTTGTTTTTTTTCTTTCTTCTGGCTTTAAATGAAAATACATAAAAACCAAGTCCACTCAAGTTGGCTAGTGTCAGACATAAAAGTCTCTTACAATCTTTCTTTCCACTGGCACTTACTGATTGAAAAGATAGAATAAGGCAAGATATAAATCTTTTTTTGGTTGCCTTTTGTGTATCTGTAGAGTTTCAGCTCCCCGGGACTTTCACTTGTTCCACTCTTCAATTTGAGATTATTTTCTTTAATTTCTTTCTGCTGCTGGCACAATGGCATGTTCATTAACCACTCCAACCTAAGGTGTTTGAAAGAAATTGCCTTTATCTGGTGACACAGTTCCAACATCTTTTGCCTAGCAGAACGTGTGCTTTCACGGAGCCCATACCCTGGATGTTTTTGTGTGTCTGGACAGAGAGCCCACAGAAAGGCATAACTGACTGTTACAGGGAGAACAGTTTGGCTGCAAGATAAAGCAAGCAGTCTAGACAGATCTGTCTCAGTACACAGGATAAGATTATTTTGCCTATCTGAAATTCCATTCCAATTGTTTAGTGCATGTTTATGTTTTTAGTGATGACATCCTAGTTCTTCAAGGATTTTTATGAGAAGCAATCAGACTCCTCTAGCCTCAAAACCTCTAACAAATTATAGTTTTCTTTGGGATTTTAAGCCCTGTGCTCAGTGCTGCTAGCCTGACTGAAAACATTTTGTCTCAGTGGAGTAAGAATTTCATTATTCCATATTGCACATGTTAGTAAACGATAGCTGAGGACTTTATGTTTATTCTAGTATCAGGTGTTGACCTTCCAGGCTGCATTTGATACAAAGTGTGTGTCAAATGATGTGGGGCTGTGTTGGTAATGCTCAAGGCTAATGTGGACCATGCTGCGAAACTACGTTGTTGCATAATCAATCAGTGCCTCTCTTGGGGTTAAGAGAGTAACTCCCCAAAATATGTGCAAAACTAGACCTGTAGGCTGTTAGACAGAGAACCTGCCATATAGCCTTACACACACCTTTTAGACCACTTTTTCACTTTTCCAGGCACATTTTTGTTGCCGGCAGACAGTCTGCCAAGGAGTCTTATGTTAGTAGAAGGGGAGGCTGTCCAGCAGTATTTTAGAAAACCTTGTGGAAAAGTGGTATAGCTGGAGCTGCCACACTGAACTCTGATCCTCTCTGAAGTAAGAGTACAGCACAAAAGGGCTTAGATGAAGCAACAAAATTAGGCTGCTGTGTGCAGCAGAGACAGAAAGGTCAGGCTATTAGATGCTGTGAAGAAGCTAACAAAGAATGATACGTAGGTATATGCAAAATTTTCCTTAGGTTCCACAAAAGCATGAGCTCAAGGGATTTCCCAGTGAGGTTAAAATGGCACCACACCTCAAACTGATTAAACGTATCTCTTCAGAAAGCACACAAAATTTCAGAACTCATTACTCAAGCAAAAGTTTTAGGAGGAGTTGAACAAGAATTTCAGCTGCTCCCTTAAATACAAAATAGCATGCAAGAGGTTATAGAACATGTTCCAGGATGAAAGTCAGGCACTTCCTATTTAGGGTCAGGAAGTAACTTTCTCTGAAGAGACACTGTTAAGGATTGTCCATTACAGGAGTTTTTAGTTTTATATCTCAGTCCAAATACTGTCACTGGCAGTATTTTCCTAGATGTGTCCAGTTCTGGGCTCCTCGATTTAAGAAGGACATTGAGACACTTGAACGTGTCCAGAGAAGGTCAACGAGGCTGGTGAGAGGTCTACAGCACAAGCCCTATGAGGAGAGGCTGAAGGAGCTGGGGTTGTTTAGCCTGGAGAAGAGGAGGCTCAGGGGAGACCTCATTGCTGTCTACAACTACCTGAAAGGAGGCTGTAGACAGGTGGGGGTTGTTCTCTTCTCCCAGGCAACCAGTACCAAAACAGGAGGACACAGTCTCAAGCTGTGCCAGGGGAAGTTTAGGCTCGAGGAGAGAAGAAAGTTCTTCACAGAGAGTGATCTGCCATGGGAATGTGCTGCCCAGGGAGGTGGTGGAGTCCCTGGAGGTGTTCAAAAAAGGATTGGACATGACACTTGAAGCCATGGTTTAGTTAGTCATGAGGTGCTGGGTGATAGGTTGGACTTGATGATCTCTGAGGTCTTTTCCAACCTTGTTGATTCTATGATTCTATGAACTGCAGTTTGGTAACTGCTGGTCTGCTCTGATCTAAATTTAACCCCCCTTTTCAAATGTCTGAGAACATGCTGCCCCCAAATTTTTATTGTTCTTTTTTTTAGTCACACAAGAGACAAATATGAGGAAATAATTTCCCTGGTGATCTGAATATTTATCTACTAACTTGTTTAATTAGAGTTGTGGTTTTAAAGTTTCTTTTCTCTGAAATATTGTCCTAAGTTCTACTACTGTCCCTAAAATTCTGTCTACTCTGGGTAACAAAATCCAAGTTGTAGGAATGGTCCCTAATTTAGTACCAGTGTATTTGTACCACATTTGAGATCAATAAAATACTCCTACTTTTTGCTTATCAGGAATGAGCAAGCTGCCAGTTAATGGCGTTACTGACTCACCTTCCTGTCTGCCCTGTCTTGGAGAGATAGAAAGTGGATGGGACATTGTCAGCAAGGACAACAGCAAGTGAATGCCTCCTGATAACCTACTAACAGGGCATCAAGCAGTAATCAGTGCAGAAAGCAGAAAAATGCAATTAATCCTTTAAGCATGAGAAAATCTGCTGTCATTTTCTACAAAATAACCTCAATTGACTGAAAATTGCTTTTTTAAGTGGCAAGATATTAAGTAAGTGCAGTCTTTCACAGATATTTCTGAGCTGCTTTAAAGGGTGTATATGAAGGCTGTGCTGTGCATCCTCCCTGAAATACTTGAAAGGAAGAGTCTTGTTCATGAAAGAAGTATCCTCTTTTCTATCATCCTCTACACCAGAAGGTCTCTATTTACCATCACTATTTTAGCAATGGCACACTCAAGCTCAAGTCATCAAAGCTGAGGTATGTGGTATAGAAAAAGTGTTTGGTACACTAATAAAGATGTATCTCCGAGTGATAAAAGTACATGGAATTTTATCTCTTGTTTTATTAGGTAGATTAATTACAGGATCATAACTATCGCCCCACAGTTAAATCACAGGAGTCTTATTTATTTTTCACTCTCTTGCTCAGTCCTCTGCACACTTAAATCTCACACTCAGAGTGAATTTATTTTCAGGGTGCAATGTTAAAATAACTCTCTTGAACCATTATGCTACCCAGAGAAATAGCATCTATTTAAAAATGTAGAAATACTCCCAAGGGTTTCTGCAGTCAATAACTCATAATAGCTTATGTTTACCATATCACAGCTGTCGTTGACTTATTCATTCCCACAGAGGATCTTTGTTACATTTGACAAATACCAATTTTGAAATCAAAGAATCTGGTTCTTATTTACATGACTGTGCCCACAGGCAAATGACATTGCATGGACCTCCTGGTTTCAGTGCTGAGGCATGAGACTTTCACAGCATTGCTCTGCTCAGATTTCCCATGGTGTATGACCTTTCTTCTGGCCTGGATGCAGCAGGGCTCTGTGGTCCATTCCCTAGTGTGCTGGGTGGAGCCTAGCCACGGCTTAGGGGCCCTTTTATGAAATATTACAGCTAGTTTCTCCTGATAGTACCACATGAATTTCTTCACATTCTTAATATTGCCTCACTTTGTTGCTATCTGACTGACTTCTGTTTTTTGCAGTGTCTGGTTATGTCATGGTTTCATATGTGTATGTGCATTTGTATTACTTCATCACTTGAAATGCTTAATAAAGGTACATTTTTCACAGAGAGAGAAGTTGCTTACCCATTGGGTTCTCACTCACTGTAGAGCAATGTCTCTTCAGTGTGGAGTAGCACTTCTCCAAAGAAGTGGTGAGCAAGGTCATTAGCCATAATAGCAATTTTCATTTTCCAGTGAGTTGTTCACTGCTACAGCCATAACTTATGAGTAGAGTTGTCTCTAATCTGCAGTCCTCTGAAGCAGGAATTTCCATCCTTTACTTCTGATATTTTCTTAGGACCTCTGGGGATTATTAATTTCAGCAAAGATCATAGTTATCATTAAAAAACATTTTTAGGTCATTAGCTCACATGTTAACCTGACATTTCTTGTGGAGTACTGCCTGCTTTTATCCCAGCCACCTGCCTGTTGATATGCAAACCAAAAAAAAAAGCCTGTTTTCTCACTACCTTCAAAGGGAACTTTTAAATGACTAGCTGATTTGTAGAACAGCAGTCATATGATTTGCAGTCAGTTGAATTATAACTGGAATAGTTGTAGGTAGATAACTAGACCCTGTGAAGTGCCTGCATAAAGACCACAAGGCCTGTCTGCACTTAATGGTTTTCTCCCTCTTGGAACCAAAAATAAACTTAGTTCCATGTATTAGGTATTCCTTGTATAAAATAAATAAATAGTTTTCATAGGATACACGATTTAATCTGGCTTTCATCTTAACATTTCCATCTCCACTGTATTGTCTTTCAGCTGTAATAGTTTCTTCCCATTGCAGCCAACTTATTGAAGTCATTTGACAGTGAAGGTTTTGAAATGTAATATTTATGATTCCAGTCTGTCACCCTCAGATAATATTCTGAGATGATGTAATACAGCTATACCTAAAATTTCTGTACTTTTAAAATGCTTTGTTAGTTTTTTCAGCACTTTGCCCTTTGTATATATATATAAAAAAATTCTGCTAGAATTCAGTAAGATGATACACAAAAGCTAATAGAAAATATCTGTTCTGTTCCATTTTTGGAATTTTTTAGATTAATTCCTATAATACAAAAGGGCTAAATAAATTCTGATCAATTCAGCTGAATGTATAAGCAAACTTCATATTTGTCTTTGTTATATCTGAATTTGGGATTTCAAAGTGCTTTTGAGACTGTTTTAATTGTTAGGAAGAGAAGTGACACTTTTTTAGAATTCTTCAATAGCTGAGTTCACAGTTAGCATGACATAGGAGACTCATTTCCTCATCTGTTACTATTTTAATGTGTGCTTATCCTCCCACTGTTCCTGAAAAAGTTCTATTTCTTGTAGATTCTCCATTAAAAAAACCAAAAAACAAAAAACCAAAAACACACACACCAAAAAAAACCCAAACACCTACAAAAAAAATCCCAACAAACCAAAACCAAACCAAAACCACCAAACTCCACCAAATCAAAAAAAATAAGCGACCTACAAAAACTGGCAGACGGTAGGCAGTCCCTTTGAATAATGAATAGGAGTGGTTGATGCCTGTGGAGGTCATGTCTCTATGGACATTTTGATAAGGGTCCCTTTGGCAAATGTTTTTGGCATGTTCTACACACCAGCCATGCACTCTAGGTTTTCTTGTAAGTCAGTGGAGAGGAATGGGTACTTCCTGGGTTCGTTTCATCCACACTGAAGACGGCAGTGTAAAAGCTGTGCATGGGTTGCACTCTAACTGTAAAAGGAAAGTCAAGAGTCCTTCACCTGGGAGTTTATCTCATTCCCTGGTCCTGAAATAAATCCCTGCCCAGTTCCTGGTATAGCTCAAAACTTCTTAGAGCTGCAGTACCTACCTAGAGCTTTGGTAAAGCACCTGGGGTGCAATGCCCAGATATTGTACTTGGCAGGAATAAACGTTGTTCACTTTGCAAGGAATCATTACAGGGCCGCATTCACTGGGGTCATGGATTCCTCCACCACCCCCAGCTTTGCACCATGGCTTTACTCAAATGTAGGGATGTCTTACAGTGAAACTATTCGGACTGTTTCTCTTTGGAGAAGAGAAGGTTCCAAGGAGACCTTATTGTGGCTTTCCAGTATTTGAAGAGGGCCTACAAGAAAGCTGGTGAGGGACTTCTTAGGATGCTGGCTAGTGATAGGACTAGGGGGAATGGAGTAAAGCTAGGAGTGGGTAGATTCAGATTGGATGTTAGGAAGAAGTTCTTCACAATGAGGTTCATAAGACACTGGAACAGGTTGCCCAGGGAGGTGGTGGAGGCCCCATCCCTGGAGGTTTTTTTTAAGGTCAGGCTGGATGTGGCTCTGGGCAACCTGATGTAGTGTGAGGTGTCCCTGCCCATGGCAGGGGGGTTGGAACTAGATGATCTTTGAGGTCCCTTCCAACCCTGACAATTCTATGATTCTATTCATAAATGCTTGCATGCATTATACAGATTGAAAATACAGTGTTTTTCATGCCACCTGCCTCTGATTTTTTGTGTCAGTGCTATTGTGTGATCTCCTGGACTCTGGAGATTTGTGTTTGTAAGAACTCTTGCCCTGAGTTTAGTCATTCTTATAAAACTGTAAGCAGTTACAGCATATGAAGAATTAATGAAGACGTAATGAAGTAAGGAATAATAAGAATATTGGTTTGCAGAGATTCTGTGATTTGAAGCAAACTTGCCAAGTGTATCTTCTACAGAGATTTAACAAAGACCAAAGTTGTTTGTGATGACCACATAATTAAAAGGAAAATGTTCCTTTTCCTTGTGGGCACTGAGCTACTGATATGGTCGATTGTGGCAAATTAAATTGCATCTGAAATGTTGTTTCCTGCATCATGTTTGCTGGGAGACTAGCACAGAGTGTTTTAAATGTGTTTTCTCATTATAACTTTAACTGAGCTCCCTTGATTTCTACTACTTTTGGCTTGAAAAAATCATTCTAGTTGGGTATTTTTATTTGCTTTGATATATTCCCAGCTTGAATTAAATCCACAACATTTTATTCATCTTACCTTATATATCGTTCACTGTTTTCTCCAGTTGTCCTCTTAGGAAAATATCAGGAAAATAATGCTCTTAGACAGAGAATTATTTTCTGTCTTGCAGACAAAATAGGTACTTTACAGTTGCTTTAGTGTAAATGTAGTTATACAGTCCTTCTAGCAATTATTTTTGCTGACAGAATCATAGGTAAAATAGTGGGTTTGGTTCCCAGGAATTTCTAAAGTGGAACAGTGATATTTTTATTTCTCCTTCATAGTTTTTATGGAGGAAAATTGATCCCAGTGGGAAAAATAAATCAAAATATCAATGCCCTTTCTATACTTTTTCAAGCAATGCTTCCTCTTTTTGTCTCCCGTATTGATTTTACAGGCCAGATTCTCTTACTGATTATTATATTTGATAGACTTATTTGGCTAAAATACTGCAATTAACAGGCAAGATGATGTTCTTACAATTTAGAAACTGATTAATTAAATACAGTTGTCCACTAGCTAAGGCATACATGAATTTACTATAAAGTCTTTTTTTTTTTTTTTCTTAATGGTATTTTCCTTGTTTGCTCTGAATGTTTAATTAGAGCAGTTGGTTTGGGGTATAGATGGGACATACAGAGAAATTATGAAGAATGCATAGGTCAAGCTAAGCTCAGTTGCACCATGTTGATTGTACAGAGTGTGGGCAAGGCTCTCAAGTGATCTCCTATCTTACTGCAGACAGAAAGGTTTGGGGATTTTTCAGACCTTGTGCTTTGCTGGTCTGCAGGAGAGCTGCTAAAGATGTGAACAGAAGCATCAATACTTAGAACGATTCTGGCTTTAACTGTCTTGACTCTTTGAAATAATTTTTCAGTACTAGTGGGTTAGGGCAATCAAGTAGGCAGGTTTATGTTTTAGAGAATTTTCTCTCACACAATTCGAAGCAGAAGGAAGAGAAGTATAAACCTAAGTGTGGACATCTGAACAAGACCTTCATCTTTCTATAAATTAATGGAGGAGAATATAGCCAAGGACTAATGCCTTACTCTGAGTTGCCCTTGAGAGTAACTTTCCCCTTTCTATTGACTGCCAAGGGAGGCAGGGAAGCTGTTTTTCTAATTTAAGGCACCTAAGTCTGGTAGCAGAAATTGGTAAGACAGGAATGGTGATGCAGTCACGAGTTTGTTCTTGTGAATTCATGTGTGCGGTGTGTTGGCCATTACATATCTACTGCAAGTGGCGTTGATGAGGAATCATCAAGTTTCAAGCAGGAAATTGGAGTTGACATCTGAATGACACCAAACTCTTTGATGATGATTTCACTGGTATTGTTATTTTATGCCTGAGAGCAAAATGGAGCAAGATATACACACATCCTGTCCTAGATTTCCTGATGCAATGTTGTCTGCCAGCACTTTGGGCTGCGTAGGGAAAAGGTGCTCTGATCTACAATTTCAGTTTACCCAGCTTGCTCAGAGGGAATTTCATTGTCTCCATTATTGCAGGGAAACACAGAGGTGGATGGAAGATGTTTCTAAGGAATAAACATGGAAAGCAATTTGTCATTTTCATGTTCAGATCTGTATGACAGTGATACTCTCTTAATTGAAAGCTGTGTTTTCCTGCAAAAGAAGAAGAAAGTTTGTCTTTTCTATCCTGCATCGTGGTTGCTAAAGAAAACAGTCTTTAAAGTTTTTCTGAGAGTTTCTCCTTAGTCTCTCTCACAACATAATTGAGTGGTGGTCTGTGTAACTGGTTGCTATCAGCTATGACTGAACATACCCTGATATTTTTCTGAAGATCAGAGGTCACACATATGGATTTACCAGAATTTTCAACTCAGAGGAAGAGAGCATGCTAAGGGGTTTTGATACATCTGAGGGCATGTTTGGGCTGTGCAATGTGTTAAAAATTGCTGCCTCAGGTCTGTGTAGCTGAATAGGTGTCATGCTAAAGAAACAGACTAGCTTGAATCCCAGAAGCAAAGCACCTGCAGTCCTATCTCAACTGTGTCTTTCCCGTCTTTTGGAAGCAATGTTGCAGGTTCAGCTACCCTGTTCCTGGCTTCATATTGGGTGTTTTCAGGGTTGGTTTGGTGACCCCAGCACCAAAATCTTCTATGCATGTACCTGCATTGTGCAGAAGTATTATCCCTGGATTTTTAATGTAAAACCATCAAGTAGTATCTAACAGAAACTGGCTCATCAAGTTCAAAGTCATTCCTTGTTCCATAAGAGATGGAAACAAATTTTAGCTAAGTTATCCAGCAATATAAATATTCATACTTGGGGTAAGGGTACTTGCTCACAGATCTTGCCAGAGTGGACAAAGAAAGAATAAGACGTCTGTCATGAAAAGGTAGACTGCAAACAATCTACAAACTCCCCTGAACTGTTACTCCTCAGTAACCCTCTAATCCTACTGCAGCCACTGAACCCTGACTGCCATGTTATAAAACATTACACCTGAGGAAATGGGATCAGTTACTGAGCAAGGCTTTCTTTCCTTAATTCTGTGTTTGTACCTACCAGCAATCTTTTGGCTGTCCTAGCAAGGTGGGATCAGAGAAGTACCTTCCCTGTGTCCAGGAGGAGATTAGTTGCTGGGGGAGGGTGTACTCTTTTTGAAGTAATTTTTTCCCTCAAGTTGACTTGTATGAGTCAGACAGACCCAGAAAAGGGAGAGTGTGTGGGTGTGAGAGGTTTGCACAAGATTATTACACACTCTCAGTATTCCATGTTTCTTGTCATCCGTCTGTAGTTTCAGGGAATCCAAAACTCAACCTTGGACAGGAAGCAAAGCACAGCTCTTAAATGCTTATTTTGCTTCTGTCTTTTCTTTCATGTTCTGAGGTGCTTTTCTGGAAATATACTTAAGTGTCTGGTTACAGAAATCATTTGAGATGTGATTTATACTAAGAGGATGGTTTGAGCCCCTCCCTCGGAGCACCATGCACACAAGAGTTCTGTGCATGGCTTGCTCTGCAGAGAAACAGGCAGGTTGTTACTGTATTTTAGAGAGGCAGAATTGTGTGTTTTCTTCAGGAGTCTTTTGGAAGGTTTTAAATATTATTAATTATTTCTTAAATGTGGCCACTGGGACCGTGGTGAGCAGTAGCTTCTAAAAAGAGCAGCCAGACGGAGATACCATCTTACCAGGTTATCTGGCAAGACTAGTAAAAGGAGAAAAACAAAACTGGAGTGGAGACACACGGAGTTTCCTGAATGGGGGGATCTCTTGGATATCTTAACAACTTGACTTACAATTTGAAACTATTTTGAGGACAAAAGAATAATGTTACACAGCTAATACCAGTAGGTGGGACAAGGGATAGGTTTTTCTCTGCACCATAGAGGAGGAAAAAGGAAAACACTTCAAACTAGTTATTTAGGGACACAACGAATGACTGGGAAAATGAACTTCGAAGAGATACTGGAGGAACAACCTAGAGTGTGGAGTGCTGGGTAAGTCATGTGAAAGGAAAGAAGATCTGGAGCACAAAAGGAGACAAAAGACACAGGTGAGAAAATACAAGAGGGTGGGGAAGATAGGAAAAGGGTCTTAAGAGATGGTTACTTCTTTTGAAAGAGGGAGAAGAAATACTAAGAGTAGAAGTGGTAGCAGTGAAGAAAGAGGCTAAAATCAGAAATAGAATTAGAAGAAAAGGGATTTTGTAAGAAAAGCAGGGTTAAAGAAAAATGTTTGAAAATCAAAGAATATGTATGTTTAGTAAAGTATTAAAAAGAAAAATGGGAGATTGAAAAAGAAAAGTTGCAGAAGGAAGAAAGTTGAAGAAGGAAGAAAGTTACAGAAGGAAGAATTAATAAGGAGAGTGAAGGAGAAAAGGAGAGCAAAGTCAACAGAGATATTTTTCTCTGCACTAGAAAGCTTGTTTCTGACCTACTTTGATATCATATATCTTAGGTATATATTGGACAGGCAGTACAAGGAGAACTTTGAGGGCCTGGGGAAACCAGCATCCTGACCCTAAAACACAGCGGTGCTGAATGAAGCTCTGCAACAAGGAGGGGAGATGATGACTATGAATTGGCAGTCTCAGCAAGTGATCCTCCCTGACTTTTGCAAATTTCTGCAGGGTCTTCTAACAGGCCTCTGCCAGTATGCGGGGCAGGTTTAAGGTTTTAAGGTACAAAAAAATCTGTCTCAAACCACACCTAGAAACCCAGTGAAGTCATATCACTGCCTGGGTTATACACCCTCATTTGCAAAAGTGGGATGAAGTCAATAGGCCTACCAGGGTGGCACGTACTGGCCACAGAGGAGAAAGAAGGGGAAAAAAAAAAAACCAAACAAAATAATCCAAACTGAACAAACCCATAAAATAATAAAATAATTTTTATTAAAAGAGTCCTCTTCACACCTCCAAAACACAACAAATGCTACAACCCCAGGTATCTTGGTGGTGCTCTGCAGGACTCATTCTACTGTATCAGTGTCTGTCATGTACTGGGAAGCAGAAAATCACATATAGTACTCTACACGAGGTCTTGCAGCAGAAGCAGAGCCTTTTGGACTTATGTTTGTAAGAGAAAAAAAAAAAAAAACAACCCATGACAATTAGGGTATCTTTTTAAATTCTTTTAATTCAAAGATCTCTGTAGCTACTCTGTTATTAAACTTCCCAAATCTAGGCATATCCATTTTCGCATAACTGCATTCAGTGTTGTAATTCCCCTCCAAGAAAAACAGTCATCTAGCATGTAGTTTAAAAATGATACCCACTTAAGAAGTAATTTCTCTCATTTGGTATTTAACTGCTTCATTTTTCTCAGGTTCTAGAGAGCTGTTTGGAGGGAAAGGAAGTTTTGCCGTATCATATAGCTGATATTGTGGAGACTGAAAATAGCAAAGTTCACCAGGCAAATTTAGCATTACCTTGTGTTCCAATATGCTGCTGATTATATACTCTTTTACTATGAAATATTACAGTTTAGTGCCATATATTTATAGTTCACTTGCTTTTGATCAAACAAAACCCTCTCACTTGAGGCAAGAGAAAGGTCTATTAGACACAGACACAGACACTAGATGACTTGAGATACTTGTCTCTTCTGAGGTTAACATCAGAATGCAGAGCCAAAACTTGGTTCAGAGGCTTCTTCTTGGGGTTAGATTTTTTAAAAAGTAGCCAATAACCTTTGTCTCCAGAATGACAAAACTCATTTCACTGACTCATCTTTCCAATAACAGTCACATCATCGTTTTGAAAACAAGCAAACCCAGTGATCACAGTCCCTGGAATGGTGTGGCAGCAAGAGACTGAGCTTTTGTTTTATTTTGCCCACTAGCTAGTGGCAGTCAGATGTAATGGGGGGGGAGGGCAGGGAGTGGGCAGGGCATCTCTGGGGATAGGGAAATGCATGTGAAATAAAATCGTGGTAGCTGCTACCTATACCTTTAAGCAAACCCTGCTGTTATCACTGTTATCACAGGGAACATTTGCACTCCATTACCAAATGCATACCATTTGCATTCCAAATACCCATCACATAAATATTTGCCATCCTCACTTGTTTTGGTAGAGCTGGGAAAGCTCTTCAAAGCTGCACCTCGTGATCTTGATGCTGGGATCATTTATTCACATTCATTTCCTCTTCCCTATGACTTCTGACCATTACCGACATTTTTCTGTGCATAAACTCACAACTCATAAACTAGGAGCCAGGGCTCTTCCTGCCCAAAGAAAAAGCTATTAATCCTTATAAGGATCTTGCAGGATACTCAGGTAACGAAGCTGTATGCAGATGATTTAAGAGGACTGTTAGATTAAACAGCTGATATATTGTATAAAGCCAGAGGCAGCCGTCTCTGGCTGGGGATGTCCCTTTCACCAGGCACACACATATCCACCAAGCAGTGAAGAAAAGGGGCCTTCTGTTTCTCCATCTTAAAATACTTACATACATCTAACAGTCAATCTCTCAAAATGTTATAAAATAGCCAATAGTCTCCCATGGTCCAGGTCATACATTTCTGAACTCTATAAAATGCTCACAATAGTGATATTGCAAGGTAGGTAGAGGGAAGATAAGTGTGAAATAGCACACACTTTTTTGGCACAGTCCAGTGTACCTAAAAGATCAATTTTAACCTGAAATTTTAATCTGAAAAAGATCAGATTTCCAGCAGGCAGACCAGTAGATGTTCTGCTATCATGTACACCTAAGGATGAGCTGCTACAATACAGAAAGATTTGAGTCTTCTTTGTAATCTGGTCATGGTAGTATGATTTGTTCTTGGCCTTGTAGAAACTGAATAATAATGTGTCTTACAGAAAGGATGCTGTGAAGATACACTGTTTTATAACCACCTTCACTAATGCATGTAAAAGATAAGATGGTATCTCACACCATCAGTGTAGCAGAAATCAATGAGCTTACATTTCTTCACTGTGGTATCTGCTAGCACCAAAACACAAGACAAAACTGTTGCCTTCTTCCAAGTTGACATCAGTGTGGCCATTCTCACAGTGACATTCCTTGCAGAGCAGGGGGATGATTCTCAGAGTATTGAGGTCTCTGTCACCATTTTCTTTTCTTATCATTTTTCTTTCAATTTGGTATCCACAAAGTGAGGGACAAGAAGCAGTGCTAACACATGGAGAGAGCAAAGGCTTTACATTTTCAGTCTCAGGGTCTTTCTCAAGATATTTTTAGATCAAGTCTTTTCAGTACATGGCAAAATAATTGGAGGTGACATTTTTCTTTTTAGAAATTTTCACTAGGACCTGGCTATTTCCACAGTACTTGCTTTAGAACTGAGGCAGAAGGAACTGCACAGAAGGAAATTTAAAAGAAAAGTTTGTCCTTTTTCTCAGTGCCTACTCTTTCCTAGGCTTTGAGCGGGGGGTGCTTGGAACATAGCAGACAACATGAGCATTATGTCAGTGCTGGCAGGGAGATATTATATCATTATTCCTTTGAAGATGTATTTTTTAGGCTGTTTGTGTTCCCTTGTGGTGCACCTTCAGTCCCCACCCACACCTGCTGCTGTGTCTGCTCTGAGGCATGGAATGATTGATTTTGTCTAATTTTACCACCCACTCTAAAGTTATTGGTTCATCACCTCTGCTTGAGACTCTTCACTTGCTAGATTTTGTGGGTGCCAAAGCTGCCTAAAAACTAGCTTCTTAAATATTGAACCCCTTCTTTACAGAAGATTCCTTACAAAAAAGTAAACTCATCACTCTCTGAACTCATTATATGTACGGTGGTGGCCTATGTGTTTTTTTTTTTTATTTTCCCCTCTCTTTCTATCCACCCATGCTTTTGCACACACCTCCATGCACATACATTCACATTTGAGGACTAGCAGAACAATTTGATGTTAGACTTGTTATCCCTTCTGACAATTAAACCAATATGATAGGCTTCTATCAGGAACCTGCTGAAACTAAAACTCAAACACTGTAGTTCCAGGAGCTTTGCAAACTCCAACTATTTCTGCATCAGGCATTCACATTTCATATTTTGAAGTTGTTCTGAAGCCACTACAAAGAGAGAATTTGGGTTTTAGGAAAGAAAGTAAAACAAGAGTTTTTTGAAAAACTGTGAAGTTTGTTTGCTATTGAAATAAAAAGTCAGAGACTGAAGAATGTCTATGGGATTTATCTGCATCCAGGTTTTATTCTGCTTACCTCAGTAAACAGAGTTCCTGTTCTATTTCCCTAAATACATGCTCCACACTGAGCAAAATAACATTTCAGCCTGGTAGGAGCTGTCTGTGTGCATTTGTGCAACCTAGAGAGATTCACAGCTCCAGCATCCCTACTCCTTGTGCCTTGGCTTGTAAGACACCAGGGTAGGCTGCCTCTGGCTCCCTGCTGCTGGCCTAGTCAGGTTTGGGGAGCTGACAGACATAAATAAATCTAGAACTGAATAAGAATGGAATCAAGTACTCTAGAGCTTTGTGATGTGAGGGCTATTCAGGCTTGCCTTTCTCAAACTGAATTTGGTCAGTACCAGACAAGTTTGCTAGAAGTGTAACAGGATGTTTAAAGGGCAAACATTAGTCATGCTGGTGCAGACCAGTGTGGTGAGACTAATACGAGGTTTGTTTCATAACCTCGATTAACAGAGGATACTTTTCAATGAGAAGGTAAACGGGGCAGCTTTAACATGAAAGAGTACTCAACACTTAACCATTCCTCTCCTGCAAAGAAATCAATTTGTGGTACATGAAACTGAATTATGATGACAGTGCCCATCATGTCAAATAATTGTGAATCAGTGTTGGCCGTTGTCTCCATCGTGGACAGAGTCCTCATCTGGATGTTTCATGCTTTATGGAAATGTTAAAGCACATGAAGCTGGGAAAGATGAATAAAAGGGTCTACAGCTTGATTTGCTTTGTGGAGGAAGATGCTAGCCTGAACAAGAGACAAAAAAAAAAAAATGTCTTGTTTCAAAGCTCTAGTGTGAAAGATGAAGCAGCTTTGCCCTGTGTTTTGACCAGTTCTGCAATGAATGGTGACATTTGACGGGCTTCTCACTGTGAAGGGAAATTTAACACAACTGTGCTGGCGTCTTAAAGGTCAACTGTGCCTCTCTGACATTCCCTTCTTCAGTAAGTGAGTTGGCATCACTGCATGTGGGAGCAGTCAGTTTTCTCAGGGTCTGCCCCTAAATAGCCATCAGTATTGTACACAGCTGCATGAGTCTATTAGTATATCTCTCTCAAATGCCCATCGTTTTAATTTAAAGATCATTTAAAGATCAAGTGTACTTTCAACTCATGCAAATCTGCATGTCTTCTCATTTTTAGTATGGAAAATTCTTTGCATCAGAAATATGCTGAGGTTGCAAGCAAAGCTCACAGGATCACAGAGATGTTAGTTGAAAAGGGCTGTAGTCTGACCTCCCATTTGAAGCCGGAATATCATCAGTGCTGGGAGACATCAGACATAGCTTTGTACAGTTTTGAAAACCTTGAAGGCTGGAGATGCCACTGGGTCTCTTGATCCTTATTCCAGTGCTGCAGTACACTCACAAGGAAGAAGCTCTTATGCCAGAGGCAAGAAATTCCATAGCAATAAAAGTTTCCTGTGTTAACGGGATTTTTTCTTGTCACGTGTGTAGAGTCCTCCATCTGGGACACAGCTGACTGGTATGAGTTGGTGTTGCCTTTCAACAGTGTAAGTTATAGACCTGGTTTGAAC
This sequence comes from Indicator indicator, assembly GCF_027791375.1. Classification (NCBI taxonomy): domain Eukaryota; kingdom Metazoa; phylum Chordata; class Aves; order Piciformes; family Indicatoridae; genus Indicator; species Indicator indicator. Next base: position 30,665,610 of record NC_072010.1, read on the forward strand.
TTAGATGGCAAATTTAAACCCTGCAAGGATTTTAGCAAACAAATTAGCTGTTCAATGACATCATTAAAATTAAAACATAGTGAGAAGTTCTGTTTGCTTTTCATTGCATAAATAGGTGGGAGTCCTTGAAAGGAACCACTGAATGACTCATGAAGTCACTTCATGCAGTGTGGAAAGCTTATGGCTGTTCCAGTTTCTGTCGTGGAGGAGAGAGAGGCATTTCACTCTCTGCCTCTTTCTCAGACCTTTCATTGGGCCACTGTCTCCCTACAGAGCAGAAAGGTGATTCTTCAAACAGGTATCTAACCAGGACCCTATAGCTAAGCTCTCTTGATGGTTTCATTATTTCCCATGTGTTAGCTGAGCTGATGTCATCTATATGCATCTTGTCATCTTCAAACATGAGGTGATGTGATCTAGTTGCAGCAATGCTGAGTGACATTAATTGCCATGGGGGTGGGCTAGAAGCACGCTGCAGTCTCTCAGCTCTCCTGCTGTGCAGTGGTGTGGGCAGATGCTGGTAGCTCTACTGGAGATGCTGGTAGTTCTAATGGTGGATTTCCGGAAGCATGTTTCATGTCTTATCCAAGGTTGTGGTGAAATGTTTTTCTGCATTCTTAAGCAGCTGAATGAAAGAAGGCTGCGTTTCAGGGGTAAGGATCTCTTCATGCAGCTAATCTTGCAAAGCGCTGTTGGGTTTGCCACAACAAATGAATGCTTGCTAATGCAGATCAGTCACTCAGCACAGTTCATGGGTGTCTGAATTCAAAAGTTCCATAAATAGTTCACCTGGTCTGAGCTAAAAAACAAAACAAAGTGCATAAAGCAATCCAATTTCACTGTATTAAAAACATATCTTCCCTGTACGATGTGGAAAAATCTCATCAAGCTTTGTTTATTGCTTGCATGAACATAGCTGCTTCTGCTTCTGAATTAGGGGAGGAAGTGCCAAACTGCTTCTTCTGTCTGGGAACTGCCTGTGGGGTGTCTGCTGCACCTCTCTATGAAGGAAATGGTGCAAAATTACTTTTCTTTTGAAATGTCAGAGTTTTGCACACATAAGATCTGCAAATCTTACTCTTTGTAAAAAGTGGTGAGGCCTGTGATTATTTGGCCATTGTAAAATTCAAACCTTTCCATTTTCCCCATACCTTGTGCTTTAACATTCTGCCTACAGGTTGTGTCTGCTCCTGGAGCCGTGTCTGCAATTTCTGTTGACTTTTTTAATAAAAACTGCATGGGGTATGTGAGACAGAAGTAATTGCATAATATTGTTTTCCTTTCTGCCCCATATTGCTGTATTCTGTAGCATCTGTTTAATAAGCTTCTTTTTCCCACTGGAGATTCTCCTCAATCCACAGTGGACTGATGACTGCAAGCCAACTAGGCTTTTTTTTTCATTTGAAACATTTTAGCTGAATATTTGGGTCATAAAGAGTGAGATCCCAGCTCTAACTTTGCTTTATGAATGTCCACCTGCCTATGGACATCAAAACAGCAAAAGCTGCTGTTCAGTCAAAATTTCTCTGTGGTCCACACCATGACTGGAAAATATCAATTTGCTTCATGCTGGAGCAAGAGTTGGGATCACACTGCAACAGGAGTTGCTGTGACATAGAGGTGCTTGAATCGTGGTGTTGAAATGGCAGGGGGCCTGTGGTCTGGTGGGCACGCCTGCTGCATCACAATATCACAGAATAACAGAGGTTGGAAGGGACCTCAAGAGATCATCAGGTAGGTTAATGCTTCACCACACGGTGCAGCCCCTGCTCTGCATCCCCCTTTTGGTTGGGGTTGGTCTAAGGTGTGCAAGAAGCAATTATTCCAGTAACAAGTGGAGAGCTAGCAAATACTTAAGACTTCATCTGGAACTTCTTGGTTTGTTTGGTTTTGGTTTTCCTTTATTTCCTCTATTTTTGAGCACAGGAGTGTAGATAGCCATTTTCAGTCAGGTGTCAACTTGAGCATCAGCACTTAAGGATGTTTGTTTGCATGTTCAGGCTCGTTTCTGTTTCCCTTCAGTCCTACTGTCACTCTGAAAAGCTTGCTGTCCTTGGGAACCTGATGGGTTTTTCTGGATTTCCTTTAGAAGGAATGTGTACATAAAACCATGGGGATATAGCCACTCTTCAGGATTGACCTCTGCTAGCTCAGCTGACACTTCCCTAAGATGGCAGCTTCTTTCTGGGTTATTTTCAGGGAATGAAGCATTGCCTTCCCTTTTGTCTCACCCAAGCAGACCTAATGGAAGTAGAAGATCATTAAGGAGTATCAGAAACCTTCTCAAAGACAGGTGCTTGCTGTCTTGGGCATGAAACGGGTTGTTTTTCATTGACACTCACAATGAAAAGAAGTTCAGTTAGAAGGAGGCTTTCCTTCGCATATAAGAAATCAACTGCTTTTTAAATTGAGTTTATTTTGTATGGAAATGTCATTTCTAAGGGTAAGTGGCTGACAAAGCCTTTTCATCCTAGGTGACTAATCCAAAGTGTGCCCACATCTGTTGTGACTGAACATTTTATAAAGCCAAGGTTATGTTAAAAGAGCATAGGTGATTCAGTTGAAATGTTAGTGACCTCATGGTAAAAGGTAATACTGTGCCTGGCCTCAGTGAAGTGAACTCCAGTAAAGGTGGATGTATCTCTGGAGTGAGACCTCCAATCAACAGCTGTAGATAGCCTTCAGGACAAGCCGAGGGAACTTCCACTGCCAGAATTAACACCAGATCACCTGTGTAGTCCAGGAGATAGTGGTAATGCTGTGCTTTCTGCATGCATTTGGTTCAGCAAAATTGTGAGGAAAAAAGAGCTGCTTTGGAATGGCTTATACTGGGCATCCTTGTCAAGCCTGAGAAGGCTGCTCATGCAGGCATACAGCCATAGATAAAGGTACTCATAAAAACAGTTCAAGGTACTCATAAAAACAGTTCATGGAACTCTCTTATTGACTCAAAGGAAGTTCCTAGTGTGGTTGGTCATAATATTTTGATGATGAAATAGTGACTAAAGGACTTTGACTAATATTTGATGATGCTGAGAAACATGTTTATCTAGTTGCTGTCAGGCAGACTCTTGATATGAAAGGGCAGCGGACTGAAAGATTCTTCTGCTGGCATCCCAGCTGTTTAGCTCTTACTCTGTTATTTTTAAAATTTCTTTTGTAACCAAAGCAAAGGCAATGATTTTCTTAAATCATTTTCATGACTAAACAAGAGACTCAGTTGTCTCTGAGCCAGTGAAGCATTCAGTCAGTATTCATTCTGGATGGTGCAATGCTTCACAGGCACTGCAAAAAGAAAAAAGCTGAAAGTGAGCAAATTAAGTTAAATTCACAGGAATCAGGCTGAGCTAGCTGCTCCAGATTGCTAAGATGTTGATGTGTTTCTCTGTGTTACTGAACTGATGGATGTCACCTTTCAGTCTTAGACAGTCCTAATTTTGGCATTCCTCCAAGCCAGAACCACAGGTGCCTTCTTTGTAATGCTTTCTGGTAGAGTGGGTGGAGAGGAGATGTTGAAAGTGTGGAACTGACTGTATGGCTCAATGCTGTGTTTAAGATCTTACTTTTTAATAAGCTGAATAGAAAAATAGCATCTATTTATGTACAGACCCTAAAGGCTTGAAATCCACCTTAAAACAAATGTCTCGATTTTGTGGTTCATGTTACTTCCTGAGATGGTGGTCTCAAAAATCACTATTTAGTAATTACATTGCATGAGCAGCATAACGGGGTTTCCTTATTATCGTGAACATCTAGGACCAGATGCATTCCCTGTGCTACTTGATTTTAATTGACTTCACATTAGGAACAGGGCTCATGTGAATCTGCTCCAGGCACTTGGAATCTAACTTGGGTGTTACCGCTGTGACACTTAAAGGATGTGGCAGTAGAAAAACATTGACTTACATCAGACTCTCCAGGGTAAAAAAAACGGAGAAGGTGAAGGGAGACCTTCACAGCACTGAGGGGTTAAAGGCAGCGTCTTCACCTTATCTTGCACTCCATAGGCAACACAAAGTCCCTTCCTCAAGTCATCTCGGACTGGGTGCTGGCAAGATATGATCATCAGCTTTTGTGGCTGAAATGAATTCCCATGTTTTTTCAGATAAGCCAGCTCCAGCTCTCCTCTCTGTTTTAAAGGTCAGGAGGACGCTGAAAGCTGGCTATAATTCTCAGAGAAGCGTGTGGTAGGCTCACATCTTTGAATGCCCACTTGTTTCCTGCATATCCCTCAGCAGAGGCCATATCCTGCGATTTGTATCCACTTAGGACACCCACAGGCTAGGTGCCAAATCTCTGGCTGCCTCTGCATCACCTCTACAGCTGAATCATTACAGAGCATGTAGACAGAAGTTTGTAATAGGTCACAGCAGTAACCAGAGATTTCTTCTAACACACTTGCTGTTTCATTTGAGGATGAGTAAAATGGATTTCAGCTTCCAGGGCAACAGATACACAGTGATAACCAGACTTTCCCTCCTGAAGCATCTTCAGCCACAGGTAGTCCCAGGGCCCTTCTCAGGAGGCAGACAGACCAGTAAACCAGGATTATCTTTGATCCAGCTGTGGACCCCTTTCTTGTGATTACAAATCAAATATGTCACCACTCACCAGGCAGAGCCTTGTATTCCAGTGCCCCCATCTCCCACTTAGTAATGGCAGGGAGGAGCAACTTTGAGTCTCCCTACACTCCACAGGCAGCTCATCATGACATGCCTTACTTTGTCACCAGTTCAGCAAATATCAAAGCTTATCTAGAGAGCTGAGCACATGCAGCACTTTCCAAGGTTGGTAGGTTTACAGTGCTCAGCATTGCTGATATGGCTGTTTAATGCAAAAGCTAACATTAATTCTAAGATATAATTTTTCACTAAATCTTTATATTGTTATTGCACTGTTGGATGATAATAATAAAATTCATTATCATTTTGTGGTTGTCCTTTTAGATAGGAAGAATCTCAGCATGTAACTGAAAAATGTGGAGAACTTTCCCAAGTTTGTTGTAGGCCCAGGAGGACAATGAGTACCGGGTTAAAGGGGAAGAGCTGAGCTGGAATGGAGTCCCAGCAGCAGAACCCTGGAGAGTTGGACTTGTTCTTCCTGCTGCCACCAGCCATGTGGGAGATGAGATAACAATGATAGCTTTAGAGGAATCCCATCTTGTCTAGCAATATCTGCACATTCACACATATGTATGTCTCAAACTTCAACAGGAGTGAGCCTGTGTTTCCAAAGGTTTTCTAACTAAAGCAAAATGGGCAGCAAGATCATGACCCTTTGCTGCTCCCTGCAGTCTGCTGTCCTGGACAGCTGCTTGTCCTGCCTGCCAAAAGCTTGCTCTGTCTATGGACTGTCTCTGACCAATGCAATAGGTATATTGATTAGCATGGATTTACTTCTTATGTTTTTTTAACCTGGGACAGAAAAACCCATATAATTGTTTAGGGTGAGGGCAAACTGACTAGATAGCAGCTTTTCAGAAGAGGTCAGAAGAGGACCCGGAATCCTAATGCACCCCCAGTTGAATATGTCAGCAGTATGCCCTTGCAGAAGTAGATGCATGCTGGACTAGATAGCAAGAGAAGAGCATAGCCAGCAGACCAAGGGAAGAGTTTAGTCCCTTCTTCTTGGCACCATGTCCAATCCACGGGACCTGAAGAGATGCATCCTAGAGTCCTGAGGGAACTAGCTGGTGTAGCTGCCAAGCAGCTCTCCATAATATTTGAAAAGTCTTGGCAGTTAGGTGAGGTTCCTGGGGACTGGAAGAAAGGAAACATTACATCCATTTCTAAAAAGGGTAGAAAGGGGGACCCTAGGAACTACTGACCTGTCAGCCTTACCTCTGTGCCTGGGAAGATCATGGAACAGATCCTCCTAGATGCCATGCTAAGGCATATGGAGGACAGAGAGGTGAGTCAAGACAGCCAGCATGGCTTTACTAGGGGTAAATCCTGCCTGATCAGCCTAGTGGCTTTCTATGCTAGAGTGACTATGTCACTGGATAAGGTACAACCTATGGATGTGATCTATCTGGACTTCTGCAAGGCCTTCAACATGGTCCTGCTGGCCAAATTGGAGAGAGAAGGATTTAATGGGTGTACTGTTCAGTGGATAAAGAACTGGCTGGATGGTCTCATCCAGAGGGTGGTGCTCAATATCTTGAAGTCCAGATGGAGAGCAGTGACAAGTGGTGTCCCTCAGGGGTCCGTACTGGGACCTGTGCTGTTTAATATTTTTATCACCACTATAGACAGTGAGATTGAATGCACCATCAGCAAGTTTGCAGATGACACCAAGCTGAGTGGTGTTGTCCATATGCCAGAGGGTTGGGATATCATCCAGAGGGACCTGGAGAAGCTGGAGAGGTGGGCCCAGGTGAACCTCATGTTATTCAACAAGAGCAAGTGCAGGGTCCTGCACCTGGGTTGGAAGAATCCTTGCTATCATTAGAGACTGGGGGATGAGGTGTGAGAAAGCAGACCTGAGGAAAGGACTTGGGGATGCTGATGGATGAAAAGTTGGACATGAGCAGGCAGTGTGCACTTGCAGCCCAGAAGGCCAATCACATCCTGGGCTGCATCAAAAGATGTATGGCCAGCAGATCCAGAGAGGTGATTCTGCCACTCTGCTCTGATGAGACCTCACCTGGAGTACTGCATCCAGCTCTGGAGCCCTCAATATAGGAAGGACATAGACCTGCTGGAGGAGGTCCATAAGAGGGCAATGAGAATGATCAGGGGGCTCCATCCCTGGAGATATTCAAGGTGAAGCTTGACAGGGCTCTGGGCAGCCTGATCTAGCTGAGGATGTCCCTGCTTACTGCACAGGAGGTTGGACTAGATGTCCAGAGAAGGGCAACAAAGCTGGGGAGGGGTCTGGAGCACAAACCCTATGAGGAGAGGCTGAGGGAGCTGGGAGTGTTTATCCTGGAGAAGAGGAGGCTCAGGGGTGACCTTATTGCCATCTACAACTGCCTGAAAGGAGGCTGTAGCCAGGTGGGGGTTGGTCTCTTCTCCGAGGCAACCAACAACAGAACAAGAGGACACAGTCTCAAGCTGTGCCAGGGGAGGTTTAGGCTGGATGCTAGGAAGAAATTCTTCACAGAAAGAGTGATCTGCCATTGGAATGGGCTGCCCAGGGAGGTGGTGGAGTCGCCATTCCTAGAAGTGTTTAAAATAAGACTGGATGAGGAACTCAGTGCCATGGTTTAGTTGATTAGATGGTGTTGGGTGATAGGTTGGACTTGATGATCTTGAAGGTCTTTTCCAATCTGGTTAATTCTTTGATTCTGTGATTGTGATTCTTTAGCTTTAGGGGTCCCTTCCAACTCAAACCATTCTACGACTCTATGATTCTGTGACTTAGGCACCTCAGTGCAAGAAAGATTGAAAAGCTGGAACGAGTCCATTTGAGAGCCACTAAGATAGCCAGGGCCCTGGGATTAGACTAGAGAAGACAAAACTAAGGGATGTTTTCCTAACTAAAGGGGAACTGCACAGAAGATAAAGCCAGACAGTTCTCTGGGTACACAAAGAATGATGAAAAGCAAGTTGCAGCAAAGGAAATTCTTATTAGACATAAGGAAAAATTTTCCATGGAGGTGGTCAAATACTAATGCAGGTTGTTCAAAAAGCTCAGAAAATCTTTGACTTTGAAGATATTAAACACTTTACTAGGTGCGGCTCTGAGGTGGATGATTTGAAGATAGTCCTGGGGGGTGAGAGGGAAGAGATCATCCTGGGTGACTTCCAGAGGCCACTTCAGCCTCCTTGTATGATTCTCTGTTTTTTTTTTTTTCTCTTTCTGGTGTCTTGGACACGCTCATGTGCTCTCTGTTATGGACTACTGTATATTTAGGCAAGCTGAGTGCAAATCCCTTGGAAAATAACATTCTCACAGTGTAAGACAGAAAAGGCCCCATTCATTTCTACAAGAAACTCTCCAGTGTGCTGAGGAAGGGGGATCTTATGTCATCCTCTCCCCCATCCTTTTCACTGTAGCTCTTTTCACACAGTCTAACACTTATATGCTAAGTTTAAAAGCAACAGGCAAACTTGTGCTTATTTATTCTAGAAAGGTCACTTCAGATGTTGTATATGGATTCTGGGAGGTCCAGTCATGACTCAATCTTCCAGCTTAGCTGATTTAGGTAGCAAGAAGCCAACTGCATTGCTCATGTTCACACATCCAGAGTGAGTCAGTAGCTTGGCTTAAAGTTGTAACTGCAAGGTTCTGGCTGCCAGAGCTTTAGTCTATCACCTAATGCCTCCTTTTTGGTTTGATTTGACCTCAGTTCCAACTTGGTACTTTCAGAATCCAGACACAGCATTGTGACCCCTCATGCCTTAAACATTCACAATCCCAGTGGCTGAAGAAGATACCAATCTTCAGCAAACTTCCCAGGCAGGTGAGTTTAACCCAGGTAAATGAGTCTGACCCAGGCAGGGTGTCTGTCCAGCATATACTGAAAGCCCATTCTCCACTGTGCCCTCAGCGCCAGGCCATCTTGCAGGGAACAAGGGTGAGCTAATGCTGCTGGGATGCGACTCCACTGAAACTTCCAGATAAAGAGCTTGTTTGTCATGTACAGCACTTCCACTGTGCTTCATAACAGACCAAGTACACCCTGAGCACACCCCTTCAAAACATGCCACGTGCCTGTACGACCCTGCAGAATAATGTAGGCATGTTGCTCTGGGCCATTATCTGGGGGCACAGCTTCGGGATGAATTAATGCTTATATCCATGACACACAGACTGAAACCCTGTTTTCAACAAGGCAATCTGCATTTCTCCTGAAGTAAAAAATGGTTGTGATTCCCGTTATCCAACCTTGGATCTTTTGAAATGGATTTAATCTATTTAACATTTGTTTAAAGGAACATCGTGTGGCCAAATTTTCCTGTGTCCCTATCTATTTTGAGCACTAGGAAGGGAGGGATTGCCCTGCAGTGCTAACTAGGTATAAATTCAGCATTACGTTTCTGGAGAAGATGCTTGGGGAGGCATAACTGCTACAAACCCACACTGGTATGGATGAGAAACCATTTAACTGGAATCATCCCTGTGTTTAGTCACTGATATTGCTCCACCTACAATGAGCAAAAGCAGTATGTGTCCTTGCTTTGGGTTTTGTTCTACAATCCAAACCCATCACAACAGTCACATGCAGTATTTCTACAAAGTTTTGGAAAATGCAAACATACATGAAACTAACAGCTGTATTGTTCCTTTACAGTTTTTCTTTTAAAATAGACTGCCAGAAGAGATGACCTTCCACCATGGCTTCCAAGTCTTCCATAGGTTTAGCTGACTTTTAAACAGATCATGTTCTGCAACCCTCCCTTAAAGCATCTTCTTTCTACATGGGCTGCTGTTTCCTTCTCTTTATGAATGGCTGATTCCCCTGATGATTAAACAACAAATATAATTTTCTCATAGACTGTGCAATTGTTGTGCAGTATGGGAAAGAATAGAATAAAATGGAGCTATGACTCAGTGCTTGGCAGGGTGTCTAGATGGGGGGTGTATGAGAAGTGATGCATATGTTGGGGCTTTCTGCACAGAAATTCAGTTTTTAAATACACACTTAGCTGATACAATTAATTAAATGATAAAGTGCTTAAGTACTCGACTAATCTAACTGGGACAAGGGAATAAAGCAGTCTAAATTTCTCCAACATTCTGCAAGTCAAAATAGCAGTATCTACCACTATAGATAAATAACCTTGGAAGAATTCCTGTGATAACCCTGATTCCAAAGGCTTTCTCAGTCAGCTCTTTTCCTTCCTGTAGCACATAGTCAGCTGATCCCTCTGATATTTTTAATTCAAAATCCATTTTTAATTCATTTCTCTCTCAATTCTAAGAACTACCAGTCACATTTTTCCTCAGGTACACATGCACAATTCCCATTGATTTTAATGGCAGATGGCAATTACGGAATAGAGAACAATTTTTAATGGTGTTTTGAAAAAATACAAATGAAGCTTTATTCTGAGAAAACTGTGCCTAGATGAGGCTTCCAAAAAAAAGTGCTTTGTTCATGTAATTTTTTCTCAAAGTTAAAAGTCTTCTGAAATAAGGAGACAGCTTCTGGCAGAAGCACTTAACTTACTTTCTGACTTTATCGCTAAAGAAATGAGCATTTGTCTCAGAAATTTTTCCAAGGCTACATAAAAAACCCTCCAAGGAAGCAGCTGTTGGTCATTTTCCTCTCCACAGAGCCATGACTAGAGTTGATGTCTTTTAGCACTAGATGAGAGCTAAGTCACTGACAGAGTCCCAGGGTAGCAATAACTGATAAAGTGAGGACAATGGATTCAAACCAAGAAAACACATGGTGCTAACTTGATTCTGAATGAATCAAGTTAAAGCAGAGAGATGTGATGGGATTCTGTGGGCGGCAGATTAAACATCAGTAAAGACATACCTAGAGAAAAACTAGAAAGATAGACTTCATTTGTTGTCTTAAAGTCCTTCACCCAAGAAAAGCTACTTGCTGTTTGGGCAGCCGGAGCTCTGAGATGTTCTCCTTGTTTGTCATTCCCTGGGATGTGGGTGCGAGCTTGAGCTTGGAAATGTTGCTGGGAGTATCTGCTTGGATCATTCAAATGCTTTTCATGTGCCATACACAAGCCTGTGTGTACCAAGCCAACGGTTTATGATGAGCTGAGGACATTGCCTTTCTGGCTTCATTGTGAATCCCAGGCTAAGCTTCATGCAGCCACAGAAGGGGAAAAAGATCATCAGTGAAGGACGTGGAGGAGAGAGAATTTCAAACAGCTCATCTTCTGGGATGAAGGACTTGTCTCTTCTGGTGACCTTGTGTGTTGGGCCTGCTCCTTCAACTCAGGGGCAAGTGGCTTCACAGAATCACCACTGTGGTGGTGACTTCATAGAATCATAGAATCAACAAGGTTGGAAAAGACCTCAGAGATCATCAAGTCCAACCTATCACCCAGCACCTCATGACTAACTTGACTTCAGTCGTAACTGGCGTAATCTGAACACACTTCTCCTGAAGTCCCCACACAGTCAACGGACTACTCTCCTATCTCTTGTATTCTATCACTTTCATACAGTACAGTGACTCTTGTGGAGACTCAGTGTCCTAAATTACCCTTGGAGCATGTGATCTCCCCAGGCAGTTTGAGAAACATCTGCAACTCGTATTTTCTGTGAGAGAGACTAAGAATGAAAGAGGACCTCCTGTGCCAAGTGGCTCCTGTTCTTCCACTGCTATGGAGCTGGAATTAGAATGTAAAGTACAGTAAGTGACCAGAAATGTATACTGCCAGGAATGTAAATAGAGACATTTCAGCCATCTCTGGAAGTAGCAGGGATGCAGATTTGCATGTGGTGGTGTGTTTTTGTGTAAGTTGCTATATGACACCGAGAGTAAAGAGATTGTACTGGAGACAGCTCAGTTTCAGTCAGTCCAAGCAGGGTTCATAAAATTGTAGAATCATAGAAGCACAGAATCATAGAAGGTTTTGGGTTGGAAAGAATCTTTAAAGGTCATTTTGTCCAACCTCACCCCCTCCCCTGCAGTGAGCAAGGACATCTTCAGCTAGATCAGGTAGCTCAGAACCCTGTCCAACCTGACCTTGAATGTTTTCCAGCAATGGGGCATGTACCACCTATCTGGGAAACCAATTATAGTGTTTCACCACCCTGACTGTAAAAAATGTCTTCCTGTTCTCTATTCTAAATCACCCCTCTTTTAGTTTAAAACCATTACCCCTCATCCTATCATAACAGGCCTTTCTAAAAAGATTGTCCCAGTCTTTCTTATAGGACACCTTTAAGAATTGAAAGACCACAATAAGGTCTCCCTGGAGCCTTCTTTTGTCCAGGCTGAGCAACCCCAACTCTCTCAGCTTTTTGTCATAGGAGAGCTGTTCCAGCCTTCTGATCATGTTTATGGCCCTCTCTCTGGATTGCTCTAAGAGGTCAAGTGTTTCCTCTATTGAGGACTCAAAAGCTATGCACAGTACTCCAGATGGGGTATCACTAAAGTGGAGGAGAGTGACAGAATCCCCTCCCTTGACCTGCTGGCCACACTTCCTTTAATGGAGTCTAGGACATGGTTTGCCTTCTGGCCTGTGAGCACACATTGCTGGCTCGTATCCAGCTTTCTGTCCACCAGTATCCCCAGGCTGTTCTCTGTAGGGTTGTTCTCAACCACAACATCCTCCAGCCTGCATTTATACCAGGGACTGCCCCAACCAAGATGCAGAACCTTGCACTTGGTCTTGTAAACTTAACAAGATTCAGAGGAACCACCTTCTGAGCTTGTCTAGGCCCCTCTGGATGGCATCCTGTGCCTCGGCCATGTCAACTGCACCACTCAGCTTGGAGTCATCTGCAAACTCACAGAAGGTGCACTCAATTCCATTGTCTATGTCATTGATATAGATATTAAACAACACCGGTCCCAGTATGGATCCCTGAGGGACACCACTTGTTGCAAATCTCCATCTGGACATTGAGCCATTGACCACTACCCTCTGGGTCTGACCATCCAATCCATTTCTCATCCACCAAACAGTCCACTCATCAAATTCCTATCTCTCCAATTTAGAGAGAAGGACATTATGGGGGACTGTGTCAAGGGGCTTACAGAAGTCCAGATCTGTAGCTCTTTCCTTGTTTACCAACGTAGTCCCTCCATCACAGAAGGCCTCTAGCATTACCCAATCCTAATACATAAAGCGCTTTGATTTTGGCTTAGAAACATAGAATGTATTGGGCTAGAAAGGACTTTTAAAGGTTATCTAGTCCAACTCTCCTGCAGGAAGCAGGGTCACCCCCAACTAGATCATTAGGCTGCTCAAGCAGGTCTTACCCTTGGTGAAGCCATGCTGGCTGTCTTGAATCATGTCCCTGTCCTCCATATGCCTTAGTACAGCTTCTAGAAGGATCAGTTCCATGATCCTTCCAGGCACAGAGATGAGGCTGACAGTTTGGTAGTTTCCAGGATCATCTTTTTTAAAACAGAAATGTAATATTTTCCTTTCCTCAGTCGCCAGGGATTTGACCTTGCCTTTCAAACATCATGGAGAGTAGCTTGGCAACTACATCAGCTAACTCCCTCAGGACTCTGGGATGCATCTCATCAGGTCCCATAGACTTAGGTATGTTCAGGTTACTCAGGTGATCTTGAATGTGACTCTCTCTTACAGTGGAAATAACTTTGCTGCCCAGGCCTCATCTTGTGCTCCATCCACTTGAGAGGTGTGGGAAGAGAGGCTGCCTGTGAGGAGTGCAGAGAAGAAGTTGTTGAATAGCTCAGCCCTCTCCCGGTCTGTTAACAGTTTGCCAGTCCTGCTCATCAGGGGGTATGCTTTCTTTGACCTTCCTTTTTTGGCTAACATACCTGTAGAAGCCCTTATTATTATTCTTTGCATCCCTTGCCAAATTCAGATCCAGACACACCTAGGCTTTCCCCACCCCATCCTTACACAAGATGGCAGTGTCCCTGTACTCTTCCCAGGATCCCTGTCCCTGCTTGCCCTTCAGTTTGACTAGTGGGTCTTGATTCATCCATGCCAGTCTCTTCCCTTCCTTATCTGATTTATTACGCCTAAGGACCAAGAACTCTTGCAATCTATGGAAAGCGTCCATAAAGAAAGAAAGATCTACCAGCTCTGTTCTGTTCCTTTGTTTCCAAGGGCCATTTCCCAAGGGATCCTGTTGACTAACTCTTTCAACAGTTGGAATTTTGCTTTCCTAAAATTCAGCAACCTGACTTTACTCTTTGCCTGACCCACATCCCTCAAGGCTATGAACTCTATCACACACCTCAGGCTGCCTCCAGTCTTGATGTCTGATTAGCTCACTTGCATTGATGACCATCAGGTCCAGTATTGCATCCCCTCTGCTAAGGCTAATAATGCTTAAGAAGTTATCCTCAATGCATTCCAGGAGTCTCCTGGATTGCCTACAGCTTGCTGTGCTACTTTGAAGTCCCCCAGCAGGATGAGATGCTGTGAGCACAAAGCTGTAGCTGGGATAAGAAGACTGGGATAAGACAGTGGTGTTCCCCAGGGACTGGTATTGAGTCCAGTTTTGTTGAATGTCTTTATCAACGACCTGGATGAGGGCATTGAGAGTACCCTCAGCAAGTTCCTGATGATACAAAACTGGGGGGGTTGGGGGGGCGGGGGTGGTGGCTGACACCCTGTCAGGCTGTGCAGCCATCCAATGTGATCTGGATAGGCTGCAGAGCTGGGTGCAGGCAAACCTCATGAAGATCAATAAAATCAGGTGCAGGGTCCTGCATCTGGGGAGAAATAACAACAGGCACCAGTAGAGGTTAGGGGCTGTCCTGCTGGAAAGCAGCTCCACAGAGAAAGACCTTGGAGTGCTGGTGGACAGCAAGTTCTCCAGGGAACAACAATGTGCTCTTGTGGCCAAGAGAGACAATGGGATCCTGGGGTGCATCAGGAAGAGTGTGTCCATCAGGTCTAGGGAAGTTCTTCTACATCCCTACTCTGCCCTGGTGAGACCACATCTGGAATGCTGTGTCCAGTTTTGGGCTCCCCAGTTCAAGAGAGACAGAGACCTGCTGGAGAGAATCCAACGGAGAGCCACAAGGATGATTAGGGGACTTGAGCATCTCCCCTATGAACAGAGACTGAGAGCCATGGGGATGTTTAGTCTGGAGAAGAGAAGACTGAGAGGGGATCTGATCAATGTCTATAAATATCTGAGGGGTGGGTGTCAAGTGGAGGGGGCCAGGCTCTTTTCGGTGATGCGCAGTGATAAGACAAGGAACAACAGGTTCAAACTTGAACATAGAAGATTTCATCTCAACATGAGGAGAAACTTTTGTATAGTGAGGGTGACAGAGCACTGGAACAGGCTGCCCAGGGGGGTTGTGGAGTCTTCTTCTCTGGAGATTTTCCAAACCCACCTGGATGTGTTCCTGTGCAGACTACCCTAAGTGATCCTGCTCTGGCAGGGGGGTTGGACCTGCTGATCTCTTGAGGTCCCTTCCAACCTCTCATATACTGTGAAACTGTGTGACACTTTGTCAGTAGGGTCTCCTTAATCAGACAGCCCATGGTAGACACCAACCACAAGGTTCCTTTTGTTTCCTCAGTCTCTAATTCTTACCTATAAGCTTTCAATCTGCTTGTAGCTATTGTTCAGAGACAGTTCATCATAGTCTATACATTTCTTGATGTAGAGAACAACCACTCCACCCCTCCTTTTCCTTTCTGAGCAGCCTGTAGCTTTTAATAGTTGCCCTTCAGTCATGGCATTTGTCCCACTAAATGTAAGTAAAGGCAACTAGGATATAGCTATTTAGCAGGACAGTGGCTTTCAACTCCTCCTGTTTCTTGTTTGTGCACATGCATTCGTGTGGAGGCACTTCAGATGGACTTTCAGATGCATTGCCTCTGTAGACAAGCACCCCTTAATTCCTTTGTAATGTTTCATGGATGTTTCCCTGTGGGTTTCTATTACCTCAGGAGTTCTGGGTTCACCTTCACAAGACTTGAAGCATGCTGCAATGTAGCCAACATGTCTAAGCACAACAGGCTGAGGGCCCTTTCTAGCACCCCATCCCTCTAACCTTGGTGTGTCAACCCATAACTTGTCACAGGCAAGTTGAAATTATCCCACATTCTCCTTCAAGTCTAGTTTAAAGAACTGGCAATGAGCCCCTGTGAATTCCATCTAACACTAGCAGGCCTGGTGCCATGTAGGGCATCCCATTACCAAAAAAACCCAAAACTGTGGCAGTTACACCAGCCACAGAGCTCTGTATTAATAGATCAGGTCCATCTGATTCTTACAATGCTGGTGCCTGCAGCTGGAATGATAGAGGAGAACTAACCTGTGCTCTAGGTTCCCTTACCAACCATCATAAGGCCCTGAAGTGTCTTTTGATTGCCCTCGATCTACATGTGGCAACTTCATCACCACCCATATGAAAGAGCAGTAATGGGAAATAGTTCTAGGGCTAGTTTTTAGGAGGTTTAGAGGTCAGATTAGGAGGTTTCTTAGTGATTTCCTTAACCTGGGCTCCAGGGAAGCAACAAATGAACCTATCTAGATTTTTCTGCCGGGATGGGATGTCTACTTCAAAGCCATCTGTATGGTAGTAGTCAATGTGAAAATGCATTTTTTAATTGTTTTTACTGAGGTTTGGTGCTTGGGAAAGGCTTGGTATTACATTTGCCAGCCATTGAATCTGTTTGAGGGAGACAGCCTTTATTAGTCTTCCAGCCATGAGAAATCTTCTGTAATCTTTTGGCATTTGGTAGGCACTGCTGTTGTTGTAGTGTCTACAAGCACTCTGAATAGTATCGTAACACTGACAGGGCATGTGCACTCCTTATATGCTCAGTGACTCCTGGGAGGTGTTGTGCATGCTGTATTTGCATTTGTGATGTGTCTCTCTTACACTGAGACCCAGGGGCTGGGCATGATGGAGGAAGGCATTTAACTCTCTGATATTGAGAACAGCCTGCTACATACCCTGGAGTACTGCATCTAGTTCTCGAGCCCCTATGACAAGAAGGATCTGGAGGTGCTGGAAGGTGTCCAGAGAAGGGCCATGAGGATGAGCAGAGGGCTGGAGCACCTCTCCTCTGGAGACAGACTGAAAGAGTTGGGGCTGTTCAGTCTGGAGAAGAGAAGGCTCCAAGGAGACCTTCTTGTGGCCTTCCAGTATCTGAAGGGGGCCTACAAGAAAGCTGGGGAGGGACTTTTTAGGATGTCAGGTAGTGATAGGACTAGGGGGAATGGAAATTAAAACAGAAATGGGTAGATTCAGATTCGGTGTTAAGAAGAAGTTTTTCACCATGAGGGTGGTGAGACACTGGAACAGGTTGCCCAGGGAGGTGGTAGAAGCCCCACCCCTGGAGGTTTTTAAGGCCAGGCTGAATGTGGCTCTGAGCAAACTGATCTAGTGTGAGGTGTCCCTGCCCATGGCAGGGGGATTTGAACTAGATGATTCTTGAGGTCCCTTCCAACCCTGACAGTTCTATGATTTTATGATACCTTTGTTGTAAGAAACCAGCTACAGAAGGGAAGTTCTAGTTTAAGGGAATTATATGGTTTATAGTCATAGTTGTTTATTTTTGTCTTTGCACAAGATCTTTCAAGGTGCACTATAAAAAGCACAGGAAAAGCCAGCCTTTACTGGAGAGTGTTTGGAACAGGACTGCATGTGTATGGGCACTGTCAAAGTTTTCTGCAGTCTTTGACAATGCTACACGTGGCACCTTTTACTTTTTCATTACAATCATGAACAGTATCTGTTAATGTAGAGTGACTGGAGAATGCAATATAGAAAGAGGTTTATCTGTCTTGCTGAATGACACTTGCTTAACTTTTAATTTCACTTTAATGTATTACAAACTATACTTTAATGATAATAATGTGCTGATCAATCCAGATTGGTCTCTATGGCAAGCTCTGTTTTTCTCATTACTTTCTTGTCTTCCCCATTACTTACCCATTAATCCATGCCCAGATTAGTGATGATTTTTGCCAACAGAGATTTTAGATGCCTTGAAATTACTGATAAAAGTTCTGCCAAAAAAAAAACCCCAAACAACCATGCCTTTATACAGAAATGTGTCTGTGATCTTCCTCCAAGATTGTTTCTTTTCACTTGTTCCAGGGAAAGATCCTAAGAAGTTTTGAAATGGGATAAAAACATACTTCTTAATCCTGACACAAATTTATTTTTCCAAGATCTTATTCAGAAAATAAAGAAGTATCATGTCATAAGCTAAAATTTTGCTCTAGGGGACTAGAAAATTCAGTATGGATATCGTTAAGTTTTTGTGTTAAGGAAAAGCCAAAAGCACAGTTTTTCTTTCCTGTTTGATCTCTGAGTTAATGTACAAGAAGACCAATTCCAGTCCAGTCCTCAGGAGTCTCTCACAGCACATTTTCAAACCTCTGTGAGATAAAGAAAAGAAAAAAGAAAAGGAAAGGAAAAAAAAGAGTAAGAAACATAGATATTAAAAATTAAAAGAAAATTATTTCCTAGGCTGATACCTTCTAGGGTAATATAGAGAATGATGCTTACTGACACATAGAATTTGGTAATTCCACTTGTATTAATATGCTATTGTCCTCTCTATTTCAGTTAATTAAAAAAAAAGACAGATCTGACCTGACAGTGGTCTCCCTGGTGCTTGTAATCACACTTTGCTAAACCTTAACACAATACTGTTTGTTATCACATTTTCTTGGGTTTCCCATTATTTTTCAAGACATTGTGGACAATTGAATGAGAGCTGATAGTAGATAAGATGCCAAACAAGGCTGTGTGAGTTTTTTTCTGGGAAAGCAACAGCAGTGAGAAACCTTCATTTGGGAAGAGTGCTGGGCAAGAGTTTCAGATTGACGTTTAACTGACAAAGTACAAGCTGATGGAGAACTAAGCTGCTTGCAAATGTACAGAGCAAGCCAGAGCTGTCATATCTTTCAAAAAGCAAACAAAATCCTTCCACTGATCTTCTATTCCTATAATCCAACATAGTAAGAAATTGCTTTCCAGTTTAGGTCCTGATGTATTTGCTTGCATCACTGTTTGTAAAACAAATCAAGCAAAAAGTGAGGGAAAAGTCCTCTCTGTTAACCCTCACAGCCTTGCAGTTTTTCCTTGACTAACTACCAAGTTCATTAATCATGTTTGAAGGCCACATATACTGATGTTCTATCAATTTTCAATGTCAAATGTCTTTGCTGCCAACAGGCAAAAAAAAAAAACCAAAAACAACCCTTAATGAATGAAAGAGATTATATACAGAAATAATTCAGCTGGTAAAATGATGAGCAGTGAAAAAAATGAGACCCACTAATTTGAGCTAAAAAGAAATAAAGAAGTTAGTGTTTCTAGACAGTATTCAGAAGATTTCAAGTACGGTTATGGCTAAAGTACTTTTATTATGCAACAAATAGATCCCTACCTGAGACAAAATTAAACACCTAAGAACTAGTCAGATGATGGAAAAATTCATTTTTATTGGTGTGGAAATCGCCAGCATAAAATTTCTTAAACTATACAGTGAATGGCAACTTCACAGGGTGGCTTTGGCTCACAAGCAGTATCTGAGATGTCCTGAAAACTCACAGAACTATTGAGTCACAGAAAAATCTGGTTTGGAAAGGGCCTCTGGAGGTTCTTCTTGTCCAGTCCCTCAAATGAACATCCAGCTACAGCATACTGTTCAAGGACTGGTCCAGATGAGGTTTTAATATCTCCAAAACCTGAGAGGGCACCATCTCTCTGATATCTGCTCCAATATTTCACCATCCCCATGGTGAAAAAATATTCACCAAAATCTGATTTGAATTTCTACTTTTGTAGTTTGTGTCTCTCATCCAATTCCTGCACAGGTCTGAGAAGCTCTGTCTTCACTGCATCATACCATTATGCAGCTGGGGGCAGCAGTGGGATCCTTCAACCCTGCCCCTCATATTTCCATATGCTTCTTCTAGGTATCTGCTTTCTCAGTTCACTATAACTTAACATGGACTTGTGTGTAAATACCAATGGAATGATTTGGATCAGCCAAGAGAGAGAACAAAGTCACAGGATCACAGAAAACATCCAGTTGGAAGGGACCTCAAAGATCATCCAGTTCAACCTTTGATCCAGTACTGGAGGGTCCCAAATGAATGGTCCAAACCATGTCCCTAGGTGCCAGGTCTTTGACCATAATTTGAGACTTGAGATCAAAAACTCTTTCAGAAGCCCCAGGGTAAAAGAGTGAAAGACTGGCCTGGAAGAATGCTGTGCTTTGTGCAGGCAACTGAAGAGGCTCTTGCTGAAGGCACTTGTCCAAACTAAGTTTGCCTGACAATGAAGGCATCTGTCTAATTAGCAGAGTTCCCCACTCTTGGATCATTCTGTGGGCTCTGAATAGTGAAGGTGGCTAGCAGTGAAATGGTTAACTCTGAAACAGAAATTTTAGCAAACAGGCTTTGTGTCAAGAGTATCAGGAGTTCATGAATCTTTGACAGCTGTCACTTCTGTCTGTACAAAGATGTTGTATCCAAAAAGCTGCACCTATAGCCCCAGGGGCTGGAACCTTTCTTTTTCAATGACAGTACAAGCTCCTCAGACAGTTGCAAAGTATGAAGCAGTTTTTGGTGAGAAGGACCTCTAGGGACCTGCTTAGTTGAAGATCAGCAGAATCTAAGGGAATTAAATAACTTATGAAAAAGCTGAATTAAAAATGTGTAGTAGGAAGGATGGCTTAGGAAAACTAATTACAGTGATTCCTGCTGAACTTGGTAACTTTCTCATAAATAAGGGAACAAACTGAAGAACTGAAACCAGTGGGTTGCCTTACTGAGATCTGCTCTAACAAATGACTGTGTAAACTTCTTTTCACTATATGACCAGAGGGTCAGACTGGTCTTATGGCAGAAGGATTTTGAGAAGAGCAAATAATCACTGTCCAAAACACCCCATGGTCATTGCAACAGAACTGTGATCCAGAGAACAAGAGGCTGGTGATCAGCCTAGGGGTGAGGTAATGGAGTTAGGCAATAGCCAGACTGTGCAGCATATTTTTTCTAAGTGACAACTAATGTACAGACCAGTATGATTTCTTCTTCTCCATCTTTCTGTCCCTGGAAAATGACTCATGTGATGCATCAAGTGATGAGACAGTGGGAATGTGACACCAAAGACAGATTTGCCTGTGACTCCAAATTGCTGTTCAGAGCTCTGCAGAGGGAACCCAGGTTCAGGCACGTGGCCAGCAATCACTCAAGATGGGGAAGTACGTGTTGTTCTGATGGAGATACCTCATACAAATTAAAATGGATCCTCTCAACAGCAATTCATCCCATTTAAACTAAACAGGGATTATCAGTTTCTAAAATCATACCAGTCTCCAAGGACGGAGGTGTTTCAAGGTCCCACAATGAACTGAATTCAAAGCTTGCTCACAAATGATTGACTAAAATTTCCAAGAACCTAGTCTCTGAGCTTCCATAAGGATGAGTCCAAACATGAATACAAGTGCAGCGTCCTTGCGCTTCCAAGAACTTCAGAGGAGCTCAGCAAAGCAACTAGCTTATGTACATTTTCCAAATTGTTACCTGAGTTCACTTTAGTGCATCACATCCTGTGCTTTTTTCAGTCACAGTGAGCACAGACCATCCTTGTGCATGATGTTTTATCTGGGCTTACACAGGGACAGCAAAAGGAAGTAATAATGAAAGAGATTCTCCTCTTTTTTTTCTGTTTGAAGTGGGTGAGATACAGCAAGGGTGATTAAAAAGGAGAAAATCTGGCACAAGGAGAGAACTGCTTGTGCCTCTGTTCTCAGTGGAGTTTTGAGTCATTCATGCAGTTCAGAAGCTAGGGAGCCTGAGTGACTCATGCATTGCTAACTATGGAGAAAAAAAATGTTTTTTCTGAAACATTCAAGCATTACTCACATTTTCACTTAATATCAGCTGTTTCTAGTAGCCTTATTCCACCTTTCGAGATTAAGTGCAATTGGTTACATAAAAGACACATTGGGCTCAAGCTCCCTTTAAACTGATGTGCTAAATATGGCACCAGGCACCTTGCCTAGATTATGAAGTATTTTAAATGCCCCTCAGTTCAACATGGAAGTTACTATCTTTAACAGGGTGGAGCTGGGAAAATTGCAAAACTCACATTAGTGTCTTCAAAAGCTCTTGATAACTGCCTTAACCTCTATATTGTGACTTGCTTCCCAAATGTTTGACCAACTGGTAAACACCGTATTTATTACCCACTAATAAAACAATACAATTTCTAGGATCTTTAGTGCTCAAAAATCATGGAACTGTAGAAAAAGTGAAAAAAAAAAAAGAAGTCTTCTGCAGGCTGAACAATCTCATCTCTCTCAGCCTCCCATCATACACTGTGTGATCTAGCCATCTGGCCAGCTTGATGGCCCTTCACTTGGGTTGCATACTTCTCAGTATGGAGGAGCCCAAACTCAGACAAAATGTGTGCTCCTGATGGGATACCACTTCCCTCGACCTACGTGCTAGCAGAGCCTAGTGTTCGCTTGGTCTTTGCAACAGGGGCACATGCTGCTTAAGAGTACTCAGCAGTGACATATATCACATGTCTGTACAGTGTGAGATGGCCAAGAGATATACATGTGTTAGGAGAACTACATATGGTCACACTGTCCACAATATCATGCACTTTGTGGAATATTGTGTAGACTATTTGGTAGATCCTTTGAGTAAAAACAGAAGTCTAACATCATGAAGTTCCTGATTTATTAGATCAAAATGAGTCATTTCAGTTTTAAAGACAAGTGAAAATGATGTAGGCCTTTTTTGTTTTGCAAATAGTTTTAAGGTTTATTAAAAAAAAAAAAAAAAAAAAAAACCACAAACAAAAAAACCAAAAAGTGCTCTGCAAGAGCTGGGTGACATTTTGCACAGACTTTTTGTGAACGTTTACGTAAGGCAGGTCCCTGCTACAAAATTCTACCCTAAAGCAAAATTCAACATTTGTGCTACCTTATTCTAGAAACTTCAATATTTCACTGTGGCCAAGATTTTAGTGTCAATCAAAAGAAAAATGAGCATTTTTCTGGATAATGGGAATACCCAGTTTTGTTAGCAAAGATTACAAAAATAAATAAAACCTCTGTGAGTTCTGCAGTTAAGCCTAATTACAACTCTTGGTGCGTTTGCTTAGATGTCATTCCTTTTTTTTCCCCCTAACAAACAAATAAGTAAATTTATTAAATTTAATAAATATTTTCTAATAGACTTGCCCCTTTTAAAAGTCTGTCTAACATTTATTGAAACAAAAATGTGTCTGTAGTGTAAAACAGTGCTCTGTTCTTAGTGTGGTGATATCCAGTGTTCAGGACCATCACAGGGGAGATGTGGGCAACCCTGGGGCTTAGTCAGGCATGTTCTGGAGTATGCATATCTCAGATAGAGGCAGATGGTTATTTGCTCACTAGAAATATGTAGGTTAATTCCCTAGAGGAATGTATGTATCTTTATCACTTGAGGGAAAATTTGGGTAGAACAACTTCAATGGGAACTCCAGGAAGCGCTGAAAAGCCAGGTCGCAGTTTCCTGTGGACTGAGATGTTTAATATTAGGCAATGTGGTTTGAAGCTGTTAGCCATGAGGTAAGACAACACTATTGCAAAAGGGCTTGAAGATTTGATAAGGTAACTGTTAGGAAATGAATCAAGAATGAGGCAGAAAATCTCATTAAGTAATGAGCAGCGCAACTGTGAATGCAGGATGCAGTTCTCTTTCCCCCATCTTAGACAGCCATGTACTGATTTCCTGACTAAAAGAAGCAAAGTGGCTCAGGAGTCTCCACCTTGGGATACAGGCAGCTGAGGGGCTGTAGAGACCTGTACATCTCACTGGGGTATAAAGAAGGTGGAAGAAGCAAAGGTTCTTCACTGGTTCTCACACTGTAAGAACTAGAGGCTCTCCAGCTGTCAGCAGTTTTGGAAGAAACAAAATAAAATACTTTTTCACACAGTACCCTATAAAATGATGGAACTGATTGGTGTCTTAAAGGTGGAAACCATACAGATGTTCAAGCCAGACTGAATATCTGACCTGTGACTGTGGTTACTAAGCATGAAACTGCAGATATAATCTCCTGCTTAAGAAGTACCCTAAATCCCTCTTTTGGCAGAAGTCACAAAGAAGACAAGTTTTTACATCCCCCTATTTCTGTTTTTCTTCACGTATTTTCCCCCACTTCTCACTATCATTCATGGGGGATCTGCCTTTGAGGAAGGCAGTAATGCATTTTTTTTCTGGACATCCTTGGATTTTTCCTCATCGTAGTCCCTTTTGGGGAATTTCTGTGCTCAGAGGACAGCTATAGAGAGCTCCTCCTGGTTGCATGAGTCTGCCTTTGTGCATAGGGCAGGGAAGAGTGCCTTTCGTAGGAAATGAAAGAAATGACAGAAGCAATGTCTTTTGGGTAACTTGGACCAGGTGGTCACATGAAACCTTAATTTTGGTTAGTGAAAGAGGAAATACTTTCTGGGCAGTCTCACCAGGATCATTTTCTTAGTGCACCACATCTATCCCTCCAGCAAAGGCGGTGGAGCTGCATTTGGGATCCTCACTGCCTGTTGTGGTGGACTCCTTTCACCCACAATGTGCACAATTTCTCTGTGTGTGCGCTTCGGATGTTTCAAAGCCGTAAGTGAAGGCAAAGCTGAATATCTTTGCTAGGGGCAGAACTGGGCTGAGGCAGTGTGGTGGTGCAGTGGAGCAGAGCAGAGCCTGCTGCTGACTGGGTGATGCCACAGGGTTTTATGAGAAGTGACCATACCTGCCAAGGCTGCAGCTGTCCTCCAATGCAGATATGGCATTGTGGAGAGTCCTGTGGGTGAAGGGACATGCTAAAGGAAGGTCTACAGGGAGTCAAGGCTCCTTAGATCACCCTGGAGAAAGCCATCCTTGTAGATGTGGCACAAGAACTCCCTCACCTGTATGGGCCCTCTCCCCACACTGCCAGTAAAGGAAGCTTGTGTCTTTTTGTGTGGCATTGGAAAGAATCAAGTTATCTGTATCTGAGGACAGTCAACACCCCATCCTACCCAGGTGACCAGCGTGGGTGTGGTCAGTGGTGTCTCTCTGTGAAGGTCTCCAGTAAAGGACCTTCACTGTCCTCCCAGCCTCACTTCTGCAAAACCCACTTGATAGCAGTGGCATATGGTGCACTCTGCTCCTAAAGGACCCTTCAGGCAGCTGTGCCATCCAGTGTGACCAGCTCTTGTGCCCTAGCCTCCTCAGTGATTGATGCTCCCTGGGCTCTCGTAGCTGATCAGGCAGTGCTGCCACCTTCCAAACATCATGTCTCACCTCTTTGTCCATCTTTTCTGTTGCTGCCCGGTCTCATCCCACTGCTAAACAGAGATGGACATGATCACAACAGGGACCTGGGAAAGGAGCTGTGCAATGGTCCAGGCTTTGCTTTGTTAAATGCCACCAGGCATGCACTGTGTGGGGTCATAAAACAGGGGAAGGAAGGCATCCCCTCGTCATTGCCAACCTCTCCATCACATTAAGTCTCTGCTTTAGAGTGGAAACTCTGGAGCAGACACTGCCATTTCCTATTAGTCTGTGCACGACTTGGCACAATAAGGTCTTCCTTCGGGGGAGCTATTGAAACCCTCTCTATGCACCCTATACATCCAGGAGGAATCACTGGGGAATTGGCACTGCTGGTTTCAGCCTGCTGCTGCACTGCATGAATAGTCATGGACAGAATCTGCATTCATCCAACAGTGTGGGAGAATGTTTGAATTATAAAACCTGCTTTCATTTAATTAAAAGGGGAAAGCCAACAACAACAACAAAAACCCCCATCATTCATGTGAGATAGTCTTATATTCTTAATTTGCTTTAAATGAAAAGGTTGCTCTTCATTTAGGTTCAGTCTAGAAAGATGAATGATTTGTTTGATCACCTGAGAAACAGGAGATCGTGTTGCCCAGTAGTTTGTTAATGTATTTCAGCAATTAAAAAAAAATAAAACAAAAAAGAAATTTAGGTTATTTATTTTTTTTGCATCACAGTATTTTGACCAAATAAAGGGCTTCAGGGAGCATTTTCATTTTTCTGTTCACAGAAGAAAAGAATCTTACTACTATGGACACTGTTTCTTCCCCTTGCCTTGCTAGACTGTACAACATAGGTGAATCACATTCCTACCCCTCGACTGCATGATGCTTTACTTAGAGGAAGATACTAGGTGAAGGTTTCTGCGTTCCTAAGATATAAAGGTCTGTGGCAAAGTGATGGATGTGTAGGTTTTCACCAGCCCACTTGCTCACAGAGAGACATGTGTCAAAGCTATAGGACATCAGTGGGGATGGTTATGCAGGGGTGGATAGTGGTGGGGGGACACTGATTGTGCCTCAGATGAGACGTACCTCTCTCCTTGCACCAGCCTTGAGCGGGTGTGGCTTATTGGCTTCCTTCATGTTAGGCATATTGCAGGCTACAGGTCCTCTCCTCCTAAGGTAACCCTCTAAATGCATTTTCACCGGTTCCATCTCAAAAGCACTTTCTGGCTTCCAAAAGAGCTGGGGTGACTAGTCCATGCCCTGCCTGCAGGCAAGGAGTCCAGGGAGGGTGCCCAGTCCTGCTTGGCAAGTTGTATATCACACACAAGATGCCCTGATTTGAAAACACCCTTTTCCTTACATATTACCTGTCCAGCTTGGCATTTAGAGCTAAGGAGAGACAACAAGGTCAATGGGCTACAAAGCACGGGCAAACGCAGACAATGACCTGCCCTTGTTGGAAAAGCACTTCATTGGCCTCTCCAAGGGCCCTTCACACTCAGGTGATAATAAACCAACACGTCATCACAGCCTCTCCCTGTCTCCTCTGTCCCATCAAGCAAACAAAACTCAGTCTGGGAAAAGTCGCAGGTTTCTCGTGTTTCATCCCAGGATCTGCACTTGGCTGCTTCCTCCACCCAACCTCCTACTGCTGGTGCTGTCACTGCTCGCCATGCACATCCTGCTGGGATGTTGAAACAAAAATGTGGGTCTTCCTTTGCTGTTGGGAACCTCTGATTTCTAGGAAGTGCCTGTAGTGCCCTTACTGATCACAATCATTCATTGTGGCTTGGGGAGAGACTGCTGCTTTCGTTCTGTGCACTTTATTAAGTAGAAGAGAATTTGGATGAAAACCTCAGATTCTGGGCAAATCTTGGTTTGTGCCCACTGCCTGATGTCCACTGCCAGAGATCCACTGCATCCACTGTAGCTGAACCAGACCAATATTGCTGATGTAGACATGGGATCTAGAGGCACCTCTAGGGTTCTCCCGACTTTGTTCTCCTTCATGGCACATCTTCTGAACATGAGCCAGCAGTGTGCCCAGGTGGCCAAGAGAGCCAATGGCATCTTGGCCTACATCAGGAATAGTGTGGCCAGCAGGAGCAGGGAGGTCATTGTACCCCTGTACACAGCACTGGTTAGGCCACACCTTGAGTACTGTGTCCAGTTCTGGGCCCCTCAGTTTAGGAAAGATGTTGAATTGCTGGAGCATGTCCAGAGAAGGGCAACGAGGCTGGTGAGAGGCCTTGAGCACAAGCCCTATGAGGAGAGGCTGAGGGAGCTGGGGTTGTTTAGCCTGGAGAAGAGGAGGCTCAGGGGTGACCTCATTGCTCTCTACAACTACCTGAAGGGAGGTTGTAGCCAGGAAGGGGTTGGTCTCTTCTCCCAGGCAACCAGCATCAGAACAAGAGGACATAGTCTCAAGCTGCACCAGGGGAGGTTTAGGCTGGAGGTGAGGAGAAAGTTCTTCACAGAGAGAGTGGTTGGCCATTGGAATGGGCTGCCCAGGGAGGTGGTGGAGTCACCATCCCTGGAGGTGTTCAAGAGGGGACTGGACGTGGCACTTGGTGCCATGGTTTAGATAGTCATGAGGTTTAGGGTGACAGGTTGGACTCGATGACCTTTGAGGTCTCTTCCAACCTTCTTGATTCTATGATTCTATGATTCTATGATTCTATGATTCTTCAGTCATAGAATCATAAAATCATTTCAGTTGGAAAAGACCTCATAGGTTATTGAATCCAGCTGTTGACCTAAGACCACCATGGCCACTAAACCATGTCCTGAAGCACCATGTCTACACATTTTTTGAACAACTCCAAGGACAGTGACTCACCACCTCTCTGGGCAACCTATTCCAATGCCTGACCACTCTTTTAGTAAAGATTTTTTACCTAGTATCCAATCTAAACCTCCCCCAGTACAATTTCAGGCCATTTTCTCTCATTCTATCTCTTGATCCAAAGAAGAAAAGACCAACCCCCACCTCACTACAACCTCCTTTCAGGTAGTTGTAGAGAGCAATGGGGTCTGCTCTCAGCCTCCTCTTCTCAAGTGTCTCTATGCTGCCCTGGGAAAGTCCCTGACTAACACTGCACCTACCTGCTGTACCTAAACTCTGGACCAGGAGTTTGTCATGGGATCATAAATTCCTTTGTTCATACTTTTTGTTTTTAAATAATCCACTCCAAATCCTGCAAAGCTGCAAACACTACGCTGTGCCTTCAACTAAAGCATTCGCATTCTCCAGTGCAACTCGTCACATCTAATTCAGGCTGATGTCTGCCATCCTGAGCTCCTTTTATTATTGTCTACTGTGGCAGTTTAGGCTGGGTGCCCCCTGCCACTGCTGCATGAGATACACCTCTGGTGTCCTGGGTGCCCACCCAATAGGGGTGGACACAGGAAGCGGTGTATCTCTACCCATAAATCCTGCTCCCTATAAGGCCATCTGCAAAGTCATTCTCTTCCTCTTTCTTCCCTCTCTGCTCCCATGGGAGATGCTCTTTCTTATCGGGTAATGCCGGGGGAGTATCCAAGGCCTCTTGGGCCTGTCTAGGCCTAATGCCAGGAGGAGAATGGAGGGGGGGCAGTCTCAGACCTGGCCAGCCTGAGACTTGCCTAGCAGTGGGAGGGGGGAAGGAAGAGCCCTGAGGGTTTGGGTAGACCCTCAGGTGGGAGAAGGGAAAGATTGGGAATCTTCTGGGTGCTATGTAAGGGACTCTGTATGCTTTAGGATGTTCTTTGCCACTATGCTGTGTAGTTTTCTGTAGTTTCACCAATCGCTTTTTTTTTCCATTTAAACTTTCCATCACTCTCCAATCCATTTGTGTGAGTGTCATTCTTTTGTCCCTTTCGGGGCAAGAGATGTTCTGGCTGGCCTCAAACCAGCACATCTGCTGTCAACAGGCCCATCTAGAAAGTGTTTCATGTGGTATGCCATACCTTAGGACATGAGGACTTCCCTGAAGGTATCTATTTCTCCTTGCCCAAATGCTGTAGAGTAAATTAATCCCTCCACTCCTGTGCCTATACCATCTCTTCACTGTTTTCTTTTCCTTTTAATTGTACTGTGCCCATATGTAGTGCCCTGACATGTTAACTGGTGAGGTTTCCACAGCACAGACTTTATTTGTGTTTTTACAGTATCTGCTAGAGAAGCTCCTTCAACCTGACCCTTTTCCTGCTACAACACAAACTTCTGTGGTGCGTAAGGGGGAAAGCATGGTCCAGCTGCTGCTGTTTGTGGCCTAAAGTTGCCTTACTTGATCCTCACTGAAGTACAGGCTGGTGTAGCTTGCGTGTTCTCTATACAGTATGCATCTGATAAGAGTGGCTGCCAATGGCTCCATGTCCCAGTGGAGGCCAGTGACAAGTGGAGTCCCTCAGGGATCAGTCCTGGGACCAGTCTTGTTCAACATCTTTGTTGGTGACATGGACAGTGGCATTGAGTGCACCCTCAGCAAGTTTGCTGATGACACCAAGCTGTGTGCTGCAGCAGACACACTGGAGGGAAGGGATGGCATCCAGAGGGACCTTGACAGGCTGGAGAGGTGGGCACAAGCCAACCTCATGAGGTTCAACAAGAACAAGTGCAAGGTCCTGCATCTGGGTCGAGGCAATCCCAGGCACAAGTACAGGCTGGACAGTGACTGGCTGGAAAGCAGCCCTGAGGAGAGGGACTTGGGGGTGCTGGTGGACGAGAAGCTCAACATGAGCTGTCAGTGTGCACTTGCAGCCCAGAAAGCCAACCAGATCCTGGGCTGCATCAAGAGAAGTGTGGCCAGCAGGTCAAGGGAGGTGATTCTCCCCCTCTACTCAGCTCTGGTGAGACCCCACCTGGAGTACTGCATCCAGTTCTGGAGCCTTTATTACAAGAGGGATATGGACATGCTGGAACGTGTCCAGAGAAGGACCACCAGGATGATCAGAGGGCTGGAGCACCTCTCCTATGAGGACAGACTGAAAGAGTTGGAGCTGTTCAGTCTGGAGAAGAGAAGGCTCTGAGGTGACCTTCTTTGTGGCCTTCCAGTATCTGAAGGGGGCCTACAAGAAAGCTGGGGAGGGACTTTTTAGGATATCAGGGAGTGACAGGACTAGGGGGAATGGAACAAAGCTGGAAGTGGGGAGATTCAGACTGGATGTGAGGAAGAAGTTCTTCCCCATGAGAGTGGTGAGAGCCTGGAATGGGTTGTCCAGGGAGGGGGTTGAGGCCCCATCCCTGGAGGTGTTTAAGGCCAGGCTGGATGAGGCTCTGGCCAGTCTGATGTAGTGTGAGGTGTCCCTGCCCATGGCAGGGGGGTTGGAACTAGATGATCCTTGTGGTCCCTTCCAACCCTGACTGATTCTATGATTCTATGATTCTATGATATGTAGTAATAGCTGTTTTCTGACAGCCTGCAGTCCAATCCTGGGGCTGTCTCTCCAGACAGCAATGTCAGGACTGTTACACAGCACTAACGTACCAGCCCTGTTGCTGTGGGTTTCAGGCAAGATAGAGACTGCTGCATGAAAATCTGCCTCTCCTCTAAAGGAGCCAAGTGAAGGATAAAAAGTCATTGCACAAACATACACAAAGCGTCTCCTGGTTCTCTGTTTGCTGCTGTTTCACCCCCAGCCTCAATGTTCATTTAAGTCATCTTGCAACAACACAAGGATTATTGACCTGTGAAGGGGTCTTTCTCTTTTTCTAATCCCAGCACTGTGCAGAACAGGATCTTGCTGCAGAGCACATGGGTTAGTGAACTGTTACAGTAGAAACAGCATCAGTACCAGGGACAATGAACCCCTGAACCAATGTCCATGAGACTGGGCTTCAGAAACATGGGTGGTGGTTCAGCTTTGGCTTCCTGAGGGCATTGTCTGAGAGGTGTTACACAGATGCAAAGAAGCATCACCCACACACATTCAGACTAAAGGCCTTTTGCAGTCTGTGATTCCTAAACATTAGACACAGTTCTTCTACATCTGGCCTCATTTTTCCTGAATTCATACTTTTTCTTTTAACGTCAAATTAATGGGGTGCAGTCTAAGTTCTTGTTTCAGTGAAGCTGTCCAAGAAAGTAACACAAATCCAGGCTGGAAATTATGAGAATGTGTTCAGTGACCAGATGAATAAAGGGTAATTCAAGCTTTCCGCTGAGTAGGTGGAGTGAAAGAGCAAACCATCCTTGAGGATGGTGTATGAAAGGAATAACACAATGTGGTTGCCTGAGATAGCCCAGGCATCGTTTTAGGCCCTATGATTCACATGACATTTGTGCCTTATTCTCAACTTCTCAAATGCCTGTCTCCTACTGTTATTATTTTTAGCTTGGATTTGCCAAAGACAGCAAGGCTGATGTGATGAGGCCACCCATCCGCCTGGTGATCTCTTGGTCCCATCTGTTCCTTCTCACAAAACCCTGTGAATCTGTTGGCCTGTTTCAGTCTGGTGGCAGGATGGAGGTCTCAGAGTACACTATCCTACATATGCTGTGAGGATTGGCTGCACCCCAGGGAAGGACCACCACTGCTTTTGGTGGAGGGAAGGGAAGGACAAATCCAGCTGTTGGCAGCATCTGGGTGGGTGGTGGACATGCACTTACTCACTAGGCAATTGGGACACAGGACACTTGAAGCCTGAAATAACATGTGCTGTCTCTTGCCTGTGGGAGGATGTCCTAAAGGACACAGGGCAGCTGTGCTTGTGCCATGAAAAGGCAAGGGAAAGGAGGAGACAGTTCTCTGGATAAACCAGCCCTCCCCATGCCGGCGTCTCACCGAGCAACACCTACAGTGTAACCCTGGGTGACTCTCTATATAAAGGATTCAGCTCTTGGTGTGTGTCTGATTTTTCATATTAACTACATCCTGATGTGAGCTGTGTGAAATCTCAGATATAAATTTGATATGACTCTTGAAGCTATGCATGCCTGTGTTTATACCGTGCACCTACTTGAACGTGAGAGGAGACAAAAGACCTTTTCAGGAAGCTTTGTAGTCTATGCAGGAGCACAGAGTGATCAGTCCCAACCCTGGATTTCCAGAGGGGCCTGCTTAATCCATTGTCCATCTTTTCACACTGCCAAGGCAGCATTTAAGCATGTAAAAAGATGCTGCGGTCTGGCAGAGAATACAAATTCACATTTAGATTTGTCTTCTGGGGCTGCTCAACCTCTAACACTAACTGCCTGTCTTTGCAGGAATGAGACTGCTCTGTGCAACAGTCTCATGGCTCTGAAAACTTTCAAGACTGTTTGTGGGTCTTCCCTCTACCAGATCTCTTACTCTTAATTTTTTATAAGCTGAATAATCAGGATAAAGCTACATTTCCTTCCCTGCAGGGCATTTCCTTCCTTCTCAGGCCTTTCTGTAGTGCATCATGCATGCTTCTCCTTTTTGCAGGTATGAAGGCTGCAATCCTGCTCTGGTGCTCCCAGGACCCCTGTGTGACTGGCAGCTGATGAAAGGTCCTGCTTTTCATTTTTGTGCCTCCTTTCTTCAAATGAAGTGACTCAACAGCCTTTGCACATCTTCAGCTTCTCTCCCAGATGGAGTGCATCTCATTTCCATGCCTTTTTGAACTTACCAACATCAAGTCCATGAGTTTAACAGGAAATAAGTGCAGGATTACATCCTGGCAAGGACACTAATAGTAAAGGCAGGGCCCAGACAGGGAGCTGCAGAGAAGGACAGCTTGTGCCCCAATCCTTTTTAAACATTTCTATTAGTATCCCACTCTGCCAATATCAGCCTTAGTGTTTTGATGCCTAAATCTTAATTGCAACCACACGATGTACCTGTCAAACAGAGAAACACTTGTCCTGTTTCTGAATATGACTTAAGGTTATGAATTCACCCTTGGCTAAATTGCATGTTTATTCCTAGTGTGAAGCTACGAACTCTGCTCCTGTAAAGAGGAAATCATTACCCATGTCAGCACCCTTGAACAGGGAGGGCCTGAGGAAGGAGAAGCACAAACATCATAGAAAAAAGCACAAGTGTTGTGCTTTGCATCTGTGTGGTGTGGAGCAGAACAGCCCTTTTGCTGCGGCCTGACCTCACAGGCTTCACTGGTTGTCAGAAATGAGCTGCTGAGAGGGGCCCAGAGAGCCTGCTGCAAGGGGAAGTGGAGGGCTGGCTGGGAACACTGCTGCACCCTCCCTCTTGGGTGCTTGCTCAATGAAGAGGAGTCAGGCATGAAGTCACCAGTCTGCCACACAGCTGAGGATTCCCTTCTGGTTTTTGTTTCTGGCACTGCTGGAGGACACACAGCTGCAACAGGTGACATCCACAGGGGCACTAAAGTCCTCTCCTTTATGTGAAAGGCTGGAGGGGCATTTAGAAGCTGTGGGAGTGACCCAACTGAGGTGAGGCTGATGCAGATCCAAACCCTCAGGTCTAGCTAGTAGCAAGGCTGAGGACATATTCCCCACAGGCACACACACAAGTACACGTATGTAACACAAGTATATGCACAGTCACACTGATCTACACAGACAGGTGTGGGCAGCACTCACGTCAACACAAACAGCACTAGAGGCTTCATCTTGTTTACCTCTCTGACTGAGCAGGAATCACTTGGCCTCTCTGCTGCACCATTAACTTGCCTGGTTTCCATCAATAAAGCTCTGCTACAGCTTTCACGCAAGCCTGAGGAATCACAGAATGGTAGGGGCTGGAAAGGACCTCCAGAGATCATCTAGTTCAATCCTCCTGCTAAAGCAGGTTTGCCTAGATAGAGTTTCATAGGAATTCATCCATGTGAGTTTTGAAAGTCTCCCAATAAGACTCCACAACCTCTCTGGGCAACCTGTTCCAGTGCTCCATCACCCTCCCAGTAAAGAAGTTTGTCATGCAGTCCAAGTGAAACCTCCTGTGCTCTAGTTTGTACCTATTGTCCCTTGACATATCACTGACCACCACTGAAAAGAGCCCAGCCCCATCCTCATGACCTCCACCATTAGGATATTTGTGTGCATTTGTGGACACACTAAACTAGCAAACTTATTGAGAGTACACTCTCTTCCTTCATCCAGGCTGTTGATTAATATGTGGAACAAGGCTGGACCCAGTACTGATCCCATTCCCTAAGGAAACCTATTGCTGTTTTGTTCTTTCTGCTATCCCCAGGTCAACACTAGACAATTACAAGTTTTGCATGGAGTTGAAAGCCCATAAAGACTTTTGTACCTGGGACATTCTTGCCTTGACTATCTGATCTTGGTGCTGCCCATGAGAAGACGGATCTGTTTTTCAGCTGGAGAATCTCTGTGGCTCTTGCTGAGATTCAATTTCTGATCATGTGCATGATCCTATCGGTATAGAATCATACAATCATAGAATCATAGAATCAAGAAGGTTGGAAGAGACCCCAAAGATCATCGAGTCCAACCTGTCACCCTAAACCTCATGGCTATCTAAACCATGGCACCAAGTGCCACGTCCAGTCCCCTCTTGAACACCTCCAGGGATGGTGACTCCACCACCTCCCTGGGCAGCCCATTCCAATGGCCAACCACTCTCTCTGTGAAGAACTTTCTCCTCACCTCCAGCCTAAACCTCCCCTGGTGCAGCTTGAGACTATGTCCTCTTGTTCTGGTGCTGGTTGCCTGGGAGAAGAGACCAACCCCCTCCTGGCTACAACCTCCCTTCAGGTAGTTGTAGAGAGCAATGAGGTCATCCCTGAGCCTCCTCTTCTCCAGGCTAAACAACCCCAGCTCCCTCAGCCTCTCCTCATAGGGCTTGTGCTCAAGGCCTCTCACCAGCCTCGTTGCCCTTCTCTGGACATGCTCCAGCAATTCAACATCTTTCCTAAACTGAGGGGCCCAGAACTGGACACAGTACTCAAGGTGCGGCCTAACCAGTGCTGTGTACAGGGGTACAATGACCTCCCTGCTCCTGCTGGCCACACTATTCCTGATGCAGGCCAAGATGCCATTGGCTCTCTTGGCCACCTGGGCACACTGCTGGTTCATGTTCAGGCCCCTGTCAACCAGTACCCCCAGGTCCCTTTCCACCTGGCTGCTCTCCAGCCACTCTGACCCCAGCCTGTAGCTCTGCATGGGGTTGTTGTGGCCAAAGTGGAGCACCCGGCACTTGGATTTGTTGAATGCCATCCTGTTGGACTCTGCCCATCTGTCCAGCCTGTCAAGGTCCCTCTGCAGAGCCCGTCTGCCTTCTAACAGATCAACACCTGCTCCCAGCTTGGTGTCATCTGCAAATTTACTGATGATGGTAGGTCAGTTTGGGAGCAATGTGAAATATAGGAAGGCACATATCACTGGCAACATGCTCCCCCAGCTATGTACCTCCAGCAGAATCCTGAACTGGTTGGAGCGGCATCCCCAGTACCCATTAGTTCATGAAACCCACCAGCAGTGCCCAGCTTCCCCTTGCAGATCAAGGAGGAACCAACGAATTTCTGTTCCTTCCATGCCTGCCTATCCCCAGACCACACACTCAGCTGCTGGCTGGAAGGGCACAGTTTCAGCTGTTAGTTCAAACATGCCCAATTATGCTAGGATCTTACCTCATAGATTTAGCATGTCCACAAATGATATGGGCTGTTTGGATGAACATGTCACTCATGGCTGTAAGCAGAGCAGAAGTGTATCACCTCATCACTTGAATATCTGTCATTTGTGTGGGCAGTGGGAAGAAGTTCTTCACCATAAGGGTGGTGAGACACTGGAACAGGTTGTCCAGGGAGGTGGTAGAAGCCCCATCCCTGCAAGTTTTTAAGGCCAGGCTGGATGTGGCTCTGGGCAACCTAATCTAGTGGAAAGTGTCCCTGCCCATGGCAGGGGGATTGGAACTAGATGATCCTTGTGGTCCCTTCCAACCCTGACAATTCTGTGGTTCTGTGTAATAGGTACGATGGGACCTGGTCAAATCCAGACTGAATTTGTCAATCAACTCTGGTAGATCAAGGGGGCAAGGACCCAGTGATCCACAGTGAGCTTTGCCACTAAGGGAGATCATTTCACTGGCCTACTGGTGCCACTAAGTACCTTCAATCTGTACAAGGGCTTGGATTTATTGAAGATGCTTAATATTGAGAGGCTCAACAGGCATTAGTGAGTAGTTTACACCTCTGGCACTAAGAAAATTCCTTATCAGTTTTCTAAATCTGAATGCTTACAACCACACAGGCAGGGTCCCCTTTTCCTGTTCCATCCCCACCACATGGTAAGGTAGAGTACCAGCAGGGCTCTCTGCCGCAGTGTGGTGACCATAGGGATGGTGCTACATTGTAGGTAGGGATCTCTGCCTCCCCCATAGGTATTGCTGCAAAGAGCTCATTGGTACTTGCCTCACTGCCAGTACTGCTCCTCATGAGACTTCTTGCAGGTGCAAGCCAGTCCACTTTGCAATGGGCTTGCAGTTCTCCTACCTGCCAGCTGCATGCCAGCTCCCTGCCTCCCCTTCTCAGTATTGAGCCTTACTGTCATGGACAAAAGCAGAGAGCTAGGGGTTTTTACCTCTCAGATTAGCTGTGAAAATTCATATGAATATTAAGTTCTGTAAACATCCAATACTAATATTTCCTATGTTGATGCTCAGGTCTATTTCTGGACTTATTTCAGAAATAATTTGTTGTATATATAGCATCCTTCTCCTTCAGTTTAGCAGTCAGGGATAAATTCTGTTCCATACCATCAAGGTGTCCTCTGGTTGCACTTTGTCTTTTTTTTTTTTTTTAATATATGACTGGATAACTTAAATTATTTCTTACAATTTCCAATGCTGAGAGATGAAGCAGGTGAGTAGATTCAGGACTCTGCTTCCCACCTCCTGCCCTTTTGCAAAGCAACTTCCCTGTGCCCAAGCTGCCAAAGTAACTCCCGGGGATGACAATTCCTGCCACTTGACACTGAGTATTTGTTGAAGCCTTTCGTAACAACATGTAAAGAAAGCTCACTCTTGTCTGACATTATGTGAAAAGTGCTGCTATAAGAGAGGGGGCTGCACACCTAAGTGAAGGGTTCCTTTACCCACCAAAGGCAACATGCTCTGCCAGACTGATCAGGGGCAGGAATATGCCCCACTTCTCTCCTTGCTCAGGTGGTACCTTGCCATTTTCCCTTGAGGAACTGCTTTTCAAGTAACTCATCTGTAAAATGGGGATAATCCTGTTTCCCACATTTGTGCCCAAAAGACCCAGTGATGTTTTCCCCAGTATTTTCAGTCTCTGAGGATACCCAGAATCTTGTCCATGGGCTCAATACTCAGCTCCCTCAGCAAGACCTTAATCTCTGACTCGGTGTGGGTGTGACTCAGCTCTGAAATAAGGGTGTTTTTCCACTGAAGGTCTGAAATACAGTGTTTTTCCACTGATAATTTTGATAAGTATAACCTTAAACTGGGCTACATTACAGATGAGAGCCCAAGAACATTTTTAATCTCCTGTTATTTACTTGTAACATCATGAATCACAGTGTTGCAGCGTACACGATATTCCCTGATGATATAATTATGGTCCTCTCTATACACTCTGCTTTCTTAATTCATTGTATTCAACATTCACCTTTTAGCAAGGCGTGCTTTAATTTTCACAGGCACATAGCTCAGTTCCAGACTAAACACGGGAATCGCCAAGGAGACTCCCGGTACAACAGCGGCGTCGTGCCAGCTGTGTATCTGCTGTGCTTGTTGACTTCCCTCTAGCCACTAGGTGGCTACAGGATGGGTGTCGTGAGATGGCTTCTTTGAGCTGGATTTTATAAGTTGTGGCCGGAGCTCCTTTCTCAGCCTTGTCAACAGGGCGTGTTTAGAGGACGAGAAACACCTCTGCAATTGCTGTCGGTTGCTCATTCTCGATGGGGGAGATTTCAGAGTTAAGCGCTGGGCGAGGCAGGGAGCCTTGCCAGTCCACTGACCTCACTGGTGGCCTTAGCTCTCTCCTCAAAGGCAGATTAGGTCAAAAATTGTATATTCCTCCCCTGTGCCTCCACACAGTGTGTCCCCTAAGGACAAGCAGGGGAGGCATCCACAGGGTCTCCAAAGACCCGGGGGGCTGGACCTGTGGCTGTCCAGGGCAGGGAGAAGCCTGTCACCCCCACTCCAGACATAGCATAGGCTCCATCAGGATAAGCAGGGCTCATCTCCATGAGGACAGGCTCACATCCTACCCCAAGGATTGCTGCTCTCAGGCCTTTACAACGGGCCCGGATGCTGCTACTCTGTGCACCCAGTTCTGACTCCAGGCACCTTCACCCTCTCCTGCACAATTATCTCTAGGTCAGTCTCAACTCACATTTCTACCATGAAGCTTGCCAGAAAGGAGAGGGAAAGCAGCCATTCCAGGTCAAGGCTGCATGGTGCCTCACCTGCTGCTAGTTCAGATATCTGAAGCCTCTTGTTGAGTATTTAATCGAGAGGCTGCCATTGATATAAAGGAATCCTGGAGAAACCCCTTGAAACGGCAAACAGCATCACCTCCAGAGACTCCTCTGAGTGTGCAAGCAGGACCTCCTGAGTCTGGGTTGAGCAGGGAGCTGACCTGAAAAGCTTGCTGCAAATTCTGGGGAAATGGCACCTTCTGAGTTAACCTTTGCTCAGCTGTGTGTTGTTGAATAAGCAGCACTCTGACACCCCAGATTTTTACCCCAAGTTTTCTTAGAATTGTAAATTCATTACCTGCTGGGTTCCCAGCCATGCCATAGCTCTCCCTTGGTAGCTATCAATACAAAGATATGTCCATAATGTGTTTCTCTCTGTGCAATCAAACCTTGTAGGGATGATGCCAGCAATTTTCCAGGCTTGCCCCACCAACCCGGTTCAAATGACACCATCTGCTGCTGCATCACTGAGGGGGCCACAGACACGACCAAGGTGAGTAAACACAGCACAGGCTGATCAGCAAACAGCCTTACAGGTGCCTCCCCATCACAGAACACATCCTACAGAGCTTTGGATTTTCTTTTGTTTCCTTTCTCTCTTCTCCCACATCTGATTTTCATACTTATGAACATGCAAATGCAACAGGGAAATTTAGGAAATCTGTTACCAAGGCAACTGATTAGGTGGCAATGCAATTACCTTATTATTTGAAAGTCAGGATGCCCTGAATTGCAATAAGCTCCTACCAAAAGGGAAGATGAAAATTTTCATAATACTTGCCCACTCAAAGGCAGCATGGTCCTAAAAATGACTTGCCTTGAGAATACACCAAAAGTACAAGAAGCCAACAAAATCTGTCTGCTTTGACTATAAAAGGAGCAGAGACAAAATCTCTTCACTTTACGCTATCAGGACTGGGGAGAGGACAGCTCACTTTCAGCAAGATGGTCCATGGGAAAAAGCATTCATGGACCCAAATGTTGTAGCTGAATGCAGTGATACAGATGACGTTGGATCAGTAGCAACTGTGTTTCCCCAAAGCAGTTGATACAGGTTAAACTTTTCTGAGAGATCATTTTCCTGCAGTTGAGCCTTTCCCCAGTTTGACCTGTGTTGCTGCCTCTCTGCAGCTGCACAGGTGGCATCTGACATGGTCATTTTGAACAGCATCAAAAGCAAAAACTCATCCAAGACAAGGCCTGTGCAGTGAGTTTGATTTTAGACAGCATCTTGTAGATCCTGAGCTGTGTGCATGGCGTCAGTTAGGCTAGGAAACGTGGGCACTGTGTATGCAGCCAGTAAAGCTGGAGGTGATGGTGTCCAAAAACACTGCGCAGAAATACTTTCTGAGGCACCAGGCTGCAAGAGAACTGCAGAAGTCATGATGATGATGATGCCTTTATCGCCTAGCCCAGCAGTTTCGCAGAGCCAGCCCAGTATTCAGAAGGTGCTACAGCAGTGACTGCGCCTTTGATCTCCAGAGATGATGTTTTTACTATCCTGAGGATTCCTTTCTCTTCCAGCTCCTAGCTCTTGTAGTCCTGGCCACCTCCTGTCTTCCAGGTGTGGTGCTGAGAGGGTGACAGAGCTGCCACTAAGTGTGGGTCAGGCAAAAACAATTGCTTCTGCAGGACGGTTAATCTCGCAAGTGGTGCCACAGTTCAGGGTGAATTCATCCTGGGGACAGCAGCTGACCTGAAAACACAATATACGTTGCTTTTCCCTCTCTTTTGGGAAGATTCTTTACAATACTCCCCAAGAAACACAGAGCAGAGATCAGTAGGGCTGGAAACATCCTGAGATCTCTGTGGCTTGTGCCAGGAGAGGAAAGCTACTCCATGATCTTTTTGCACCATCTGAAATGGAGCCTGTGTTTGGCTAAATCCTCTGTCTCTGGAATTTAATTTGCCACCGAACTTTCTTCTCTTTGGCACCAGGTGAAGCCTCCAGTGTGAATCTTCCCTTGCCTGCAGGCTTCTTGCAGGATACAACGGGCACCTGGCTTCAGGATGCCCCCAGATCTCCTGCCCCAGGGCAGGACTGGCATTGCCTACCTGCCATGCACTGTGCTTGGGGTGTGTGTGTATGCAGTTCTGTGCTTTATGCAGTGATTTCCCAGGGGGGCAGGAAGGAGAAATGAAGAGTAAAATGAAATTGCAAACCCACGTCTGCTCTGTGGGACAATGCTCAGATAATATGAATAGCAACAGAGACGAGGCAACCCCCCACCACTTTCTAAATAGAGCCAGGAAGCATATGCAGCACTAGTAAAACTAAAATGATCATCACCTGCCTCTTGAGGAATTCATACACTTCTGGATTTATATTCCTGATCATAATATACTCTGTTGGTGTTTCCTTTTCTTTTTCTTTTTTTCCTTCTTTTTTAATAAATACAGTATCTTGTACCACCCTTTTACAGTGGGACCACTGTTTTACAAGAGATTGTAGCTTGACTGCAGTCAGTCAGTATCTATATGCTGAAATCCGTACAGTAGATGATGCCACAGGAAGGTTCCATGTAAGAAACAGAAGTGAAAAAGTGATGAAAAGTGCCTGGGGAAGGGACAAGGATGGCTAAGGCAAGTCCCATGTGGGCCGTATCCTTTGTGTTTGTTTCGCCCAGGCAGACCCTGGGCATTCAGATGAGATCCCCTTAATGTCTCCACTTCTCAAAGACCCCACATTTCCACCTGCCCTGCACAAGGCTCTTTCTGAAATGGCTCTTCTCTGGTAACATCCTTGCTGAATCATGTAGACATTGCAATATGTGAGAAGAGAGCAGCTGAGCCTCATCTTTGCTCTGTGCTGCCCAAAATAGATAGACCTAGAGGCAAAAGCAGGGATGTCTCCTAGCTCCCTGAAAAAGGTCTGTTGACTTCGGGCATTCCCCATGGTGGTGTATTGAGAGCCTTATGTTGCTTTATGCTAGAGCAAAAGGATGCAAGGACTTGACAGTGTTTCCCCTCCGCACTGTGCTGGGAGGCAGAGCAGCAGGGAAAGAGGTTCACTGGTGCTCTCCAGTTGTGCAGGGGTGCTGCACACATCTGTCATTGGCCTTAGGGACAGCTAGGATAGCCACCAAGCCCCTGGTGCCCAGCTGTGCTTCAGGCACTGCATATTGCTGAGGAGGCTGAGCACCCCACCACCAAAAACTGCAGGCTACCAGCACAGCTCAGAGGACCACCTCCATCCCACAGGCCATATGAAATTCCAGGCACAAAACCAGTTTAATGCAAGTCTCTCCAAAATGGTGGAATGCTGGTTGACAGTCAGCTGAACATGAGCCAGCAGTATGCTCAGGTAGCCAAAGAAGCCAAAAGCATCCTGGCCTGCCTCTTGATTTGTGTGGCCAGTAGGGCCAGAGGAGTGATTGTGCCCCTGTTCTTGGCACTGGCCTGGCCGTTCCTTGAGTACTCTGTTCAGTTTTGGGCCCCTCATTACAAGAAAGAGATTCAGTTGCTGGAGTGTGTCCAGAGAAGGGCATCCAAGCTGGTGAAGGGTCTTAAGGGTCTTATGAGCAGCAGCTGAGGGAACTGGGGATTGTTTAGTCTGGAGAAGAGAAGGCTGAGGGGAGACATCATTGCTCTCTACAACTATTTGAAAAGAGGTTGTAATGAAGAGGGTGTTGGTCTCTTTTCCCAAGCAACTAGTGATAGGGCAAGAGGAAATGGCCCCAGGTTGCATCAGGGGAGGTTTAGACTGGATATTAGGAAATACTTCTTTACTGAAAGAGTGGTGAGGCATTAGAACAGGCTGCCCAGGGAATTGGTGGAGTCATCATCCCTGGAGGTGTTCAAAAAACATGTAGACATAGTATTTTGATACATGGTTTCGTAGACCATGGTGGTGTTGGGCTGACAGTTGGACTTTTCCCAACCTTAGTGATTCTGTAATTCTTTGATTCTAACTCCTTCTCCTTTTCCCAGTCCAGTTCAAACTCCTGCCCTCACACAAGTCTCCTTAGCAAGTTGTTCCCTTGAGCTGTAGCTGCAGTGAAAAGTTCACTTCTAAAGCCACTGGGTTTTTTCTTCCTAGAAGCAAATGTGACTGGACTTTTTTGCATCCTTCCTGGGCAACACTGATTTTGGTTCAGCTCAGAAGGGTTCTGTGGTGCCTCAGTAGAGCCTCCCAAGAAGATGGAGCTCCCTATAGAGTCCATTTAAGTTTTCTGCTTTTGCATATTTATTTTCCTGATTGTAACATGCTTTTATGGCCAAACAGAATTGAAGGATGCTTTTAGATAGAAATAACTTTTTTTTTTATTGAAGTAGGTGTGGGGTTTTTTTATTCATGGCAATAATTAGGGGCTAATTATGCTGGTCTGTCTTCTTCCAGATTTTCATGCTCCTGTAACAACTTCCTTATGCAGATGGAGCCCTGTTGAAACTCAGTCTGAAGGATACTGTAAAATTCCACACATATAAGATTTTTATGTGCTTTTTTGTATTACTTCTGTGCCAGATCTGAACTAAGAGTGAGTAACACAAATCCACAATCATTGAAATATCTGCCAGTGATGAGCCCTTTACACTTTCTCATGCTCATCTCTGTCTTTTCTGTAATGTCACTTGTTCCTCTGTTTTTTAATCTGGGAGTTGTAATTTGCACAGGGCTTTTATAACAGAGTTTTGCACAACATCATGAGAACTTTCTGTAAGAAAGTGCTACATGAATACAATCACAGAATCACAGAATGATTGAGGATGGAAGGGATCTCTGAGGTCATCTGGCTCAGATGTAGTCCATGAAGCCTGGCCGGTAGATCAAAAGTGTGATCCTGTTCCTGTCAATGTAAATCAGGAGTTAACATTTCCTGACAAATATAGAACGCAGACTTAGGGTTAATGCTGGGTTGATTTGTTTTGGCGATGTGCTTGGACTGGAAGGCAAACCCCAGAATTCCCCAGAGGATCTCAGAAGCAACACTTCACCTATTGCCTGGGGATCTGGACTTCCAATGTGAATAGGACTGATTTGTCTTGCAGAATATGAACTTCCATTTTGTGCAGCAAGTGCAATACTACTGACTGACAGAGAGAGAGAGAGAAATGCTCAGACTGGGTGGGACTGCCAAAGTGCATCCCTCCACCGAGTTCCTTGCCATCTGCAAACTTGGTGTGGGTGCAGTTCAA
Organism: Indicator indicator; assembly: GCF_027791375.1. NCBI lineage: Eukaryota > Metazoa > Chordata > Aves > Piciformes > Indicatoridae > Indicator > Indicator indicator. The sequence continues at coordinate 30,708,904 of NC_072010.1, forward strand.
CCCCTTCTCCAGGCTACTGAGAGGTATTCAACAGGATGCTTACAGAAAGTGGGAAAACATCTGAGCATGGACAAGAGGTCAGTCTGAAGTCAGGAGGTGCGTCAGTGTAGGGAAGGAGCAAACCCAAGCCAGGACCTGAGGTAAACACAGCCTGGCTGAGAGACTGCCCGTTACCTGCACATGGCAGCAGCACGTTCATCAATTGCTGGCAGCGGTGCCAAATCCTATTTTCCAGGTCATCAGTCTTACCAGTTGCTGTAAAACATTATATAACTCAGTTCCACTTGATATTCAGCCTGCATCACATCTCTGAAAGGCTTAAACCAAAGATCTGGGCAGATTTTGCAAAATCAGATCCAGCTGTGAATGGGTACCTCAAGATTTTCTTGCCGTGGCTTAGTGCTGCTCTACAGCCCTGCAGCACCATGCCTCATTCACATATGCTATGCAAGGGCATCATCCCAAAAGCCTACTAAAGCATTCTGCCAGGCTTAATGTGGTGGGCTATCCAGTAAAATGTCTGAAAGAAGCACATATATTAAGGTGAAGGAACAAGTTACTCAGCTTTGCTGTAGCTTTTTGTAGCACTGAGCCTATAGCAAGACTGGCATCAGCCTGCAGCGCCCCAGCTGTCTCCTCTGTCCTCTGCTGATGAGAGAAGCACACAGACCAGGGTCAAGACTAAGCAGGGATGATATGCTCAAAAGAGCTCTTAGCTTTGAAACCCTCATATAAGGCTGTGTGCCATTACAGTGCATTTCCCAGTGCAGCCGTTAGGGCTGCCACACAGTCATGAGGTCACTTTTTTGCTCTCTGCATCAGCTTTGCCTAGAATATCAATTCACATCTGTTCCTGGTCCTCCATGTGACCCACAGCTGTCAGCCCAGTATCACTCAACCTCAAAGAGCTCTACAGTTCTTTGCATCACTTCTCCATGCTTTTCGTATTTGGAAATTTTGCAAAAGGCAGAGGACAGTTGCAAGATGGGACAGTCCAAGAGGTAAGAGGAAAGCGTTACTAAGACAAATTACAATGGTCTTTGAATGGAGGGGGAAGTTGACAAATAGGAAAGAGTGCAAAAAAACCAGGATGGGGGAATGGCACAGCTGCCCCTTATGCACCTTCCCAAAGGCAGAAGGTTTGCCCACCTTGAGGCTTATATCAAGCCTTCTTGCAGCTAATAACCATCTACGACCATAAAAGTAGGAACAATCCCAAATCCTCAGACCCCTCTGTGCAAACTGCATTGCTGCCTTTTTGTTTTCCCAACATGCCAAGTAGGTGTAACAACTAAAACCAGCAGAAATCACCATGGGGCTGCTAATGCAATTCTCTCCTACAGGACCAGCTGGGTGAGGGGATCAGCCACACCTGACAGATGTGAGTCACTTTGCCAAGACAACACTCAGATCTGGCGGAGATGAGGGTCATGGCTGGCCCTGCCTGGAGTTTGGATCTGGCTCCTGTTCACAAAACCCTTCCTGCCTGCTCTCTGCTAGCATTTAATATCTGTGCAGTTCATGCTCACAAATGCTCCAAAGCCCCAGCCGGTCACCATGGGCTAACTCTGCATTTAAATACTGGGGGAGGGGGGGAGGAGTAAATACCACATGATGTGTGTAGGATAAGAAAAACCACTCTTTGCCTTGGGTTGGTTAGATGGGTGACTAGCTGGTATGAATCACAAACGTTACAGTCCAATACCTAAGCCCAGCTTGTGCACGGTGCTAGGGCACATGGCTGTGTTCCCTGATTTGATGGCTTATTTAACTAATCAGCACAGCAGGAGCAGTTCATTTCAACTATTCCCGTAAATGAGAGGTCTGTAATTTGCACATGCAGCTGTAATAGTTGTAATGCTTCATTCCTGCTGCGCTTAGTTACATAAACCATCTAGTCAGAATCAATACTTATTTACTGTACCTAATCAACATGGTTTGAATCAGAAACATGTGGAATTTGCATATAAGCTGAGCCACCAAATTTTCCCTCAGGTACCCGTATCAGAGGGTTTCTTAATCCCTTCAAAAAGGCAGGAGAAAAGCATGTAAAAAGCAGTGGAATAATAAATAGTCCACATGAAGGCTTTGCCAGCTCTTTTCATGGGAAATGCAGGGATTTGACATTCATAACAAGAGGCTGCTGGAAACCACAGAGGAAATCCACAAGATCAGCCTCTCCTCTGCTGTAAAAACTTTGACTAGTAATTTCCAGGCAGCTTTCAATTACCATTGGATGGACTCTTGGGCTGGAGGCAGAAGGAGGAGACAAAGATCTACATTTCATCACAAAGTCCAGAGGTGTTTGCTAGCTCCCAGGGTGAACATGGGTTCATGAAAACTTTGGTGCAATGTCAGGGCTCATACATGGAAGCCAATGAGCAACACTCCTAGGGGAGTCTTAATTCAGACATGATCAATCATCCTCATTTCTTACCTGATACCTAAAACACAGGAGTGATCCTGTGATGTCTGCCTAAGGAACCTGTGTTCCTAAGGCTCACCATGTGACATGCTGCTCCTCTTTGTGCACATTGAAGGCTGAGCTCTTGCTGATGCTGATATTAGCAGTGAGCAACAGATTAGTAGATGGTTGACCACTTATAGCCTCTTCTGTCATCCTCCTTAAAATGCTGGCCAGAGTGTACCCTGGGTGTTGATGGGATGAGCTGTTCTGAAGGTAGGGTGTGTTCTGTTCTCATGGGCCATGAAGAAACCAGAGCTCTACTGAACCAGCTCTGGCAGGTTGGCAGTCAGGATCTACCTGCCTTCCTCTCACAATGTACAGCTGAAAAGATTAAAACAACATAGTGTCCATTTCAAAAAAAATTGGGCAATTTTGATTCCCAAGATAATTTCCCCTTTTTAAGCAGCAGAGGGTAGAGGAAGGAAGTCAGAAAGGAAAAGGATTTAATCTCCAACAAAGCATGTTTTTGAACTCCCAGTTCTCAGACAGGTTTGCCTTGTAATTTTTTTGTTTTATTTCAACTCAGGGTTAAAAAAAATAAAATATTTTCCTAGAGGAAAGCATGGCCAATTTGTCACAAACATGTTTAATCAGAGCAGATGGAAGGCAAAAGCTGGTGGTTGCTGTGAGCTCATGTTCCTTTGAATGGTACATCTGGGTTTATCTTCCAGAGCTGGCTCCAGGCTTCACAGTGGTCTACACAAAATTGAATTTCGGTGCCCAAAGGAGGCAGATGAAATGAGATTGCCTGGGAAAGTAGGTTTGCTGTCCTGGCTTCCTTCAACTAGTAGAAGAGTTGTTTCCACTGAGGACTGCCTAGTGTCCCAGTACAGCCCTTGCTCCTTTGGGAAAGGCAGGGTGGGGAGCTCTGCTTTTGATGGTGCCAGATGCTTGTCAGGGCATTTTTGAGTTGAACACCCTGCTTAGCCCATCTGCACTAAAGACAGGCACCTGGCCCTGTTTTCAGTGCCCCAACATGTCTGAGATGTCTGCTTGTTGTGGCAGAGGTGGCACACACCACTGGGCAGCAGGTAGGGGCCAGTCTAGTTCACTGGGGCATCTAAAATGTTTACCTATTGAGCCTCTGCTTTTAAAACAGGGACAAAAAGAAGACCTTTCCTGGCAGGGAAATTGCTGGTGGTGGTGTCCTGTATTTGGAAAGCACTAAGTTGTGTGGAAGGAGCATGTAGACTCAAAATGATGTATGAAATGTATTTGCTGTCTTGTTTTCCCTGAAGCAGAGTACCTGCTCCCTGCTCTTTGCTGCATGATAGAGCAGAATGCCTGCATACTGCAGCACCAAAATAGCTTGCAAAACACTGCCCTTTAGGCATCAACTTGCTTCATGAATTTCCTTCTTTGGTTCTTGCAACAGCACTAAAGGATTTTATGACAAATGTGCCAGCCAGCTCCCCTAGGCATTGCCCTAAGCAAGCTAAAATGGCAGAGCCCCAAAAAACAGTTTCACACAGCAGATGCCCATTAGGCTTGAGGGCTATCCCAGCAGAAAAAAGGCAGTGCCCCTAATATCAGGGTGGGTTTCATCCCCAAGCTACTGAAAGACTCAAGAGGGCAAAATCATGGCTTCTGTACCACCTGCTTTCCCCATTAAACCTTGTTGAGATCTTTTCCTTAGCACAAAGTATGTGAGTCTGTAAGGCAAATGCAAGACCTCAGTGAGCAATTGTGGTTACCTTCTAGGAACAATTTTAAGACTGGCATATAGAATACTATGGCCCAGGGTTAATTTTTCGGTTATTGGTTTTTGTTGGTTTTTTTTTTTAGTAAAAAAAATCCTATGAGGTACCTGAAATGAGTCTTGCAGCCCTTTTTGCCCATGACTGCAGAGCAAGTTGGAAATAGGCTCCAAAATTCAACAGAAAATCTTCCAGAGCCTGCGTTGTTAGCAATAATTGCACCATGCCATTTGGTTGCAGCATGCTTTTCACAGCATCCTGTAACCTGAATGCATCTTCTATCTGGGCTTCATGGGATGACAGACAAAAAAAGAATAACTCAACCATTCCTCAGATCTTGGCTTACTCTAGAACCCACAGTGCATAAACCCTGCGATCAAAAGAAACAGATTTAATGTGAGCTCAGAGAATATCACACCACCAACTGCTTTTTGAACTTTCCAGGATCTTCCTTGATGGCCTCTGCCTGAGTTTAAGGAAAAATTCTGTGCAGCTTAAGATAATCGAACCTCACTTTGGGCCCCAAAGGATCCCCTCCCTTAGGATATATATAAACAAGTAACAATCCAATTTTTCCTCAGTACATGAGTACAGAAGAGGCCTGCCCTGAGCAGCCTGGCTGTGCAGGCATGAATCTTCAATGCAGACCAGAAGGTACCTTGCCTTTTGTTCCTCTCCATTTTCAATATTGGCAGATGATCTTCTGCAGTTGTCAGTTTTGCAGGGTTACAGATTGCCACAGGCAGATACCACTTGCTTAAAACACATTGTGGCTGCTGCTGCATTTGCTTTTTGACTTTGGCCTGGTGAATTTCTGTTTTGGCTTTGGTACTTTGTCAGGAAGTTTCTGTTCACAAAAATCTGTGTGTAAGGAGCTTGTCACCCTCTTTGACTTGTGCGTGGAGGCTGGCAGAATAACACGAATGTTTACCTTGTCATTTTTTGTTTCACTTTAAATGTGTTTTCAGGTTTCATTACTTTGTGTCCATGAGCATGTCAACTGACTGAGTGGAAGTGGATAGGCTGATAGCTGGTATTAGCTCTGGCCTTCTTAACCACCTCACACAAAGCTCAGAAAGCTTCCTCCAATTCATGATAGAAAAATATAAAAGAACAACCTAAAATAAATATAAAGATAATATTATAGTTATACCTATAAATAATATAAAATAATATAATATTTAAAAATTACAATGACCATTTCTCTGCCGCTTCTGATACATGTCTGCACACAAGCATTTGCCATATGGGAACAAGGCTGGATAAAGTTGCAGTGTAAACTGAGGCCCATTCAATTCTTAGTCTTCTACATCTCCCATGCTCTTGTTCTGTTTCCTCCTGGTGGGACAATCATCCTCCTCCCTTCATCAACCCTCAAGACATTTTCCTCATGAGTAGGGCTGTGCTCATCACAACAGGGAATGGGAACCCTCAACCACACTTGCCAGCACAGCCTGGATTCCCTGTAGGGCATGAAATGCTCACCAGGAGTGATGGACTCCATCCCTTGAGGGATCTGAGACAGCTTAAGTGAATGTGAACCATGAACACGTTGAATAGATGCCCTTTAGAATAATCAATAAAAATACTGGGGTGAAAAAGAAACTGCAGAGAATGATATTCTCCACAGAGTTCCTCCTGTATCTGTGGGTGACCATCCATGTCCAACTTGCCCAGGTTTGCAGCAGGCTGAGATATGGGTCTGGGAGCAGAAGGCACTTTGTAGCTCTGGGGGTGTTCATTGCAGTGAACCCCACGATGGGTCCAGCACTAACCAGCAGAGGGCAATGCCAATATGTATTTTACTCATGCTGAAAGGATGCAGGATTTCTTGCTCTTAAATCCAGCAGGTGGAAGGTAAAGAGAGGACACATACTGGGACATAACCTGACCAGCATCAGAAAGACAATATTCTCAGCCTAGGTCCTTGTTTCCTCACCCACCATGGCCATCACAATGCAGTGAAGCCCAGCTCTCAGCAAAGGCAGCTGCCCCCCATTCACTGCCCCTTTTGCCCTGGCACAGTGCAATTATTAAATAGTCTGCATGACAGCTTCCTTGTGCAGCTGTCTCTCCTGTATGTTAGCTGGTTTGTTATCATCCCAGTAAGAAAGGCACTCAGACTCTGTAAACTATAATTTAAAATGCTATTTATTTGGCCTAGGAGTATAAAGAAAGAGAGAATAGTATAGATAACCTAACATCCCTTTAGATGCTGTCCTGAAGGGTCAAACCCAAAACATGCCCTAGCCCAGACAATAGGCTAAGCACCCGTGAATGTGCTAACCTGGTCAGTTCCTGGGGTCCAGATGGTCCAGGCAAAATGTATAGCATGTGTAATTAACCTTGTAAGCACCTGTGACTGTGCAAACCTGGACACTTCCTGGGGTCCAGATAAACATGTACCATGTGTAATTAACTTTGTGACATAGCCATGATCTCTGTGTATGCCCCTGGCCATGTTTGGGTATGCCCCATCCTATAGGTCCAGTTATCAGGTTTCTGTGTTACCACAGGGCATTATTTTTCTTGAGACAGTATTTAAACCAGACAAGAAGTCAGGCAACTCGACTTGTTCAAACCCAGACTGCAACAAGAGCCAAATGCTGTTGGAGTTGCAGCTGAAGGGCCTGCACTAGCCAACCAACTACACCTTGTTCTCACCCAGCAAGCAACAAGAGCCAAACATTGCCCAATAGCAGCTGAAGAACCTGTCCTAACAGGTAACCACTACACCCAGGCCTCACACCTGGACCAAGGCAGAAAGGGGAAAGCTCCAAGAAAACTGAATCCCAGAAGAGCCACGGAAAGACTACAGCCCAGTGACAGAGCACATGAGAGAGGGGCCCCCTCTAGTCCTCTCTGAGCCAAGCGAAAGCTCCAGACCATGAACTGGGCATGAGAGGAGAGAGGCTCCCAACCCTCTCCAAGCCAAGGGCAACTCGAATTATAGTCACAGCATCTGGGAAGACACCGGACAGAGGAGCAAGCTGTGAGTCCCCGGCTAACCTGACACAGAATCCCATTTGTGGGAAAACTGCAGATTGCAGAACCTTTGTTTCCAATTTGAATGGCTGTATTGGAAATTCTCAGATCTGTGCTTAAATCGTTTAACTGTCTTCATATGAGGAATGTAATACCCACAACCGAATAAATGAACAGGATGGCATGCACACCCTGACAGCAGAAAGGGTTACCCCTTTATGGTCATTGAAACTCTTACAGGATTTTCTTACAAGAAAACAATGCTGCTCACCATTTCTCCTATCCAACAGACAGGCTGTTCACATGAGAACTTGTTGCTGCACTGCTAGATAAAGGCAAGGCCATGCAGGTGGCATAATTGTGGTAGTGCCTACAGGATCCCCTGCTGCAATGACCTGTTTGAGTCTGTCCTGCAATGCAGTGTGGCATAGCCCTGGAGCCAGCCAACCAACTCTTCCTGTCAGGACCATCATTACAGGCACTGTCTCCACTCTCCCTGGTCTCCTGAGGACTAGTCATCATGTTGGTGTTTGGGTTTATCCTACAGCTTCAGATACAGACAGCCGAAAAATAAGCCTAGGAAAAAATCAAAGCATTTAAGAATGTTTTTATCTTTTAGTCTTTTGCACAACAAAGAGCATTATATTTCTCTGGTATGCTGATCCAAGTTTTTAAATAGCTGTTTTCCCTCTTGACAAAGCAGAATGGTATCAGTCTGAAAGATACTCCCTTTTATCTCACATTTCTGCCAATAACCATGTATATACCTATATTTATTTCTATCTCTCTATCCATGACAGGCGAGAAAGCAATTCTGGCATGAATATACTTGTTCACATGCCAAATCCCCATTTGCTTGAATAAAATTCCCTGTCCAGACATCTGGCTACCCATCCACACAACTACTCATTCATCCACACAAGCAGAAAACCCCACAAAAATATTTGCAGAAAAACAACCAAAAAGAGGTTGCACAGAAAAAGGGGTACAGTCGCAACTATAACGAATTGTAGGTTAAAAAGAGAGATATTTTTAAGTGTTGGGGGTTTTTTGGACAACTAATCTCTGATTTATGCTGTATGCCCAGTATATTTTTGATGGGAAAATTATATAGATAAAACACATAATTGTTGGCTGAGTTGATTTAAAAATATGTTTTAATGCTGGTATCTACCTTCTGAAATGTTAGGAAACAGAAAAAAAATAACATGGAAAGATAGTCTGCTGAAATCTTTCATCTGGTGTGGGTTTTTTTCAGGCAGGTATATTAAATAAAAGGAAGAGATTTCTGCTTCCTAACAGAAGTCATGCAGGTAAGAAAACTAGATGAAGTCTTGTATCATGGACAGAAGAGTAATCTTTACCCTGCTCTTACAGCTCAGTTGCTATAACTGAAAGCGGCTGAGCTTGCCCCAGAACACTGCTGATCACCTTGGAGAGCAAAGGGCTTGGCAGCAGATATCTGTCCATCAATCTTCCACTGTTGCTGAAATTAGTTGAGTTTTCCAGCAACATTATTGAATTTTTATCCTAGCCCAAGCCTATAACAATGAGGAGGATGAAACTGTGGGCCAAGTGGGAGAAAAGAGTATCTTGATGACAAGATAATTTGCTCAGACTTCCCTGGGATGTGAGTCATTAGGGTTAAGATGACACTAGCAAATGTTGGAGGAAAGAGTTCTTCAGAAATACTCAGGTAGGTTATCTGGTTAAATATTCCATTTGCAACTTCTATGAAATGGATGCAGAAGAGATTACACAAAATTAACATATCTGAGCTAAAACATTAAATAAGACTACATATTTAGTCCTTCCTGTGGTTTTGGCACCACTGGCCAGTAGATTTTACTGTGAAGATATTAAAGATATACCTCTTCTTTCCACTTGACACACATTTGCTTTTGTTTGACTGGTTACAAGTTTCTTATAAAATATGAGATACCCCAAGAACACTGAAACAGTGCCACATAAATGATGTTGTTATAAAATTTAACATTTGTGCAGTATCCTTTGCCTTCTTCCCTGCCTCCCTGCACATCTCGATTTCTTAGTCTCACCTCCTCTAAAAGCAAGAACAAAAAGAATGATATTACATACACTGCCCCTCACTTCATCTTTGCTCCTGAACTCCTATCTCGGCTTGTCAGGTTTTGCCTTGCCACCTTTCTGCTTTTCTAGCAGCTCTCCAGCTCCTTCACACAACTCTGAAAGCTTCTTTCCATTTGGGTGGTCTCTGCTTCTCCCTTGGGTCCAGAAGGATTGGGAGGAAGTGTGTGACAAACAGCAAGTGAGGGAGCTTGGTGGTGGAAATTTTCTCCGTCAGCTCCTTTGAACCTTTGCTGGGAAGGGTCTTGGCTGGGCCAGGCAAGAAGTGTTTACAGGCATAAGACTACATAGAAGGAATCATCCATCTTGTTTAGGCCTATCACAGGGATCATTCCTACCAAAAGCAGCACAGTCCATGCCACGCTCCTGAGATTGTGCTGCTCTCTTACCACAATAGTGACTCAGGTCACTGTTAAGGTAAGTGATCAGTGCTTAGATTTCCTTGTGGCTCTGTTATCATCATTAATTTAGAGGTGGCTTCATGTGCTCTGTGACAGCTGTGAGCATCACTTTTACCAGTCCCCAAGGTTTGTGTCCTGCCCTGGGCTGCCCTGGCTCGGGTTTTCTTACTGCTTGAGGGAGGATGGCTCATCTGTTGAAGCTCTGGCACAAAATACATCAGAAGGAAAGCAGAAAACCCCACATGTGATTAATTTCAGTGGGTTTAGTGTTATTATTATGACTGTAGTGCATTTTAATACATGTACCTTATGTTGCCACTAGAAAGATGTGTTAAAGACTGAGGAAAAAATAATTTTGCAAGAGAGCACAACTTATTCTCTTAATTAGAGAAACATAGTAAGCAGAATATAAAAATGGAACATGGTGAGATAACACCAGGAAAGTAAATTCCCTGGCAGTTCCAAGTATTTCCAAGCAAATTTAGGGTATGCATATCACAGAACTTGGCAGTGAGGAGAAAACAGACATCTTACACTTTGTTTTATGCCTTTCAGCTTCCAATAGCAATGATGAACTCTGGCCAAAGTAGTAGATTGGGAATTTATGATCAATCAAGGTTATTGGGTCCTGACCTTAGGTCAGGAGGTCTCTAGGGGGTCATAATCTCTATGAAACAGTGTGCATCTCTTTTATTGCTGTTTAAATGATGAGTAACTGTGAATTACAAGAGTGTCATTGCCATATATCAAGCAGTTCAAGGCTGGTAAATCTGAAAAAAAATTAACAGAGACAAACTGAGCTCTAATTAGCAGTTTGTTCCCATTCACATGTACCTTGCTGTTTCTGTTATAGAGCTGACAGTTGGGCTGAACTGAAAGTTAGTGTGAAATAAAGCTTCCACTGCTTTCCAGAAAGAATAAAAATATGCTGGAAAATACAACAAACAATTATCTTCTGCAAAGCAGTTTATTAAACAGGGTCTCTAGCCTCTTGTATTAGGGATACACTTTATATTGGCAGCATGAGTCGTGAAGCCTCTAGGCTCTTGTATCTGAGATATACTTTGTATTGACAGCATGAGTCTTGCAGGAGAGGTGAAGCATAAAGATACTGAAAAAAAAAAAAAGAATGAAGGAGTGTCCAGCAAAAGATAAAAGAAAGCATAACAAGAAACATTTTTAATAAATTAGGCACCCTCAGGATTAAATGAAACTATTATCAGAATTCTTAACTTTATGCTAAATTGGCTACATTGGCCAAAATTATATTTAAAACATAATTTAAAGGTGGGGGAAAAGGAAGCACCAAGAAAGGGAAGCCTCTGTGAGCACAAGTGTTCTTTCCTTAAAGGAAAAGTCCAATAGAGAAAAAAGAGGTGCGTTGTATACAGAAATTGGCAATATTGTATATGTAAAGTGTTTATGGCCATAAATGGAGACAAATACGAAATTTCCCAGCATTGGGTGTGAAAACCGTCCTCAGCCGTCCTTCTGCAGGTTGCCTTTTGTGTGTGCATACCGGCCTGGATGAGTGGAGCAATTTTGGCAACTGAGGTACCACTGACCTCTACTGGGAGGAATCAGACACGTTCAGCTTTTGTTGTGGGCCCTGCGCTGCTCAGATGTGGTGGAGATCCCTCTGACAGGGGCAGACTTGTGTGTATATGTATTTATTTTCACAAATATATATGTAACATATATACGCATCACTGTGTGCAACAGCATCCACCTGCCATCCTGGCTCTTACTGCAATTTCCAAGGTTAACCAAGCTGTGCAAAACAATAAAATCCATTCCAGGACTTAGAAAAAGACATTTTCTTTGCAGTTAAGAGAAGCATCCCTGCCAGTTTCCTGTAGACTATGACACATGTAAACATACAAAATCCAGGGATCTTTGGGTTTCTAAGAGTTGAAGGATGAAGATAGGGTCCTAAAGGCCTGGCTTGTTACCAATATGACTGAAAAGCTAGGATGCTTGTGATGACTGACACATCTCCAGGTAGCTCCTAATGAACACACTGCAAATGCACTGAGCATGAGCAATGCAGTTTCAGGTAAGTAAAGGTTTAAACTGGCAAGGTACAAAGTATGTGGGGAAGAGACACAGCCTGTGAAAATAAAAGAGTTCAAATAAAGAGGCAGTGTAGATGAATCATCATCTTTCCCATTTAAATAGGGCTAGCAGTGAATCCTTTTTTCATGTGGAAAATAAAGACCTTTCTCTTCATGCCATCCAGTGTAGGCATGTCTAGTCAGTGCCTCAGAGAACACAAGCTGGAAACAGTCTGTTGCAGAAAGTATTTGGAGGGAGTGGCATGAAATAATTGCTGTAGAATAGAAAGCAGATTATATGACCTTACAATGGAGTAGCAAAGGAAATTCATGACACCATATGACATTTGCTCAATAACAACTCAGGTTGAATGTGGTAGTAGCCACTACAGGACTACATCTTAGGTCTGCTTTGTCCATGAAGGAAAGCCAGTTTATAATGGAGCTAGAACTCATTCCGACTAAACGAAGAAATGCAAACAGGCAGGATTTATTCCCTTACTGAAATATTCTAGCAGCATTCCAGCTATCTATCTATTACAGGAATTTATTGTCGCAAGGAGAGGAGATGAATCAGGTGTTGAGGCAGGAGATAGCAATGGAAAGACTGATCCTGATTATATTAAGAGAGAAATTACAGGATTTAATAAGACAAAATTTAGTGTGGTAGAAAGAGAGAAAAGAGTCAAGATCACAAAAGAGAGAGGAAAAAAATGAGTTGTCCACAGTTACAAATGAAGCAGAAAAGGCCAAAGGGAGAAGGTCAGGTTTCATCTTAAAAAAAACCTTGCTTTGGGGTAATGGATAGACATGCAAAAGCAAATGTCAGAGGAATTAAACGCAAAGCTGAAAAGTAGTTGAGTTGACCAGAGAAACGCAAAGCTGAAAAGTAGTTGAGGCTTGGCCAGAGAAACAATGTCTGAACCTCTGGGAGAAGGTCCAGTTCCCATTAGAGAATATACAAGAGTTAAAAACAGTGAAATGAAAGGAGATATCAGGAAGGAGAAAAAATTTGTAAATATGTGGGGAGAAGGGAGGATGCAGCCGTTAAAGGAGGAGAGGAAGAAGCCCTCTGCTGGTTTTTTTTTTTTCCTAGACATTTATATGGTCTGGCAATCTGTTTTCACCTAAAATGTTTCTTAAATATGAAGAAAAGCTGTTAGAAACTGACACCAACAAGAAAGGGTCAGAGTAAAAAAAAAACAACAACAACAAAATAAAACACAAACAAACAAACCAACCCCCCCCAAAAACAATGAACCAACCAAAACCCCACAACATTCAAAACACATTTTGGACTGTACCTCAAGTGCAGCAAGACTTACTCTCATTTTCAGGCAGCAAATAATGAAGGTACTCTATGGGAAACATTACTAATCATCCATGGAGACACAACCTGTGCTAAAAGAAGTTTCCATGTGATCTTCAGCTGCGACCTCAGGCAAAGTTGTTTGGCATCCTCCAAATGGGAGCTGGTGGTCAAGTCAAGTGTGGCAAGTCATGCATGAAAAAGGAAAACCATGTCCTTTGTGCTGTACAGTGAGAAAAGGCAGTGGGCTATTTCTGCTTCCTTCAGGTTGTCAGAGTTTTTTTTAAAGCAGCTTGGTCTTCAACAAACAAGAGCCAATTCTAGGCTATCATCCTGTCCATCCCACCTGCAATGTCCATCCAGCTGCTGCAAACCTACCACTTCCACATCTTGAAGAGTAACATAGGTCTATGCTCAGGCAGCAAGAGAGGGTCTTTCTCCCAGTTGTTTCATCTAAACCCAAACTACACTTCAACATCTTTATGTGTTTTTAGTAATTTTTTCACTTATCTAAGGGAAAAGACATCTGCTTTAGTCATAGAATCATAGAATGGTCTGGGACGGAAGGGACCTCCGAAGGTCATCTAGTCCGACCTCCCTGCAGTCAGCAGGGACAGGCCCAACTAGATCAGGTTGCCCAGGGCCTCATTGAGCCTCACCTTGAATATCTCAACCACCTCCCTGGACAACCTGTTCCAGTGTGCCATCACCCTCGTAGTGATGAATGTGTTCCTGATATCCAATCTAAATCTGCTCTTCTCTCGTTTGAAGCCATTGCCCCCTGTCCTATCACCTTGTTGGTGCCCCACTGCTTCAAATCCCTACATAACTACTTTGTACAGTGCTTTCTAACCTTGAAGGACTTTTAAGCATTGTCACAGAGGCAGTTAAACAGAAGACTATTTTTATGCAGTCCACATTGTGTTAAGTTTTTTCCCATGTACATTTTTGTGATATCCCATATTAAAGACAACCTTAGAGAGCTCTGCGTGGCTGCTGTAGCATGTCCCAGTGCATGCTCCTGGGAGCTTGTAAGTCCTTACAAGTGCCTTTAACAAGACAGGAATGGATGTGCTCTGTGAGCTTGTCAGTCATAAATCAGCCATAGAGAAAGCCAGTGGAGGAAAGATATTTTGCCAAAACCAGGTGCACATGAAGATCTCCTGCTGGATTTTGACTGTGCTGAAATACTGAACTAAGCCTTGCTGCTGGGTGATAAACATGGAGCAAGGTAACTAGCACTAAATACTGGCACTAAGATTTCAGCACAGCACCCAAGGCTTATAAGAACATAAAAACTGATATTATTGGGCAGCAAATACTATGCTTATTAATAATGCAGATGTAGCAGGGGAGGAAGACAGAACTAGTGTGGCAAAAGTTATTTTAGACTTTTTTATTTAATTACCTGGAATAAAGTGTGGATAAAGGCAGTATGAGCTTTGTACAGGCAGAGCAGGAAAGGTTGTACTCATCAATATTAAAGCAATTACCAATACAGAAGTAATATTAGTGATTTGTTACAGTCACTGAAATATAAAGTGTGACTGCGTTGATGTTATAAGCTCATCTTGTCTAATGACTAGGGAAGGACCCTGGACGGTCAAATGCCAAAACTTCAGGTTTTTGTCTTAGGAGGTAATCAGTAAAGTTATCAATCTGATTTGGTGGATTTCGGTTTGGGAAGGAGGCAAATAAAAAGTACTTGACTGAGGTCTTTTGGGTTTATTTGAAGCCCTGCTGATATTGATTAAACTGTACAGAAAATTCAGAGGCAGAAACTGCAGCTGCAAATGTCTTTGTGAATTAAATATTTGGAGTGGGATCCAGGTCCATCCTAGATGCTTTTACCTAGGTATCTATGCTACCACCTCCAGCCACATGCAGGAGTCACCTGGTGCCAGCTGAGATGCACCATGGTCCCATGTTACCTTTTCGGAGTAGATATGACACAGTAATTACAATAGACCTGGTAAGCCAGGCAGCATATTCTAACACAAGTGACTACACAGGGATGTTTGAGCAAATGAAACCCAGTTCCATGCCCATAGACTCAGAAGAGCCTAATGAGTCACTGAGCTGGCTGGTTGTGAAAGGGGAATCTTTGCATTCATCATGCCTGGTGCTGTTTGGGATGCTCTTGGGTATCCCAGGACTCATTGTCATGTCTATTAGTCCATGGTGATGTTGAAGAACCTCTAAGTAGCATTAGAGTCCTGTGTGTGAGTGACTAATTGAGCCTTGAATCACCACTGTTGGAAATTTAGACCTCTGCCTGACATGGAGATACCCTTGCCGGGATGTGTTAATGATCTGCATCCCACCTAAGCTGTGTGTGGGAACAGGAGAGCCCTGAGTGTGTGTGAATCTATCGAGAAAGGGGTTGCCCTGAGATCCAACAACTACATACCACAGGTGAACACCATCAGGCTCTTTTGGGAATGGGTTCATGCTTAGGAGACTTTTCTTCTGTCAGTGAAAGTCTCTGGCAGTCCAATTTTCTCCCACGCTTGTTCTAGATGTAGTTTGGAGGTGGCTGTGCAATAAGAAGTGAAATAAATGCCTGGGAGGAAACATTTGCCCAACAGCATTTTCCTAGGGCTCTCAGGCTTCTGTTAGCTCAGTCCATGTGGGTGGTAGGTGACTAGGGAAAAGGCTGGCTGCAGCTGGAGTGCCCTATCATACCTGTGGCATAGTTTGCTCTGCTATACACTTTCCATCCCTTGGGAGTGACAATGCATTTTCATGGTGTGAGGAGGTAGCATGCACTCATGCATGGACCCTCAGCAGCTAGAAAATCCCAGTATATAGACAAGGTTTGCAGTAGCTTTTCAACTCAGGTGTCACTTCATCTGTCAGGTATGGCATGATCTGGAGCTCTGAGCTCCTTAGCATATAGCAATTTTTCAAGTTAATTATAAAGTATCCTGTTCACAATAGGTGGACAACTTAATTTGGTATAAGTATCCATAGCAAAAGAATTGCTGAGCTCCTTTGGACTTCTTGGGTTTGTTGTTGCCTAGTTTACTTGTTTTATAGAACCAAGATGTTTCCTTGTGTTGTAGGTTAGGGCTTAACCGTCCTGCCACAGAGACAAATTCCTCCAGAGGACTAGATAGCCCCAACGGGAGGACAAAGGTTGTTGTAATTTGTTATTCCATTCCATATCCTGCACATATAAGTAGCAGACTTTCCTTTTGTCTCTCTCTCTCTGGGACTGTGGCTGCTGCTATTGCTTTTGGCTCTGTGAGAGTGAAGCCTGACTGGCAGGAATCTATTTCTGTGTAGCTGAGACCTGCTCTGGGCCTATCTTAGAGGGGGAAGCAGCTTCATCTCTCCTTACTTTAGACATCTCCATTGTCATCAGTACTTCAACCCAAACCTTCCCCAGATGTCACTGGCTGTACATCTATACCAGTAAAGAGAACAGCCCAGGATCTTGTTTCAGAGATAAAAAGGTGCAACACAGCTTGTGTTCACATGCTTAAACTATCTTCCTCTTTGCTCCCATCTGAACAAGCCCTTTTAGACTAGTGTCCTGGATACTCTTGCCCTTCTTACCCCTCTAACACACAACGCTTTCCCATCATTTAAGTGCTGAATATTTGGTTTATGCAACAGTCATAGTGAGACTGACATACATTAAGCTTTTCTACACAGCCATTCTAACTGCAGCATGCATTTTCTTCTCTTGTCACTAAATAACTTTCCTTCCTGACATTGGGCAATAAGATATTTTTCCTGCTTCCCTTTACACTTATCTTCTGTCCCTTTTCTTTTGTTCATGTTTTTCTGTATCACTCACTGTTTCTCCTCTTTTCTCTAGTTCCCATTTCCATGCAAATGCATGTTTTCCTTCCCTTTGCTCCCATCTTCCTTTTCTTGAGTCTCTGCCCGCATTCTAATGTTCTGTGTCTGGAGAAATCACAAGTTTAACTGATGCCAGAAAATAGCACCAAAACACGGTTATAAACATAGACCTACAACCAGTGAGCCTCTTTCAGCATCCATTACAGTACAAAGATCTCACTCATCAAGGTATTAATTTTATCAACACCATGTTTCCCTAATCCTCCTCATTGACGCCAGTCCTGACCCTTGTATTTCCCATGTTCCCAGCAGCAGCAGTAGTAGGTGCCTGACGGACTCCCTCACACTTCCTCAGCTGGGACAAGCCGTTCACTCAGCTGCTGACACCCATCTCTCATCTGACAGAAATCTGGAAAGCCAAAGAGGTGTCACACATCAGCCCAGGCCTGCTGTTACAAGCTGATTCATGCTATGACAAGTTATCCCTCTCAATATTTTCTGATTTGGCTTTCTTTCCTAGTTCCCCTTCTCTTCACCTCTGTTTTTTCCTGCCTTGAATGTGTTTTCTCTCTTTGTTCATTGTTTCCTTCTTCTGTCTCTTCACATTGTTTCTTTGTGCACATGCTGGTACAGCATATGGAACACTTCCCCATTTTTCTCATGCTGGTCTTCCCCAGAAGCTGCTTGCTGCCAACTTATGTATAGATTTATCCTCGCTTGAACACATTGATGTTCCTTCCATTGGTATGATGACATCCACATTCTTTGATGTAACCTACAAATAAAAAGTTTCAGTGTCTCCCACAAGCCAGGGAGCACTTACTGACCAGCTCTTGGTCAGTACTGCTACTTAAGAAGGAGAAAAGGAGATGTAGGTAGATGAGGTCAGTAAAAAAAAACAATAGTCATGTATCCTTCTCTAAAGAAAGGTCACAACAAGTAGTGCTGGAGGAAGGAGCTGGAAGGAGTTAGGAGGAGCTTTGTACTGGGGTTCCTCCATAATCAGACCTGAAATTCACCCCTTTTTACCTTATTACTGACAATCCTATCTCCAAAAGTGGGCACACAATAGAGAGTTTAGAGCAAAGACCACAGTTGGGGCTGTTCAGTCTGGAGAAAACAAGGATCTGAGGTGACCTTATTGTGGCCTTCCAGTATCTGAAGGGGGCTTACAAGAAATCTGGGGAGGGACTTTTTAGGGTGTCAGGTAGTGATGGGACTAGGGAGAATGGAATAAAGCTGGAAGTGGGGAGATTCAGACTGGATGTGAGGAAGAAGTTCTTCCCCATGAGAGTGGTGAGAGCCTGGAATGGGTTGTCCAGGGAGGTGGTTGAGGCCCCATCCCTGGAGGTGTTTAAGGCCAGGCTGGATGAGGCTCTGGCCAGCCTGACGTAGTGTGAGGTGTCCCTGCCCATGGCAGGGGGATTGGAACTAGATGATCCTTGTGGTCCCTTCCAACCCTGACTGATTCTATGATTCTATGTCAAAAAGCCTGTGGGAAACAGAAATCAGGAGCAGCTTCAGTAGTGCAAACATGAGCCCAGGTGCTGTTTTAATATCTCCACGCTGCTAAGTACAAGAGACCCAGCCCAAGCCCAGAAGTCATCTGCTTCACTGCAAGCCTGTTATTTCAGTCACATCTGCATTTTGGATACCTCCAGTCAGTTTTCTTCAAGGCACTTCTACATAATAGGATGAGTGTGAGCTGGTCCAGACTGCTTGGCCTCACCTTTCTTTATCCAGCAGCATAGGCATTGTCTTAAGGGCTCACAACGAAGAGCAGATGCATGACTCTCTTCTGGTGGGAAGGAAAAAAAAAAAAAAAAAGGGGATGGACAGAATGTAGTGGCTAGCCCCAGCAGAAATATGAGCCCTGGTAGGATCATGTAATCATGAAAAACTCCAGCATTGTTTAGAGATGTATCAGTTCAGCAATTTATCCTTCATCCCACTAAAGGCAGGAAACCATTCTGCTCTTGATTTTTTTTTCATGTGTGTACAGTCCTGAACATGTACTGAGCCTCAAATGGGTACAGAGAAGAATCACCAGGTCTGGAGACACCATGCCAACAGTATGTGCAATGTTTAACCTAGCAAAAACTGAAACAAAAGTATTTCCCCTTAATAATGCATCTGACAGATAACCTCCAGATGGAGGAAAACAACTATGCAAAGCACAGGAGAGTGTCAATGCATAAACAAAGCATCCATGACTGTATGGAGAGTGAAAATGGAAAATTGTTTCTTGTCATCAAAGCACCGTCATCTGGAAAAGAAGTGTCAAATAAATGTTTTCCCATAGTAGCCTAACTGCTTTTCATGTGCCTCTGATCACTTTGTGTACCTGGACATATGGTGATGTTCTTACTAGCAACAGAACAACATCATTTCCCAGAAGACCTCTTCCAGTCCTGTGTCCCTGTGGTATTCATGAGCAAGAATGGAGAGATTTAAGATGAGATTTTTGCCCAAGCTATCTATAAGATGGAAAAAATGCCTGAGCTAATTATCCTGAGCTGCCATTAAAGTCAACAGATGCAACTCATACATCCTCTGCATTATGGTGGCACAAGCCAACGGTGGGAAATGCTCATCTCCTTCTCTTAATTATATAGGGAATAAAGAGGGGCATGCCCATGCTATATTTTACATGATAAAATGACAACATATGTGATGCACTGGAGTGTTTTCTTTAAATGTACTGGGGCTCTCTTCACAGACCTTCTGCTTGGGACGGATGTCTCCAGCCAAGGTTATCCAAAGTGAATCACCTGCCTTAGAGTTTTACACCTGACTGTAGACAGATGTACTTGGGACGCTTGAAATGCACATCCTCACTATGTGACTTCTTTGTATTTATTTCTCTAAATCTTGCACTGTGTTACAGTTTGAAGGGGGAACTTTAGCCTCGTTCCTGACTGCAAAGACTGAAGGTGGAATGGAATTGCCATTGGATGCAGAAGAGAAATAGTGATAAGGCCTATATAATTCATTGGCTTGCTAATGGGAAGATAGAGTAGTGCCATAAACAGTTCTTTCTCTCTTTTATTCTTCTGTTGCTTCTGCTTGCAACTTCTCTCTCTCTCTCTTCCATGGCCTTGCCAGGGTATCTCTGTTTTGACTACTGTGTGAGGCAATGGGAAGGAGAGAGGGAGTGCTGAACGGTCCCCCAGGATCCATCCAGGGAGGTCTGAGGAGTTTCTGTGTTGTTTATAAGTTGTAAATATATATATATACACTCAATATATGTAATATATTGTGATGGTTTAAAACTGTCTTTTTAATTTTTCTTTGCAAAGTTCGAGCAGAGAAAGCGAAAGAATGTAAATAAGTCACTCTTGGGTGTAAGAAAGCAAAATAATGATTGGTCCAGGTTTGAGGTTGAGGAGCCAATAGGCAGGCACCGTTGAGGCTGCCTGGGGAGGCTGGAACCTGGACCCTGTGCCTCACGTTTCACATCAACAACTGCAGGTGTCAGAGGCTAGTCGAGAAGGAGTGTAGAGTTTGCCCACCATACAGCATTTTTTAATTGATTGGCAATATTTGAAAAGGTAATCTGCCATTGGGCCATTCAGTTTTCAAAAGGGGAATGTATAGGGGATGATTCAAGAGCCCACACCCTGTTCGTTAGCAGGATTCGAGGCGGTGACAAGTACCTACTTCTTCAGGGGGATTACCTACTTTTGTCCTAGCAGCAGCGTGGTGGGTCCTGGGCCACACCACAGCAGCGTGCTCTCTTTCTGTCCCTCACTTCTTCCAATTTTGGGATTTGTTTTTTGATTATCCCTGCCCTTTGGATTACAAATTGCAGCTCTGTATCTCTTCATTTGGTGTATTTCAAGTTTCTGGTTTTTCTAGACTGTTATCCCATTGTTCATTAGCATCCTATCATGTATAATCAACCTATCATCGACCGGGCAAATGAACCTGGACCAAATTAGCTCAGAAAAATAATTTTGATATCTAATAAATCATATTTTATCAGATTTTCAGCTTATACATTTGATCATAAACTATATCAATTAGTTGGGGGGTAATTTCAACTCACCACATAACTGTGTTATGATTTCTACCCTAGTGTGGTTTATGAGGTGGAAATCCCTACTTTTTAAGGTCACACAATCCTATTCCAAATTTTGGACTTTGTCTCCACACCTGTGCCATACAGGTTTATCATACACCCTTGCATAGTACAGAAATGTTGAGGTCTGAATAATCTGACTAATTTTAATTCATATTGCTTGGGCCAGGAAAGCATCTGGCCATACCAAGACACAAATCTATGCACATGGATTTGATCTTGCTTTAGTTGTGCTTTCTACACTCACTCCTCCCCTCACTCAAACATATTTTTTAATTTGTCTCCTCCCACAAAAATTAAGTTAATCTTTAACATCCTTTTCTGTTGATGCTTGTTTTTAGACACTTAGTAAATATCCTGCTTTGATTTTGAAAATATAACATCAGTGCAGTTTGCATCTCACTTTCTATTGTTCCGTATTTGCTAGAGGCAGCTGGGCAATCCCACAGTGTATGAGCAAAAAGTCCCCAGAGCAGCAGAACAATCTGACTGTGTTCTGTTACCACCTCCGCTTAAGGCACATCTTTCTCAAACAATAAAATGTGGTTGCTTCTTATACATTTGTATATAGAAAGAAAATATAATACTGTCTTCTACTGGAGGAACATCATATTCCCTTCAGATCAATTTCAATTTCTCATGAGTCTTCAATATAATTTTATTTCATCTTTTTTGGGGATATTATATTTTCATTGTTTCATTCTACTTTAAAAATTGGAGTTCTTCTGATGCCTTCCACAGTGATAAATTAGCTGTAATTGGGAACATTGCTCCTGATGGGAGGGAGAGTAGCTTTAGGTTTCAAGTCCTTAATATTTTAATACAATCCCTTTACTTTCTTCAGTGCCATGTTGAAGAGTTTGCAATTTTGCTAGATCTCTTCCTTTTCCTCATGTAAACACACTGCTCACCCAGGCAGTGTGCAGTGCTCTCAGCAGAGCTTGCACAGAATTTCCCAGCACCTGATGGTTGGCTCGCTGCCTTTACACGCTTATTTACACATAGGAAATGTGTGCACTGAACATAGACGTTTTCATTTTGGGAAGTGACACATCCACAGTTGAAGATGATGCTTTGTGACAGCTTTCTGCTTTCCTTTGGAGGTGTGAATACCCCGGTAGCACATTTACTCTGACTGACAGCAGAACTGATGTTTTTTCTTGCACAGTGTGGTCTTTTAGAAGGATCTATGGATCCCACTGGTCTGTACAGCATAGGGCAAGAAACATTGCTTTAGTTCACCAACATCAGGCCAAAAATCTGTTCTTAATTTCACAGCTGTCAGCAGAGATATTTGAAAACTTTTCCACATGGCTTTCATGCGTGTGAAACATAGACAGCCTGTCAGCTTCTTAAAAAAGACAGCATGTCAAAGGTTTTGCCTACCACCGCAGGCCAGAGGGGGAGTCCTGATGAAACTCAAAATACAAATTTTCTTGCTTATGGATGAGAATTAGATGCAGAGGCAGTGAAGGGGACCTTGTGATTGGTGTCTACTACAGGCTGCCTGATCAAGAGGAGCCCATTGATGAAGCATTCTTATTCCAGCTACAGGAAGCTTTGTGCTCACAGGCTCTTGTCCTGTTGGGGCATTTCAACCACCCTGTCATCTGCTGGAAAAGTAGCACTGCAAGGTGTAAGAAATCAAGGAGACTCCTGCAGTGCCCTGATGATAGCTTCTTAAGCCAGGCAATAGACAGCCCTACCCAACAGAACACAATACTGCACCTGATGGTCACAAATGCAAACGTCAAGCCTGGAGGCAGCCTGGGTTGAAGTGATCACGCACTGGTGGAGGTTGCAGTCCTAAGGGATATGGGTCAAGCAAGCAGTATAATCAGGACTTTGAATTTTAGGAAAGCAAAATTCCAGCTCTTCAAGGAGTTAGTCAGTAGGTCCCCTGGGAAATCACAGAATTGTCAGGGTTGGAAGGGACCCCAAGGATCATCTAATTCCAATCCCCCTGCCATGGACAGGGACACCTTCCACTAGATCAGGTTGCCCAGAGCCACATCCAGACTGGCCCTAAACACACCCAGGGTCAGGGCTTCCACCACCACCCTGGGCAACCTGTTCCAGTGCCTCATCACCCTCATGGCGAAGAACTTCTTCCTAAAATCTAATCTGAATCTCTGTTCCTCTCACTGGATCCATTCCCTCTGGTCCTATCACTACCTGATATCCTAAAAAGTCCCTCCCCAGCTTTCTTGTAGGCCCCCTTCAGATACTGGAATAAGGTCTTCTCGGAGCCTTCTCTTCTCCAGACTGAACAACTCCAGCTCTCTCAGTCTGTCTTCATAGGAAAGGTGATTCTGTGATACTGTGATTTTGGTGCTGAAGGGAAATGATACTCAGGGACAGGGAAGCAGAACAGAGATGGCAGATCTTTAAGGACATTTTCCTTAGAGAGCAAGATCTCTCAATCCCCAGGTGTAAGAAATCGAGCAAGGAAGGAAAGAGATCTGCATGGCTGAATACAGACCTGCTGGTGAAATGAAAAGCAAGAGGGAAATGCACAGATGGTGGAAGCAGGGACAGGTTACCTGGGAGCACTGCCTGCTTGTGTAGGGCTAAGGTCAGGAAGGGCAAGGCACAGCTGGAGCTCAACCTGGCAAAGGTCACAAAGAACAAAAAAAGCTTCTACAGGTACATCAATGAACAAAGGAAAGTTAATGAAAACATTAAAGAGGTTAAAGTAGGCTACAGACTAAGAAAGGACAGCTAGTGTCAACAGATGAGAAGAAGCCTGAGGTACTCAATAACCTTTTTGCCTCAGTCTTCACTTGCTCTGTACCCCTCCTGAGTTGATAGACCTCTAGGTGAGGACCAGGAGGGTAAAGTCCCTCCCACTGTAAGGGAAGATCAGGTTCAGGACCACCTGAAGAACCTGAATATATATTATAATTGTGTGGGACCTGATGCATCCCAGAGTCCTGAAGGAATTGGCTAATGTGGTCACAAAGCCACTTTCCATGGTATTTGAAAAGTCCTGGCAGACAGGTGAAGTCCCTGGTGACTGGAAGAAAGGAAATCTTGTGTCCATTTATAAAAAGGGCAAAAAAGAGGAGCCAGGAAATTACTGATCTGTCAGCCTCATCTCTGAGCCTGGGAAGATAGAGGAACAAATCTTCCTAGAAGGTATGCTAGAGCACATGGGGGACAGGAAGGTGATTCAAGACAGACAGCATGACTTCACCAAGGGCAAGCCCTGCCTCACCAATTTGGTAGCTTTCTACAATGGAGCCACTACATCAGTGGAGAAGGGAAGACCAATGGATGTCATCTATCTGGACTTCTGTAAAGCCTTTGACACGTTCCCCCACAGCATCCTTGTCTCTAAACTGGTAAGATATGGATTTGATGGGTAGACTCCGGTGGATAAGGAATTGGTTGGATAGTGGTATCCAAAGGGTAGTGGTCAACAGCTCAGTGTCCAGATGGAGACAAATGACAAGTGGTGTCCTTCAGGGGTCCATACTGGGACCAGGGCTGGTCAATATCAATGATATAGACAGGAAGATTGAGTGCGTGCTCAGAAAGTTTGCAGATGAAACCAAGACGAGTGGTGGCAGTTGATAGGTCAGGCCAATCCTGGATATCAATACAGGCTGGGGGATGATGAGTTTGAAAGCAGACATGAAGAAAAGGACTTGAGGGTACTGCTGGACAAGAAGCTGAACTTGAGCCAACAGTGCACATTTGCAGCCAGTCACAAGTCCCTAGGACTTAGTTTTGGCATCAGTCTTGTTTAATGTCTTTATCAATGATCAATGAAGGGATTGAGTGCACCCTCAGTGAATTTGCAGATGACATCAAACTGAGTGGTAGTGTTGATCTGCTCCAAGGTAGGAAGGCTCTGCAGAGTATCTGGACAAGTTGAATCAATGGTCTGAGGTCAGTTGTATGAGGTTTAACAAGGCCAAGTGCTGGGTTCTGCACTCAGGCCACAACAACCCCATGCAATGCTACAGGCTTGGGGCAGAGTGGCTGTGTGGCAGTTTAGGCTGGGTGCCCCCTGCCACTGCCGCATGAGATACACCTCTGGTGTCCTGGGTGCCCACCCACAGGGGTGGACACAGGAAACGACGTATTTCTACCCATAAGTTCTGTGCCCTATAAGGCCATCTGCAAAGTCATTCTCTTCCTCTTTCTTCCCTCTCTGCTCCCCTGGGAGATGTCCTCTCTTATCGGGTAATGCCGGGGGAGTATCCTCAAGGCCTCTTAGGCCTGTCTAGGCCTAATGCCAGGAGGAGAATGGAGGGGGGGGGCAGTCTCAGACCTGGCCAGCCTGAGACTTGCCTAGCAGCGGGAGGGGGAAGAAAGAGCCCTGGGGGGTTTGGGTTTACCCTCAGGTGGGAAGAAGGGAAGGATTGGGAAGCTTTGGGAATTCTGTGAGGGGTTCTGTACGCTTTGGGATACTCTTTGTCACTATGCTTTGTAGCTTGTAGTTCTCTGTAGCTTCACCAATTGCTTTTCCATTTAAACTTTCCATCACTCTCCAATCCGTTTGTGTGAGTCTCATTCTTTTGTCCCTTTCGGGGCAAGAGACGATCTGTCTGGCCTCAAACCAGCACAGGCTGTAAGGCTGCCTGCCAGAAAAGGACCCAGGGGTGCTGGTTGACAGCTGAACATGAGCGAGCAGTGTGCTCAGGTAACCAGGAAAGCCAACAACATCCTGGCCTGCTTCAGGATGTGTGGCCAGCAGGAGCATGGAAGTGACTGCCCACCTGTACTCAGTAGAGTTTGCTTGTGCACACAGCTTTAGCTTTCCCTATTAAACTATTTTAATCTAAATCCACACTTGTCCTCACTTTTACCCTTCCAATTCCCTCCCCCATCCTACTGAAATAGGAGTGAGTGTGAGGTGCTTAGTTACCGTCCGGGGTTAAACCACAACAAGGTATTTTAATTTTCTTCTGCTGCCTTTAATTATTGGATGCTAAGTATAAAATCCAAGACTAATAAGTGTGTACTGAGAAATTAGGAATCAGGATGGCACTCTGAAGGCAAGTATATTACAGCAGCATATGATGGTGATGACAATGCCCTTTACAAGCCAGAAATTAAACACCATGAAATGTACCAAGTATGAAACATGAAAAAAACCTCTTGGCTGTGAGATACAGTCCAAGCATCATGGCCATACTCCTCTGTGGCTTCCAAGGCTCCTTCCTGGTATGCTAGTTTTAAACTAAATGTATTTCTGAAATGGAGATGTTGCTGTGACTCGTAGAGGTTTCATAAGTTACTTGCTTTTTTGATGTTTTCTAAAAAAGGCTTTGGCAATGTTCTCCTGACTGTTTGGAAAGGCTTATTTAGAAGCTGTCTGTATTTTCCTCAGCAAGTATGAAGAGTGAGAAACACCAGGAGTTCTCTGAAAGACAGGAAAATATGCATATGAAGATAGAACATTTGCTGTTGCTTAGGAGTATCAGTCACTTAAAGACTTCATTTCCTGTCCTTATGTCTTCTTCAAGCTCAAAAGTTGGTTTAACTTTCTATGTGTGCAGCTATTGTTAGATTTTTGTCTCCTGGAAAAATTGAGGAAACAAATCAAAATATTTTTTAAGGGATAGATGGTCCCTTGGGGGACCTAGAGGAATTGCTAGTAATTTCACTGTCAGGAGCTCAGGAGCTTTATTTTCCAGATTAAATGTGGTGGGTTTTTTACTACATTTTTTTCCTGTGGTACTTCCACACACTCTCCATGAATAGATACATGCAAGGATACCAGATGAAGAAATGGCAGTAAATGAGGACATGGCAGTTTATGTAAACGTTCTTAGAGCTGCATGTGAGATTCCTTAACAAGGATGGTCTTGAACCCTTTTGCAAGTAAATCATAATTTAAAAAAAAAAAGGGGGGGGGCAAAACCAAACCAAATGAAAAACCAAACACAACAACAAAACAGCAACAACAACAAAAACCACAAACCCCCCCCACAGAAACACTATTACTTTATCTGTAGTCCAAATTTTGAGCAATGTTCCCCACTATTTTGCTAGTGGAGTGAAGAAGGCAGCAGGACACTCTCACACCTCCAAAGACATTTCTCTCTTGTGAAATGGTGGTCCACTTACAGAAACTCAATATCTGTTTCTTGGTTTTTCTCTGAGGAGATTCCTTGTTAGATGTGCAATCAATAAAAAATACATCTTCAGCCACTAATAAATCTAGTTTATTAAAACACAGGTTTGACAGCTAATTCAATTGCTAACAAAGACGTAGCATGGTTAATAAAAAAGAAGTGATATCATAAGTGAGC
The DNA here is from genome assembly GCF_027791375.1 of Indicator indicator. Lineage (NCBI taxonomy): Eukaryota > Metazoa > Chordata > Aves > Piciformes > Indicatoridae > Indicator > Indicator indicator. The sequence continues at coordinate 30,736,080 of NC_072010.1, forward strand.
TACATATATCCTTTAGATGCAAAATTGTCTGATAATAGGGTGCATTGTACAGATACAGAAAAAAAAAAATCCCAGACTGTGGCTAATTTTTCCTACTCCCTTGTAGTAGTTAAGCTGTTCAGTATCTCATTAGAGGCTCCGAGATTGTCACTCGTTCCTGCTCGGGTCTGCTCCTGGCAGGGGAAATTGTGGAAAAGGAATTTTCCTCTTTCCTTCCAATTAGTTTTCTGCTATCTCTTTGCACAGGCTATCATCTGAATCCCATTTCCATTGCAAGTCTGCAGTAATATTCCCTTTTCCTTCAACAGCATGGGACCAAGTACTGCAGGAGTTCACATGGCATCGTTAGGTCAGGTCTCACATACGTCACTGAGTTGTTGGAATGAGGATTTGAAACATGAACTTCATTGAAGACATGATAAAATTCTGTGCTTACATCAAAGGCAGCATAAAGTATTGGAAATAGATTGACTCTGCAAGTACACATAACTCTTAGATAGTCAAGAAAATAAAATCTTTTTCCCAGTGATTTGCCAAGTTCTTTTCCACCTGGCCAGCTGTGCTGGTTTGGGGCCAGACAGATCGTCTCTTGCCCCGAAAGGGACAAAAGAATGAGACTCACACAAACGGATTGGAGAGTGATGGAAAGTTTAACTGAAAAAGCAATTGGTGAAGCTACAGAAGACTACAAAGCATAGTGGCAAAGAGTATCCCAAAGCGTACAGAACTCCTCACAGAATTCCCAAAGCTTCCCAATCCTCCCTTCCTCCCACCTGAAGGTATACCCAAAAAACCCCCAGGGCTCTTTCTTCCCCCTCCCGCTGCTAGGCAAGTCTCAGGCTGGCCAGGTCTGAGACTGCCCCCCCTCCATTCTCCTCCTGGCATTAGGCCTAGACAGGCCTAAGAGGCCTTGAGGATACTCCCCCGGCATTACCCGATAAGAGAGGACATCTCCCGTGGGAGCAGAGAGGGAAGAAAGAGGAAGAGAATGACTTTGCAGATGGATGTATAGGGCGCAGGTATTATGGGTAGAAATACACCGCTTCCTGTGTCCACCCCTATTGGGTGGGCACCCAGGACACCAGAGGTGTATCTCATGCAGCAGTGGCAGGGGGCACCCAGCCTAAACTGCCACACCAGAAATGATTTGCTTTCTGCATATTTCAGAGAAGAGCTGAAAATAATTAGCTGCAATTATTTTTATTTGGGAGCAAGAGAGTTCAGTTTATGGAGTGCTTTCTCCAAAAAAGTCCAGAGCATTGAGAAAGCACCTTCACTGACAGAAACCTTCCTTTAGGTGAATGTCACAGAGAGGGAGGCTTTCAGCATTTTTCTTAGTTCCATTAGCCTGGGACAGGCTGCTTTTCTGGAAAATACGACAAAACTCCTTGTCTTTTTTATTAAAGAAAAAATCTAAATGCAGTCAGACTGAATTTGGAGCCTGTTTTCATTTAATTGCAAGCAGTCTTATCTTTAAAAAATGTATTTAAGAAAATATTCAGAGACTTAAAATGCAGGCAGCTGCTTGGGGAGATTTTCCAAATCTCTCCACAGGTGAAGCTCCCTGTTGACTTCTGAAACAGCCCTTCTCCTCCTCTGCCACCCATTTTTCCTTCCTAGTTCCTGGCTTGGTGCTTCCCCATTGCATTGGTAAGTGTTTGATGTCAAATAATTCTATAACTCTGTGTCAGGGACTTCATGCAACTCTAAGTTGAGCAGACAGGAGGTGAGGTAGCACAGATGTTTTTGGCAGCAGTTTGATGTCATACAAGTATACTTATGCAGAGGAAAAAACTCCTAAGCTACCTGTTTGAACCAAAATATTTTTTTAACCTTGTCTTTGGATCCCTGCATGGCAGCTGGCAGCACTGAGCACAAAAACAAGTGCTGCAATGACTTTGAAGGAACTGGTGCCCACATGAAGGGCTTCAGGCTGCAGCCTGATGATCTGTGCACCCACATCCTGCCCTCACTGCCAGCAGTCATCTTACTCATAGCACTCCACACTGATGATGTTTCCTTGAAATTGTTATTTCACTTGACAATCAGTAAAATGTTAAGCAAAATACCTTTATGGCTTCCTCAGAGTGGAAAAAATTAAAAACTTTAAGGTCTTCTGAATAGCCTGAGCTTGTGCTGGGTCCTCTTTGGCTCTCTACCTGCTTTATCTGTCAGCCTCAGCAGAAAGTATCAGTGATGCTTTACATTTCTGTAACGTGCAAACCTTTGGTAGGTGTTTGCAAAGGGAACTGACAAAATGCTGTGACTCTTGTTTGGTACCATAGTGTCTGAACCATGCACCCCTGCACACAAAGGCAAGTGGAGCACAGAGAGGTTCTGACACAGACATTGAGGTGGTCAGCTGAGCAGTTTCTTTTCAAGTCACTGGTCGAGTGTTGTGAAATGAAATTTAATGAAATTCAGTAAATGGACTCTAGTAGCAAGGCAAATCCCTTTCAATCCCTTGTTCCAGAGAGACTGAACACTAGACACGTATCTACACCATTAAATGGAAGAGGACGAGAGATCACACCACTAAATAGAAGAGGACCAGAGATCACACCCAGGCATCTGAACTCTGGTCATCCTACCTTGGTTTTAGCTATCCCTAGTGAACTCTCTTCAAGACACTTTTGCTCCAGAGATGCCTAGTACTGAGCAGCATGGCTTCCAGATGACTAACACCATATAGCCTCTGTCATTGAGTGGTATGATCCCATCAGGACTGTATATATACCATTTTGCAATTCTGCATCAGCTACCTGCAGTACAAGCTTCTGACTTTTGCTTTGAAATTTTCAGCAGCAAAATAGTAAAGGATGGGATCGAGGCAGCTGTTCATGGCAGCAAGGCAGAGAGTGACTACTAGTGCTTTGTGCATGGGCAGGTTGGCCTGGCTGCAGCTGCTGTGCATCAGGTGGACAGTTCGCAGTATGTGATATGGCAGGAAACAGATGAGGAAGAGGATGAGAGTGATGATGATAGTTGACAGTGCCTTCTTGTGACAGATTGTCTTTTTGTTCTGTGGAGTCCTGGACCTGAGCAATGCTTTGATTGCAAAGACATAGCAGACAATAATTGTGCAAAATGGCAGAATGAAGCCCACAACGAGGACGAAGCTGTTCATCACAAGGAGTCTCTGTGCATTGGAGGGGTGCAGGTCCAAGCACTTGACTGGGTTATTGTATCCAGCTATTTTGTTGCATAACAGGGGACTGGAGGCTACAAGAACAATGATCCATATGGCTGCACATATTATCCTGGCATACTTCATGTTGGCTACTTTCCAGTGTTTGAATGGGTAGACAATGGCTATGAACCGAACCATGCTGAGCACAGTAAGAAAATAGATGCTGCAGTACATGTTCACATACAAGGTGTAAGTCATGATCCTGCAGACAATATCACCAAATATCCAACGTGATCCCAAAAGGAAATACGTGGCCCGAAAGGGCAAAGTGCTTACAAGCATGAGATCTGACACAGCCAAGTTCTGCATGTAAACATTTACTAAGATCTTTCTCTGTGAAGGCTGGAAGAAAACATAAATGGAGAGGCCATTTCCAACAGCACCCAGGACGAAGATAATGAGGTATGTGATGGGATAAATGACTTGCTTGAAGTTGTCAACTGCACAGTTGAAGGAGCTGTTAGTGAAGTTGTTATCTAGTGCCATCTCAGAAATATTCATAGTCTAGAGCCGGGTTCTCTGTCTTTCTGCCAAAATGAAAAGAAGCAGTATGAGTACTGGGTTACAGACTGGAAATGGAGTACAGCTATTGGGACTGTTTTGCTGAAGGCAGAAATGGCAAAATGCAGAGGGCAAAATAAAAAATTCATTAATGAGTAATTACTTGTGATGCCCCAGGATACACACATCTTAAGGCATAAACCCTCAAGTCGTCTGTAGGCAGTTTCAGTATTACAGCAGTGGGTTGTTATCTCAATATTACAGCAGTCGGTTGTTATCTCAGCCTATGAAAATGCTGCCTTTTAAAGGTGAGTGTTATGTGTATGTTCAATGGCAATTCTCTCATCCTCTCTGTATAAAACAAGCCAACTTGCTGTCAGCCATTTTGTAGCAGGGAGTGTTTGAGTTCTCAGTTACCTCCCATAGGAACATCAAAACCTGATCAGAAAAGGAATTGCTGTCCGCTCTGGTAAGTCTACATTTCAAATTAGGATGAAAAGCCAGAAGAACTAATGAAATTTTTCTGGTATGTTGTCAGCAGCATGTCACTGAAGTGACCAATACCAGAGGCATACTGATATATACCAAAATGCATAAATTGAGGACATTTTGACCTTCAACATTGCATAAATACTGTGCCAATTATGCATGGTTCCTTTTAAAACTCCCTCCTCTTTGCAATGTATTTCTTCTTTCTTTTTAATTTCTGATGGCTTTCTATTTCTCTTTTTGTGGGGCACTTGGTTCATTTGCCACTTTCTCAGCCTGTTTCATGCTCAGATGCTCTGCATCAGCCATCTACACATACTGCCAGGGAACAGCACGTTTGCAGCCCTAATGAAAACAGCCTGTAAGAAAATGGGCTGTGTTCACAGGGAGTGTCTTTTTTTCCTCCTATGAGGCTATAATTCAATCAAATCCAAACCACTCATCATTAAAACACTCTAAATATTTTTTTTTTCTCATTAGAGTCTATTTCCTTGCTGAACTCCTAATTTCTTCTTTCAGCTGACCTGCAGCTAGCAGTATTTTGAAAGGAAGGAGTCAGAATTGTTGCTTGTTTAATAGTGGGAGCAATTCTCTCTCTATCTGCCAAACTGTTCTAGAGATGGAGCATGGAAAATTTTAGCTTAAAAACCAGAACATGACATTTTTAAATGCATGAAAAAGAAGCTTTTAATTTGTCCCAGTGAGAATGATAATGGGTTGATGGTATGTGACTGCATCATGTATCTTGCTCTGGACCTCATTGCCTTCACAATTTGAAATAAATTTATTTGCATAGGTGGAGTCTCCCTGGAGGAGAAGTGGGTTCTAGATTTGGGTGCTCTGGGTTCCCAGTTACCCAGTATGCTGTAAATGGGAGCTAATTTACAAACTGTGAGCTATGTTTAGAGCAGCCCATCTTCAGAGACATGGTTCAAAATCCAGCTTTTCCCAACAATCACAGAATCATAGAATGATTTGGGTTAGAAGAGACCTTAAAGATCATCTAGTTACAACCCTCCTTCCATGGGCAGGGACACCTTCCACTAGACCAGGTTGCTCAAGGCTCTGTCCAAACTGGCCTTGAATACTTCCGGGGAGGGAGCATCCACAACTTCTCTGTGCAGTTCCAATGTCTCACCACCCTCACTGTAAAGAATTTCTTTCTAATATCATGTCTAAATCTACCCTCTTTCATTTTAAGGCCACTGCCCCTCGTCCTATCACTACAAGCCCTTGTAACAAGTCCCTCCTCAGCTTTCTTGTAGGCCCCTTCCACGTATTGAAAGACCACTATAAGATCTTCCTGGAACCTTCTCTTCTCCAGGCTGAATAGCTCCCACTTTCACGACTTGTCCCATAGGAGAAGTGCTTCATTCCTTTGATCATCCTTGTGGCTCTCCTCTGGACCCACTCCAACAGTTCAATGTCCTTCAGATGTGCCCTAGAAGTCACAACAGGGAGCGTGGGAAGCACAGCCCCAGTGCTAGGCTCCCAAAGAACAGGATTTACTGTTATGGGTTTAAGAACTGGGATATCTTAACCATAAAGAAGCCCTCTGAGTACCAGAGAGGTGCAGGGAGGTGGACACCGGAAAATGTAATCTTTGTTATTTCATTGCCATCAGCCTGCATCTCTCTTGCCTACATAAACTGGCTGCATAGTCAGTTTTTTCCCTTTTTTTTCCCCTCTCTCTGCTCCCAGGTGGACCTTCTCTCTTGTGGAGGAGGTTTGCATCCTGGCTCAGCCTTGGCAGAGCTAATTTCTTCTGTGTAATTTGGGCCTATGTATTGCAGGGGGTGTGTGGGGGTGTGGGGGAGTGCATTGAGACCTGGTGTTTTGGCCTGGCTGGGGGAAAGGTTTTTGGATGATGTTGGACTAGTGAGGTTTGTGTAAGCCCAGGATGGAGAAATGAATGTTATGTATTTTGTATGTTTTTGTACTGTTGTATACAGTTGTGAATAGTGCTTCCATTTAAATTTCCAATTCTTTCCAACCCTGTGTGGAGCGTTTTTCTTTTACTCCCTTGGGAAGGGGTAAAAGAGTTTCTGTCTGCTCTAAACCCACGACACTTATCCACTCCATTGTCAGGTGAGAGTGTGGCAGCTCGGAGAAGGGGGACAGTCACTCATACCAATGTTATACATGTTGCTGTGGTGCCTGAAATTATCCCCCCAGAATATAAAGAGAATAATATCTATTGAGCTGAGGAGCACTGAAGGCTGGAAGTGGGCAAACTGGATATTGAAACTCAGCAAAGCCCCAGCCTCAGTAAACAAGTGCTTCTGAAGGAAAACTCCTCATCTGAGATCCTCTTCCCCTGAGAAGGGAAGGGCAAAGTATACTTCCTGACAACAAATCTTTTGCAGGCAGAGGAGTTTTGAATGGTTTTGGTTTCCTGTACAAAAGATCTGTCAGACTCATAAGTTCTCTGTGTGGGATCAAGGACCAGCCTGTCTCCTGCCTGAAACCCATGTCCCTGTTCCACAGGGAAACATCACAGCCCAAGGTACTGCAAAGGGAAGAGCCCTTTTACCTCTGGTTTACTACATCTTCTGTGAAACCTAGAGGAGTCAAACAAGGATGAAGGACTTGGAGCATGGGCAAATTCAAAGCCCTAATGGTCACAAGTGATGGCTTGTGGCCTGATGCTATCTGCTCAAGTATAGGATTAGGGCAATGAAAATTCAGTCAATGAAAAGCCCATGAGTCCCTGTATCCTGGGGAGAGTACTGCAAGCACAGAGGTTGACCTGCTGGAAAGCAGCTGCATGGAGAAAGACCTTGTAGCCCTGGTGAACAATAAGACATCCATGGGACAACAATGTGCCCTTGTGGCTAAGAAGGCCAATGGTATCCTGGAGTGTGTTAAGAAGGGTGTGGCCAGCAGGTCAAGGTAGGTTCTCCTCCCTTTCTACTCTGCCCAGGTGAGACCACCTCTGGAGTATTATGTCCTGTTCTGGGCTCCCCAGTTCAAGAAAGAGAGGGAAATACTAGAGAGTGTCCAGTGGAGGGCTATGAGAGTGAATAAGGGACTGGAACATCTATCTTTTGAGGAAAGAACTGAGAGACCAGAGGCTGTTTAGTCTGGAAAAGAGAAGAATGAGAGGGGATCTTATTAATCTTTACAAATATTTGAAGTGTGTGTGTCAAGAAGAAGGTGCTAGTCTCTTTTCCGTGGTGTCCTGTGATAGAACAAAGGGCAATGGATACAAACTGAAACACAGGAAGTTCCACCTCAACATGAGGAAAAATATCTTTACTATAAGGGTGACAGAGCCTTGAAACAGACTCCCAGAGAGATTGTGGAATCTGCTTCTCTAGAGACTTTCAAGACCCATCTGGATGTGTTCCTGTGTGACCTGCCCCAGATGATCCTGCTTTGGAAGGTGAGTTGGACTAGATTATTTCCAGAGGTCCCTTCCAACCCCTACCATTTTATGATTCTATGACTCTTATGGGGCACTTTGCTCAGGTTCTTCACACGAAGTTGTCTAGCTAACAACTACCTTTAAAGCTATATTTTTGCTCCTCCTCTTTCCTTTCAGCTAAACACCTTTAGGAAACTAGATGCACATGTGTAATTGAGAAAATTCAGCATCCATGGGCCTGGCAAGAAAGCCAGTACTCAAACTCCACTCCAAATTATCCAGACAAAACTTTCATGTTATTATGGGATGTCTAAGAGAAAAGGGCTGGTGACCAGTCATCTGAAAGCTACTAACCACCATGGTGGCTGCCCTCAGTCAAGGCCTATGAATGAATCATGTAATTATCATACTTAGATGCTTCTGTTAATTGTGTTTTAACACATGGATTGATGTAGGAAGGAAGGTGTAGTGAATGATGTATTTCACAGAGGACTATCTCAAGCAACCACAGAGGAGAAGGGGAGAATTTTACCCCTTCTTGAAGTCAAGAGCTGTTCATTAGTCAACTAAGGTGAGGAGATGACTCCTAGATGAACAGAAAGAATGTTCTATGTAAAGACAGGCAATAAACTTTGTTTCCAGCAAGAGAGTCCAGAATATCTCCTGGGACCAGAACAAACACAGTGGCTTTTAGGTAAGACTGGACCTACAGAGTCCCCCCAAAGATTTTACTGGTGGTAAGGTCTAACAGGTGTCTGAGTAAAAAGCAGGGAGAGAAAGGGACACCTGAAATTAGAATCGCTCTTCAAGTGGTACTGCAAGTCTTCTCTGATGGAGACTCCCAAGCAGGAGATTTTTTTTCTGTATATGGGTTCCCCTGATAAAAACTATCAAGTAGAAGTAGCTGATGTGTCCTGGGGCTCTGACAATCACCCTGGCAGAAGAGAGGGAGCACATCAGCTAAGCAAGAAGAAAGGCTTTTCTGAAATAACTGCTGTGCTAGTAGATTAGATGTAGAGTTTAGGTGGGGTTTTTTCTTTACCTCTGTGAAGTCTTTTGAAAAGATTTACAACTTGATTACTATGGACTTTACAAGTAAATATCTACCTTTTATTATAAATTATATATATTATATTATATCTATTTATTAAGAACAAATATTTTGCTTTTTTATTAAGAACAAATATTTATCTTAGCTTGGCTTGAGTGTGATTTAAGGTAAGAGGAAAACAGAAAGACATTCCTTGCCTAAGGTGAATCTAATACCCTTAACTAATGGCTGCACAAACCAGGGGGAAATATGATAGAGGAAAAGTAAGAGGAGATTTGTTTAATTTGAAGAGACACTAAATTAACAGAAGTGCCCTAAAACTGTCAGTTTTTAAACTCAGGACGCAGTTGGCAGACTAGCAGCAAAGTGGGGACTATCCCATAAACTGCCTAGCATGCAAAGTGTGTCTGCCTCCCTGGGATAGGTTTTGTGCATGCATGTGTAAGGCAAGGGGGTGAGGACATGGAAGGACAAGGCTGGATGTCTCAGGGCAAGAGTGGCTCAGCAGGAGCAAGACAGGAGCAAGGTCTTCTCAGGGACCAGACTTCATGAGATCTTTGTGGAGATCCTTTGGGGGTGCAGGAGTGTGCCTGATGGTAGCTGTGGGCATTGTGGGCACTAGGGATGAAGGTGAAACCTTTGGGATTCAGCTATGAGGCAAGACAGAAGTTCAGGTCAGACACAGAGTTTCAGTGTACAGATAAGGCAGCAGAGAGGATAAATTTAGATATGTAAGGAATTGAGGGATCTTTTGGGATAAAGGCAAGTGATACAGAAACAAGAGACTGAACCATCAGAGCAGAGCCAGGCTCCTAGCATTGCAGACTGAAAGGTTTGAGGAGGAATATTTAATTAGAAGGAACAGCAGAGATGATGGGCATAGGAAAGCAAGTGGGCTGAACTGGTGAGACCTGTGAGGGCAACAAACTGACATCCAATGCACCAGTGACAAGGCCAGGGGGGAAATAAAACCCAACTGCAATAACTAGGGAGGGCAAATCCAGTTAGCTGTCACATGCTATCTTGAGTGGCTGATCACAAGCAAATCTTACATGTAATTCTGCTCTGATGCTCCAAGCAAAAAATTAGACAGGAGAACTGGAAGGCTTGGCATGAGACAGCAACCCTGGTGCAAGGGGAACCTCAGAGACCTGCTAGAGAGGGGATAATCAATGGGAGCCTGTGTTGCCATGCTACCAGCTTTACCATAATGATAGTGTAGGATGCACAGGTGGAGGAGGACTATATAGTTTCCAATGGCATATAAATATTATGGCTAAAGAGAAGCACTTTGTGGGCAGAGTTCTTGTGGGTAGACATCTCACACTCTAATAATAAAAACATAGTATTAGGAATGTACTACCCAACACCTCATCATGACAATGACAGTTATCAGAAAATATTGAGTGAGAGTAGGAAGCTGAAAGAAGGTAGCAAGAACAGGTTTTGGATGCCTTTATAAAGGTAAAATTCTGCAGCAGCAGGAGATACAATGTCCATATGCAACAGATGCCTGCTTCCAAGAATAATTAGTCCTGCAAACAAATCCACAACATGAAGGGCTAGTCTACACTTGGTCTTTCCTGCTGCATAGGCCCTAATTTAAGCAAGTTCTGGTGGTGGGTGCTCTGTACCAGCAATCACACTAGACCTATATTTGGCACTGTTGTAGGACAAGAAACAATTCCAGAAGGAAGACTTTAGGAGGTTGTTTAGAAAAATGGATAGAAAATTCTAGAAAACCTGTGTCAGAAACCTCAATTCCAAAAGAAATAGATATTTTAATAAACATGAGCCCCATGTCCATCAATAGAATAGTTAGCAAGACTGTTAGAGGAAAAGAAAGCCATTTAGAAAGCAGAAGGCTTATGCAAATGGAGAGAACAGGACAGCCTGTATCACAGTAGATCAAATATGGAGAGGAAATCAAAAGCGTTTTTAAAAAGTGAGGAGCACCTGGATGCTTAGGCTGACAGTAAGGTCTGCAAACCCACCAAAAAGTGCAAGACAGATGAGGGCCTGGCAGGGTTGCTTGGTGGTAGAATATGTCTTAGGGACAACAAGGCTACATCAGAGAAACCAATAAATTCACTCTCCCCCACCAAAGATATAGGGATATTTTCATGTCTGATGCATCAAACAAGTCAGAGGAGCCAGCTCTACTCGAGGAATGCTCACAGGAAATATTAAACCTAACAGATAAGTGAGAGGCCAATAAGTAATCAGGACCAGATGGCATTCATATGAGCATCCCAAAGGATCTCAGATGTGAGACTGCCAGCCAAGGCATTTAACCTGCCATTACAATCAGGCATTGTGCCAGCAGACTGGCTTGCCTACAAGAAGGGCTTGAGAGGGCAGCTCAAGGGCCATGAGTTGTTCGTCTCAGTGCTAGGAGCTACCACCTGCTGAGACCAATTTCCACCTCTGCTATGTTGTGAGAGGTCTGTAACGAAGAACGAAGGCACTGAGCTTTCTAAAATGTCACTCTCTTGGGAAAGAGACAGTATGTCTTGTGAAAGGGAGATGCTGCCACACTCACCTGCTGAAGGGCTGTGAGACTGATTAAGGAGCCACAATGGTTGTTTTATATGGATATATGGAGATATATATATGTATATATATATGCATTAAGACAGCTGTATTTCTCAAAGCCTTTGACAAAGATCTCCTTCAAGGGTATTGCAATTAGATGACCTTTAAGGTCCCTTTCAACCCAAACCATTCCATAATTCTATCATTGCACAAAAGGACACACTCTTTTTGAAGAGGTGTGGTGGAGGGATGCTGCTGCTAAAGGTGTAAACAATGAAATCTCCACTGTCTCTAAAGGTGTAAACTTGAAACACCCTGTTTCCAAACTGCTCATCCTAGGTCTGCTGCTCTGGAACACTGTGTTCACTATAACATGAGGAACTGCACAGAACCTGTCTTTGACAGTGCATTCCAGTGTCATCTGGTATAGGTGATCCTCCTCTGGCAGGGGGTTGGGACTGGATGATCTTTTGAGGTCCCTTCCAGCCCCTAACATTCTGTGATTCTGCACTTTTGCATACACAAAATTAAACAGGGAAATCATGTTGTTCATTCAAAATATAGTTCCTTGTTAAGTAATAAGTATAGAGATCTTGCTGTATGCTTTCTGCATCTATCACAATAATCCTTCGTCAGAAGAGGACTCCCAGACACCACAGTCTCATGTTCATTACCCAAGCAGGAAGGAAGTCATAATATGGCTGCTATATAGATCACTTGCATTTACTACTGCACTTCTGAGAAAAACATTGGTTTTCTTAAGTTCCCATTGGCTTCTTTCCTAGAACTCACTTTATGTGATTTCTGTGTCACTGTGTCCAGTTCTGGGCTCCTAAATTTAAGAAGGATATTGAGACACTTGAACATGTCCAGAGAAGGGCAACAAGGCTGGTGAGAGGTCTGGAGCACAAGGCTGAGGGTTGTTTAGCCTGGAGAAGAGGAGGCTCAGGGGTCACCTTATTGACATCTACAACTAGATGAAAGGAGGCTGTAGACAGGTGGGGGTTGGTCTCTTCTCCCAGGCAGCCAGCACCAGAACAAGAGGACACAGTCTCAAGCCATGCCAGGGGAAGTGTGATGGTTTGAAACTGTCTTTTTAATTTTTCCTTGCAAAGTTCAGAACAGAGAAAGTGAAAGAATGTAAATAAGTCACTATTGGGTGTAAGAAAGCAAAATAACGATTGTTCTAAACACTTCCATTGGATAGATAGAAATGTTTAAGAACTATTACCCAAAACAAAGTAGGCATTCTGCACATTCTGCGTTCGGCAGTGGGGGCAGTTGCTGGGCTGTCTGGTTGCTGTTTCTTCTTCTCTTCTGGCTGAAGATAACACACTGACCTTGGCAGCTAAGTTAACAACTTTCTGCTTAACAAACTCTACTTCTCTGTCCAGGGGGGTCTGGGGGGAAGCTCCTGGGAGAGAGAGAGGCCCCTTTGGGAGGGTCCCCTTGGGGGGAAGCAAAGGGAGCTTGGTTGTGCTTTTCTGTTGATTGTATATATTTGTAAGTGTTGTGAATTTTGTATATTTGTACATATTCATTGCATTTCATCTGCTTGTAAATACAGCTTTTCATTTGCTTCCAGACTGAGCTAGCCTGGTTATTGTCAGTGGGGGGGGGGAATTTCAGCTCACACCGACACAGGAAGTTTATGCTCAAGGTGAGGAGAAAGTTTTTCACAGAAAGAGTGATCTGCCATTGGAATGTGCTGCCCAGGGAGGAGTCACCGTCCCTGGAGGTGTTCAAAAAAGGATTGGACATGGCACTTGAAGCCATGGTTTAGTTAGTCATGAGGTGCTGGGTGATAGGTTGGACTTGATGATCTCTGAGGTCTTTTCCAACCTTGTTGATTCTATGATTCTATGAGTCTATGTTTCAGGTTCAGTGTTACCAAGAGTAAATGTAACAGAATATAGTTTCTAGAGTTAACACTAAATTAATCAAAACATGGCATTTTATTAATCTTTCCACATGTACAGTAATGAAAAAAAAAAAAACAGAAGTCTGAAATGTGACAACTTTTATTTTAAAATTTGCTGTAAACCATATACTAATTTTTCATCTATACTCAACCAGATATGCAACTTGATTTTATCTTCCACCTGGCAAACATTCCTAGTTATATAAATTCGCCTTTTTTTTGTGCCTAAAAAAAAAATAATCCAAGACTGCCTTTTTCACAGAGAAGGTTTGTCAACAATCTGGTAAATTCTGGTGAATAAAAAGCTTACTATGGATAGTAAGAAATATAAGTAGGTTGTCTTTTATCACTGCAACCATTTTTATCTACATCAGAAAAAGCAGACAAATCTTGCCCTACCTTAGCTTGTGTGCCTTCTGGTGTGTTCAGTATTTCTTTCTTCTGCTTGCTGTTGCTCACAACCTTCAGCTTCGTTAGTGCAAAGGAAAAAGACAAAAACCTGATGCAAACCACAAGTGTTATTTGTGCAGAAGCCACAGAAGAGCAACGAGCAGTAGGAAGGGGAAGTAAATCCTGAGTGAAAGATCCTTTTATCTTCTTAAAAGAGAAACGTTCTCAGCTCAACAACTGGAGCTAGCAATCACATGGCAATCTTTTGTGATTTTCACCCAAGGAAAGAGGCTTTGTAGCTATCTGACATGTTTGGGAGCATTCTGGATTCTTGTATTTGGGCCCACACTTCTATATATGAGCTTAAAATAATCAGTGTTGCTCAATATATTAGAGGAGATCCCTGCAAAAGCTTTGCATAGAACATTAGAGATGTAGTTCTTGGAATTACAGAGAGGATTCCTGCCAGGGTGATTTCCCAGGCTTTTCATGCAGAAATCAAGAATGAAACTAAAAACAGGCTACTAGGAACTGGTGAGTAATCTCATTCAGCTCATAGTTCAAGGCTAAGTTTACAGAGGTGAGGAACTAATTTTCCTTTAGTTTTGCTGGGAACAAAATACATAGCTCTGTTAGGCCATGAGAAAGTGGCTGCAGTGAATGCCTTCCTTCCTCTTAATGCCCTACCACTTCTCAGCAGAGCAACAGATGGGTGCTAGAAGCCCACTGCAGTTGTGAAATAGGTATGTATACATCACATATATATAACAGCTTGGTTATTCCTTGTCTGTTCTGTCAAAACATGCAGGTGGACCAGACACATTCAAGTGCTTTCTGGCTGCTGTGTTGAATTTCATATTGGCAGTGGGTTAGGAGTCCACACACGTGACTGCTTACAACAGCTCAGAGGATGGGGATGCTCCCAAAAAGCTTTCTCACCACCCACATTTATATATCTGTCTACACTTCAGAGTGCTTTGGATAACTATTGCTATCTCTTCTCTGTTGTCCACCTGTGCCTGATTCTTATCTATTGCTCTTCACTCTGGTAGTACATGTGGACTAGAAAAAGGACAAAATAGTCCTCTGAGCATGCTCCCTATGCAAGTTCATGGTAGCAACATGCAGTGGTTACAACAACTCGTGTCACCAAAGCTCGCAAATCTCTATGCCCACGGAGGAGCTACATGTGGCTTGGATGATGTTTTTTAGCATAGGGCTGAAAAAGGATATAGAAAACCAGCTTAGCTAGGAACTAGTCTAATATCTTCTGTCTTCAGGGTGAGCATGAAATTGATGAGTGGCTGAATGGCTGCACCCAAAGAGTGGCTGTTGATGGGTCCATGTCCCAGTGGAGGCCAGTGACAAGTGGAGGCCCTCAGGGATCAGTCCTGGGACCAGTCTTGTTCAACATCTTTGTTGGTGACATGGACAGAGGCATTGAGTGCACCCTCAGCAAGTTTGCTGATGACACCAAGCTGTGTGGTGCAGCAGACACACTGGAGGGAAGGGATGGCATCCAGAGAGACCTTGACAGGCTGGAGAGGTGATAACCATGATAACCTCATGAGGTTCAACAAGACCAAATGCAAGGTCCTGCATCTGGGTCAGGGCAATCTCAAGCACTGATATAGTCTGGGCAGTGACTGGCTTGAGAGCAGCCCTGAAGAAAAGGACTTGGGGGTGCTGGTGGATGAGAAGCTCAACATGAGCCACCTGTGTGCACTTGCTGCCCAGAAAGCCAACCACATCCTGGGCTGCATCAAAAGAAATTTTGCCAGCAGGTCAAGGGAGGTGATTCTCCCCCTCTACTCCACTTTGGTGAGATGCCCCCTGGAGTACTGCATCCAGTTCTGGAGCCCCTATTACAGGAAGGATCTGGAGGTGCTGGAGTGTGTCCAAAGAAAGGCCACGAGGATGATCAGTGGGCTGGAGCACCTCTCCTCTGGAGACAGACTGAGAGAGTTGGGGCTGTTCAGTGTGGAGAAGAGAAGGCTCCAAGGAGACCTTATTGTGGCTTTCCAGTATCTGAAGGGGGCCTACAAGAAAGCTGGGGAGGGACTTTTTAGGATATCAGGTAGTGATAGGACTAGGGGGAATGGAGCAAAACTAGAAATGGGTAGATTCAGATTTGATGTTGGGAAGAAGTTTTTCACCATCAGGGTGGTGAGACACTGGAGCATGTTGCCCAAGGAGGTGGTAGAAGCCCCATCCCTGGAGGTTTTTAAGGCCAGGCTGGATGTGGCTCTGAGCAATCTAATCTAGTGTGAGGTGACCCTGCTCATGGCAGGGGGGTTAGAACTAGATGATCCTTGGGGTCCCTTCCAACCCTGACAATTCTGTGATTTCAGGCAGCATAGCCTTTTGGAAGGGAGCCTGGGTTCAGTCTCATTCAACATATTCATGAGCGACTTACATGAAGAGATGGAGTGTACCCTCAGCAAATTTGCTGATGATACAAAACTGGAAAGAGTGGCTGACATACCAGAAAGGTTGTGCTGCCTTTCAGTGAGACCTGGACAGACCGAACAGCTGGGCAAAACCAAACCTAATGAAGTTCAACAAGGATAAGTGTGGAGTGCTGCATCTGGGGAAGAATAACACCATTCATCAACACAGGTTAGGATTTGGCCTGCTGGACAGTAGCTCCACAAAGAAGAACCTTGGAGTACTGGTTGATAATGTTATTCATGAGAGAGCAATGTGCCCTGGTGGACAAGAAGGCAAATAGTATACTTGGGTGCACTAAGAAGAATGTGTCCAGCAGGTCAAGGGAGGTTCTCCTCTTCTACTCAGCCCTGGTTAGGCCGTATCTGGAATATTGTGTACAGTTGTGGTCTCCCTAGTACAAGAGAGAAGGGAACTACTGAAGAGAGTTCAATGAAGGGCTATGAGGATGATTAAGGGACTAGAGCATCTCTCTTACAAGGAAAGAATGAGACACCTGGGGCTGTTTAGTCTAGAGAAGACTGAGAGGGGACCTTATCAGCGTCTACAAATATCTGACAGGTGGCTGTCAGGAGGATCACTGATACCCAGTGAAAGGACAAGGGGCAATGGATGTAAACTCAATCACAAGAAATTCTATCTCAACACGAGAAACTTTTTTTACTGTGAGGGTGACAGAGCCCTGGAACAGGCTGCCTGAGAAGCTGTGGAGTTTTCTTCTCCAGAAATCTTCAAAACCTACCTAGACGCATTCCTGTGTGACCTGCCCTAAGTGATCCTGCTTTGCAGAGGGGGTTGGACTTGATGATCTGTGGAGATCTTAGCATTCTATGATTCTATGATATGCAGCAGGGAGCACTACAGGGTGCGACCACTTCAGCCAGCAAGGCCATGGCTAGAGAACAGCCACAGCCTTGGTGTTTGCTTGGGAGACACCCCAGTAACTCAGGCTGCATCTTATCTGCATCTGACAGAGACTAATTTAGGCACTGCAGCAGCAGCCTGATGGCATCTCCGTCACATGGCATGTGGTGATAGGACTGATAGGCAGGCTATTCTGAGATACACAAGGTCAGAGACCAAACCATACAGAAAAGTTAGACATTGATCATATTTTATTTTCCTGAATGTGTTTTGAGAACATCAAAGAGAACATCTCTTTCACCATACGATATGCCTATCTTCATTGTCCAGATAATCTCTCACATTCACCTTCTTAAAAGTCCGGCTTTCTGGAGAGTACTGTTTCCTCCCTCTTATAAAGTAATTCTGTATTTTGCTTTTAGTCTGGCTTTGAATAAATGAGGTTGGCTGCCAATTCACCCTGCACCTGATGAGCTGGATCTGGAGTGATTGCTTGGGATTTTTTAGAAACAGTCACTGGATGACTCAGCTTCCGAGGGGAGTTTATTACATTTCTTACTAATAAAAGCTTCAGTAATTCTGGACTTCCATTACAAAATGCTGCATGCATATCACGTATTCAGCAGTTAAGAGCCTAGATTATTTCTGAATTTTGAGTCCCATAAAATACATAGATGGTCAAGGACACAGCAGAGTGCAACTCAGTCCTCTGTGCTGTAGCTACTCTCCATCCTGCATCTGTTTCTGTTCCCTTTTACGATCTGGCTTCACAACAAGATGGTTTCAAGACAGAACAAAAAGAAGAGTGTGATTCATCCTTTTTCTTCCCCTTCCTCACAAACCCACCTTCCCTCCAGCCCTGAGCAGATGTACGGCCCACAAAGGAGGCTCCAAGTGCATGGCAGAAAGCAAAGCTGCCACTGCAGGCTCCAAAAGCACAAAGCCAAATTTCCAACCTGAAATAAGGCCTCCAGACCAGATAGGAGCAAAAATTTAGATTCTCCTTCCCCTGTTCAGCATCTCCTGTAGGCTAGTTTAAGCTTCTTCATAGGCTATTCCACTACCTGGTGGGACTGCTACTCAAGGAGCCTGCTTCTCACACTCCGTGTATCATCTTGGACTTTTCAAACAGACATCATGCTATTACAAGCTCCTCAGGACAGTATTATGTCACCCTAAAGTCAGATGAGCTGCTGTCTGAGGATAGTTCAGTCTGGTGCTCCCTCTGTCTTTGCAGTCTTACTGAGTAGGTTGTCATTAACTTCATGCCTCAGCAGAGAAGACCAAGAACTGCCTGAGCCCTACCCAGCTCTTGATGCATATGCACAGCCCAACAGACTAATGCAAGCTCATCAGCTCATGGGGCATAGATACGTTTGCACACCACCTCAGGTAGATGAGCAGCCCCATGCCCACAGAGACTGTGCATGTAATACATGGAGTTCATAGCATCAGGGAGATGAGCGTCCCAGGCAAGCCAGATGAAGAAATCTGCGTATTTTTCCCATCGCTCAATATTTCATGTCTACAGGCACAAACTTCCAGTGACAAAGTTTCACTTTTTTTCAAGCCAAGAGATTTTGGGTAAAAATGGCCCTGTCAAACAAACAGAAGAGATTACCTTCACTGAAGATTTTAGCACTGTCTATCTTCAACATGGCAGCTTAGCCTACTAACACATATCTATTTAGAGAGACTACAATTACTAAGCCTACATCCATTTTCTGTGAAATTGAGAAAAAAGCAGCATCCAATGCTAGTAGCTCAT
This sequence comes from Indicator indicator, assembly GCF_027791375.1. Classification (NCBI taxonomy): domain Eukaryota; kingdom Metazoa; phylum Chordata; class Aves; order Piciformes; family Indicatoridae; genus Indicator; species Indicator indicator. The sequence continues at coordinate 30,754,604 of NC_072010.1, forward strand.
CTGCTGTCAGCCATAAGGCTGGATAGATGAGAAGATGAAAGTGACTGCTGCATGAAGAACAGGGAAGAAGCAGGATCAATTCTAATAGGAATTATTCAGAAAGGAAAAGCACAAAAGGTTTTAAAACTGTTTCTTTTGCAACAGTAGCAATGACATCTTTTTTAATTGCTTGTGGTCCCTTATTAATTGTTTTCCATTCCTCATTAATATCGTGATGAGGGAAGACAAACATTGATGTATAGCTGGAATGGAAAAAGACATCTAATGTTGTCTTTTTTTTTTAATGTTCTTTTTAAGCATGAAATAGTAAAACTGGAAATACTTTCTGCCAGCCTCTCCAAAGGTAGTTGTGAGTCTTGGGAAGAATTGATGGTCTCCAAAATCCATGGAACTGATGGCAGCTGGGAGCATTAATGCTTTCCTGAGAGAATAATCAGTCTCATTCTTGACTCTGATAAGACTGGACCAGAGCAAGACAAAACACCAAAAACCTTTTAAGGCCTTCACATACAGCCTATTGAAGTAGGTGGAAAGAACAGTGCCTTTTCAGATTAAAATCTAAATAACACAGCTTCAGAAACTGTGACTGGAAAAAGAAAATAACTTTTTTTTCCCTCCTCTTCAATTAGTTAAAAGCATTCCAGATCTAGCATGTACAAGATTGTCAGTGTGCATGGTACATTCTGTTTTCTCTGTGGACTGTACATTTCAGAACCTCTATCTCTACTGCTACAGCCACTTCTCTGCCCACTAAGTACCATGATTCTGAAGTGATTTCCTGCTTGCATTATGCATAAATATTCTGTGAAATCTGTGTTATTCTGCTGAACTTTCCCTTTATACAAATATGGAAACTCAAAGCAAAACAAGATTCTTTTCTTATCTTTTAGCTGAGTCCTTTACAACATCACTGAATCAACAGCTAGATAAAAAGCAACAACTTTCTAAAATCAGACTGACAAATTCAAGTGCTCTGCATCTTATATCTTGTGGCTAAGCACCACTGATACAAGATGCAACCTACAAGTCCTTCACATAAACTCCAACTACCATCAAATCCACTTTCTCATCAATATAATCATTGCTAACACTTAATAAAAAAAAAAAAAAAAAAAAAACCAAAAAACATCTGAAACAATGTGCCTTACTGCAGTTCCATTCCCCATCCTTCTTCATGCAATTATCTTGAGTTTTACTCTAGTCCCTTTCTTTTCTTACCCCACCCAACCACTGTCAGTGTCATTTCTTGTTCTCTCTGTATGTGGGGGATCTGTATATACAACAGATATAATTGCAGCTGCATGTATACATTTATATGCATGCACTCACAGAGGTGCATTCAGATGGAAGCACTTTCAGGGTACTCATTTGTGTGCATATGTATTTGTAATATAAATGCATGCGTACATATGCATGCTTGATAAAAAGCATCAAGGCTTAATTAATTGTGTTGGCCAGAATTTGAGGAGCCATGGGAAGAAGTGAGGGACACAAGTCCCTTCATCTTTTCATCCAAGCATAATGGATTTCGTCTTCTGGAGGTCCCTCTCCCTGGATCATGTGCGAGGTTCTGCCTCCAGGCACTGGCTGCAGCTGACACAAAAATTAAGTTTACCATTTTGTCCTTGGTCAGGATTTTAACAATGTTTCTTCAGATAAAATTCAGGTGGGGTTAGAGCTCAGTGGCTGCATTTTCTACCCTATTTGCTTTGGGAAATGGTTTATGACACTGTGTGTTGTTTCATATTTTTTAAACTGTATTTTAAAATACTATATAGTCTATATATGTGATTTTGAGGAAGGCAATGACATGACTTTAAGTCTCAGGTTTTTACTCATAACTTTAGGAAAATACCAAAGTGTCTACAATGTGTCATAGATATGTTATTAAAAGCATCCATTTATAAATGAAAATTTCCATCCTTGAAAATTGTTTGATTACATGTTTTGCAATTGGTTTACAACCAGTGTCCCTCTAGATAAAAATGAGAATTAAAGCTCATCTTTGTCACAGACTACATGCTTTTGTGACATGACTTAGTTAAATCCTTTTCACTGGCATGCACTGAAAACAATACTGAGCAGAGTTGGACATGATGGCAACAAGGAGAGAGAGGGAAGTTCTGCAGCAGTGGGTTCCTCCACTCTTACAGGATGAGAATCATTCAGTGCTAAGGGGAGCCCATCATCCCACTCCTGTACACACTTGGAAGGTGCTGTGCTGAGATGTTTAATGCAATCTTTGCCCTGCTGCCTTAGACATATAAGCATGTATTCTGGATTTCCTTGCAAAAGACAAGGGAAGTCCAGGATACGCAGTCACCAGAAAACCTTGTTCATCATTACAGCTTGCACTTAGGACCAGTCTGAAAACTCCCATCAGCCTGACATGGGGTGGCTACACAACCAGGTGACTGTCAGCCAAGCCTTCACAGGATTTCACAGCAAAACCATGAGAAAACTCATTCTGTCATGATTATATTGCCTCCTGTTTTGCTTTCTGAGTCCTCAGTGCAATAAGGACAAGCTGGGCAGAGGCTAACTGGTCTTTTGCTGCAGGAAGAAAATAAAGGCAAATGGATGATTTAATTCAGTTTTATTTGGCAGAGATGTTTCTTCCACATTGCTGTTATTGCTACAAGACCAAAGCTGTAATTCTCTTGAAATCCGGTGCAAGCCACCAGAGAAGAATTAGCACAATGGTTTTAGTTTTATGTAACGTTCCCAATACCCACTGACTGAGAACTTTAGAACAGAATAAACAAAATTAAGTAAGCTGTTTGTTCAGCATGTTTCAACACCCGTCCATCTGCCTCCCTTTTGTACTTGCAGTCCCCCAGCCACAACTTTTCTTATCTGCCACTGTCAAAAATATGACTCATTTTTCACATAATAGATTGGGGGAAGAGTGGAGAAGTTTTTCTACATAATAAATCTTTCTCTTACCCAGTATCTCCTGCATCAGCTCTTATTTTACTCCTCATTAAAAAGAATGACACAATGAAATGGCACTTTTTCTAGCCCTAGTTAGCTGCAGCAGGGCTCAATGTCTATGCCACGATTAGCTCTGTTTGACTCTTTGTGGAACCAGGCAGATGAAGCTTTGGTATACCTCATTTCAGGACAAGAAATTTGTCAAATCCACAGGCCACAAGATGACTTAGTGTCAGTATTGTTTATACAATCAGTGAATTTTGTGAATGGAGGGAAGTCTCCTCCCCTCCACCCCGGCACGTAGTCCAGATACCACAGTTCCGTGGTTGCAAAGCAGAGGGCACTCTCAAGGGGCACACTGACCAAAACATCTGCCCACACATCTCCATCAGGTTTTGAGTCTGTTGTGTTACTATTAAAACCATACACTAGGCAGAGGAAGTGGTTTCCATGGAAAGGATCTGTGCAGTGAAATCCTCAGTAACCATCCCTTTTTATGGCATTGTGCTGCATGCTGTTAGCAACACAGCTAACAACAGATTCCCAGGTTAAGGCTGTGTTTGCCTGGCATGTTCCTCCCCACTCGTGCTTTCACCATGCTAGAATGGTTTCAACAACGCCTTGCCTGGCTGATAGACGACAGGCAAAACACACAGCAGGCTGTCAGCAGATTTTCAATTCAGATGAAACCTCACAGCTTTTTTTCACATGAATCTTGTGCTTTCCCCCAGTGAAATACTCATATGCATCAGATAAACATTGTTACTGCAGGCATCTCGTGTTAGAGCAAATCCCCTGCAATGAAAACATCTCTCACCAAGCAAATGACAAACTCAGAGCTCCCACCCCAGCTCTGCTGGGACCTTTGAACCTCACATGAAGTGTGTGTTTGCAATGTGCAGGGGTGGAGAAGCCTCTTACTAGTGTAAATTACATCTCTGAGCAGTAAAATGGTATTTTGCACGTTTTGCATAGAACTGTCAGGGTTGGAAGGGACCTCAAGGATCACCTTGTTCCAACCCCCCTGCCATGGGCAGGGACACCATACACTAGGGTCAGGTGACCCAGAGCCACATCCAGCCTGGCCTTAAAAACTTCCAGGGATGAGGTTTCCACCACCTCCCTGGGCAACCTGTTCCAATGTCTCACCACCCTGATGGTGAAGAACTTCTTCCTAACATCTAATCTAAATCTACCCTCCTCTAGCCTCAATCCATCTCAGTGCTGAGAAACGTAGCTTTCTGTAGTTGCTACAGCCACTAGTACTCATGCACAGGACAAGAGTGGGACTGAAGCCCACTGCATCTGTTTGAGATGCTGAAACTTTGTCTGGTTGTTCTGTGACACTAAAGTTATTGCAGAAAGCCACAGGCTTACATAAAGTTAATACGCTTCAAAATCAAGGCAGCTATTGACCTTCTGGATCTTAATATGACTTGATAGAACTACATGACACAGCTTCTGTAAAACATCACTCCAAGGAGAGCTCCAAAGAACAACACCTTTAACATGTCTTTTGCATTTCATTTGCTCTATCATACACTTTAATTTCCTAGGCATCTCTTCAGTGCATTCAGTAGGATAGTAAGCATGAGTCCTATGAGCTAGCTAAATTACTTGTATCTCATATCATACCAGCATCATTATGTTCTAATTTAAACCTTTCATTTCACCACTAATCAAAGGCAATTCCAGCAAATAACATAAATGCTCTAATTTGACAATAATAGCACGTCTTACTTTATTTTTTAATAATCAAGCGTGGTCACTATAACCTCTGGAGGTAATAGAGTAGTTTCTATGTACCAGTATAGCAGCACTGCTCCCTTTTGTCAGGCAAACTTCCTACATCTAAGTATCCTCTGCCTGCACCTCTGCAAAGCTTAAATACTTCAGTAGGGGCAGCAGCATTATGTACAATCTCCTCCAGATATATCCCTAGAAAATTCCACTTCCCTTTAACAGGCAATCCTGAAAATACCTGCTAATGTAAGCAAATGGGCCATGGGAACTGCGTGCTCCCACTTTAGGGATGCTTTCTGGTTTCCATTTTTAATTTCTCTAGTGCACAGATTCATTCCTTCTACCACTGAAATACATTGGAGCTGGAATTGCAAGACTAAAGTGCTAAAATTAGCCAAAAGCTGAAATCACAATTTCACTATGCCGAGATTTTGCAAGTGGGAGATAGAAGCTCTTTTCTGTTTGATGTGGCAAATTGTAGTAAAGCTAACACAATATTTTAAAACCAAAACTTCCTTCGCTTCATCATGAGAAAGCCACAGCTAGGATTCACATCTAACAAGATGAGGGAATCCTCTCCTGAATGTAAATCACTTTGTGAACGTGATGACTATATTAAGAACATGGGAAGTGTCTCAACAAAGACCAGATCAGCCTGAACGACCTGCCCAATGTATCCACTCTGCCCACCAAGACAGCAGCTTCCCAGGGGGTGTAGTGGACAGTGGATGGCAAAGAAGGGTGGAGGCCACTCAGTGCTAACCCCTGCAAGCACATGGGAAGACCCCCTGAAAGTCACCCCTGGAATGTGACAAAAGTCTGGGCCAGGTAGAGCCACAATGAATGAACCAAGAACAATATAAAAACCTTGCCAGCTCAGTGGGAGGGGAACATTATCTGGGACATCTCAGGCTGGAGGCAGCAGCCTAGGAATGTCTCTCTCTGTCCCCACCCCAAAGAAGAACCATGGGGTGGTAATTATCTCTCCTGATCTCTCTTTCTCTGTTCTGTCTTTCTCTCTCCCTTTCCTTTTACTTCTTCCTCTGTTTTGTTTACTCCATTCTCTCTCTCTTTAGTAAACAGTCTCATCTTGATATATGACCTCGTCTGTGACTTAATTTCACTCATGGGGCTATTCAAAAGAACTGTGTCCCCTTCCCAACTTCTGGATCAAGGCAGAAGATATCATCCAAATTATGTTTTACTGTTTCTTGAAATGTAATACACAATGTTTGCAGGCCCATAGCCATAGAAACATACAATCTTTGCTTCTCTTGAATAAAATAAAATAAAATAAAATAAAATAAAATAAAATAAAATAAAATAAAATAAAATAAAATAAAATAAAATAAAATAAAACAAACACAGATGGAACTAGAAATGAAGACCTGGCCAATATGGATCACCACATTGCTGGGTGACTATCAGGCCATGCTTATATTCACCAGCAACATGAGAGACCATAGCTGAAAAGCAATGACTGCCTTGGTAGCACACAATGGTGCAGAATGATAAGCTATGCAATAAGAATTAGGCTTGCATCCAAGTCACTTGTGTGCACCTGGGAGAAAGCTTTTTCTGGTGTCAGAGATGAAAAGATAAGAGCTGGTGTACCCAATACACTGCTGTCAGCTGGTTATTTTGGAAAAAAAAAAAAAAAAACTATTTTGGAAGATCAAACTTAGAGATGTACACACATTCTTCAAATCATTGCAAGAGAAAATCAGATGCCAAGAAAACCACAAAAAATCAGTCAAAATGCTCACTTTGCCTGGCACCCTGCTTGTAACAGAGACTAATCAAGGACACCTGTAGAGCAGTTCAATAAAAAGTCAAGTATGTGATGGTTCTCCAGAATAGTCTCTCAGCTGTCAACAATTCTTTCTTAAGGATTTGCTGCAGAACTGCCTGGAGATTTAATAACCCTTGATGGGTTTTCCTTCAACACATTTGTCCATGTCAACCTTTGGCAACCACAATACAGCACACAGAAGAGTTACTTTGCAGAAGTATGTATCATGGAAAATATTTGCTGCAGAATTGGACCATGCTCATTAGACATATGTACATGTGTATATTAGAACTACCTGCATGAAATTCACATCCTTCCATCTTTTTAAAACCTGCTGCCTGCTAGATTTCTTTGTTATTCCTTACTTCCTGCATTGAAAAAGAGCGGGAAGAAATTGTTTCTTCCTATATATGAAGAAAAGATTGACAGATTCGGAAGGAGGATCTACCTAGATCCTCTTATTTCCAACAGGGGCTGAGAGAAAAGTGTAGGAGCAAGGCAAGCTTTCATGATACTCCCCCTTAGTATTTTCCAACCTTGCAATTACTTTTAGAAGAATTTGTTTTGTTTATTCTGAATCTTCATTTGATGGCCACTCCATCCTGTAAAGAAAAAATGTGGTGCAATTGTGAAATAACATACAGCTTTCTGTATGACGAAATGTTTCCTTTTATCTCCAAACTTCATGTGAGCCCAATCAATGTCTATTCATCCTTTTCAGGCCACATAGGGTTCTGTACACCTTTGCCACATCACCATGTCATCTGTCAGGCTGAAGAGTTCCAGCCTACACACTCATTCTCTGTACGGAACCTGAGTTGCACACCTTGGTCGTTTTAAACTCTGAACATTATCTAATTTAATATTGAGTGCGCAGGGAAGCTCAGTGCTGCACAGGATGTTAAAATTAGTGGTGCTTTATAGATTAACACAGCGGTGTAGTAACAAGGGGGTTTTGTCTGCTTCTGGTGAGACCCCACCTGGAGTACTGCATCCAGTTCTGGAGCCCCTCTTACAAGAGGGATATGGACATGCTGGAACGTGTCCAGAGAAAGGCCACCAGGATGATCAGAGGGCTGGAGCACCTCTCCTATGGGCACAGACTGAAAGAGTTGGGGCTGTTCAGTCTGGAGAAGAGAAGGCTCTGAGGTGACCTTCTTGTGGCCTTCCAGTATCTGAAGGGGGCCTACAAGAAAGCTGGGGAGGGACTTTTTAGGATATCAGGTAGTGATAGGATTAGGAGGAATGGAACAAAGCTGGAAGTGGGGAGATTCAGGCTGGACGTGAGGAAGAAATTCTTCCCCATGAGAGTGGTGAGAGCCTGGAATGGGTTGTCCAGGGAGGTGGTTGAGGCCCCATCCCTGGAGGTGTTTAAGGCCAGGCTGGATGAGGCTCTGGCCAGCCTGATGTAGTGTGAGGTGTCCCTGCCCATGGCAGGGGGGTTGGAACTAGATGATCCTTGTGGTCCCTTCCAACCCTGACTGATTCTATGATTCTATGAACACTTAGCTGAGGTGTTCATACAATGTGCTTTTATTTTTGAGAGATAGCAGTCATCTCAGAGTCCCCTCAACTTATTTATAAAGATAAAACTGCTGGACAAGGAGACTTCTGATGTGCATAATTTCGTGTCTGTCTCTACTAAATCTCATGTGCCATTTAATTGCTCTTTTATTCATACTCACTTGTTATTTTTGCAATTTTCCAGAGTCAACCCTCATCTCTGCTATTCTGCAAAGTGCTTTGTATTTCTTCTTCAAATTTCATCTCCTTACTTTTTATATTCTTTTCTATATTATTTAATTAGATGGTACAATAAGTCTCAGCAAAGACATCTAACACACACCTACAGCAACCTGTTTTCACTCTAAAATCGATGGTTGGCTTCTGCTCTCCCCCTCTTGTTTATTCACAGGGGAATATTCCCTTCTACACAGCAAGTGCTCTGTTGTTTTAGGAGTCCCTTTAGATTCAGATTCTTTAATATCTTTTAAACATTGCCAAGTATGCTGAAACCAGGTCCCCCTTATTCACACAATTTTTCATTCAGAGGACTCCAAAATATTTCTGTGACAGAATTTCCCACTGTAAAAATCTCATTACATCCAGTTTATGCATCTATGCACTAATCCTCAATGGTTCTTTAATAGTGTTGTTAGTGATTTGCCTAGTACACATGCCAGGTTTCTGAATTAGTGATTCCATTTTTCACACTAACTGTCTTCCATTTCTTCAGTTCTAAGACAGCCAGAAGTGCAAAGTTATACACTGCATGGAGAAATCCAGCTATTTCTAGCTGGAGCTCCTTTGGTGCACTTTAGCAGAAAAAAACCCCACCAAGTGATGGAGATTCACTAATGTTAATTCTATTGGTTCCAAACCATTTTTAGTTAAAATTGAGGTCTGTTCACTGATAAATCCTTGTAATAAAATGTATATTTTTCTATATCTTATATTTAATATTTCCTGGCAGTGGTATCTTCAGACACCACCATAACTTATTTACAAAGTGTATTTACAGGTTCATTTATTCGGTTGTGGGTATGACATTCCTCATATGAAGACAGTTAAATGATTCAAGCATAGATCAAAGAATTTCCAATACAGCCATTCAAATTGGAAATAAAGGTTCTGTGATCTGCAGTTTTCCCACAAATGGGATTCTGTGTCAGGTTAGCCGGGGACTCACAGCTTGCTCCTCTGTCCGGTGTCTTCCCAGGTGCTGTGACTATAATCTGAGTGGCCCTTAGCGTGGAGAGGGTTGGAGGGGGCCTCTCTCCTCTCATGTCTAGTTCATGGTCTGGAGCTTTCCCTTGGCTTGGAGGGGGCTAGGTGGGGGCTCTCTCTCATGTGCTCTGTCACCGGGCTCTATCTTACCATGGCTCTTCTGGGATTCAGCTCTCTTGGAGCTTTCCGCTTCCTGCCTTGGTCCAGGTGTAGTTGGCCTGCTAGGGCAAGCTTCCATTGATACTCCAGCAGCATTTGGCTCTTGTGGCATCTTGGTGAGAACAAGGCAAATTGCCTACCTTCTCGGATGGTTTAAATACTGACCCTAGACAATTAATGCCTTTTGGTAACAGAGAACCAACCTGATAGCTGAACCTATAGGATGGGGCATATCCAAACATGTCCAGGGGCACACACAGTTGTAACACAGGTGTGTTACAAAGTTAATTACACGTGCTACCTGTTCATCTGGACTCCAGGAAATGTCCAGGTTTGCACATTCACAGGTGCTTAACCCATTGTCTGGGTTAGGGCATGTTTTGGGGTTTGACCCTTCAGGACAATCCTCAGCAAAAAGAGCCACCCAGGCCCTTCCTCAGTGGACAGATCCAAAAAATATGAATACATTTGGGGTTTCTGCCTGTGTTTTTTTTCTCCCTGCATCTTACACGCTTCAGTCTGAGTTACTCAGACAGCAGCTCCTGGTATGGTTTTGCACTGGGCTTAGCCCATTGAATGAGCGGATAACTGTTCCACACCATGCTGCCTTCATGCCAGCATTAACATGACAGTGCTGACTGGAGCAAAGCATCGTGGGGCTTGTAGTTTGGATTGTAACGAGAGGCTTCCTGCTTCCAGTTGCTGCTTCTGGTTTCCATTATTTGGGGTGCTGGTCTTTTCCACGGTGCTATCTGCAGGTTGGGGGGTGGGGGGAGTTGTTTTATTACTGCCTCCTGCTGCTGCTGCTTCTGCGTTTGTGGTGCTTGTCTGTGAAATAGGCTAAGGTGATTGCACATGGTATTATTTCCACTAAACTACTTATCTCGATCCAGTGCTTCTTGTGGTGCTTTCCTTCCCATCTGTGTGTGGGGGGCTTGCTGCTTGTGAGAGCAGACTGTGTTAAACCAAGACAGGTTTTGGATTTATTAATAGTTCTTAGTAAATCATTTCCCAGATTATTTGGAATTCAGCAAGTTTCCATAGGGTTTGTGGTTTGGTTTGGTTTTGTTGTGGGTTTGGTTTGGTTTTTCTTTTTGGCCTGCCTTGCTACATTTCTGCACTTAACTAAAGCTTACAGATCTTTCCATTCACTGTCTCAGGGCACACTTCACCCGTTTGAAGAAAGCCTTTTTTAGCGTTCCTTTCAATGATGTTTATTTATGCTGTCTTCCTTCTGTGTTTTTGCAAATCTTGATTAGCAGAAAACATTTGCTTTGTTCTTCCACTCTGGTATCTTTAACTGGTCTCAAAGTTGTGTGCAGAGATTCAGTACCCTTGTAAACACCTTCTTAATAAACATCTTCACTTTTGTATAGTTCCCCTTTGTAAAATTTAACAGCTGTAAGGGAATTTTACTTCTTTATTTGGGTTTTCTTGCTTCTTTTGATCCTGAAAATGCTGTAAATCCAAGTGCATCATGGCCATGACTACAAAATGGCTCTTCCACAATAACAGTCACTTAATGTTAATATTGTTGCTTCATGAAGTCCTGGGCAACCTACTCCAGCTGACCCTGCCTAAAGCAGGGGACTGCATTAGACAATATTCAAAGGTGCCTACCAACCACATCTATTCTATGATTTCATAATGTAATATTATGCAATAACAATAAAATACTCAAAAACAATGTGATGATATAATATTACATGCTAATACTATACTTTTCCTTCATAAAGCTGGATTTCAATACACAAAGATTCCATGTTCCTTTTTGAACACTTAGTTAACACAATTGAAGTTCTCTGTAGCATAGGGCAGAGTTCCTCCATAGAGCAGTGAAAGGGGAAAGGACCTGGGGGTCCTAGTAGATGGAAGGTTGACCATGAGCCAACAATGTGGTCAAGAAGGCCAATGCCATTCTGGGGTATATTAGAAGGGGTGTAGTTAGTAGGTAGAGAGAGGTTTTCTTCCTGCTCTACTCTGCCCTGGTGAGGCCACATCTCAAATATTGTGTCCAGTTCTGGGCCTCCGTTCAAGAAGGGCAGGGAACTGCTGAAAGACTCCAACACAGAGCCATGAAAATGATTAAGGGAGTAGAACATCTTCCTTACAAGGAGAGACTGAGGGAGCTGGGGGTCTTTAGTTTGGAGAAGAGGAAACTAAGGGGTGACCTCATTCATGTTTATAAATATATAAAGGGTGAGTGCCAAGAGGATGGAGTGAGGGTCTTCTTGGTGATGCCCAATGACAGGACAAGGTGCAATGGGTGGAAGTTGAGGCATAGGAAGTTCTATAGAAACAGGAGGGAAAATGTTTTCACTGTGTGGGTGACAGAACACTGGAACAAACTGTCCAGGGGGGTTGTGGAGTCTCCCTCTCTGGAGATACTAAAAATTCGCCTTGATGCATTCCTGTGTGACCTGATATAAGTGATCCTGCTCTGTCAGTGGGGCTGGACTAGATGATCTTTCCAGGTCCATTCCAGACCCTAACATTCTATTGTTCTGCAATTCTTTGACCAGCTCAGGCCTCCTCACCTTCAAGAATACTTTGTGTCCTCTATCACCATGCGTTCCATCAGGGTTCTGATATACCTGATATCCACATTGAAATTTTCCACTCTAGTCTTTCTGTCTCATTTTCCAGACTCCAGCTGCTCTTTTGTATTTCCTATTTGAATATTGCAATATTCTGTCCTGCCCTTTACTCAATAACACAGAGGTTCCACAATTTTTCCTTACTGGATGCTACATGTACTTCTGTTTAAATACTGATCTGTGACCTTCTTAAGTATCAACAGCATGATTAGCTTATGGCTCAAATGAAGCTCATCTGTCTAATATGTGCTTCATTTATACTACAAGTATGCTCTGTTTCCAAGGAATTTTTGTGCCTCCCTTTTTACCATTTTCTCATGCAATTATTAGAATTGGATCTCTGGCTCCTTCTGGTCTTGCACAAGGTGACAGGAGTATTTTCAACAGTACAGCCAGAGAGATCCTGATACTCAGCTTCCTTCCAAACACAGGCCACAGGTGCCAAAACCTTTCTAGTATTTCCTAGAAGCTGATTCAGATGCATTTTGGGGTCCACTTGGCAAGCAACTCATTGTTATGAGCTCAGCAGTTTATATGGGTGATGTTCAAACTGACCACTGCTACAGCTTTTACTCTTTATGGCAGGTAAGCAGCTTTATTCCAAGATATATGACTTGGGGGAGGGAAGTGGAGGAGGAGGCAATTACTTTCTTCTAATCAGGAAGAGAAATACAACTGTATTAGGGCACCATTTGAAAAAGATTCAACTTCTTATGGTTTCCAACTTAAGGTAGAAATATTTCAATATTAAGTTACTCCTGGAGGATTTATTTAAGTACTTAATAAAAGACTCAATTCCTTAACTTAAAGACTAGAGGATTAATTTTAACCCAAAAGACATATGTCTGATGCAGAATAGAAACAGTAGTAGGCCACACCTGGTCTGTGCTGGAAATGAAATATCCTCCTAAGGGAGATTAAATATTCATGGGGGGGGAAAAAAAGATAGCCATGAGGAATGCTAAGAGAGAAGATTTCTGAAAGGCTGCAAGGGATCTTCATGAAGCACAGGAAAAGGCAAAATGTATCAACGAAAAAGGGTGGGGGGTTGTCAGTGTGTTGCTTTTTCATATATATATATATGTATATATATATATATATATATATACACACAGGACAAAGTGATTAATTCAGACATGTTCAGTGTTTGTCAGACTGTAAATGGAAGGAGTAAGGCGACAGACAGAGACCTTCTCCAGTGGTATCACTAATCAATAGATAAAGACCGGCTGAGCAGCAAAGCACACAGATCAATACTAAGACCTGAAGTATCAGAGATAAGGAAATCCTATGTAGGGTTTATGGTTTATTCATAGCAACGATGCCCATTTATGTTTGGAAGAGTATTAATAAAATGCAGACAATGGGAAGAGGTGGACTGCTGCTGAGACAGCTATGAAAGAATATTGTCATTTAAAATATTTGTGTCAGGGTGTCAGCTGGTGAAGCTGGGCTTGGCAAAACCTTGAATACTATCATTTAAAACAGTCTTGGGAGAGGATGAGACCTTTGGTGCCCAGATTAATTCAAAAGGAGGAAAAGCCAGATCCTGTCAATGTTTTCTTGGGTTTGAGTATCCAATTTCTGCATGGGTAAAATTCAGTCTCCAGCAGGACAAGACCCAAGGCATGTCAATTGTCATTGATGACCTCTTAAATCATGAAAAAAAAAGAAAAATAATTATTTTGTTAACATAGAAGGATATCAAAGAAAGCCTGCAACAGACAGAAGCAAGAAAATAGCAGCTAGGCAGAGACTATCAGGGCAGAATAGCAGCTGTGCATCAGGAGAAAGAAGGTCCTGACAAAATGTGATGTTCAGTGGGGGAGATGCTAAGACAGAGTCATTGGAGAAGTAAGGAAATTTTCCTCTCACATTGACTCTGCCACCACACACTGGATGTTCGTGTTGGCTCCTGGCTAGCTGGGGGGGCACATGGAAACTGGATGGAACTGGGTACATTGGGGGAATCCACTGAGCAAAGAAGCATCCTCAGGTTCAGAGGAAGGGGAAAACTGGCAACAGGGTCATCAGTGATTCTTGAAACCATCCCAGGGATCTTCACAAATACGGGGATGAGGAGGTTCCAGAAGCAATTATCAATAGCTCTCTGTATTTAAAGTTTGAGATGAGCAGTAGGTAGTATTCACAGCAGGAGTGGGAAAAAGAAAAAAAAAATAAAAAAGGTAAAGCTTAGATATTATTTAAAGGAAAAATCCTCATTAGAAGATCTGGAAAACTGAGAAATACCCAGGAAGAGCAAGAGTATATGAAAGAGCAATTTTAAGAAATACAGGTTACAATTATAAGAGTGAAATAATAGATACCCAGAGATGTTCTCAGATACCAGCAATGGTCCCAGATGGTCTACAGTGTTAAATGGTTACATCAATCTGGTACTGGAAGTGCCCTGAATATTTTGGATCATTGCAACAGGTCATTTGGAAAAGGCAGAGGGTCAGAAAGATTGAAGTGTCAAAGTTTTGCAGTGTTGACCTGGGCTGTATAGCTCAGTGTGAGAGAATGGTTCAGCACACTCATTACTAGTATAGCTGTAGCTATGGGAATTGCAGTAGATCCAGGAAATGAGCTGAAGAATAGGAATGACTAAAACCTGTTATAGCAGACTCATCTTCTCTGATGATTCAAAGATTCAGGACAAGAGCTGGAGCACAGTCTGGTTGAGGCACATCAGATTTCTGAGTAAGTAAAAAATAAGGTTTGAGAAAACAGGCCGATCTGAATTAAGGGAAAGGCTCTTTGACAACAAAAACCAATTTTGGGGTGGTTCCTGAAGCCAGGAAAAGATAATTAAAAATATACTAAAGATTGTCTACCAAGCAAAAGCACCAACATTTATTGTAAGGAATGAAGTATTTCTATTTTTAATATAAGTATCCTGCCCAAGCAGTAGATTACAAAGAGATTTTACAAACACATTGCTGCTTTGGCAGGGCAGACATACTGATTCAGCAGTAACAGGGATTGAAATATTTCCCATTAAAGGCAAAAGAGAGAAAAGCTATATGAAAATGTCCAGGAGAAGAAACACTCTGCTGAAGGAGTTGCTTTTTTTGGGAGACATTACTAAATTGTGCCTCAAACCAATTGCAAAGATTTGAGCTGGTAAAGTCTGGGTTTGATGGATGGACCATTCACTGGATAAAGAACTGGCTTGATGGCTGCACCCAAAGAGTGGCTGCCAATGGCTCCATGTCCCAGTGGAGGCCTGTGACAAGTGGAGTCCCTCAGGGATCAGTCCTGGGACCAGTCTTGTTCAAGATCTTTGTTTGCCACATGAACAGTGGCATTGAGTGCACCCTCAGCAAGTTTGCTGATGACACCAAGCTGTGTGGTGCAGCAGACACACTGGAGGGAAGGGATGCCATCCAGAGGGACCTTGACAGGCTGGAGAGGTGGGCACAAGCCAACCTCATGAGGTTCAACAAGACCAAATGCAAGGTCCTGCATCTGGGTCAGGGCAATCTCAAGCACCCATGTAGGCTGGGCAGCCACTGGCTTGAGAACCCCTATTACAGACAAGATTTGGAGGTGCTGGAATATGTCCAGAGAAGGACCATGAGTATGATCAGAGGGCTGGAGCATCTCTCCTATGGAAACAGAGTGAGAGAGTTGGGGCTGTTTGGTCTGGAGAAGAGAAGGCTCTGAGGAGACCTTCTTGTGGCCTTCCAGTATCTGAAGGGGGCCTACAAGAAAGCTGGGGAGGGATTTTTAGTGATAAGACTAGGGGGAATGGAGCAAAACTAGAAGTGGGTAGATTCAGATTGGATGTTAGGAAGCAGTTCTTCACCATGAGGGTAGTGAGACACTGGAACAGGTTGCCCAGGGAGGTAGTAGAAACCTCATCCTTGGAGGTTTTTAAGGACAGGATGGATGTGGCACTGGGCAACAGATGTAGTGTGAGGTGTCCCTGCCCATGGCAGGGGGGGTTGGAACTAGATGATCCTTGAGGTCCCTTCCAACCCTAACAATTCTATGATTCTATCCAGTGAGTTCCCTTTTACTCAGTGCAATGAACTAGTTTGATGCCACTGCAGTAGAGAAAGCAACAATATCACGGTAACATGTTCCAGTTAATATTAAGAGTGCCTGTTTAAATTTCATTTCTGGTGATGCACAAACACTTGTCTGTTGGCACAGTACACTGCTTGAATTCTAGTTAAAGAAAAATTTGCCTGAGTCAAGGTAATGTCTGAGCTGGGCTTAGCAACATGCTCTAGAAACACTACAAAGGCAGTGATGGCTGGTCTTACAACCCATTTGTCTTTAGCTTTCTAGGCTGCAAGAGCAGGTATTTTATTTGTGTAATTTTGACCCACAGCAAGGCTTGAGCTGACATGTCTGTCTTGGTTTTCGTGCTTGCACCTCTGACAGCTGCTGGAGTGGTATTTCCCTAAGCAGAGCACATGCACAAACCCAAGATTACAAGGCACAAATGGCTTTCTTACATAAATCCCTGTAAAGCTCACAAAAGAAGCTGAAGGACCAGTCTGAGTTGTTTTAGAGCTCACCTGACTGTGAGGAATTGGGCTACCTACACTAAATCAAATCTTTATCTACTGAAATCCGCGTGGATCGTTTTTGTTTGGAGGCTGGTTGTCCTTAGCAACTTACTAGCAAAAGCAGCAACAAGCCTTCAGGAAATGGCTTAATGACTTTGATCTAAGCAATCAGAAAGCTAAAACTCTACAGCTGTCCTGTGTATGCATGACCAAATAGGAAAGGTTCTCCTTTTAAGACAAAATTACTTACTTATGCAGCAACAGAGGTTCTTTGAAACAAATCAATATGCATTCATTTCTGGTATACATAGCCTCACCAGCAAGAAACTCATGAAGGTGAATAAAAGGTAAGGTTATTAATTTTGAAGTTAAGGTTGAGCTGTTGTCTCATTATGATTGTATGCCAGAAATAAATAATGTTGAGGCACTTTGTAGATCTTCCCTTTCCAACCTACCAGTGGAAGGAACTTCCACTAGGCAGACATTTTCATAAAGGTATAGAAAACAAACATGGAAAACATCGAGAAAATAGCTAAAATATATCTGTTTAGGGAAGTAACTAGAACAGTTTTCTCCTTCCCACACTCTGGTGTATTGGTAACAGCACTGCCTACCTGAACCATCCAGGGAGATAAAGGTTGCCAAGCACAGGTTTGTTAGTCAAGGAAAAGGGAAACCGATTCACAAATGCAGTATTATCTTTTTACATGTATGTGTTTCTGATTATTAACTATGGGCAAATTATATGACACCTTTAAATAGTCCCTCCAGTGCCATTCCTTCGAGCTGAGGTGCTCCAAAGAAACTAGACCAGTAGTTCAATTTTAGAGTGTCAAAAATATGGACGGTTGATTTCTTAGTACAGTGCTGCTTGCATTCCAGGCCTCCAGTTCAATCATATTTCCATGTACACAGAGATGGGGGTGGGGAGGAGAATCTGAAAAACAAGCCTCCATGCTGATTTGAGCAAAGAACTGGTAACACGGTTATGACTCCAGGAGATGCATTTACTGCAGTTTTATGAACCAGAAAAATAAATATATACAGAGATTGCATTAAGAATTACTTCAATACCCTCTACAGGAACCAGAAATTAAAATGATGATGAATTGAACAGACAGACTGGATTACTCAGTCTTGAGAACTCTCATCTTCCTGACCTGATCAATAAGTGTTTATATCCTAGTAGCTATTACATGGTTTGGTTTTGTCTTAGAAAAGATGTTGATTTGAAGAATACAAACCTTCCTCATCTTTCCACTTCTTCCTCTTCTTCCTTTTAAGAGTGAATTGTTACCATCATGCAGTTTCTGAGGAGCTGTCAATGACTGAAAGTGAATTTAGTCCAAGCTGTCCATGCTATATCTAAAAATGAATTGTGCCTCTTGTCCAGCACTTATTAACAGCATTAACAAAAACTGGGTACAGCTTCCAAGTAAAATTATAATCCCTATCTCTTTTTTGGAGGCACTGGGAAGGGCTTGCTCCATCCCCATTAGCTTATACTGGGCCTCAGCAGACAAGATCATTGTTTTCACCATGGATGCTTCCTCCTGTCACAGAAGAAGAGAGAAAAAGAGCAGCTGGCCATGAGATAATGCAAGCTTTACAGCCAAATCACAAGCACACTGAGGACTTCTGACACGGGGCAAACATCTGAACACCTTCCACAGAAAGAGCTTACAAGCCTCAGACAAAAGCAGCACAGCTCAGGAGCACGCATAGATGCTAGACAAAGACCATGTGTCTGGGCAACAGAACAGGGGGCAAATATGCCCTCAAGGATTTATACTTGGGTGTGAGGAAGGAGCAGGGCAGGATTTGGGAGCCATAGTGCAATGAGTCAGGATGCAAGGCAAACATAGTCAAGCAGTACGCATTTTGTTTCTGCTTCTGCTGCCAGGCTTAGTATCTCTGCTCTCCTCACAGACACACAAAGCCACATCTCTCACAGGCAGTCTCTTTAGAGAAGCCACACAAACCTCTGCGTCCATAGAATCATAGAATCATAGAATCAACCAGCTTGGAAGAGACCTCCAAGATCATCCAGTCCAACTGATCACCCAGCCCTAAGCAATCAACTAGACCATGGCACTAAGTGCCTCATCCAGTCTTCTCTTGAACATCTCCAGGGACAGTGACTCCACCACCTCCCTGGGCAGCCCATTCCAATGGGCAATCACTCTCTCTGTGAAGAACTTCCTCCTAATATCCAGTCTATACCTCCCCTGGCACAGTCTGTCATTCTCAGATATGGAGGACAAAAGGGGACCCTACCCAGGGCAATTTAGCAGGAGACAGAAGTTTGGGTGGTTACAGCCACACAGACCTCACTGTGTCCCTGGCATATGGCACGAGGAGGCTTCCCAAAGAGAGATGCATGCTTCCTCATGTGCCCACGTGGGACATGCAGGAGAAGCTGGACATCTGTACACCCAACACACACTCCAAGGGAAATCACCAGGGCAAAATCAGGGATTCTTCTTAAGATTGCTCTTGTTTGGATTTTCCATCTCTATGTGTCCCCTAAATCTGTCCATGTACTGCAATATTCTGTGTGCCAAAGGCCTGTCTATCTGCACTGCCTCCGCCAAGATATGGGGAGGGTAATGACACACATTCAAGCCAGGACAGGCTGTGGCTATGAGCAGCAGCTACTCAAGCATAAAATCTCTTCAGGCACATACCTGTTGTGAAGTATATTTGAGTCCCTTGGCACTGAAGCAGCACTGAGGTGGGAGATGCCCTGGAAGGGTGGTGTAAGATGTAAGCAAGACCAGCTGTGCCAGTTATTTCCTGCAGAGAAAAGCCTGTCCTTGCCAGCACCAGTTGGGAGCTCAGCTGTCCCAATGTGCAGCATTACTGGGACAGCAGGAATGGTGCAAGGTTTGGTCTGGGTTACTACCAGAACCATGGTACCAGTGTAAATAGAGCCAGAATGTCTGCACATGCATCCACAGTACCCACATCAGTATCTCACATAAAACTGGGAAATTTGTTAGCCACAATACTCCTTCCACTTCTTGTAGCCGGCTTATAGAGCACTTTTTAACAGATTTCATGCAATGTAAACCATGGGATGGTAAAGCCTCTGTTAGGCAAACCCCTTCAAAGTGAAGCTTCAGTTCATCTTCGAAAAGGTCAGGCTTCTCCCTTTTGTGTTTGAAGAAAGGAGCAATTGTGTTATAAAAGTACTAAAAATACCTAAAAGCTGACTTGGAATTAAATCTCCAAGAGGTGTCAATCTGCTTGCAAAGTGAATTGGTCTTGTGTGAATAGGGAGAGCAGAATTTCAGGCATGCTGGGTCTTGTGCTATCTCTTAATGAGTTCTCTGGATGCTTATTTGTCATAAATATTTGCCATTTGCTGTTTGATTAAGGGTTTTTTTAACCTTTCCAGTAATCTGTTGAATTCTGTGTGAGCTGTGGGTGTGAGACTTCTTTGATCTCCATTTGTATGTACAGTCCCTGACAGTTCTGTTTAAGGAAGAAAGCAAGTTGCAACCTGTAGAGCGGCAGTCATATGGATTGAAACAGTACCTTTTGCCTACTAAAGTGACTTCTGGAATAAAATCCCTCAATGAAGCCATTTTCAGTCTGAAGTCACAATTTAGGTTTATATACACATAGGTTTTCTCTCTATAAATAATATGTATCAAAAGAGAGACCAGGGAGTCTTGTTATGTCATACAATTCAAGCATGTTGGTTATTTTTAGAAACACCACAGTGTTACTGCAAGATGGCAGAAGATTGTATCTTCCCCATGTTGCACAAAGGACATTCAGAGAAGCCCATATGCATATGCAGTTCTATATGCAGGGTCTGCAAATGAATTGCTTTATTTGCAGTGTCTGCTGAAAAGTACTTTAGGAAGAAACATAAAAACCCAAACACCTGAGGAAAGTGGGAAGAAGGGGGGGCAGGGGAGTGCAGATGAGTAAAAACTCTCCTAGTGATCAAGCAGAAAGAACGGTGATGGAAACCCAGATGAACACCCTTCTGTAACATCCTTTCCTGTAACAGTGATGATGATTGTTATTTCCCTACAGCTACACACACTTTCTTGGGACCTACTTGAACTCCTCATTCCTGTGGCTCTTATTGCTGATAGGAATGTGCCCATTAGGTATAAGCACTGAATGTACATTATTGGATAATATTTACTGAGTATTTAAATTACTTCTAGGTACTTTATTACAATATTTTGGATTTCTCTAATGTAAACTGAAAACCTACATATGAGATGTAAGAAAGAAGAGAAACAAGTGTTAGTCTCATGCCAGGAGTAGCTGTTTTCTATGAAAATCCATCATAACAATATCTAGGTCTGCAGGTGCAAAGCCTTGAAAAGTGACAAGAGCATGAAGCCAAAAAAAATGAAAACCACTGCACTAGAACTCTGAAATATGCTGCCAAAACACCTTTGGTGAGAGGTTGCAGAGCTGTGGGTAAAGACAGGCTGCAGGGCTGCAAACAGCAGGTCCTCAGCATTACCAAGGCTGTGGCATTGAGATACTGAAGGTGCAGAGCAACACCAATTCTAGAAGCTGGGCAGAAAAACATCAGGTCCAGGGCACAGATACCCACTACAGCAATGCTACCTCCTCCCTATGCCACTCAGGTGTTTACTGCTGAAAAAAACCTCAGCATCAAAACCATGAGTCATAGACAGATGTTTTCCATTCAAGGTTGCTGATGAGGAATGAGATCCTGAAGGAAATATAAATTATAAAAACTGTGATTAATCTTCACATATGCTGCAAAATCCTCATTCTTCCCTCAGCATTCCCACTTGAAAAGCTAGAAAATCTGAGTTCCACTGAGGGGTTTTGGATGACACATGCTGTAGAAAACCTTGTGACAGATATTGATTTTGACTAGTAGAGCAATATAATAAAAAATCTGTTAGTCAGGATGGGTAGACCAATAGAACAGTTGGTCCACACTTTACAAAGCAGAATTACCCTAGTAATAAAAAATGTTACTAAAAAAATAGCTCTCTTCATCTAACAGCTCCCTTTTTGGGGATCTTTGCATGATGCGTCTGAAAGCAAAAGTCACCAGCTCCTCTTGATACAGCTGGAGTGTCAGAAAAATAACTTCTTTGTAATGAGAGATATCTGTCAATTGATGTCAGATGGTAAAGAATTTTAAAACTACAGTGGCATATAGAAGATAAACTGAACTGCACCACAAAATGGTTTTTGTAGGAAGGTGAACCAAGCAGCATCAATGATTTCTTCTGTACATATGAAGTGGGATGCCTCAGTACACACAGGCTCCATTCTGCAGTTAACCAGTGTCTGTTACAACAAGACTGCTCTCCTCAGTGTCCAGGAGTACAGAAAAATTAGAGTAACATCATTAATCTTCTTCCATATTTCATGTAGATTGGCATGTTCCATATAACAATAACCAAGCATAAAGCAGGTGTAATGGAAATACTAAAGAGATGAATGTCTGTGGAAAGCATCCCATACCATACAGTCAAGACTGTGTGAAAAATAATAGCAGCTGGCAAATGCTAGCAGAAAGGGATGCAAACTTCGAGATTGACCAATACGTTTCAGTGGTTTATGCAAGCAGCCATTCAAACAAAATTGTCACAATAACATCGATGAAGAGAAAGGAGTCGCTTCGGTAATGAGGCACTGGCGCCACCTAGAAGAGGAATAAAGCACACACCGCCAAAAAAAAAAAAAAAAAAAAGTGAAAGTTAACTGGAACACAAAAAGCAGCTTAGCTTTACAAAGTGTAAAAGCACATTTCTGATCCGCAGGATTTTTGTGAATTACAAGCACGTATTTCAGAGAACAGAGTTCTCCACTTTTCCTATCCCTGGTGATACTAAAAAGACTTTAAACTCTTTTGATCCTGGATTTATTAATTTTTTTTCCATATGGTTTTGTCCCTGAATGAGGTGGGAATTCTCACAGATGACCTGGGCAGCTGCTGCTGACCCTTTCTCTTCCTCTGGGAGGCTCATAGTGAGGCAACACCTGTGGCTGACAGAAGTGCCCCTAATTACAGTGGGATGCATGAGTTGTGAGCAGGCTTGAGGGGGAGGCAAAAAATGATGAGGGTTTACTTCCTTTGTCAGATGCAGTAGGCTAAGGCAGATGCAAAATCATTTCCAGAAGGAAGAGCTGTATTGGTCTTGCTGCCACATTGGGAAGTAACTATTCATGATTCCCTTATTGTAGTCTGGGATTCATAAACATGTTGGACACTATGAAACCTTGTATTTTGACGTGACAGTTACCACTCAGATGACTCATACTGCACACATGGAGTGTTTCCCAGTACTTAGGAGGGAGATGTTGCATGACATGACTGCAACAGGCAACTGCAGCTTGCCCTATCTGCTAGTAGAACAACACAGCACAAAGAGCAGACCCGAAGACCCCACACAGCTCAAACTAGTATGATAATCAAGAAGACAAAGATCATCTATCCAAGTTATTACTGATTTGTCTGGGAATTCCCATCTGTGACTGACGTCTTGAATATCCACCTGGGCTGTGTTTCTACAAACCCATCTGTAATTTTGCAGCCCTCTCTTCTCTTTCATGTTGTTTTGCTAAAGATGAAAGAACTGACTGCTCTTCTTAGCTCCACCTTCAACAAAGAAACTATCCTGTCCTTCCACTGTAAAGAACTACTCAAGGGCATGACACTTCAGCAGATGCCCTCTCTTAGGAAAGGATCACTAAGGTTTAAACTCCATGTGACATCCATTTGATCTTTTGTGTGCTTGAATCAACAAACTTCATACCTTTGGTAGAAAGTCTCTAGTGTGTTTCCATAGGACAAGACAGGCCCTGATTTTTGAGCTCAAAACCTGCCTGTACATCCACGTTTCTCTAGGAGTATTGAATTAACTCAAAAATAGAAAAATGGAAAAAAAAATAAAAATACATTAAAGTTTTGTAATCTATGGTCCCAGTAGAGAACATCCAGAAAAGATGGTCCTAAACAGGTAGAGGTTTCAACACTTATTTGACAGTGGGCTTCTGAGTGATTGTCTCTGTTTAAGCTTTTCCCAGAGCCCAGAAGCCCAATGGAACAGATTTAGGTTGCCTCCTCTCTCCCCTTTCTCAGTAAGAAAAAAAATTAGGCAGGGGAAGAAGAGGTAAAACAACCACAGAACAGTCTTGCATCAATTTGGAAGTAAAAAGGTAAGTTTAAGAAAAAAAAAAAAGGTATTTAAGTAAAAGGGAAAAGGGTAAATAAAAATATATACAAAACCAGATGCAGCTGGCAAAGGATTCTCTCAATGGAAGATGGATTCTCTTTAGACGCAGTCCACTTATGTATCTGGGACCATGTGGAGCAGGCCAGGCCACAAGGTTAACAGTTCACAACAACAGCAGAAAGGTGTCATAGAGCCCATGCCAGAAGAAAGAGACAAGAAATTGCCCCTCTTAAATAGGGTTGTTCATAAGAAGTGGGAGTGGAATAAACTTTGACTCTCCCCCTGGGAGGGGGACAGGTTTCCCTGCCCACATGGGGTCAGGTTTCTTTGCCCACCTAGGGCTATGTTTTGTTTTTTTTCCAGCCTATCCCTCCTGGGCTGGGCTTAACCCAGCACAGTGATTTATGTGCTTGATTCATTCATGGGAAGAGCCAGCAAAACCCAAGGCAAACAATAAGCACAAGGTCATATTATAGGGTCATATAGGTTCATAGAGTTAACTAGTGAAAAACACCAGAGCCAGTTTTACTGGCAACATGGGAGAAGCTGAGTGAAAGTGTGGAAGATGCATCTGTCTCTCTGGTTGCCAAACTACTGGCTTGATAAGGCTGAGGTTTTGAGCTGCACACTGCTGACCCTGTCAGCTGGTCATTGCTGTGGTGCAAAGAGTGCAGCCTGAGAGGCCAAGGCAAGTGAGAGCTCACTGCAGCTGTCTTAAGGAAAGTATGAACTATCTGTGAAACAGAGGAAGGCATCTGTCCGATAAAGGCAAGAAAGTTTTGTGATGTATTGATTCCTCAGTGTGAATGGATTTAGAGAGAGACCACAATGTTTGGCACTCAGTGATATGGAGGCTGTGATAAGGCATTTGGGAGTTGGGGTGGCTGCTGCACTAGCAGCTCTGATAAGATATGTATAGGGTTTCTGGGACCTTTCAAGATCTTGGTACAGCAATGCTATAATGATATGGATATCAATGAACTGATGCTTGACCAGTGAGACACAGAAACAAAATGTACTGTAAATTAGATGATTTGGGCTTTAAAAGGCAATGACAGGAATAATTTTAGAAATGCCTCCCAAGCTCATTGCCTCTACTTCTGTCCTTTCTCTTTGTCTGGCCAGAACAGCAGGTTGTGAGCATGAAAAGCATAATAAGCTAATACAAAGCTGCCCTTTCTGATTTTTAAAAATATATATTTGCAGTTATAAACATGAACTCTACATTCTGATTTCTGCTTAACTAAGCTTATAACTTCAGTGTTACACTCTTAGGGCAAGTGAACCAAATAATTCCTAGCTAAAATAAGATGACTAGTGTTTATTGAGACTGTGTCCAAACTCAATCTAATCAAATGGAAATCTGTGTGCTTCATTCCAGGAGCAGTGGGACTAAATTAAAATCTGAAAGTTTACTCCAGATTTCCTGGCCGTTGAGTTTTCAAATCGTTAAGGTTTGAGTCCAGATGTTGATATGGAAAACCTGAAACATAGGAAAGCTGGCAGTAATGTTCTATCTCTGAACTTTGAAGGCTGTCATGTTTTTTTTTCCCTGTGGTAAGTGTAAGTAATAGCACTCATGGCATGACACAAAGCCCATAGGACCAATATTTTTATGACATCAGGCTTTTCTTTGGATGAGAAACCTACAAGCAATGCCAAAATGATACAAGAAAAACTGCTCAAGTGGAAGGTTATTTATCTGGAGTCCTACCCCAGTGCTGGAGCTGACCTACATACCTCTCAGTTGTAGCTTCAAACAGGAGCCAAGATGGTTACTCATTGCCAAGACATCTTTCTTGAGGAGATTCCTCTAAAGAGCTGTTCCTGGGAGACCTTTCCACTGGACTGAGGTAGCTGAACAATGGGAGCTCCTTGAAGTGGCCAGGAGAATGAAAGCCCAGATGGAAGTAGCTGGGGAAGTGAAGGGGGCCAAGTGGAAGGAGGACCTGGAGCAGAAGCAGCTAGAGTAACAGAAATTGTACAGCAGACTGATGAATGAGGCAAAGGAAGCAGAAGATAGCTGTGCAGTTCAGCTGACTGAATGCTGCTGCACAGAAGGAAACTGCTCCTTCCAGGAAAGGGCAACCTGCAAGGTCCTGGAGTGGGTGCTGACACCAGACCTCTCACAGAGGCTCACCAAGTGCATTTTTCTGGGCTTGTCCTGAATGTTGTGACCTGATCTGGAGATCGTGTATCTACACGAGTTACAGCCAAAGCTCATGAGAGTAACTTCTTAATCCACATATAATGCAAAGTACACTGAAATCGAAATTAGCAGGGTTGTTTTGGGTTTTTTTTAGTGTTCGTGTTGTGTTGGGGTTTGCGTGTGTGTTTTTGTTTGTTTGTTTAATGTTACTCAAGATCTCAGCTCCTTCATCTCCTTCATCTCCTCCTCTCTCCTTCATCTTAGAAGATCTTGAAAAACAATTATAATTTGTAAATCATTCAAATACTGAAGTAATATATAGCATGGAAAATCACATAGGGGCATTAAACATTGTTTTGAAAAGGGGAACAGAACAAGGTGCTGTTAACAAGGCTCATGGGACCACTTTGATTTCACCTAAAAAAATATGCACTTATTCACCTGAGACTCCGTGCTGAAAAAAGGAGAGAAAGAAACACCTCCAGAAAATAACTCAGATTTTACACTGAACTGAAAAACCCTGAGGAAGGGTTTCTAATCTATCCAGTGTATCTCCACAGACTCCAGAGAGAGCTCTGGACAACTGGCCCCTAATTTCAGCACCAGTAAACTAGGCCAAAGGCTGAAGACTAAGGCAGGATAAAACAATGTGCTGAGAAGCAGCAGCTCTTGCATAATCAGCACTCTTCCTATTTGTGCAGATTAAGGCAGAAATTCCTTGCAGCAAAAATAGCCAGGGAACCAATAGCTAAAGACATGTCTGTACAAAGGGGAAAAGTAAAGGTTGTCTGTGTAAGTTTTTTTCCTGGCATTTCCTAACTTTCGAAAGGTCCAAAGCCTTCATGCTCTTTTAGCATAGCTTGTTGTGCAGATGACAGCTATTATTTCTTCAGAGTATCTCTGTTGCTAGATCTAAATATGATAGTCTCAGCTTCCCGGCCAAAATGGTAATCAAAGCCTGGTAACAGTACTTTGCCATTTGTGTTACCTTTCCATTTTCAGTTTTCATTGGATATGGGATTTTTTTAAGCTTCAGAAATACTCAATGAACTTGTGAACCTGGTTTTAGATCAGGCAATTTCTTATTTAAAGCACAGTATGCTTTCATATATGTGTGTGTGTGTGTAAGAAAATATATTATAATACCCTGTATATTTAGGAGGGCATTAGATAATTAAAACATACCTCAAGCAAGCAGGATTTTTTAGGAGAAATAATACTTCTGTCATGTCTGGATTCTGTTTTTTCATTAGAAGTGTATTTGACGGCTGCTTTCCTCCCTGTTCTGCACCTGTGTTAAAGGCAACCCAGATATTCCCCGTGTCTGGCTGAAAAAGAGGTTACAGACAAGCCCCCTAATTCAAGCATAGGCTGTTTCTGGAGAGGATGTAGAGCACATATCTAAAAAGTGGTGTTCAGCAGCTTCAAAGGAAGCTTTGCAAGGGGTCACAGAAAAGTTCGTCCTGCAGCAGCACCGCACAGCAAAATGCCTTTGACCAGAGCTGCTGCTGAGGTACCATTTCTCATCTTCCCCTTTTCCTGCAGCTCTGGGTGGAAAAGACACATCACAGCATATGCAGAACATACATAATTATATATGGAAACATTATTTATAGAGTATAATTACATAAGTATCACTTTCTTTGGCATGAATTGCATACAGCACCATTCTTCCTATAGTCGTCTCTACTAAGGGAATTAGTTGCTGCATTGATTTACAGACTTGAGCACAAACATTTGAGTTAAAATTTTGAGTTACTAAAGTTATTTTAGGGAAATAGCCATGTTCCACTAAGCTATTCTGGTGAAGTTTCATTGGAATAAAAGATACTTTAGGAAAGATCATTTTGCTCCCATTTCCAACATATCCCACCACATACCTGGACAGGTTGGAGAGCTGGGTGCAGGCAAACCTCATGAAGATCAATAAAATCAAGTGCAGGGTCCTGCATCTGGGGAGAAATAACAACAGGCACCAGTTCAGGTTAGGAGCTGCCCTGCTGGAAAGCAGCTCCACAGAGAAAGACCTTGGAGTGCTGGTGGACAGCAAGTTCTCCATGGAACAACAATGTGCTCTTGTGGCCAAGAGAGCCAATGGGATCCTGGGATGTATCAAGAAAGGTGTGTCCAGCAGGTCTAGGGAAGTTCTTCTACCTCTCTACTCTGCCCTGGTAAGATCACACCTTGAATACTGTGTCCAGATTTGTGCTCCCCAGTTCGAGAAGGACAGAGACCTGCTGGAGAGAATCCAACGGAGAGCCACGAGGATGATTAGGGGACTTCAGCATCTCCCCTATGAAGAGAGACTGAGATCCCTGGGGCTGTTTAGTCTGGAGAAGAGAAGACTGAGAGGGGATCTGATCAATGTCTATAAATATGTGAGGGGTGGGTGTCAAATGGAGGGGGCCAGGCTCTTTTTGGTGGTGCACAGTAATAAGACAAGGAACAACAGGTTCAAACTTGAACATAGAAGATTTCACCTCAACATGAGGAGAAACTTCTTGAGGGTGATGGAGCACTGGAACAGGCTGCCCAGGGAGGTTGTGGAGTCTCCTTCTCTGGAGACTTTCAAAACCCATCTGGATGCATTCCTGTGCGGACTACCCTAAGTGATTCTGCTTTGGCAGGGGGGTTGGGCTCAATGATCTCTGGAGGTCCCTTCCAATCTCTAATGTACTGTGATACTGTGATGTAAGTGGAGAGAGATACAAGTTACACATATTAACACCTGACAACACCCAGAGATTGGGATAGCAAACAGTGCATCATCTCACACAGCAAATACAACAGGAAACCTGCTTGTCTTATGCTCTCTCTTGTGCCTTTTCAGGAACACAGTGGGAATTACCAGATCATTACAATTATCAAAATATTACTGCCACAAGTACTGTGCCTATTTTGCAATCTCCAAGTAATCCAGCATACAAACTAGAATCAATTACACAAATGAAGCTTTAGTAAAATAAAGGCTGCCTTCCTCCTTTACTTATTTTTCCAAATATACATCCAGCCATGGTCTGTCAAAACTTGTCGTCACTGTCTAATTACTGACTAGTTTGTGGCCAGAAGTCAAAATTTGAACCCATTTTGCTCCAACTCAGTAATTTCTTGCTCTGCAGTAGTTTTAAGTGTGGGCAGTGCTTGTTTTCAGTCATTTCAAGATGAGTATCTTATTACATCCATAATCTGATTCCATTTTTATAACATTGACTAAGGACACCAGAAATGTTCAATGTTACTTTCAGTTCTCAGTGATGATTCCTATCTAAACAGTATCTTGCTGTGAATTCTAGGAAAACTGGAAGACACTATTATAAAAAAAATAACTTGTTAGTAAAGTGGGTCTATTCATAGGATCATAGGATGTTAGGAGTTGGAAGGGACCTTCAAAGATCAAGTCCAACCCCCTGCCAGAGCAGGACCATAGAATCTAGCACAGGTCACACAGGAATACATCCAGATGGGTCTGGAAAGTCTCCAGAGAAGGAGACTCCACAACCTCTCTGGGCAGCCTGTTCCAGTGCTCTGCAACACTCACAGTGAAGAAGTTCCTCCTCCTTATGTTGAGGTAGAACCTCCTGTGCTGTAGTTTATATCCATTACAGGGTGCAACAGAGAAGAGCCTGTCCCCTCCTTCTTGACACCCAGCCCTCAGATATTTCTAAACATTTATTAAACCTCCTCTCAGTCTTTTCTTCTCCAGACTAAAAAGCCCCAGGGCTCTCAGCCTCTCCTCACAGGGCATGTGCTCCAGTCCCTTCATCATCCTGGTAGCTCTCTGTTGGACTCTCTCCAGCAGATCCTTGTCCCTCTTAAACTGGGGAGTCCAGGTGAGGTCTCACCAGGGCAGAGTAAAACTCCTGAAATAGACCTCCTGCTAGTGACAAATTGTACCTAACTTACAATCTGTGTAGTTTTACTTATATCACATGCTTGTTTTATAGTAAAACAAGGAAAGCAGGCATGTCTAAGGCAGTGTCTGACAAATTTCAGACATTTAAATAGGAATCATGCCCCAACATCTCTGTCTCTCTCTAGTCACTCTATATCACAACTAGCTGAGACATAGACATTGACATGTGCAATTTGATCAGAAGAATCTTACCCAATAAGTTTACCTTAAAATGTCAGTATATCAAAAGCTCATAGCTAGATGAAAATAAAGGCTTGATCATGTGTATGTTTGCTGAGAGCAAAGGTAAAGCATGTGTGCAGAGCCCAAGGAATAGGACTTATCCTGACTACAAGCACACAGTGAGTTCCCAATTTTCTCCTAAGTGCTACAGCTGCTTAGATGTGTGATTCCATGAGATATGCCTTTTCATCTCTCCCTAACTGTTCAGCAGCATAAACAGCTTAATCTCACACATCATGGTCTAAAATCTAGGGAAGCCAGAAAAAGCTATTGCAGCTGTGGTCTTATTTTCCTTTTTGTTGGTTCATGATCTGGCAGGAAGAAACCATTAACTCCCTTGGATTATCTGGAGGACTTTAACAGGAAAAAAAAATTGTCTCTGTGCTCTTAAACTCCATATTGCTAAACTCAAACCAGGTATTGATTTCAGAGCTTCTGAGAATATCACCAGTTCAAAACCTTTTCCTCACAAAGCAAATGTATCAAGTATGATTTTTAGGACCAATTAAAAATTTTAAGCAGAAAGCTCCCAGCAGCAGCCAAAATAAATCTTTCCTTTGTGACTGCTCTTACCTGCAATTGTTCCTAATCATATTTTCACACATTGCAGTATCTCCCCCACTGGAGAAGCATATGGACACAAGGTTCAGTAATGCTTTCCAACCACTCATATTTTTCCTGCCTTATGGCAGGCCCATACAGTTTAATAAATGCATCTCTGGCTGACCAAGGGTCTGCCAGTGAAAATGCTTACAGTAACAGCATGCCCTGCAAGCCTGGTTATAGCTGCTGCTGTCTGACTTGTAGGTGGGCATTCAGAGCTGATATGTGTTGATAAAGGAAGACAACAGAGGTGGAAGGTGGACAGGGCAGATTCCCAGCACATCCCATCTGCTTTTCTACCTTCAACCATCCAACACAATCAGAAACCAATCCTAACTGCACTGTTAAACTGAATTAATGACTACTTTTTGTCATTCAGATGAAAAAAAGCATCAAGAGTCCTGGATGTTGTCAGCATATAACCATTGTATTTGAACTGACTGGGCCTGGCATCTTGGGCATAAATGCCACCAAAACCAATCTCTATAATTATTTTTCACTGGCAGGGGACATGTGACACCACAGATGGCAAAACACCACATATCTGGTGTACTTTGCTATGAACAAACGTGATTCTCTTGCCTTCCAAACCTGACGTCCCCAAGAGAGAATAAGTTCGTAACAAAATTGAAAGCAACAGCTCCCTATTTCTTTGGTGCACTCTCAAAGAATCTAAAATTATGAAATTACTCTGAAAACTGCTTTAATTTGCAGTAATAAGCCACTGTGAGCTGTACATTGCAGGAGTGGGAGACAATTCTGTCACTTCCTGAAATAAAACTGCCAGCACAGAGGTGCTGAATTAAGAAGTTTTCTCCAAAATCCTTCCACTGTTTTAAACAGACTGCTTTGCACTAACTCTTTCTCTTAATTTTGCCCTAGGCTTGCTTTTCTAATCCAGAAGATGTTAAGTTTTGAGGTCTGAAACCCTTTCAGCAAAAGGGACATAGCACACTGTCTCCTTTGGTTCACTGCAAGTTTGGGTGCCCACCAGGCCAAACACAATGATCCACCTTACAATTTGTGGTTCAAAACATAAAAGACTGTGGTGGGTGAAGTAATTACAATATATGAAACTCTCTGAACAAACTTATATACATTTATGGGAAAAAAAAATTCAAGTTCTGTATTTAAAAATACTGTAAGGACACACACAGAAGAACAATATGGAAAAAAAGCCAGAGTTCAGCAGCACTTTACTGAAAGATTGTGTTCACAGGATCACAGGATGCTAGGGGCTGGAAGGGACCTCCGGAGATCATCGAGTCCAACCCCCCTGCCAGAGCAGGATCATAGAATCTAGCACAGGTTGCACAGGAACACATCCAGATGGGTCTGGAAAGTCAACAGAGAAGAAGACTCCACAATGCCTCTGGGCAGTCTATTCCAGTGCTCCACAACCCTCACAGTGAAGAAGTTCCTCCTCATATTAAGGTGGAACCTCCTGTGCTGTAGTTTATATCCATTACCCCTTGTCCTATCATAGGGTGCAACTGAGCAGAGCCTGTCCTCTTTCTCTTGACCCCCAGCCCTCAGATATTTCTAAATATTTACTAAATCCTCTCTCAGTCTTCACTTCTCCAGACTGAAAAGCCCCAGGGCTCTCAGCCTCTCCCCACAGGGCATGTGCTCCAGTCCCTTCATCATCCTGGTGGCTCTCTGTTGGACTTTCTCAAGTAGATCCCTGTCCTTCTTCAACTGGGGAGCCCAAAACTGGACTCAATATTCCAGGTGTGGCCCCACCTTGGCAGAATAAAGGGGGAGGAGAACCTCCCTCGATCTGCTGGACACACTCCTCTTAATGCACCCCAGGACATTGTGTTGATGTTACTTAACAAATAGTTGAATACCACATTATGATTTTTTAATAAATTATGTCATGGTTGTAGAGATGATAAAGATTAACAAACTCTATTTTTTAACATTTTTTGTTGCTTCCTATTACCTCAAGGTATAACAAAGTGGGAATTGCAAAATACGTAATATTCACAGTCAAGATGGGGAAAAATATTCTGTAGCAAAGCATTAATAATTCAGGTTGTACTCAAGTTCAGAGTTTACTCAGTGGTTAGTATAAAATCACTAGAATGTCAGGTGCATCATGATTCCCCCTTAAAAAGTGGGAAATCCCTCTTACAGTGAGACCCCACTTTGAGTTAGAGCCCAAGCCCCAGAATGCCAATGTGCCCATCTGAGGTGCTGTCATGGAACAGCTCCCACACCCAGGCTCACATGAATTACTCCACAAGCAGGATATCAGGGCAGGGATCATGATAAGGCTTTAGGATTGGCTGCAAGGGCTTCTGCACCCAGTATTTGAATTTCCAGATTGATTTTTACCCTGTGTACAGAGGTGTGTCTGTGCCTGGTTCTTCTCCAGCCAGCAAAAGACTTCTGCACAGGGCAGACCAAGCCCGGGACTGCTTCTTGTCTCATACTAAAAAAATTTTGCTGGATGAATGGATTTGTGTAAAAGGAGTTTTCATTTCAAACAACTGGCATTTTGTGATGACAGTTGCTTTGATGAAAAGTTCTTGGCCACCTCTCATCTTCATAGAAAACTTTACTGAATGTCTCTTTTGCTTTTGCTTTGTGTTTCATTCTCTCTCTGGCATAAATACACTTCTGTAAAACATCAAGGTCAAAGAGGCCACACTCCCACTTGAGGCTTCCACATGTAAATTAAGTGTAACACTAATTGTGGTGCATACAGAGTGTGTGTCATTATCTGCACAGAAATAGTGTCCCTTCTTCTGAGTTCAAGGAGTTCAGATTAAAGATCACTTTTCCTGGAATTCTGCATGCTTTTCTTAAAATCCTCCTGAAAACTTATTCTGAGGCACTTAACCAAGGTCAGATGGACTCTGTTTTTTCAGTCTGTTTGCATATTTGGACAGAGGTTTAAAAAGCTCTTGTCAGTTCGTTCACAGAGTGTAAAGCAAGGAAAAAATTAATTGGGGAGAGAAAAAAAAAAAAGGCAGACAGACAATCACTTCATGAATGAGACAATTAATAGGTAAATTAGACTTCTTGGTTTGAGTCCTCTCCTTCCAGATGTACCCATCTTACACTAAAACCCAAATTCCCCCAAGCATCCTTGGGCTCCTTGAATGACCACAAAAAAGTGCATATTGGGGCAGAAGCAATGTGTTATGATCTA
The DNA here is from genome assembly GCF_027791375.1 of Indicator indicator. Taxonomy (NCBI): domain Eukaryota; kingdom Metazoa; phylum Chordata; class Aves; order Piciformes; family Indicatoridae; genus Indicator; species Indicator indicator. The sequence goes on from NC_072010.1 coordinate 30,788,322, forward strand.
GGTCTGCTTGTTTATTCCCCAACACAGCTTTTGTTCATCTCTCTCTATAACTGCCAGTTTCCACAAATCTGGTAGGAGCATAATTGTTTTGGAAATCTTTATCCCTTTGTTTCGTTTAGTTGAAACAGGCCAAGGAGCTTAAAAGTCATTTACCAAGCAGATGTGAGAAGAAGGCCCAAGAAAAGAAGTGGTATTTTTTTAAAGCTGGTTTAAAAAAAAAAAACAGGAAAATGCAGAGAGTGAGGAACTCCCACAAAAGAAGAACAGAGAGAAATAGAACTGGGATTATTATTAGCATGACCAGAAAAGAGAGAGGTAGTCAGTAACAAGGATACCAATAATTAGACATCCGGGTTAAAGGATTCTGAAAACAATTTGCATTTTAAGTAATCCAGTGCATATTGAAAAAAATAATATCCAAGGTCTTTTCATTTTATTTCGTTTTTATGTCACTGTTCTAAACAGAGATCAAGATTAATTTTTTTTTACTTCTGTTTTTTAATATCTTAAATGTAATTTGAATGTCCAGAAAAGTTACTGATTTGAACTTAAATCTAAGTGCTCAAAGGCTGTGTTCAGCTTTTCCTGATACAGCCAGAGAACAGATGTTTCTTGTTCTTTGTACAAATCAGAGTAAAAATAAGAATTAAATGTAAATGAAACCTATATGCTCTGATGAAAATCACCTGAAAACTTCAGCCATCATAGGTTGTTCATATGTATATTATGGTATTTCTACACACACCTCCAAACAGACAACCTCAAGTTATAATTATTGAAAAATTATCCAATAGCTCAGCACATTTCAGCAGTTCATCATGCTGTTGCTTTGTAAGCTGCAAGGTTCCCATGAAGCCCAGCAACCAGTGATGGATTCACTCCATCAAACAAGGGTTTCTGTGACAGCCACCATCCTAAACTCCTACTATAATCAGAAGAAAGAAAGAAAGATTGTCTGGTTTAATTTATTTTGTCCTATAGCAGAGACAAAAAATAAATCACCCCTCAAAATGATGATTATTCTCCACTGTTTATGAAAGACACATGAGTGATTGTATACATTTAAACTGTACATACCTAAAGGTAGGAAAGATGCTTCCACCTGTAATGCCTGCTTGTGCAGGGACTACACCGTGCCTCACTGAGGAACACACGTTTCTCTAAGCTCGCATCACTACAAACTCCACTCACTGCTTCAAAGGACACAGAAGACTGGCTGAGGGAGCTGGGGTTGTTCAGCCTGGAGTAGAGAAGGCTCCGGGCAGCCTAACAGTGGCCTTCCAGTACCTGAAGGGGACCTACAAGAAGGATGGAGAGAGACTGTTCACAAAGGCCTGTGGTGATAGAATGAGGGGCAATAGCTTCAAACTGGACAAGAGCAGATTTAGATTGGATGTTAGGAAAAGGTTCTTTACTATGAGGGCGATGGAACACTGGAACAGGTTGCCCAGGGAGGTGGTTGGGGCCCCATCTCTGGAGATATTCAAAGTGAGGCTCATCAGGGCTCTGGGCAACCTGATCTAGTTGAGGATGCCCCTGCTTACTGCAGAGGGGGTTGGACTAGATGACCTTCAGAGTTCCCTTTCAACCCAGACCATTCTATGATTCTATGAAGTTTAGGTTCATTTTGCAATTCTGAAGAGCTTCTTGCTTTTGGGGAATTAAGCCAGATTCCTCTTTATATCCTACATTGTGAAAAGACTCACTTTAAGCCTGACATTCTTCATATAGGTTTACTTCTGTCCATATTAATTTGCTTATGTAATTTGTGTTTGCATCTGAAATGTTTTCTCATAGAGTAGAAAACAAAGAATGCACGTGCTGAGAAGACTAAGGTTCAGTTTGAACTGTACTTATTGGTTCATAATTTAATTCTTACCTATGTTGCTTCATGCAACTCCACCCTGTCAAGCTTCTTGTTGCTCAAAAAGAGAAACAAATATAGCTTCAACTCTAATTTAAAACTTCCTTAATTTAGGCTGTAATACTGAAGTTGAGCTGAATCCCTAATTTATTATCTCCAAGGACAAACCAGTATTAGTTTGGTTTTTTGCTTCACTGTAACTTATTTTTGTCTGGCTAATTTACAGGTTTGATTAGCCATTTGGATTCAAAGATTCAGGAAGAAGAAATAAATTTTTAAAAAAAGGGTTAACATTTTCTTTTCTGAAACTGGGTAGAGGATAGAAGAGAACTGGCTTAAACAGGACTGTAACCATAGCTCCTCAAAAAGAAATTTCACTAAGAATGAAAAAAAGCCAAAGAAGGAGCTTCTGAAGAACAAATCTCTATATATGAAGCCACTGAAAGGGACAAAAACACAAAGGAAATGCTTTTGGCAAACTGGAGCTGGGAGAAACTCTTCTTGAAATTTCGAATGGTTCCATTCCAGCATTCGCAATATGAAGCTTGCATGCAGAAGTTCAGGCGGCTTCCAGATTAACAAATATCTATTTTGACCACACCTCATTTAGCCCCATTTTGCTTGTTTTTCTGTTCACTGAACCATGCTAATCAGTACCCTTATCCCTGTTGCATGTTCTGTCACTTGTCAGGCAAACACACTTAGAAGTCGCAGGCCTTGCTTCAGTCCCCTGGCAGCAAGTCAACCAGTCAGCTGGCAAAGCTGGATAATTACTGCTTAGCCCTAAAGAGCTTAACGTCTGTTTGCATAGACTTGTGTCCTGGCAACTGCAAGGCACTGAACCGGAGGGCAAACTTTCTTATCCCTGAACATTTTCTGTGAGGGAAAGGATACAAGAGCCTTTAAGACTGACAAAAAACGGTGGTTACCAAGGAGGATTACCAGGGACTGAGACATGTGGACTAACCTCTATGGTTGACTTGCTGTCATTACAGTGCTGAAGAAACTGCTGGGCTTCATTCTTCCTTGTCTTATGCCTTTATGAAAATGTGTACATGGCTCCACTGGCCCAAAGATGTTTGTTTGTTGGTGTTTTTTTTTTTTAATTGTCTTTGCAGAACTGCTTAGAAGAAAGCCTAACGAATAGGTTGTGGTAGAGACAAGAAAAAGCCCACAAGAAGACATCAGGTTACACATTTTGTGTAAAGCTGAAGCATTCTTTCTTTATTCAGAGCATCATGCTTATGACAAATTCTGCCTTTTTTGTTTCTCCTGATTGTTATTGCTGTTTTTCATGGCTGAAGCATCCTGACTGGCTCTAGCCACTCAGGACGATAAGGAAGATGCTTAAGCAAGATTCAGCCATATTCAGCACTGCTCATCTACTGAGCTGGCTGCAGCCTTTCTGTAATCATAGAATCATAGAATGGTCTGGGTTGGAAGGGAACTCTGAAGGCCATCTAATCCAACCCCCTCTGCAGTAAGCAGGGGTTTCCTCAACTAGATCAGGTTGCCCAGAGCCCTGATGAGCCTCACTTTGAATATCTCCAGAGATGGGGCCCCAACCTCCTTCCTGGGCAACCTGTTCCAGTGTTCCATTGCCCTCATAGAAAAGAACCTGTTCCTAACATCCAATCTAATTCTGCTCTTGTCCAGTTTGAAGCCATTGCCCCTCATCCTATCACTGCAGGCCTTTGCGAACAGTCTCTCTCCATCCTTCTTGTAGGCCCTCTTCAGGTACTTGAAGGCCACTATTAGGTCTCCCGAGAGCCTCCTCCAGGCTGAACAACCCCAGCTCCCTCAGCCTGTCTTCATAGCAGAGGTGCTTCAACCCCCTGATCATTTTCATGGCTCTCCTCCAGACCTGCTCCATCAGTGATGGATGTTCAATCAGTGTTCAATGTGCAGGATGCTGCATTGAAGCAATGGCAGCAGCTGCAGTATGGCTGCCCCACATGTCACACTCGTGCAGGAAGTAAGGTGGTCCTATGACCACGTAGTGGAAGTCTTGAAGGACATCCTTGGTCACTAAATCATCTGAAAACCAAGCTATAGAATCTTGTTCATGTTCTGAAATCTAAAGTATCAAAAGACACTTCAGTATTCAAGTGCAATACCCTCTCTGCTGCTATGTTGCTTGCGCTCCCTTTTAACTCCACCAGCACTTATGCAATTGCACTTACATGCATCCTCACAATCTGTGTTAAACATGATGGATGCAGAGAGACAGAAGTAAAAGGACAATTTAGAGCCCAGTGTGAGCACAGTCAAAATAGTGAGAGGAGCTGCATCCTACCCATTACCAGCACTGCTCTGTGAGTGCAAACTTAAACTCAGGGCTGGATTTTCAACCTGTTTGTAATAAGCTGCGGAGGTCTTCAGAGGCAGCCTAAATTGTTTGTCCAAGGGAACCCATACCTACTTTCTCAAGGTGTTTATCAGCCCTAGGAACTGACCTCATGGTGCCTGACCTCTCCAAAGCATCTTAGATCACATGGCCAAGAGACAAAACAGTTCATGGTCTTTCCTGGAGAAACACTGGCCCTGCTTTGAGCCAGGTCAGATGGGAATCATAAGCAACCTTATACTGGGATAGGAGAGATGTGTATGTTCAGGGAGACATTTCAGAAATGCTTTAAGCTTCAGGATTGCAGCAGAAGCTTAAGAGATCTTCATAGTTTTTGTAAGGTTTTGAGAACCTGTAGTTTGGTGTGTGCACCCCTTGACCTTAAAACTTAGGCACCATGAATGCGTTGTGCCTAATCTTTTTTATCTAATCTCATTTTTCAAGTATATTGTACCTACATTCTCTAAAATGTAGACTTAGAGCCATTGGCCCCACAGGCATACTGGTGATCTGGAAACAGCATTTGGAAACAGGTTGGGAAACACAGTCAAGGTCTTGAGAAACTAGACCTATGTGCACATTGAGACTGAGACATTGATGAGATGCAAATCAAGAATGTTAGATGAAATATTCTGCTCCATTGCTAAACCATAAAGCACAGTTTGTATCTACAATTCCAGTAAATAAATTTTACTTAAGTTATATGTTCTTGACATTAGAATTAGGATAAAATTACTATTTTGGCAAGGCTTCTTTATTATCCCAACCTTTCTCCGGACAGCAAATGCTTCCCTAAATGGCAGAACTTCCGTCACACATTTTACAGTCATCTTCATTTTTCCATTGGAAGAGAAACTGACAGGGTGATTGATGAACCATCACACATGGTGACTTGCAGTTATCAAAACACAGGAAAAAGCTGTGAAGTGCAGTGTGAGCTATTCCCCAGTCTACCAAAAAAAAAAAAAAAAGAACATTGAAAACCTTGAAGAGGTCTAGAGACCCTTGTCACTGGAAAAGATTGAGTTACAGGAATATTTCAAATGAAGCTGAGAACTCAAATTGTCTGTGGTCCAAAGAACTCCAGCTTTACAACTTCAGCTATTTCCTTCGAGCAATTTCTTTATTTTTCTTTCCCCATGTATTGTGAGAACTAATGGTTACACATCTCTTTGGGGAAAACACAACATGAGTTTAAAAGCAAATAATAAATTCTATTTCCATATCACATTTCCTCCAAAGAGTGCTAAATACAGTACAGAGACATTGACTCAACAGCTATCTGCTGACACAGGAGTATTTGAATTAACTATGTATTTTTAAAGTCATTGATGGAAAGGATTAAAAGATTTTAACGTAATGGGATATATTAAGCTCCTGGAGCATAAACAGAATGTGCATAACAAGGCACATGCTTAAGGCAATCAGAATTAGAAATGTGGTCAGAATTAGAAAGGTAATAGGGCAGCTAAGTCTTCTTCGGCTGTTCACTTGTTCTCAAAAGCAGATTAATAATGCCAGGAAGAAGCTGAAAAATAAAAACTTTCAGGCTGACAATAAATAGAGATGCTTTAGGGATGTTCAATTCCTCAAGTATATTCAGACGTTTGGCTTAGTGGATTCACCTTCATTTCAAACCCTTGCTTTATTTTTTTGACTTTATTGTTTAATAAATCTGACCATCTATTTCTCTCATGCATGGCACTTTGTGCCATCTTTACATCCAAGATATCACAGATGGGTGCAGTATTTGAAGTGTATCAAAATCTGTATATGGAACACATACTCTATAGTATGTATATAGCATAATACTATAACATTTCTAATGGCAATATAGTAATTTATACATAATATAAAAAATGCTTCCTTTGTTAAGCTAGCTGTTTCTGTATGTTTTAGGATAGTATATATAAAACAAGTTCAGTGTTAGATCCAGTGTGGGTTTTGGAAATGTCTGGCTGCCCAGCTAGTCTTGCATCACATTTCCTAGACTATCACAGTACCACAGTATATCAGAGATTGGAAGGGACCTCAAGAGATCATCAGGTCCAACCCCCCTGCCAGAGCAGGATCACTTAGGGTAGTCCACATAGGAATGCATCCAGGTGGGTTTTGAAAGTCTCCAGAGAAGGAGACTCCACAACCCCCCTCGGAAGCCGGTTCCGGTGCTCCATCACTCTCACTGTAAAGAAGTTTCTCCTCATGTTGAGGTGAAATCTTCTATGTTCTAGTTTGAACCCATTGTTCCTTGTCTTATCACTGTGAACCACCAAAAAGAGCCTTGGCCCCCTCCACTTGACACCCTCTTGACTAGTACAAAATCATCAGTCCCTCTGACCTTAATAGAGAGTAGTCCTCACATCAATGAACAGCAATGATACTTCCATTAAAAACAAAACACCAAAAGAAGAAAAAAACAATCTCAGAAACCATTGAGCACTTCCTCACAGGAAGTAAAAAGGGCATATGGGTGTTATCTCAAAGCTAGACACATAATTAAACATCCTCTACATAAGGTCACAGACTAAAGAAGAGTTACTTGGGGTCAGGGCAAAGTTTTATCCAGCGAGTGCTTTCTCTCCAGCACTAGCAAAATCTGTTCCTTGGCAGAGAGTATTAGGAAAAAACGAGGTAAGTAAATATGAAACTTCCTTTAATTATTATCCTAGCCTTCAAGCATTTGTAGCTCACAGACTTCCTGAACTGAAGACTGTTGAGCAGTCTCACTTGACTGCTGTCCCTTGGCTTGTTCATGCAAACTTTCAGCAGTCGCAGAAGCTTGTAACAGGAAGCTCTCTGGGTTCAATTGAAAAAGGGAAAATTCTTTTTGTTTGAACTCTTACAAGTAGTGCTGAAAATAAGAAAAAAAAATTCTGACTGTTTTACAAGTTGACATTTTGATAGCAATCAGAAATAAGATAATATTGATCCTGCTTTCGGATAAAATGGAATGCTCGTTTCATCTATGTTGTTCTTTTTAACATGTATTCATAAAACAGCTTCTTGATTTTGTATAGCTTTTCAACAACCCACAGAGTGACTTTCAAATTACTGCCATTACTGCCAAAGAAAACCCCATACTGTTTTTAAGACATTTTTGTCAAGTAATATAAATCCCACAAAACCTGAGATATCAATGTCATTATGTGTTGTAAGGTTACTGTATAAAGGCCAATGTTAAAGCATTAGTTTTAAATCAGCAATAACTTCGTCTTTTAATCACAGAGTTACAGAACTAAAGGCAATTTAGTGAAAATTTTATACCTCATCACATATATGCCATGGTAATTTTTACAATTTTCATATATAAGCTTAAAATTGCTTTATTCATTAGGTCAAATGAAGTGTTTCTAAGATGTCTGCTCTACAGAAAGCAGATGATGATAATGGATATGGTAAACTATTCACATAAAGCTTTCACACTCTTTTATCTTTTATTTATTGCTAGAGTCTGATAATGGAAAATCAATCTACTTTATCCTGGCCATTACTGGATTCAGTCTAACCAATTTTGGTTTGGTTTGGAATTACAAATCAAGGATGCAAGTTCATTTTCCTATTCCAAAACCATTTCAGATTTCTACACATATCTTCAGTGAGAGGCCCAGGTGATTACACCAATGTCACCTTCTTCCAGATGACTGAATAGCTGCATAACTTGGATCAGTTCTTTGCAAGAGTACTTTATTCAATCTCTTCCAGTCTAACCTAAAAAAAAACCCAACTTTCATTCTTTTCCAGATTTTGCTCCCTTGGATATTTTTCTGAAGATAACTTCACAAAGTGCATGCAAAACATACCTACCCACAATACATCAATAATAATATTTATTTTTTTTCAAATTCAACTCTACATATGTACCTTTGCTTAAAGCCTTGACCTCCACATTCTTCTTTCCTCCGGCCTTTGCAATAGAAATAAAACTTGAGGCAAAGCTTAAGTGTGACTCCGTAACCCATTATAACTGGACACAACAGCCTGAACACTTGACCCCTGAACATCCAGGCTGCTTCTTATCTGATTTCCTGGCAGACTTGGCCTGTGTCAGCCAGCAGAGTTCAGGGATAACGCAGTGTTTGCAGTGGGTTCTATGGACAACACTGCTGCAAGACTGCTCCCTACAGACTCTCTCAATGCTGTCTCAGCAGGCTTTGCCCTTTCAAACACTTCATGCTTTCAGTAATGTGCCTTGCATCCACTTTTCTTAAAAAAATGTGAGGAAGAAAACTTAAAAAAGAAAAATCAACAAAATATATTTAAGAGGTCAAAACCTTTAAACAAAAGACAATAAACAGTCACTTCCAAACACAATGAAAGGATACCCCCCCCACACGCCCATCCCAGGCATTTCAAGTATTATGTCTGAAGGTCAAAAGATGTTAAAACAGCACTGAGTAGCTTCACAGCAAAAAGCTATGTAGTGCAGATTGGCCAGCCTGATCTTAAGAGAAATGCAGCCCTAAATAACATGGACATGAGGTAGGACATGCACCCAGGCTTCAGGGTCAGAGGCTGTGTCCTGGCCACTTACTGTTCAGCAGAAGTGCATTCAAATCTGCCTGTGATCTTTGAACAAGAACAAGAATCAGCTGTATGTTATACTGCTTGTCTCTTATCACTAAAGTAGGTAACTCAAAAAATGGCAAAAGTGGTACTGTTAACTGAAAACATGACATTTTAACATGCCCCATTTTAATATTAGTTTGCAAGGACAATGCTCTAAAGCTCCTTACAAAGCGCTATATCTCTTCTGATACCCTGCCAGGACAATTCAAGTCCAAGTTTGTATTGAACAGTTAGATCCTATATGAAGTTCACCATCTAATCTAAAGCTATTTTAGCAGCTTACTGAAATCACTGAGACCACAATAGACAATGTTCTATTTGAACTATTGAAGAACCTCCACCCTTCTGGGAATTCCCAGTTCCCAAAACACTGTGTGTGTATTGCTGTTTCATTTATTGCTCCACATAAAGACTAAATTAAGGGCAATGAACAATATAAAAATTTGCATCACATTATAACTAAATGTCTGACTTGCTGAGGCCTTTGTTTGACAGGATGAGTATACTTAGCCAGATCACATATGTGTGTTAATTATAGCAAGAAAGACAACAAAATGACAATAGTTAAAACAAATTCTACCAACAGGAAATGGTTATCAAGCTGTGATAAAATGTTTATCAGGAAATGTTGTTATGCTATCCAAAACATTTCCTGTCTGTTACACTTTTTGTGGGAAAAAGAATGTCTGTGGTCCTAGAAATAGTGTCTTTGTAAGGAATTAACAGTACTTGTGGAAAATGGTAGAAGTCACAATACTAGTTTCTGTTCTGTTTGCTTCTTTGTATGTAGTACAAAGTAACTTGTAGAGAAAAATGCTTTCAGATGGTACATGGACATTCATTAAACTCTGAATTTCAAACATCAAAAAAAATTAAAGCAAATTTTTCTTATGTGTATCTGAGTGATGCAGTCATGCAGGTATGGAGGCCTTGCTCCTTCTTTTACTGAGACTGACAGTGAATTGTTCTTTCTGTTAATGCATTTTCAAAAGATCAGAAATAATTAATTAGGCTGAAAAACAATACTACTGAAAATGTCAAAAGAGCTATACTCAAGGGGAAGGGGAGATAGGGATTAACTGTTGAAATATCTACTCTAAACAATAATAATGAATTGTATTTCTATAACCATGACTTTTCAGAATTAGAAAAGAATTTTTTTTTTTTTTTAATATAATGGGAAGTACCACAAAATCACAACAAAAGATTTGCCAGGACCAACCTGTAAGACATTACCAAACACACAAGCAAAACATATGATTCTTTCTAGATTTATTGCTCTGGTAGCTGTGTGAATACTAACCTGACTGTTATCCCATTCTTAAAATATCACAGAATCATAGAAGCATAGAATGGCTTGGGTTGGAAGAGACTTTCATGACAACTTAGTTCCAAACCCCTCGCCATAGTCAGGGACACTTTCCACTAACCCAGGTTGCTCACAGGTCCATCCAATCTGGACCCCAACACTTCCAGCGAGGGGGCATTTACAACTTCTCTTCCAGCGCCTCACCAACCTCACAGTAAAGAACTTTCTCCCTACATCTAATCTATATCTCCCCTCTTTCAGTTTAAAGCCTCTTGTCCTATCACCACATGCCTTTGTAAAAAGTCCTTTGGCTTTCCAGTAGACCCTGTTTAGGTACTGGAAGGCTGTAAGATCTCCCTGAAGCCTTCTCTTCTCCAGGCTGAACTTCAACTCTCTCACCCTGTCTACTGGACTCTGTTTTCGTCGCCCTCTTCTGGACTCACTCCATCAGCATTTCAGTCATAGAATCATAGAATCTCAGGTTGGAAGGGACCTCAAGGATCATCTGGTCCAACCTTCTTTGGAAAAGCACTGTCTAGACAAGCTGGCCCAACACTCTGTCCAACTGCATCTTGGAAGTGTCCAATGCCGGGGACTCCGCCACTTCCTTGCGGAGATGATTATGGTGGCTGTGTTCTTGTGAAAAGTTTTCCTCTTGTGTCCAATGAGAATCTCCCCAGTAGTAACTTGTACCCATTACCCACCATCTTTTCCACGGGACTCCTTGTAGAAAGTGGGTCTCCATTTTTGCAGCCTTGACTTTGTAGGTCTGTGAGAAACGTGAACCTGAACAATAATACATCATCTGACTCTGTGGTGGTTTTAACACTATGTCTTTAATTTTCCTTCACAAAGTGAAGGAAGAACAACAGACTGTTTTAAGGAACACAGACCTGAAAACACCCTTGAGCCTGCAAGAACCTTCCGAACAAGTAACTAACAAGAGGACAAGAGGAAATGGCCTCAGGCTGCACCAGGGGAAGTTTAGACTGGATATGAGGAAGAATTTCTTTACTGAAAGAGCGGTCAGCATTGCAACAGGCTGCCCAGGGAGGTAGGTGAGTCACCATCCCTGGAAGTATTCAAAAAACAAGAAGATGCTGCACTTTGGGACATGGTCCAGCGGCCATGGAGGTGTTGGCCAGAAGGTTGGACTTGATAATATTAGATATCACCTCCAGTCTTAATGATTTTCTGATTCTATAACAGGTCCACGTGCTTCTTATTTTTGGAACCCCAAATCTGGATAGAATCTTACCAGAGCAGAGGGAGAGAATCACCTCCCTTGACCTGCTGGCTACATTTTTGTTTAATGCAGCCCAAGAAACAACTAGCTTTCTGGGCTGTGTGGCCACATTGCCATCTTAACACAGAATCACAGAGTGGTAGGAGCTGGAAAGGACCTCTGGAGATCATCTAGTCCAACCCCCCTGCTAAACCAGGTTTGCCTTGCTTAGGTTGCATGGGAACATGCTGAGGCAGATTTTTAGAGTCCCCAGAGAAAGAGACTCTACAACCTCTGGACAGCCTGTTCCAGTGCTCCATTACCCTCAAAGTAAAGAAGTTCTTCCTTATGCTTAAGTGTCACCTTGAGCTTCTCGTCAAGCAACACTTGGATTTTTAAATGGACTTCAGCCACTTAAAGTTTTTAACTATTTTTAGTAATTAGGTTATTGTGAAGTAATCTTTTGATTAAAATTTATATGAAAGACATGTTGCTTTGATTAAAAATTGCTCTTTGTTTGTATTTTAACTACAAGTTGTATCACTTTTATTGCAAATATTTTTCAATTTCCTGTACAATAAAATGGAATTAATGGATGAATCCTAAAAGTGGCAAGGACTTCAACAGGTCATCTGATGGACTTCCATGATCTGAATTAGGATGAACAAAAGTTATTTTATTGCTAATAAAATCTCAAGAGATGGAAACTACAACCTCACTGGGCAGTCTATTGATAACTTCCTTGTTGTTACTGAGCATTTTCCTTATTATGAAAGCTGAGTCTCCTTTATTTCAATTTTTCTCCTGATAATGTAGGGGGAAAAAATTCCCTTTCTTCTGCAATATCATTTTATCTTTTTCAAAACATCTTTTCTTCTTCAGTCTGAGAAGCCCTTTCTGAGCTCTGTTTTAATTGTTTATTAAGTTTAGCCTCCCTTGAACTACTCAGTTGCTTTACAACTTTCTTGAAACACAACTTTCCTGAAACACAACTTTCAAAAACTATTCCACAATTTTCTGGAGCTCCCATAACTGGGAATAATATTCCTTTGAAACTTTCACAGAACGAAAAAAAAGGGCAGCATTTCTTTTCTATCTTAAGTTCCTCTTTTTAAACATCCTAGTGTGATGTTTGCTTGTTTTGCAATGACATGATGTTACTGTACTAGTTAAAATTAGACTGCCTTCTGATGCACTGCTAGTCCTTACCGGCTTCATATCAGCCAAAAATTTAATGAGTATCATCCAGGAAAATATTGTAAAGAACCATGACAAATACATTGGTTTGGACAGAAAACCATTGCTGACTACTATGAACAAAGTTGTCACCATGTATGGCAATGGATTTTCTCCTTCTATTATCTGAGTAAGATCCACAGCTATGAGTACCTCTAATGAAAGACATTGCAATGCAAAATGTCTGACATAGTATCAGAAGCTATAGAAATATCTCCTTTCCTCTGTATTTGACTGGTGTAGCCATCAAACAATATACATCTGTCAGCTAAAATGGGAGAAGCAAAAATAACTGAAGAAAGGCTAGCACTATTGGTTTTACACTACTAATATTTTCTCTAATTTTATTTGAGTCTATCATAGTAGGCTAGTAATATAGTATAGATTAATGAGGCAAGCTGCAAAGAACAAAGCTAGGGAGCATTAAAGTAGTGCAATCAGAATTTTAAGGATGGCTTGGATCTTGGTCACCCTGAGAAGAAAACACATTAAAAGGCAAAACAGTCAAGATAAAGCTACTTAACAATAGGAAATTACCACAAAATTACTTGATGTATTGATCCACAGCAACTCTAAGGTACTTCATGTCCAAGTCTTCCCTTGAAATGAAGCAGGGATATAGTCAGAAAACATAATGAGACTTCATGAGTTTGAAAATTCATGGATCCATCAGCATAAAAGAGGCTTCTTAGACTTTATCTGCTAAGATGCTTTTTACTGTCAGGAAGCAACCTGAAAGCATATTAAAATGTCCAATTGCTTTTTTGGACCTTTGTCCAACAGAAGAAGACAACTGTTATTAAATGTCTGCTTCTTGGCAACTTCCCCTTTCTTTAATTTGCACTGCATCAGTTCTAAAAGCTTTACATAAACTCAGCCCTAAGTCTCTTAAACTTGCATCTCACATCTGTTGAAAGAACTTAGCAGTGTACAGTTGCCTTCCACTTAGATTAATTTGCTTCCAGAAAGGTTAAAATAGGCCTCTTGTGCTGTCTAATAACTCTGCAGATAACAGCAGTTTCCTCTAATGTTCATAACTGAAATGCCAATCCCCAAAAGAACAACACAGGTAATGGGAACTCTGCTACTGAGGTCAGCAGTTGGTTTTATTTTGACCTGAAAGGACTCCTAGCTTTCTCACTTCCTTCCTTCTGACAGACTCTCTAAGAAACAACACCATAAAAGATTTATTCAGCACCTTCATTTTGCAACTGGGTTTAGCAAAATAAGTCTGTATCTCTGCCACCTCTGTCCAAGTTGGGCCCAAGCACAGAAATTGTAACTGCTAAATGAGGACTACAGAAGTCCATGTTTTTGTAGCAAGCCCCAAAATGATACATCAGTTCAAAGCTTTCTTGTCCTCTAGGAAGTACTGAAACCTCTTCCACTGCCTCAGATACTTCAGGGACATCTGTGAATGAAAGTCTATTTGGAACCACGTTTGATGGAGCTGGATGGGTGGAAGTGGCAGCATTCAAGACTGTGTGTTTTGAAGTACTCGAGTCAGAATTCTGTAGCTGATTTTGAACATCAGATTTCTGTGAATTCAAGACAACAGAGGCAGGTGATGTCTTAGGACAATTTGCATGTGAGAAGAGATGATGCTTCAAAAAATACAGAGCTATATTTAGATGTTGCAGACCATAATTTTATTATTTAAAAAAAATTAATTACTACCTCCAAAAAATCTCCACTTTTACTAGGTGGGTCTCTAAAAAAACCCAAACCAAACCAAACCAAAAAAAAACCCCAAACCAAACCTGTTTCACTCTCCTTTTCCCTTGTCTTTTTCTGAGGGAATTACTTAGTAGTAATTCCTCCATCCTTCTCCTTGTAGTATCATGATTATACCAAGGTGTAGTAGACACTATAAGCCGAGTGCTTGGATGCAAAAACTCTCCCTGCCTGAGCTATATGGGATAAGCCCTTCCCTTTCTTTTTTTCTTTTTTTTTTTTTTTGTAGTCCTGGAGAAGAGCATGACCATGCTGCTTTTAGTTATGTAGTCACGTAAGAGCATGATCTCCAAAAGCAGCTGGCATGTGTCTGTAGCCTCCCTCAGGGGAGGCTCCAGACCACTGTACTGTGGCACTTGCTGCTGTTACAGATCTGCCCAGTGATTCCTGGAGAGCTTACAGAATGTGGACCCTGCTGGGAGAACTTGCATCCTGAAACACCACTGCTGTGCTGAACTGGTGCTATGATACTGAAAAAATTAACAACTTCATGCTGAAGACATTGTACTGAAGAGAAGCAGCAGAGATTCTGCACGGAGGACTTTGGAGCTTGGACTGGTAAGTCAGTTAAACGATTTACAACTATTTACAATTCCTGGTACATTCTCAATTAATGTCTAATTATATTTCTACAGTGTACAAAACAATTCTGACAAATTGAAGCAAAACTGACAGTCAATCGGAAAAGAAAAACAGGTCAACTTCAATAAAGTTATTCTAAAGACCAAGAGGGAATGCAGAAATCCAGGTTAAAGGTAAATTAAGAAAGAGACAGGAAGCTCAAGCTGCTGAGGCCAACAATACATTGCAAGAAGGAAAAAAAAGGAAAATACAATCCTGGTATATACTCATAAGAGTGTTTGTAAGATGAGAGAGGCACATACTTCATTCCGTGCTGTTGGGCTCTACATCTGACACTACCTTTAAGAAAGAAAAAAAACGAACTGGAGACAGCTCAAATGAGAGGAAGAAAATGAGACAGGTGTAGAATTTGCATGTAAGGAAATGCATAAACAACTGGATTGGGTTTTTACTTGAAGTCATAAGAGACAGAGACCACTTTTTCACTGGAAAGTGGAGAAATTTGTGGTCCATTTCTGGTTTGACTTTTAGTGGTTCTCTGTTACTTCTTGTTATGTCTTTTTCCATTAAATTAAAATGCTGCTCAGTACCTGATATTTTCTCATTGTAAGGAACCTGTAACATGTAATCACCTTTAAGCCTTTTTTAATAAACAATCTCTTTATCTCTTATTTTCAAACCATTGATTATCTTCATGCAGTCTATCCCATTTTCAGATTCTCTGTCAAAATGTATAGTAGCATTATACACAATGTCTTATTAGTTGGCTTATAATACCAATTACTGGAGGAAAATTAACTCTTAACTACTGTTGATTCCTCTATACATTCAGGACTGATACTAGCCTTTTTTACTTCTACATCCTATGGCATTACACTGTCAGTTTTTGCTCACTGACTTTAGCCCTTTACCTAAATGTTCCAGAATGCAGTTTCTTTGCTTGTGGATCTGTGCCCATTGCTTCTAGATTTAAGGAATTCACTGCATTAAACTGCACTTTCAGTGGGTCAAATACACCACCGGTTCCATTGATTCTAAGTGTGCCCTGCAGCCTAGCTCAGTACATAGCACATTCTTGAGTTAATTAGAGTATAATTTTTAGCAAAATATCCAATACTGTTTTCAAATGTGCACAGAAGAATCAATAAACAGCTCACAGCCCAAGATGAAACTTGTTTTAGGGGACAATTACTCTTTGCTTTACTGCCAGTCTGAAAATTAATAGCTTCAACTGGCTCTAGTTGTTGCCATCTGCTTAGCTGAAATTACCAGGTATATTGTTATATTTACACATGCATCTAAGATCCAGCAAGTTTTTAACCCCTGAACTGTGTTCAAGAAAACAGAAAACTGAGAAGGGAACATGGTAACAGACAACAAAGTTGCTTTGTGTTATAGAGTATTTTATTCCAATTAAAGAAAAAAAACAAAACTGTTGGGCATCACATATAGTCCTTATTGCTTCCACTGCCCCAAAAATTGTCTTCCATACCATGCTCTACACAAATCATTAGGGATATTAAGACTAGGGGGAATGGAATAAAGACGGAAGGGGGAAGATTCAGGCTGGACGTGAGGAAGACATTCTTCCCCATGAGAGTGGTGAGAGCCTGGAATGGGTTGTCCAGGGAGGTGGTTGAGGCCCCATCCCTGGAGGTGTTTGCAGCCAGGTTGGATGAGGCTCTGGCCAGCCTGATGTAGTGTGAGGTGTCCCTGCCCATGGCAGGGGGGTTGGAACTAGATGATCCTTGAGGTCCCTTCCAACCCTGACTGATTCTATGATTCTATGATCTCTTTCAAATGAACAAATTACTCCTGTCAAAAAAACCAACCAACCAACCAACCAAAACCAAAACAAAACAACAACCCCCCAAAAAAACAACAACAACAACAACAAAAAAAACCCCACAAAACCAAACAAACCAACCAACCCTCTCAATTTTATCTTGGGAGAATCAGAAAACATACACCCTTTGCAGATTACAACGAATTTGGATTTCATGCATAGGAAGTTGAACACATTCTGAAGTGTAAAAAACAGTTGGCAAACAAAAAGGAGATAATGACTCCACAGAACATGAGTCAGTGGCAGAGCACAAACCGCTGCAGTAACGTCATTGAACACCACAGCAAAGGTCTCCGGACGTGTACTGTAACAAGACAGCAGGGCAGTTATCACATTCAGGGTAAGAGGCATAACCAAGCGAACGGTCAGCTGTTGCTTTTAGGAAAACTTTTCAACTCTATCCATTTTGGGACCACGTAATTTGAAACATAAGTGTTAGGAGAAGTAGCTACTTTGGTTCCTTCATTTCATTTAGGGATGGGAAGAATATGATTCAACGTCAGAAGAGTATAGCAATGTTTCATACTCCCTTAATAGTCATCTTTGACCATGTGTCTCTCACTATGTGGTGTAGTCACATGCATTTAGCCCCAGACAACCGCTTCAGGCTTGGTGGAAAGTGCTGTTACATCCCTCAATACCACGTTCCCTCTGAGCATCTAAGCCCTCCCAAGGCAGCTACACCATCAAGAGACGAGCATTGGCAGGGAGGACATTAGGAATTCCCTTGTCTGCTCGTCGCCTCGGCTCAGCAGGAATAAAGTACTCCTTGGTAGAAAGAAATCCACTTTGCAGTTAGGACCAACACCCGTTGGGTAGCCTTCTCAAGAGCCGTACCCAAGCTGGGCTCGAAGGACAGAGGCTGCCGCTTCCCACGCCGCCGCAGCAGTAGGTGGATCCCTGGGAGGCGCTAACCCCTTTCATTCCCTCCCATCCCTTCGCTGTCGAGGAGGCGCCTGAGCGCGGCGGCATCTTCCCCTTGTCTCGTTGGAGGGAGGAGCCGCGGCCGCCGCCGCTTGCGGGGAAGGTAAGTGACGGAGAAAGGGGATCGCCGCCACCTGCTCTCCCCCGCCCCCCCTCCGCCCCCTTCCTGCGGGCAGACCACTGCGCGCCTTCCTGCTGAGGAGACACCGTGACACGGCCGCCGGCTGCCGGGCAGCGGCTGGCACCGTTACGCGGGGCTCTGGCGCACGTTCCCGCCCCGCCTCGCGCCAGCCGCCGCCGAGGGGGGCGGTGCGCTCGAGCGCTACCCGCCCAACGCCAGCCACCGTTGGCTGTAGGCGCGCGGCGGGGCGGGCCGGTGGCAGCCATCTGCGGTGCGCGGGGCCTGGGGCCTGCTTCAGCCTCCCTTCGAAGCTTGACCGTGTCGGGGTAGGGCGCTTTCCTTCGCTCTGCCGCCCTGAGCCAGCCCACTCATGGTCGTAACTGGCGAGTAAGGATTAGGGAAAGATGGTGGCGCCTGTTCTGCATGGTCGGGTCCGGTGTGGTGTTGTATTCCCTTGAATTATGTTTCCCAGGGAGCTGGTTTGTAAATGGCTGGTAACAGGGTGTTGGCAGCTTTGTTAGGAGTTCATGTAGTGTTGGAGACCTCTGTCTGTGAGCGTGCATAGGACGTGTGAAGCTTGCAGTATATGCAGTATTGTAGACAAGTGTAGCTTCTTAGCCAGTTACAGTTTTAATGAAGAAGAAGAATACTTTGGGAAGCCAAGGATTATTATACTGGGAGATGGGAGGTTTGGTTTGTACTTCCTTTTGGAGATGAAGTTTCTATTGTCAGTGGATAAGAAGAGAGGGCACAATTAGCAAAGAGGTTTTACTCCAGGTTATAAGTTGAGTAAGGTCTGTAGACAGTTGTGTTTGTGCGTAATCAGAAACCATTTGGGCTGAAGTAACGTTGAAGGATATATAAGCAGACATGGAGGAATAAAAATCCGGCTGAATGTGAGGTAGGAGAACTAATACTGTGCAGATACAAGAAATAAATGTGACAGAATGACATGGGATAGACTGTAAAGTAATAGGAAAAGATTGTGTGGAGAAAAAAGAGTGAAGTACCATTGCTTTGAGAAAAGAAAATTGTAAGAGCTGTTGATGGTATCTGCCATAGACCACAAGTTGGATCTGGGTAAAGGATATTGCTTACTGAGAAATACTATTGGGAATTATGTCACGGGAATTATGTTATAGGTTTCTTTAACAGCATCATTTGGGAAGGACATAGTGATCCTATTGGTTTTACACACAACTACTGTAAGCTTACCGAATAAGCACTTAATTGCTTTAGACTTGCTCTCAGTAAGTAGAGCAAAAAATTCTGAGAACTGGTAAGCTTGTGATTAGATCTACTTAGAGGGGACAGAACAAAATGTGTGCACAACAGCTGTTTCTTTCATATATTTATTGCATTATTCTGAGTTATTCTGTTACATGATTAATATTTTAAATAAAAAAATTTTGAACTCAAATCTTTGGAATCCTTTTGTTTCCCCAAAGCTGGTTCTTTGAACTCATGTCAAAAGGTCAAAATGAAGTTTCAGTTCTACCAAATCAATTATACGGTAAATTAAATTTTATGTAGCATTTAAAATAGACAAGAGCTAACAATTGCATCAGTTGTACTTTATTATATTTGCCTGCATGTATGGATTGCAGGAACTGAAGTGTTTAGAATTTGGCTAGCAATTCAGCAAAGAGAAAGCTTTTCCAATTAATTTTCTGAAAATCTTGTGTCAGTCTCACTAAAAAATGCTGGCAAATGTTTTTCTTCAGCATCTCAAGGTAGATTTAGATTACATTAGATCAGATTTAGAATCATGAAGGTTGGAAAAGGCCTCTGAGATCGTCAAGTCCAACTATCAGTACACCACCATGCCCACCTAACCAAAGTGCCATGTCTACATGGTTTTTTAACACCTGCAGGGAAAGTGACTCCACAACTTTTCCTGGTTAGGCTATTCCAATGCTTGACCACTTTTTTGTAAAGAAATTTTCCCTAATACCCAATCTAAACCTCCCCTTACACAACTTGAGGCCATTTCCTCTCATTCTCTCTCTAGTTACCCCCACCTCACTACACCCTTTCTGGTAGTTGTAGAGAGCAGTAAGGACTGCCCTTGGGCACCTTTTCTCCAGGCTAAACAATCCTAGTTCCCTCAGCTGCTCCTCATAAGACTTTTTCTCTAGACTCTTCACCAACCTCATTTCTCTGGACATTGTGGCAACTCAATGTCTTCCTTGTAGTGAGGGGCCCAAGGCTGAACTTAGTATTTGAGGGGCACAGAGTCTCAATCACTTCCCTAGTCTTGCTGGGCGCACTGTTCCTGATCCAGGCCAGGATGCTGTTGGCCTTCCTTTTAGATAGAGAAATGACATCATGTTCCCAAGAGACTAAGAAAATGATTGTTTTAATATACTTCAAGGCCTGGAGGTAATGGGGGGTTTTGTGGTTTTATTTTTTGTTGTTTGTTTGTTTTTTATTTGTTTATTACTTTTTATTTTACTGCAGAAGTAAACCACTAATTATGTGAATATGACTCTCCCATCCTCCTATAATTCTTTTAAACATTGAAGGCAGTTCTTGCATTGTTCCAGTGAGCTGAAACACTTGATCACCTTCAAAAGTTATTTGTACACTTGTGGCAAGAAGTGTAATTATTTTTAAGTGGAAATATTTTCTGACTGGCACCTTCTTATCAGACTAATTTTGCTGTTGATCTTGGCATGTCAGTTTATTAAAGGTGTTATTTAGTATAAAGTTTGTTACTATTTTCTAGTCTTTGTATTTCTGGCTTTCATTAGGTATATAGTTTCAATTAGTTGTTGTTATGTTCTGTTTATTCAAATCTTCATTGGTTTTCAGTCAAGTAGCCTGAACAGCCAAGGCTTTGAAGTTATTTTTTGAGGATGACTGTAGAGCTTTTAAATGAGGAAAGAATTTGAGATTTTTTTTTTTACTGCTGCTTTAAACATCTTCCTGCTAGTGGATGATGATGCATTTTTTTCAATCTCTTCCACTCTTGTTGCTTGTTGGTAAATAATACACCATTGTATATGTCAGTGATGATGATAGACAACAGTTCTAGGAGGAAAAAAGTAATTGGAATAGGAATAGGAGAAATAGAAAGTATGGGCAGTGTGTCTTACCATCATACAGGACTTTTAAAAGTCCTACGTGATTTTATAAAAATCACACTAGTCAAATTGTGTTGCTAGCCCAAAATCTCAAGATGAGGTTTTTTGGATGAGAGATAGGTGTCTCAGGAATCTACATACGATTTTTCAAAGCAGCTTTGTCACTTACAGCAGAAATTCCGCACCAGACTCCTAACACTTATTTTTAAACCATTGTGGACTTGAAAGATCATGCTCTCTGTTTTCTTTTCTGTCTTCTCACTTCTTTCAAAACACTTCTCCCTGATGTTTGAGCTCTCTATCGCAGTGGTATTGAACCTGCGTTGAAGAACAGTGCTAAGCATGGGTAACAAAACAATATTTCCAATATATTCCTTGCTTTTCATGTGCCCATGTTTTCTTTTGTGTTGTTTGCATCTTTACTGCTTTTGTTCTTTGAAATAGATTTCTAATTAATGGTTATGACATTATAAGGAAAAAGTCCTACTGCATGAGATGGGCCTCTGAAAACTTCAGTGCAGTCATGCTGAAGGTCTGTGCCTGTAGCTAACAGGTGAAACTGGATGTCATGCTAGACAGAGGTCATGACAGACAAGATGCTTTTGGCCAAGTTTTGTTGCTGGAGATTGAAACAATGAAGCTGTTCTATGTCAGATAATTTCAATTAGAAATTTCTATTGGCACTTGCCTACCTTGCAAGGTCAAGGATGGCAGTCTTTCACACTGTAAATACTGCAGTCTTTCAGAGTTTCTTGGATCTAGCCTCTACACTGCATGCAAATTTGCTCTTGGAATTAGTAGGCAGCCAGTGGAGTTTGCATCAGGAGCCAAGAAATCACAGTGTGGTGTCAAGAAACAAGAAGGAGAGAACACTGTGCTTCAGCTGGACTTAGCAGATTTTCAAACAACTGTTTACTGTTTCTCAAGGTCTGCAGTTTCTTGGCAATGGAAAATGCCACATCAACAGAAGAATAAATGACAAGCTAAGTTCTGTCAAATTATTGTCAACACCTGACCAAGTCATGACGTTTCATTGTAAATGAAGACGACCTGGAAAGGAAATGTGACCTGTTCAATAAGAGTGACTGTCTTCTACTGCAAGACAATTTGGATGAGTTAGCATCACTTCATGACAACTCTGGTAGGAAATTGCTGGGAAATTAAGAATAGCAGAGAAGATTACATTCCTTTCCTAAAAGTGTCAGCAAGTCCCCTTGTTTATGACATTTTCTTTCTAGTTTTCCTAAGCCTGTGGTTGGGGTCCTTGGGGAAGAAACTCCAGACAGGCCTTTGATTCAGCAGATGAGTTTCATAAATGCTCAAATTAAGTGGGAGGAAATCTTAAGTGGAGTTCTGAAAATTGTTGTTTGCTTGCCAAGTTCCTAGAGAGACCATCTACAAGCATGTTTACATTCAAATGAGTCAGTGAACCTGTTTTAAGTATTTAGGACTAAATAGTCTTAGACTGCTAATAAAACTTGGCAATTACAACTATTATTTGAGTTCCTTTACTCAGTTTTATCTGTACTGCAGAAGCATATGTGCCTTACCCAAAGACCTTTTGTAGCTGGACTGAAACCAGGCTCAGAACTTTCAGATTCTGAGACCTGAACACATACTGACAGAGTAGGCTGTCCAGATACTTAATTGTACTTGGATTCCAGATACGAGATTTGTGAAAGTTTAATATAAATGTTTTTGTATTAAACTGCTGTCCACTTCCTCAAGGAATGGGTGTTTACAACAATGAAGTTTTCTCCTTTAGATCTTGTGCTTTAGAAATTTTTTGGAAACATGTCTAGTGAAAATGTGTATAAAGTTTTAATACATGAGATACATTTCTTGCTTAACTTTTTGCTTTCTATAATATTTCCTTTTTTTTTTTTTGAGAACATACTGGCTAGGTGTTTTAAAGTATGGTTTCTTAGCAATTATTAGCATGTTATAGGAGTTAGTAGATGAACAACCCCAGTAACTTGTCTGAAATAGCTAGGGTAGTTTCTTCTGCTGTACCTGAAGTATTCATATAGGTTTTTTTCTTGATTTTTTTCATGAAAACACTGGTTTTTTTCTTTACTGCACTCCATATATACAATTGTTATTTTTCTGGAGGGAAGATTCCTATGAGTAGCCAAATATGAATTATTACTATTTTTTTGAAAGTATACAGATAAGAATGATTCTTAGACAGGCTTAGTATTTTGTATGTGTCTTTATTTTCAGTATCCCAAGGTAAATACGGGCTCTCAATTACAGGTTTTTATAACCAACACTTTTGCATATGCAGACATTTAGCAGTCAGTATGTTCTTGTATTAGAATGCATGAGTTTGAATAAAAATACATGCATAGTTTGAGTCATGTACTCCTATGAGGCTACTCAGAAATAAGGTGTCTGCAGAACAGCTTGAAGAATGGAGCTGCAGGGTAATTTTATATAGAAGATGAGACATGTTGCAACTTGTGAGGTCTTGTATGTGATATTGAAAAGTTAGGGCAAAACTGTCAGCATATCTGTGGGACTATGAAAAGTAGCAACCTGGAGAACCTTTTGTTAGGAAACAGATCATAGAGTCACAGAGTGTTAGGGGCTGGAAGGGACCTTGGAAGATCATCTAGTCCAACTCCCCTGCCAGAGCAGGATCACTTCTACCAGGTCATACAGGAACGCATCCAGATGGGTTTCGAATATCTCCAGAGAGGGAGATTCCACAACCCCCCTGGGCAGCCTGTTCTAGTGTTCTGTCACCCCCACAGTGGAAAGATTTTTCCTCATGTTCACATGAGGAAAAATGCCTCAGCTTCCACCCATTGCCCCTTCTCCTGTCATTGGGCATCACCAAGCAGAGCCCGATTCCATCTCAGCACTCACCCTTTGCATATTTGTAAACATTAATGAGGTCACCCCTCAGTCTCCCCCAAAGTAAAGATCCCCAGCTGTCTAAACAGAAGCAATTGATTTGCTTCATTCCTCTGTGGGCTGGTTGAAGGCTAAGGATGGCCAGAAAGTAACATGTCAGCATTGTCATAGAGTGCTGTTAATTGATGCTCTAAAAGCCCTTTAGGCTTTTCTAGTTGAAATGCAATATAACTTATCTTCAAGTTATTGCAGTTGGGTTGGTTGGTTGAGCCTTAAGCTCAACATGGACAAGAAAGTAGCTGGACTTTCACACATGAGCTGAATTTATCATTTAATGTCTCAAACTAAGTGCATTATTAAATACAGTGTGTATTTAGATTTGTGGGTTTTCTTAAAACTTAAGTGTACATGTTCAGTATAGTTGAGCTGCAGCAGTTGAGTTTTTATTCATTTCAAGTACACAAAAATAGGTTTTGGGGTTTTTTTTCAGTAAATTGTATTTGTTAAAGCATAAATTATTATAATATCTAAATCGTTAATTTCATGTATTTTATGTCCTTGATCTAGGCCTTATGACATGAAGTCCTATGTAAGAAGCATGTGTAGTAGTAAGTTAGGTATTTTTTTAAAGGTACTTTGATACTTTGAGTGTAGTATTCCTGTGAAAAGCAAATAAGTAAAATGGTGGCTTCTCGTTTGTTGGATGTTATTCTGTCTGTAGTCAAAATTTGAAAGACATTTAAGTGCAAAGTAACCAGATTTTTAGCATTGGCTGAACAAATGTACCTCTGAGGGGAAGAAAAATCTGTACTACTTTCTCTTGTTGAGTAAAAAAAGAAAAGCTTCAGAGCTACTTATTCATTTTTGCAGTTTTACTGAAAATAGAGTTGCATGGCTCTATGTCAGGAATAATTTAAGAATGGTACAATTGTACATATTTGTTTGTGAAGAAACATCTGATGTGAAAATATGTTTCTAGTCATAATGCATGTCATAGAAATTACACAAGTAATTTACAGGATTTGAAGTATTTTCTGAAGGAGAATAAGTATTTTAACAATTCACAGAAATACAAAAAGGCCCAATTTTTTCTTAACATTGTTTTTCATAATGGCACTGGAATAAAAGCATTTGATGGCTTAACCTGGAAATGGAAAGCTCCAACCAGTGTGCCTGGGAAAAGTGGCTTGAAAAATTATGTCAGCAAGATTCTAAATTTATTTTCACTGCGATAAAGAGAATTTGGAGTATTGTGTTTAAAAAAACTTCCTTTGCAATCACAGTCTGGTTATTGTTACTGTGTGTTTAAGAAAGAAATAAATTTCTATCCAATGATTATTAATTCAGATAAGAATGTGGAAGAGGATAATCTTAACTAATCACTATACAGTTGAATATAAAGCCACAAATGACTGAGCTTTGTGTTGCTTGTTTCTTCACCCCAAATAGTTCTAGTTTAATATTGTGTGTAGTTCCATAAAGTATTGTTGCAGCAATATGGTATGGTGTTTTTACCCACAGTTCTCTCTCTGCAGGGGAACACAAGTACAAATCCATATGGAGGATGAATCTCATCCTTCTCAAGCAGTCGGTGAGAAGGTCAGTGTGTGTATTTGTTTTGAGAATTCTGTACTGCTCTACTCAAAAGGAAGAATTTTGGTTCAGTAGTTCAGTACATTCTAGTAGCTGGTAAGCAGAAAACCAAAGCTATAGGTAGAAAAATGATACTAGCAAAATAAATGTTACTTTCATGATCCATAAAATATTAGGAAAGCAATATATTCATTTTAATTAGAGTGAATTGCTCCTTTGGCTTAGAAGGCTGATTTAATTTAGTTTTAAGATCTAAAGTTACATGTTCCAGCTTCATGTTTCAGCAAAATAAACTTGTTAAAGTTAACTTCTGTAGCATAATTCGAGGAAAAAGCTTCCTCCCATTTTTGTCTTTTATTTCCTTTGAAGACTCTGCATGTAAAACTTTGTGAAACATCATTCAAACTTCAAGCTTAATGATGATGCCTTTTAAGGTGATCTGTATGACAAATCAAACTGAATAACCAGTTTTCAAAGTGATTGCTGAGGTCAAATGAAGTGTAGACATTTTAGGAACTGTTAAGGCATAGCTGATATGCCTTTGGCATAGGTAGATGGACCATATGAAATCTCAGATTCTGGTCTACCTCTGTCTTTCATAATTTTGTGGAATGTAATGAGGGAACTGATCACGTACAGGGCGTAAATATTGGCAGGCTGATAGTTCAAGCTTTTTCATATTTTGGGGAAAAAATGTGATGGAAAAGTGTGAGAGGGAAGAAAATCTTGAAAGTTGAGAGCACATCTCACTAATAATTCCAAAGATATGATTTAGATTATGCATATTTTTTGGTCTGACAAAGTTTATTACTTCTTTTGTTAAAACCAAAACCAAAATCAAAACCAAATCTCTTATCATAAGTGTTTCCTTGGGTGTGTTTTATAATACTAGTTTTCTTTCTTTCCTTCAGTGTATTGTTTTAGTGTTAAGAAATGCTATGGTGTGGGTTTGTTTAACCCTTTAATTATGAGGGTAGAGCATGAGTGCTTTATAGAAGGAGGTTACATAAAAACAGTGATGAATAGATCTGATCCCACTGTGTGCTTGGAATTTAGAACCCACATTTTGAAGAAACCAATATGCTTTTCCAGTAAGGAAATATGTACAATGGAGGGACACGCTGATTATCCTTTGGAACATTAGGATTCATCAGTTTTGAGCAAAAGTGAGATAAAATTTTGTTGATGTAATTGGAAGACTAGTCTGTAATGTTTTCAGTATTCATTATCATATTTTTTGAGTGCCTAAAATCTTCCATAGAATTAATGCTAACCTTTTGACACAGACCAAATTGTTCTGCAATCAGCAGATGAACAAAGCCTCATTCTATATGAATTCATGTCCTTTGAATCTTATAACCCTGCTGTATGTCATGAAGGACAGTATTTGCTAGGACTAGTTTGGACCTACATTCTTGCTGACATTTCGTAACATACATGTCTGATGTCCAGCTCCCTAGTGCCAAATGGATTGTGTCAGCAGAATCTTACTTCCCTTTGACATGTAAATTTGGCTGAAATTGGTCAGTACTTGGTATCAGGAGATGGGGAAAGAACTGGTGTGATCAAAAGCACTTTTCTTTAGTGAGGATGACCAACCCTCCTTTCCCTTCCTCAGAAGTATATTATAAAGAAATGTGATTAGCTGCTATTTGTTTAAATATTTTAATTCAGGATTAATTCAGGATTTATTTCTGTAGTTTCAAATATGATCTATGTTTCTGTGTACATTTTTTCATAGTACATGATATTAATCAGAAAAGCAATATCCTTTGATATAACATGCTGCACACTCCAAACTAGATTTTTTTTCACATCTTTGTTTCACTCAGATGTTGGAAAAATCATGTTCTGCGGTAGATCATTTTGTAAGTTTCTACTTGCTAGAAATAAACTAATTATGCAGTCCTCACTGTTACGTGGTAAACTACATGCCTATCATAGGCAAAATCTGTTTGTACTTACTTTCAGATCTGAAAAGTCAATGCTGCTTTTCTTTCATGTCCAGAGCTTATTTTAGTTTCAGTAAAGGAAGTTTCATGCATGCTTCCTGCAGAATTTGCTATTAAATTTTGATACGGCAACATTTTTCGGATTTGTGTTCTACTAAAGCAGTAGAAATGTTGTGTGAGAATCAAACATTAGCTTGGCTACTTTTAATGCCTGAAGAGACTTGTTACTCTTGTCCTTTAACTGTGAACTCGTCATTTCTCCTTGGATAATCTGGACAATACAAAATTATCTTTTTCCTGTTATTATATATCTACTTATATAAAATACAAATATTCTTAGGAAGTTCCCAAAGATTCAATAGTTGTTGAAGCACAGAAGTATATTTCAGAAATAAAGAAGAAATGAAAAGGTTTCTAAGTTTTCTCAAGCTTCCATTTTCAATGCATGAAAACAAATGTGTATGTTTTTCAAAGATAAGTATGTTCCTGGGCAGATTTTTTAATAGCTTCTTCTTTTCACAGTAATTTTAGTGCCAGAGGAAACACAAAAGTTATTTTCAAGTTTCAGATGATTACTTTACACTTTGTATTAGAATCCTATGCACTGAATTCTCTAAGCTAGTAGCTATGGTTTATGAATATAGTGAAACTACAACCTCACCATGTAACCTCTGATATGGTACTTCTCTCCATGCATACAGATCCTTTCTTTCTGGATCACAGTATATTTTATTCATTTACTTTAATGGCTTCTCTTCAGTATTGTTCTAGAATTAAAATATTGGTTAGTGGCTGAAAAAGTAGATGGTGGTGTTTCTCTAAGTGTTCCTTTTTACTGTGCAAAGATATACATCTCTCTCTGTCTAGGTATTTGTTAACCTTTTTTTATAATACCAGGTCTTGGAGGCATCATTATTGTCAGCCCTGAAGATGCTGGATGTTGGAAAATGGCCAATTTTTTCTCTCTGTTCCCAAGAAGAGCTGAAGTTAATTCGTCAAGCCTGTGTATTTGGCAGTGCTGGGAATGAAGTGTTGTATGCAACTGAAAATGATGAGGTAGTTATCCAAGAGCCTATATTAACATGACATATTTAGTTATCTATGTATCAAGCTGTTCTGAAAGCCAGTTCTATCACAGTGTACCTAGAAAAAATTCCATGCAAAAATGCGTGATCACTTTGCCACTAAAACATTTTCACTTTTAATTAATAGCTTCCTACCACAGAGGATAAAAACAAGATGAAGTCAGACATTTCTTGAAGGTGCATAGTGACAGGATGAGATGCAGTGAATGCAAACTGGAAGATGAAAGATTCTGATTCAGTGTTAGGAAAATAAAATTCCATGAAAGTGGTTAGATCCTGGAGGAATTGTGAGATCTTTTTTCCTTAAAGATGTTCACAACATGTCTGGACATAGCCTTGAGTTAACTGATCTGTTTAGACATTTGATAAGCTGAGGGTTGGACTAGTTGACCTCTGGAGGATGTCCTCCTTTCCAGTTATGTTTCTGTGATTCTTTTATAACAGGTTTTTGTGCTTGGCATGAACTGCAGTGGGTGTTTGGGAACAGGTGACATGCAAAGCACTATTGAACCAAGGAGGCTAGACTCCCTTTGTGGCAAAAAGATAGCCTGTCTGAGTTATGGAAGTGGCCCTCATGTGGTTCTTGCTACAGAAGGTAAAGTATGATCTGAGTATTGTTTTTGCAGATACTCCACTTTTAACTAGTCTAGCAGGTGTGAAAGGTTTGTGCCAGTAACATAAGGATTCCAGGCTGTCAAGTCCAACATATTTTTATTGCTGAATATGATGTGTCAGCTAGCTCTGTTCTTAGATAGTTCTTTTCAAAAGTTTTTCAAGCTCTGTGTTGATCTTGTTACTACATTTGGAAGTTTTTTTTCTTTTTACTTTGCAGTTAAATTTGGAACTTCTGATGGATTTTTAAATTAGTGGCTACATTATGCCCATGTATTTTTGTGCCAACAAAAAACTTTTTGAGTAGTCTAGATTAAATAGCTAAAGGTAGGTGAGGGCAGTTGTGTTGCAAATGTGTGACTGTTGTTTATATTCAGTTCCACCATTTTGTGCAGACTTCAAGATAGACCATTGTGGATGCTTTTATATATGTATCTGTATTCCTCTGAGATTAAAAAAAAAAAAGAGTTTGTAATTTTATATTGTGTATGCATTGGAAAAATAGATTTTAAACTAGTTTCTTACATTTTTATTATAGAAGGAGAAGTGTATACATGGGGTCATAATGCTTATAGTCAGTTGGGCAATGGCACAACAAATCATGGTTTCATTCCCTGTCAAGTCTCTACTAACTTGGTGAACAAGAAAGTCATTGAAGTTGCCTGTGGCTCTCATCATTCTATGGTGTTAACATCTGATGGAGAGGTGAGAATAGCTGGACTAAATCTCTTTCTCTTAATGAAATTCACATATGTGAGAAACATGAAAACATTTTGCACCTAGAGCATTAGACCTTGCTTCTTGCTGTCTTCACAGTGCTGATGCAACAGGAATGTTTCATAAAAATAAAAAACCTGTTAGGGTCTAGCTGCTTTGAAGTGCATGCAGAGTATTGATTTTTGTGCTACATCTGCTTGTAAAAACAAGTTATAATTTCTTTGTAGAGGGCAGCCAGTTCTTTCTTATGCTATACTCTAAATGCTCAGTGCCATTAAATCTGACATTAATATAAATCATGTTCATATAGGAGTTCTACCCACCAAAGTAGAAGTTTTCTATCATTTACTTTGAGATGCTCTTTGTGTCTAGTTAGGTATTCTGCTTTGATTTATAGAAAGCTGGAGATGACAGGTGCATTAATGCTGCAAGATTCCATGTGCCCTTTTACCTTTGATTGGAGGAACATTTCAGAATTTAAGAATGAGTGCCATATTTCTGATAGAAACAATTAAACTGCAGACCCATATATTTTCCTAGATTTTAAAAGAATACTTGAAATCAAAATCTGATTTTTTTTTTCTTTAATGCATATAACTTTTTTCCCTCTTTCAAATATGTGCTTTCAACTGTATGTTATATAGCCTTCTTTCATGGCAATTCTCCTACAACAGGTATACACATGGGGTTATAATAACTCAGGCCAAGTTGGATCTGGTTCAACAGCTAATCAGTCAATTCCTCGAAGAGTTACTAGCTGCCTACAAAATAAAATAGTAGTTAATATAGCTTGTGGACAGATGTGCTCTATGGCTGTGGTGGAGAATGGAGAGGTAAGAAACTTTAAGTGAATTTTCTACTGAATTTTATGTAATACCATGGGATGTAGGTCATTTCAAACTGTCAGTAATGAGCTACTACAGTGAGAAGTATGCCTTTCCAAACTTCCTCAAATCTGTTTAGTTATACTGCCAGTAAAAGCATTTGTCATATATTGTCCTGCACATTCTGATGTCCATCAGCACATCTTTCTATTCTATGGTTTCTTATTGAGAAAGGAGGTACAGTGAAACAGGAAAATTGTTCACTAACATTTAGTTAGTGGCTTTTTCATTTATTAGATTATTTGTAAGATTTAGCAGCTGTTACTTCATATCAACTGCTGAAGTTGACTTTGAGTTGAAGGAATTCAAGTATCAGATTTCAAATTTACTTCAAAATACAGTTTAGAAGTAAAAATAGCATTGTGAAGGTCAGGAGATTTTACTGATTTGGGGGATTAAATCATATCAAAGCTATATACGTATACTTAGCACTTCATGTTAGTTTCATTTTCTCATATGTGAAAAAAACCAAGTCTCTGTCACTGATTTACTGATTTTTAGAGCTGGTATAACAGTCCCACAAAAATGAAAGTGTTGTTTAATGCATTATCCCAGTGCTTCCTTCACAGAAAAATAAATTATTATCTATACTAGAATCTTAAGAGTGTGAGAATAATCAGTGAGTGCTGTTGTAATTTTTATGCTCATATATGCACACTTATCTGAAGAGGAAACAGAATAAAAGTACATTGCACCTACTTGTTTTACTGCAGTACCCCTTGAATCTCTCTCATATTTGTTATCCTTGTTGAAAAGATACAAAGAGGTTGCAGTGTTCTTCTTGGTTTAGTCCTTATGAGCTGAAGATTTTGAACAGCCTGCATCCTGCCTCATTCCATTGCTCCAAACATTTCAGTTTAGACCCTAAGTAGGTGTTGACTGTTTGCAGTAGAACATATGCCACTGAAATTATCAGAGCTCAGTATTTTCCTTTTTTTTCCTTATGTTGAGCATAAAGCTGTTAACAGCCTACTCAAACTGTTGTGCATAGCTTCCTGTTTATACTTGGTTTGGTATGTTTTCTGAAAAAATAGAGGATTTCTTAATGAGATTCCCTTTGTAAAAGGGAAGTATACATGCTGAATTAGCTCTGTGCTGGGAACCAGCCCTATCAATCATTTATTTTCTACTCTTTGCGTTAAAATACTGTTGCTTTACATAATCTCACTCTTAAAGAGCAATATGAACATGTAAGTTTAGAATTTTAGATGAGCGTGCAGTTGGTATTTTAAACAGAAACAGCATCCAAAATTGGCAGTGCAGGAAAAACATGCATGTGTGTCTGTATATATGTATGGTTATATAGGTAGGTATATGTGTGTGTATATATATACGTACATATATATATGTATGTTATATATATATGTGTATATACACATACATATATATGCGTTATACATATATACATATATATACACACATATACATATATATGTATATATACATATATGTACACATATATATATATATATGTATGTGTGTGTGTGTCTGTGTTTGTGTGAATCTACATAAAAAGTATGTGTGGGGACAGGAAGTACTGAAGAAAACTATTATTGTAACTCTGAAGTTGGTTGGATTGCTTTCAAAAAAGAAGTAGGTAGTAGCAAACAGTGAAAATCCCTGCCTCTGTTTTTAAGGTCTATGTCTGGGGTTACAATGGCAATGGCCAGCTTGGACTGGGCAGCAGCGGCAACCAGCCAACACCCTGCCGAATAGCAGCTTTGCAAGGCATTCGTGTACAGCGGGTATGTCTGTGATGCTCCCTGTCAGACTCTTTGTGTGCAGCTGAAAATATGCTCGGGCATGTTCTGCCTTTAACAAAGATATTCCTGTATCTCTTTGTTTAAAGTGCATTTTATCAGAGTAAAAACAAAAAATACAATGGACCTGTCAGTAGTGGAGAAACTGTGACTCCATGGAGTTCAGTGAGAATACTGGCATTGACTTCACTGAGGTCAGGATTTTATTTAGAGGACTTAGAGTGTTAAAAATGCTTGGTCTTTTCTTTCCTGTGAAATGTAGTTTAAAAAAATACATTGTTATTTTAGTAAATAAGGATGTCTTCACAGGCTACTCTATTCTTCATTAACCCTTTTCATCTTTTTTGGTAAAATGCTGCAGTTTAGCATTTTATCTTTCTGCAGACTGAATATTGCTTTAGAATTGCACTCCAGCCACAGTGACTAAATGATGTTCAGAGTATGAGCAAATTTTATCTGACTGCTTTTGTTCAGCAGTTGGTATGATACCATGGTAAGTCTTGCTCTTGGGTGTTTATTGTGCTTTACCAAATAGCTGGACTGCCATCAGTGTAACTGATAACTTGTCTGGCTGATATTTAAAGTACTGCAGAACTGATTCTGAAAGTCTTTAATTGTTTTTTTCCAAAACAGGGGAAACTATCAGGAAAATGACACATTCTGCCAGAAAACATTCATTTTGTAACATATAAAAAATTAGAACCTTGAATACAATTTATTACATTTACTCAGGAAAGTTATGGATTTTGTAAGTCTTTTAAAATAAACTCATTTAAACAGTTTCACATTTAGTTCCTAGGATGTAAACAATAGCTTTGCTGGTAACAATTGCTGTTGGAGAATAAATTCATAAAGTGAATAACCACAGAATGTCAGGTTGGAAGGGACCCCAAAAATCATCTGGTCCAAAATCTTTCTAGGTAATAGAGTAGTTTAAATGAGGCAGTCCAGCACCATGTGAAGCTGAATCTTAAAACTGAACTGTGTAGGAGAATCCACTACGTCTCTTGGGAGATTATTACAATGTCTAACTGTTCTGATGAAAAAATTTCTTCTGAATTATAGATGGAATCTCCCCAGGAATAACTTGTACCCATTACCCCTTGTCTTTTCCATGTGAGTCCTTGTAAAAATGGAATCTCCATTGTCCTGCAGCCACCCGTTATGTACTGGTACATTCTCCCCTAAGCCTTCTTTTCTCAAGGCTGAACCAACCCAGCTCTCTCAGCCTTTCCTCATACAGAAGGTCTTCCAGTCTTCTGGTGGCCCTTCTTTGGACACTCCAGCCTGTTTGCATCTTCTTTGTACAGCAGGGACCAAAACTGAATGAAGTACTCCAGGCATGGCCTGACCAGCCCTGAGTAGAGTGGGACTTCTTTATCCTTGCTGGTAATGCCCTTGTTGATGCAACCCAACATCCTGTTGGCTTTGTTTGCCACAGCAGCACACTGTTCATTCATGCTGAGCTTGTTTTCCATCAAGACCTCCAGCTCCCTTTCTACAGGGCTGCTCTCCAGCCAAAGGGATCCCAGTCTGGGCTGCACTCCTGGGTTATGTATTCCTAGTTGCAAGACCCTACATTTGTCCCTGTTGAACTTCATAAGGTTCTTCCTTTCATTCAGTCTGTCCAGGTCTTCCTGGAGGGTGGCTCTCCCTTCTGGAGTGTTAACCTCCCCACTCATTTTGGTGTTGTCAGCAAACTTCATCAGGGTGCTCCTGATCCCAGCATCCAGATGACTTATGAAGGTATTGAACGTCATTGGGCCTAATATCAATCCCTGAGGGACCCCATTTGTGACTGGCCACTAGGCTGAGAAATAACTACTTACCACCACCCTCTGGTTATGGCCTGTCAGCCAGTTCCCCACTCACAGAATCACAGAAACATTCAGGTTGGAAAAGACCCTCAGGATCACCAAATCCAACCAATAACCCTACCCTACGAAGTTCACCCCTAAACCACATCCCAAAGCACCATGTCTAAACAACCTTTAAACACATCCAGGGTTGGTGACTCACCCACCTCCCTGGGCAGCACATTCCAATGCCTGACCATTCTTTCTGTGAAAAATGTTTTCCTAATGTCCGGTCTAAACCTACCCAGTCGTAGCTTGAGGCCATTCCCTCACCACACAGACCACCTGTCTAGGCTGTAACATGTCAGTTTCTCTAGGAGGAGGTTGTGGGGGGACCATGTCAGAACCCTTGGAGAAGTCCAGACAGACAAAGTCAACTGCTCACCCTGCATCAACTAAGCAAGTTATTTTGTCATAGAAGGTGATTGGGTTCATCAGGAATGATTTGCCCCTGGTGAATCCATGGTGGTTTTTCCCACTCATGTGCTTCAGTTGACTTGTGAATCCCCAAAAGGATTTGTTCCAGAAATTTCTCAGGGATTAAAGTTAGGCTAGTGGGTCCTCCTTGGATCCCTTCTTATAGATGGGGGTGACATTAGCCTTCTTCCAGTCTTCAGGGATGTCTCCTGATCTCCATGACTTCTCATAGATTATGGAGAGTGGCCTTGCAACAACATCAGCCAGCTCTCATAGCACCCTAAGGTGGATGGCATCCAGGCCCATCAATCTGTATGGATCAAGCCCCTGTAATAGCTGACACACCAACTCTTCCTTGACTGAAGGTGAGTCTGCATCTGCATCAATTTACATTTTTGTTCCCATGCCTGGGACCCCACAGTGTTGGTAAAGACACAGGTGAAGGTGTCGAGGACCTCTGCCTTTTCAGCATTATTGGTGACCAGTTCACCTCTTCTGTTTAGTAGTGGGCCTATAGTCTCTGTTTCTGCTTGTTGATGTATCTGAAGAACCCTTTCTCAAAGTTATTGACGTCTTTGGCCAATTCCAGTACAAGATGAGCTTTTACTTTCCTAACTGCATCTTTGCCTACCCTGGTAATGCCCTTCTAATCTTCAATAGATAATGTTCCACTTTTCCGTCTCTAGTACATTTGTCCTTTGGTTCTGAGCAGAGCTAGAAGCTCAGAGTTAAGTCAAGGGGATCTCTAGTTCTCTGCTGCCCTTGCCTTTAGAGGGGATGAATGTTTTTGTGTGTATAGGAGAGTGTTCTTGAAAAACTTCCAGCACTTGCTAGCTCCTTTGTCCTCCATGGAAGCTTCCTTTCTCCTTTGTATTTGTTCTTGTGTTTAGAGAGTGTGAGTGCCCCAGTAAGTATGACTTAGATCCTATTTCCATCCACTTCATTTGCTTTATACCAATTAATACCAAGTTGTAGACCTCTGGTAAAGAACTTAAAGATTTCTTTCATTTCATACACATCATGTGCTTCATGGATGTCAGTGGACTGCGGGTACTTATGGTGTATCTACTTTGCAGATTGTATAAAGATAGGTGAGGTAGTGTTAACAAAGTAAATTGGTTATTGAGGTTATTGATAGCCATCTACCTATAGCATTAAGTCATGCAGAGCTGATAATTTTGCTGCTGTGTATCTGTACGTGCAGCATGTGCTGCGTGTATGGATTGTAAAGGAGATATTCAAGCAACCTTATGTGGGCAACCTGAGGAAGCAGCTCAGCAGAACCAAGTAGGTTTCTACAAGATGGTATGAACTGACACAGTTGTGTGCTGCCATCGAGATGGAGAATTTCATCTCTTGCCTCTTTCTTGGCTGTCTGCTTCTGTTACTGACTTTGTGTGGGGACTGGTGGTCCTCAGGCCTGGCTGTGGAGAGTTTGCTTCCAGTGATGTAAGTTATCGGAGGGTTCGGGGAGCCCTAGAACTGGCAGAAGGAGGGGGCAGTTTTGTGTGGCCAGCAGTCGGAGTGGAGAGGAGCAGTTAGGGAGACCTCACCTGTTTTTACAGCAGTAAGCCATTCACCTTGGAGGAGTTACCTGTAGAACAAGGTCAGTGCAATACAGATCTGCCTTTTTTGGCTTTTTTTCACTGCATACTATTTGTATTTAGCATATAGCTTTCCTTCTTTCTCAATTTCCAGCTATTCTGCTGTACTCTCAAGATTATTTGACAAGATTCCTCTTTATCTGACATTTTTATCCCTCTAAGTCACCTCATGTACTTTGCTTCCATTTTTGGTGAACTTACCTGTTTGGGGTTTTGTTTTCGTTTTGTAATTTTTACACTGGTATAAAATCAATTACATTGATTTAGTGTAATGTGTATATTTGTATTATCTTACATAAAACCAAAATTATTATTTTTTTTTCCTTATAGGTTGCCTGTGGCTATGCACATACATTAGTGCTAACAGATGAAGGCCAGGTTTATGCCTGGGGAGCCAATTCATATGGCCAATTAGGTATTGGGAATAAAAGTAACCAGTCTTACCCTACAACAGTTATTGTGGATAAGGACAGGTAATACTTACCGTCGTGCAGTCAGACATTAGTTGGCATACTCTCAGAACAGCTGCAGAAAATGACATTTCAAATCTATTATTTGGAAGAGGTAGCCTATAATCTTTTTTCAATGAACAGAATCTTCAGTGGAAGTTCCTGAATCTTCCCCATAACCATCCTCGTGAAAGAGGAACTAAACATTCTGAGCCTGAATGTGCTACTTTCTGCTTTGGTTCACATTGTACTTTATAGGCCTTAATTGCAGTTTTCCTTCAGTGGTGTAGTTTCATTGTTTGAAGTCAATGATAAAAGCTTTATTATCTGAGTACATATTTTAATATGCTACTTCTGACAAGAAGTATCCACAGGAAAAGTGGAAAGTGGAAATCTGCACTTTGTGTTACTTCTGCTGTTAAATTTGGTTTATAACCCAGGAGAGATCAGGAAGGAAACAGAAAAAGAACCAAGATTCCTTCTTGATATTGTTGCCTGAAAATTAAGCTTAGATTTTTACAGGTTAAGTATTTTCCTGTAAGCTCTTGATAGGTAATAGGGCAGTTATTTTTATTGCTAATGTAATGCCATGTATGTAAGTGACCAGAAATTTGAATCTATTCCTTACTACTGAGGTCTTGATTTTGGCGTCCTGTTGTGAAGAATAATAAAAGGGAGATGTCCCTCTTAAACTTGCACTTGTGTGCATTCTTGTAAGGAAGAGACAATGGCTCTGTGGTGGAAGGACATGACTTATTTTTGAACTTTGGTATTTCTTTATGTGTGTTTGTGTTTTTGCTTAAATGGAACTGATTTTTTTTCCCCCCAGACACTGGCTGCAGTTAAAATGTTTCTCTGTTTTAATGCAAGTTTTAATGTTGCGTGCTGCTTTTCCCTTTTGTTGGCCAGATTATGCCTTCCTGGTGTCAGTGAGAATATTACCTCACTAAAGCCTGCAAGATTTGTACATACAGCTTTGACCAAGCTGTTTCCCAGCTATTTTCCCCAGGCAGCTGGGAGAACAAGTAAACAAGCAATAGCTCAGGCTGCAAAACAGTGGATTGTGTAATATTGTACACAGTGGGAGTTTTGAAATCCTAACTTTAGGATTAATGAGATAGCCTAGCATAGCTAAAATACACTTAGAAAACAGCTTTTACTGCTGTTTAGCTCTGATTTTTAATTTTCAGAATTAAAGTCCTTTCAATGCAAGAAATAATAACTGTATTTTTAAATTATTTTAATTGAAATTAAAATTTAAAATGTTGGTTTATAACTGTTACCAATAACCAAAGAGGAAAAAGCTTTTCATTAACTTTCAATTATAAGCCAAAGTGCAAATTCCTTTTTTTTTTTTTTCAAATTAAGTATCTCCTCATGTTTTTCTTCATATTTTCCAAGTATCTTCTCTAGAGCTTACTGCAGCCACTCACCTTGCTCCCCAGCACCACTAAGGACTTTCAGAGAGCTGAAACTCGCCACAGCTTTATTTGAGGGAACCAAGGGGCTCAGTAGAGCATGTGCTGCAGTAGACTTAATGCTCTGCTGCAAATGTCCCTTCACTCCCAAGATGCTTCTTCACTAAGAAACTTTCTGAGTATACACTATTGGGAGAAACATTGACAGCTCTTTTGTATTTTGCTAATTAATTCAGTCTCTCAGTCTGCAGTCAGGAGTGCATGCATGCTTACAAAAGTGTTTTGCACTGTAGAAATAGAGGTAGAGAGCTTCTCCACTGCATTTTGTTCTTATGAGAGTCACTTTCTTTTTTTCCTTTGATTGTAAATTCAGGGTTGTGGAGATAGCAGCCTGCCACTCTGCTCACACGTCAGCTGCCAAGACCCAGAGTGGCCAGGTGTACATGTGGGGCCAGTGCCGTGGGCAGTCGGTGATCCTGCCCCACCTCACTCACTTTGCCTGCACCGACGATGTGTTTGCTTGCTTTGCTACCCCTGCTGTTATGTGGCGTCTTCTGTCAGTAGGTGAGCTTAAAGATCTTCTTCTAAATAGAGTCATTAGTGCATAAACCAATTGCATGTATTTGAAACCTAAACTTAGCTTCTTGCACAAAAACTTATACCAGGAATCTAATCATACTCATAGATTGCATTCTATGTACATGGTAATACGGAATCGTAAAAACTGCCAAGGCCTGATGGAAGTGCTGAATGATTTTTTTATTGATGTAGTTTATTTCTGTGGGGAAATGCCTTGGTTTTAGGGAGGGGGGTTTTGGTGTATTTCTTTAAGTTACTGTGCAATGGAGAGCCTGATTTTGAATTTGGGGGCCTGATGGCTTTCTTTCATGCCCATAAGTAGACTGCTAACAATGGAGAGAGTCAAAGTCCCATGTTGAGAATTGGCCACAGGCACTTTGAGTCTCATCACAAGTGACCGTGACCTGCATTTCTGAGGAGACAAGTTGCTGGATCTCACGTTTTTGGTTATAGTCTGATTCTGTGCTGTGCCTTTTTGCACGCTTTAGGAGCTGAGACTGACTTGTCTCTTCATCCTCTCCTACCTTGGCAAGTCATCAGGACTGACTCACTGTTGTTTGTCTCCTGATCTACATGTGGTGAGAATCATCAGGCAGCTGTGTCCTAGCATCTTAACATCTGCGGGACTAGGTGCCGTGGACATCTGCCATGCTTACAGCCCTTCTCTGTCTGTTGTGTTCTAGTGCTTCCACACCCAGGCATTCCCATTCATTCCTCATTTGTGGCAGTTTTAACATTTCTATTACAATCCTTCAGACTGACTGCTAAGGAGGTTCTTGGCTTTGTGCCTTGTCAGTGTGAGTGACCTCTTCAAGTCTTTCCTTGGGTTCACCCTTCACTGCTCTAACAAATAAAAGCACCTATTTTCACTCTAAGAATTTCATTGCTGATCCCCATGATGGTCAGTTTACCTTTGCTGGTTGTAGATTTTATCTGGGATTGTGTATTGGTGGACATCTGAAGTGCCACTTAATGCTGAAGAAGAGCTTCAGCTTTTCCTTAGTTGTTAAAATTACTATTTATTTGGACAGAAAAGGTCTGAATAAATAAACAACATTCTACAAAATAAGGCCTTTCCAGTATCATTATTTCAGGAGGACTTTTTATTATTACATCCATTACATGGATTTCTCATAGGAAGAAATTCTTCACCATGAGGGTGGTGAGACACTGGAACAGGTTGCCCAGGGAGGTGGTGGAAGCCTCATCCCTGGAGGTTTTTAAGGCCAGGCTGGATGTGGCTCTTAGCAACCTGATCTAGTGTGAGGTGTCCCTGCCCATGGCAGGGGGGTTGAAACTAGATGATCCTTGAGGTCCCTTCCAACCCTAACAATTCTACCATTCTCTCTTCCCACCCTCAATCCTTTTACTTTTGCTAATTATTGCCATAATTGGATATACCTGAACATAAGTGACAACCTCTAAATGAAATGAAAAATAATTGTGCTAAACAATGTAACAGTATCAATTGTGTGTTAGCTTTACTAAGTAACATTTATGTTAATTTTCTGTAGGGAATAGCTTATCACTGAACCACAAAAAGCCTGTCACTGACCCACAAAATTTATATAAACCAATAATAGGTATTTTTATGGCAAGAGGACCAAACGTTTTCTGGGTTAAGAACATGGTTTAGAGGGTTTAATTTTGTAGTAGTATTAAAAAAGAAAGTTCTCTGAGGCCAACAAATATGATTGGGGTATGGAAACAGTTCAGGAGATAAAAATTTGTGTGCAAACTATGGAGGAAATTTCA
This sequence comes from Indicator indicator, assembly GCF_027791375.1. NCBI lineage: Eukaryota > Metazoa > Chordata > Aves > Piciformes > Indicatoridae > Indicator > Indicator indicator. The sequence goes on from NC_072010.1 coordinate 30,828,702, forward strand.
AGACTGTCTTCTAACTTTATAATGCAGGCATCACATGCACAGTAGGATATGTATACCTGTGACACAAACAGGAATATGTAGACGTTCACACAGAGTGTTTCTAAAGCTGGAGTCTAGTAAAAACCCTTTTGTGTTGGTATTTATGTTTGGAGATACTGTACTGGGAAGTTTCACTGCAACCAAAATTTTGGTTATGTAATAGCTTTATTTCTGCTCTAAGACAATGTCTCCTCATGGGAGTATCTTAGAAAATCTTACTGTGATTTTTCTTTGGTTGGTTGGTTGTTTTGGTTTTGGGGGGGGGGGGGGGGGGCGTTTGTTTGGTGTTTTTGTGTGTGTGTTTTTGTTGTTGTTTTGTTGACCTTTTGAGTATCTTATAATAACTAATACTTTTCATTTGGAATAATTTACCCAGTAATGACTGATAGCATTTGCTATCAGATGCAGCATTACACTTCTGAGGCTGTGCCAGATTTTTTTTTTTCCTCTGACCTTATATTGATGAATTAGAGGAATGGGAATTTTGGGGGGTTTTGTAATAGGGATATTTGTTTGGAGTAGGAAATTAGTAAGGCCTGAAGAAAGATCCCTTGTATTTGCCTTTCTGGGGGTTCATACACATAGTCTGCTGGGGTTTTTTTACTCACCTGATAGAGATGATATATTTATTAAGAATGTTAACTGCTGACAGATACCCATGATATTATCTTGAGAAATATTTGTATTACTTACTGTTAATTCCTCTTTTTATTCTAGAGCCTGATGACCATCTAACAGTAGCCCAGTCACTAAAGAAGGAATTTGACAACCCTGAAACTGCAGACCTGAAGTTTCTAGTGGATGGAAAATTCATTCATGTTCATAAAGTTCTTCTCAAAATTAGGTAAGGCACAAACTGTATAGTTTAATATTAACTAACTGTATAGTGCAGTCCACTGTGCTTCATAATTCCTGTTCAAAATTCTTGACGTACCAGTTCCCTTTTCCCTCAGCCATGGGATTCACCTGGTATTCTTCACTGTTATTCTCTTTTTCTCATTACCTTGCTGCTTGGAATTACCAAACATACTGCTTACTACCAGCCTCCCTCCCTCTGACTTGGATTCTCCTTCATGCTACCAAAACAGACTTGACCTTGATTTCTAACCTTTTCTGCTGAGAAAAAGGCTGATTTCTTTCTTCTCCCTTCTCAGTAATCTGAATCAGTTTTTCTTCCCTAACATGCTTGGCTTCCTCCACTGACATGATTTGAAGGGTTTTGGTTATTCTTGCCTGCCTTTCCTCCCACAGGACCCTTCAGCAACTTTATCTTCCCCTCCCCCACCCCTTCCCCTTTTAATCAGATTTCTTATCCTCCTTTTTTTAAATCTTCTTATCAGTGGAACTGAATTTTAAGATGGATTCTCTTTTTGTTCTTAGAGCTTTTTGCAAGGTAACACCACTTTGCAGTGAGATCGGACACATGGCTCTATAGAGTAATCACATTGTTACTAACATGCGGAGATTAGTTTGTTATTGCATGCGCAGTTTCTGCTAGGATTTTCTAGAGACACTGCTTTAGATCTATTTTCCTAACTACTTCTACTCCATCCTCCTCTTTGTTACAATACTTTTTTCTCTTTGGTGTTTTTTTTCTCACAATGCTTGGTTATCTCATCTTCCTTATCACCACTTTGTCTTCTTGCTTTTGCTCCTGAGCGTTGTTAACAGCATCTTGTAAATTTTAAAATTAAGGCTCTTTGTTAATTCTTGCCTGCCTTTTTATTTTGGTCTTTTCTGCTCTCTTCTTACTACTACAAGTTATCTGTATTACTATTTTCTTCCCTTTGCTGATTTCATTAATTGTATATGACACTCATGCCTGTAGCCCACCCTCTTTGGAATGCCACTTGTCCTTCAGCAGATACTGTTTCAAATCTTGTGTATCCCCAAAATGCTTCTGAGGTTCTTTTTCCTGATAATCAGACTATATGTAGCTTTTCCATTTTTATCCTTTCTGACTTTACTTTTCTCAGATTGTATGTCGTTTTGGGAAGGAAATGTGTCTAGTTCTAAAATGGATTTAAATGTTTAGCATTATTAAAACAGTATTGAGGAATAATAAAGCATCAGAATTAATGTTTTCTTAAAGCTTTGTAGTCTCATGGTGCAGCTGGATCAGAGGATAATGTACTCAACAAGGTATTTTGCAGCATTCAGCCTGTTCCAGAGTGTGGTCATGAATGCAGTGCTGGTAAAAGTTCCTTTTCATTATCCAATCATTTCTTTACTGCTTTGGGAGGTTTTTCTCCCTCTTGTTCTACATCTGCTGTTGAACTAGATCATGTTGTCCTTGGTGGTGGTGAAATGGCAGGGCAACGCCCACCTCAGTGAGAGGCTCGCCAAGCAACATACTGCCTGCAGAAACAGATACACATGAGTATGTGGGTGGGATTCATCTGCTCTGCATGTAGCCAGCCAAAATGTGGTGTCTGGTCTCTCTCTGTGAGAGGGAGAGAGAGAGAAAGGGAGAGGGGCACCCCAAAGGATAAGGGATTCCAAAGTACTTTGGAGACTGAGGGATGAGTACCAACTGATTTTCATTTTTTCACTTATTTAAGGGAGCAATGTGCACCATCTTCTCTTTGAATTTTTACTTTCATATGATGCCACTGGGACAGTAGATGATTCTCATGGTCTGTTCCACAGCTGGATGGATAAGCCTGGTCACCAACACTTAACATGAGGCTCTGGGAAACAAAGCCATCTGGTTTGGTCTGCCTCTTCCAATGCCAGAATGTGATACAAGATGTGGTAGAAGCTAGATAATGAGTTTTTAATTCTTTATTAATTTGCCATGATGTGTCTTTATTTAAAAAAAACCCCACACCAAAAACCCCCCAAACCAACAAATTCTTTAAATAATTAGTAAAATCAAATGTGAGAAAGGTAAATGAAGTGACAGATAAAAATGAAAAATATTTATTTCAAGCTATGTTGTCTTTACAATGCAAACTTCTCCCAGCATCATTGAAAGGACACCAACCTACCTTTAACATAAAGGTTTTAGTAAAAGAAAAGCAAATTCTGATGTGGGAGAGTTAGAAAGTAAATAGTAGAAATATAAAAGAGTCTAATTAAATTGTGGCTTTTATAGGAAAAGTTACCTAAGCTAAAGAGACCAAACTGGGAGGCTTGGCTGATAAGCCTGAAGCTGTGCGGTCATTCAGCGAGACCTGGACAGACTGGAGAGCTTGGCAGACAGAGAGAGGAACCTAATGAGGTTCCTAATGAGGATAAGTGCAGAGTCCTGCATCTGGGAAGGAATAATAAACTGCACCAGTACAGGTTAAGAGGCAATCTGCTGGAGAGCAGCCCTGTGGAGAAGGACCTGGGAGTCCTGGTGGATAACAAGTTCTCCATGGGACAGCAATGTGTCCTTGTGGCCAAGAAGGCCAATGGGATCCTGGGGTGCATTAAGAAGAGTGTGTCCAGCAGATTGAGGGAGGTTCTTCTGCCCCCTATACTCTCTCCTTTTGAGGCCACACCTGGAATATTTCATCTAGTTTTGGGCTCCTCAGTTCAAGATGGACAGGGATCTACTGGAGAGAGTCCAACAAGGATGATGAAGGGACTGGAGCACATGCCCTATGGGGAGAGGCTGAGAGCCCTGGGGCTTTTTAGTCAGGAGAAGAGAAGACTGAGAGGGGATTTGATAAATGTTTGTAAATATCTGAGGGCTGGGTGTCAAGAGGGAGGGGACAGGCTCTTCTCAGTTGCACCCTGTGATAGGACAAGGGGTAATGGATATAAACTCCAGCACAGGAGGTTCCACCTCAACATGAGGACGAACTTCTTCACTGTGAGGGTCACAGAGCACTGGAACAGGCTCCCCAGAGGGGTTGTGGAGTCTGCTTCTCTGGAAACTTTCCAGATCCATCTGGATGCATTCCTGTGCACCTGTGCTAGATTCTAGGTGGACTCGATCTCCGGAAGTCCCTTCCAACCCCTAACGTTCTGTGATCCTGTGTGATCCTGTGATCATGTTGATATCATCAGCAAAAAGTCTGAAAACAATTCAAGTATTATGGGATGGCTTTTAGAGAGCAGTAATGAGTTTTAGCATGGCCAGCAGGACTAGAGGGGTGATTGTACCACTGTACTTGGCACTGCTGAGGCCACAGCTTGAGTACTGTGTTCAGTTTTGGGCACCACAGTGTAGTAGAGACATCAAGGTGCTGAAGTGGGTCCAAAGATCGGAAGTGAAGCTGGTGAGTGATCTGGGGAACAACTCTTATGAGGAGTGGCTGAGGTAGCTGGGATTGTTTACTCTGAAGAAAAGCAGGTTGAGGGGAGACCTTATAGGCCTCCACAACTACCTGAAAGGAGGTTGTAGAGAGGTGGGTGTTGGTCCCTTCTCACTGACAGGACAAGAGGAAATAACATCAAGTTATGCCAGGGGAAGTTTAGGTTAGACATTAGGAAAAACTTCTGTTGTGAAAGGGTTCTCAAAGGCTGTAACAGGCTCTCCAGGGAAGGGGTTGAATCTCCTCCATCCCAGGATGTCTAAAAGCTGTCTAGATATGGTGCTCAAGGATGTGGTGTAGTAGTGGCTCTGGTAGAGTTAGATGATGGTTGGACTTGATGATCTTACAGGTCATGGTGATTCTGTGTGAGTTACAGCGAGGTGTAAGTTACTGTGAACTGTAAGCTGCAGAGTATAGTTACTGAAGGCTGTGCTTTTTCCTGGTTTGTATCTTGTCTGTCACAAAAGTGTTCAGGCAAGGTACAAAAGGTAATGAAAAATCTGGGCGAGAGTGTCTTCACTTTAGTTTAGTCCTTGAGTGTAATGATTAAACCTAATGCTAAATTACATATGGACTCTTGACACTGGAATAAATATTACCTAAATTATTAATAATTTCCCTCCTCACAAGCTCATGTTGGGGAAAGAAGAAAGAAATGTCAGAATTATCTAACTTAATTGTAATCTTTATCTATTAGGAACCAGGTAATACATTTCGTAGATAATGTGTAATACATTCAAGAATATGACATCAAAAATACATAGGCCATCCTTAAAGATATTGTAAGTAGAACATAAAATACTAATAACAGAAATGAAGTAAAATTTTGCACTTTATATTTAAGGCTTAAATAAATTAATGTGTTTAAACCAAGAAATCATGTAGCTAGAGTTTATGGTTGTGAATTCAATCTGACTGATTTATTATTTTTTTTTAAATAAATTACATACTGCAGCTCATCTCTCAAGCTTAACTCTTCACAATATACAATCTTTGTCCATGTTCTGTAGGTGTGAACATTTCCGTTCCACACTGAACAACGATGTTGAAGTCATAGAAATGAGTGCATTTTCTTACCCTGTTTACCGAGCGTTCCTGGAATACCTGTACACAGACAACGTTAGGCTCCCTCCTGAGGATGCAATAGGTATTTGCCATAGAGGGAAATAAGTCTAGGTTACAGCTTCTGAAGAGTTCCATTTTTGTGTCCTAACAGTGTGAGCAAAGCAGGGGTTGTTAATATTATTCTTATTAGCATTTAGTTCGGTAACTGTCAGGAAGAAGGGATACAGGAGCAGGAAACACACCCAAGAAGACTGAGTGGTGATGATCCAATAATCTCAAATGTGCAAGATGTTTGAAAAGAACTGTGTCCAGTTCTGGAGCCCCTATTACAAGAGGGACATGGACATGCTGGAAGGTGTCCAGAGAAGGGCCACCAGGATGATCAGAGGGCTGGAGCACTTCTCCTATGAGCACAGACTGAAAGAGTTGGGGCTGTTCAGTCTGGAGAAGAGAAGGCTCCGAGGTGACCTTCTTGTGGCCTTCCAGTATCTGAAGGGGCCCTACAAGAAAGCTGGGGAGGGACTTTTTAGGCTATCAGGTAGTGATAGGACTAGGAGGAATGGAACAAAGCTGGAAGTGGGGAGATTCAGGCTGGAAGTGAGGAAGAAGTTCTTCCCCATGAGAGTGGTGAGAGCCTGGAATGGGTTGTCCAGGGAGGTGGTTGAGGCCCTGTCTCTGGAGGTGTTTAAGGCCAGGCTGGATGAGGCTCTGGCCAGCCTGATGTAGTGTGAGGTGTCCCTGCCCATGGCAGGGGGGTTGGAACCAGATGATCCTCGTGGTCCCTTCCAACCCTGACTGATTCTATGATTCTAACTTACTGTTTCTTGTATTAAGAACTTTTTTTTCTTTTCCCTTAAAAGGCCACTAATGCCATCCTTAAACTTTTACATTTGATCATGAATAAAAAGGGGACTGTTCCCTGAAGGAATTTAAGAGGATGCAAGTCACTAATTGATGTCTAGAATGAGATGCAGTACAGTGGACAAGAAGACAGAACACTTGCACAGTAATCAAAAAGTCCCTTTTTGATATGTCTTCTGGGGACCTTTAAAAATGTATACATCATCTAGGTAAAAAAAAAAATAGACCAAGTCTCTGATTAATTCAGCCTGGAAAAAAATAGGGTAATTGATAAATCTGAAAATAAATTAATGCATTTTGCAGCAGGATAGTTAAAGCTGTATGAATTTTCACAGGACTGCTAGATTTGGCAACGTTGTATAGAGAAAACAGACTGAAAAAGCTTTGCCAGCAAACGATCAAACAAGGCATTTGTGAAGAGAATGCCATTGCTCTTCTTTCTGCTGCTGTCAAATATGAAGCTCAGGTAAGCAGAACCTCCCTTCAGACTAACTGTTGTTTTCGGGGAAATGGAACTGTGTAATGTAAACAGAACTGCATTTAACTGGTGAGGCATGATTACTGCAATTTCCCTTTCTGGTTTTCCCAGATGTTGTTTTCCCCTTTGTAAGTTGTAAAATAACTGTGGCTACTAGTGTTTTCTTCCTGGTGTTTCGGCTTGCGCCTCTGAGTCAGGATTCTTAATCTTCCTGCCTTGTCATCTGGCACAGCAAATCATGCAAATTTCACCCTGCGTTTACTTCTCCACCTTTGGATTTTGCATTGCCTCTTCACTTCCTGAGTTCCACCCAGTCATTTTGTCTGCTGGTGTCTGGTACAGTCATTCTGGTACCACCTTTTACAGGCAGTGGGAGAATATACCTGTGAAGCCCCTCCCTGTTTACAGTTGTGCTTATACAAAACACCCACTCTCGCTATGTTATTTACAATGGGTCTTGCTGACATACAACCAATTACCTATTGTTAGTCTTATCCCCATATCCTGTCATCTGGTCTGCCCTTGGCTCTGGAATGTTTCACCAGCACTCAGCCTGTTATCAGCAGCACTGCAAGAGCTTATATTTTCTGCAAACAGACAAATATTTTCAAAGATGCTTTCCTTTTCTCAATTTATTAGTGCTGTGCTGATTGTGGAAATAACGGTTTTATTGTGGAAATAATGATTTTATTATTCAAGAAGTCTGTGTGTGTATTTTAGACTTAGTAGCCACTGGTATAACTGAGCATCTTGGTTGAGAAGTCCTCATTTTTCTGTTCAAGATTGTTTTGTCAGAATAAAATCAGTGTAATCAAACAGATTACCTTTTAGCAGAGCCAAACTATGCAACTGGTAAAAATGTGGAGTTTTTAAGTGATAGTTGTTTTGCTTTTGCCTGGCTGTGAATTGTAGGATGAAATTTTAAGAGGAGGAGGGGCTAGAAATGTAATATGATGGATTGATAAACAGGTCCAGGTCCAGGAAGCAAGTAGAAAGAAGGAGTGAAACAAAAACTGAGTAAGAAATGTTGCAGTAGCCTGTGCTGTATGGAGGCAGTGCAGTAGCGGAGATAAAATTGTGGAGCAGTTGCAAAGAGGCGTCTGGAAGTCAGTGAGTTCTGTAAATTGAAAGAGGAAATACCATCAGTTTAGTAGATAATGAGATTATCAGATGCCTGTCACAGGACAGTTGGAACCAAGGTATCAGTAACATGGAGAGCTGAGGCAAAGAGGAGTTGTACTTGCAATGTGTTGTGGTGGTCCAGCAGATCAGAGAAGACTGGACGGGAGTGGAGGACTCAACAATTTGATTCTGCTAATAGGAGTTTTAATTAAAAGTTTGCTCTGGTGTTTCTCCTCTTACAAGTTTGCAACAGTTTTGAACATCTTCAAAGCAGGAGTACCTTCACTTGACCTCTGTCCTTGATCTGTGTCAGGTGAAGTAGTTAAAGATAGCCTGGACAAAGTACTGGTGTTTATGAGGGTTGAAACACAATAAAAGGGATTGGCTAGATGACTAAATATGTGTTATCCTCCTCTTCCTTCTATGATTCAGTGTTCTGTTCTGTATCCCTAGTATTCTTTCAAAACAGGTAATATTTTAACAGGATCATCAGTTGATGAATTGGTTTTCCTGCCTCGGGTGCAGCATGTGGTGTGCCAAACTCAAGAGTGCATTGTTGCTCTCCTCCCTCCATCCACAGCTCAGAAAGGGACATAGTGGGACTGCTTCACAGAAGCACAGCAGACTCCTTTATCAAGGACATGGGATAGCCTCTGTGTAAGGAATCATGAAGTAAGCCAGGCTCTTTTAGAGTACTACATGAATATAGTAAAAGTTGGCTTGAGAACCATCTGCACCATCAGCACCTCAGTAGAAAACTGTCCCAAGAAGGACAATGAAAGATGCCTCGTATTTTGGGAGTTAGAAAAGACAATTCATTCCATTTTTTGTCATTAAATATGAGTACTGCAAGTGACAGATTCTAGTGCTGTGTCATCTGCTGCTAACATATCAAATGGACTGAAGGCAGACCTGGCTACTGTATGCTTCTGTTTGTTAGGATTAAAAATGCTTGAAAATATGTTGTCCTCAGAAAATAAAAAAGCATTGCTCCTACCAGCTGTTGTTAAATGTATTTCTAATACACACTGTAGCAAATTTTAGATGAATCATCTTCTACATAACAGAATTAAAAGTCAATAGTTCTTGGGACAGTGAAATTAGTGGCCAGGGTTCTATGGTATGTATGGCCCTTGTCACAGATCAGTACCAGAAAAAGCAGACACTGTCTTTAGTTAGTGCAAAAGTTTGCACATGGGCTGCCAAGCCACCCAGGTTCTGGCAGTAGCATTTCAGAGGTCTGATGAAATTTAAGCTGTCAGTGTCTCTGCTCTTCTATATTTTATGTTTGTTTTTTCTGCTTTTTAAATTTCTTCTTCTATTCTCATTCCTCTTTTTGCTTTCCCAGTGCTTTATGGTGAGAGGTGCAATTTACTGCTGTGCATTGTTGCTACCTTTTTTCTTTTTAAAGGCTATTTTGTGTTGCTTGGCCTCTGTTAAAGCATTGGTTACATCTTGACAGGGGGAACAGACTTCAAACATTCAATCTAAGGAAAAGGTTTCAAAGGGAAATGCACAGCTACGCTGTTGAATTTATATTAAGCCCTGGTTGCAGTGTTCGGGTAGTTAACATAGAATAAAAAAAGGCATGGATTTCAGAGACCTCCTTTTGCTATATATGCCAGTCTAGACTTGTCTCGCTGGCTCCAGCCTTGCTTGCTGCAGAAGGTAATTGATTTTCATTCAACAGCAAGTTGTTGCATAGGAACCAGCTAAAGGGGCTTGACCCAGCACACAGACAGACAGATTGCCACTGTTGTGGGAAGTTTGAGTGGGCAAAATTTGGTCAGAAGGCTTAAGTTTTGTACCTGTCCTGAGCTGAATATGTGAACATTCTGTTACAGCAAGACCAGGCCAAGACAGAACCATTTTTTGCTATCTAGGAATCACAGCTGCCAGATAGGGGGACACAATTCCTGGCTTTGCCATGGAAGTCTCCTTACATCCAGTTTGCGTTCAGCAGGAGACATCAAACGTTACAGCAGATTTTGCTTTTATTGTCAGCAAGAGAAGGGTATCTGCTGCTTTTCACAGGACCACTACTGAATTCAGGGCAGAGGAAAACAAAGGAGTTACTGAAGCTCTAATAATGATATATGGGGAAGGTTGATGGTTTCACTTACTAGTAACTGCTCTAATGAGCTCAGTAAACGTGATGGAGTTCTAGAGTCAATTTAGGTGGCTACTCCTGTTTTTCACAGAGGGGTTTTAGTGAATACTTTGCATGGACACATTTGTGATCTAATCAAACTGTTCAGAAAAGGGACTGGTGAACAACTTGGTATATTCTCTGCTAATTAAATGACAAACCTGAAACAAAAAATAGTAACACTGCTTTCAGTCATTCATATTACCTCAATTTTGTTCCTAGGACTTGGAAGAATTTTGCTTCAGATTTTGCATAAACCATTTAACTGTTGTTACACAAACTCAAGGCTTTGCAGAAATGGACCATGACCTCCTGAAGAACTTCATTAGCAAAGCAAGCAGAGTGGGAGCATTCCGAAATTGAGGTCTAACTACCACCAAACTGAAGAGCATGTCCTCTTCTCTCCTGAAAATACTTCTTTGGAGAACTTGTTTATGGTCACCATGTTCAGAGGCTTGGAGAGAAAGACTCATCGTCCATCAGCTTAGGAAACATGCAGAAGTAGGTTTTATAAAGATGGCTCCAAGGATGCATGGTGGGAGACCATTGCCAACAGTCAGAATTTAACAACAAAAATCTAGAATGCAAGCAAACTAAGCTCTCAGTTTCCTCTCTGTTTTTTTATTATTTTTTTAAACAACCTGCATCTGGGGGTTGTGGGACAGTGACCTGTTTGCTGCTAAACCTTTCACAGTATACTTTTAACACCAAACTAATATGCCATGGTGGGCTACTTTGGACTTGGTTCATCATCTGGTGAAGATACTAACTTGGTTTTCTGAACGTAAGACAAAGTCATAAATTTTTTAGGATGAGAGGCTTTCTAATTGGTGGGAGGATATGTGTCACTTGGTGTTTATTTGGAGTGTGAATGTGTAAGCCCTGAAGAGCTTCAGCTGGGTATGACAGTTTTGAGTTCCTGGCACTTACTGTCTGGTGTTCTAGACAGAATGGAAAAAAAAAAAACGTTGCTTTCCTTACACCCCAAATTCCATGGCACCCTAATGGGCCAGGAAGCATTCACAGTACTTGTCTGGATGTGAATTACTGTGCTCTGTGTTTTGGTACTCAGAAAAACATCTGGTTGCTTGTTACTAAGAAAAAGAAACCCAAACAAAATCTCAAGATAGCGAAGTTCCTGATTGTTTTTTCCTGTTTTACTATCTAGTGCCAGACAAATTATCTTAAGAAAAGTGGAGAAAAAGATAGCTTTGAAGTGATAAAAATAGGTCTTAGAAGTAAACCATAAGAGTGAAATGTTACTTTCCACATGACAGTAAGGACACCTTGTCCAAATACCTCGTTTCAGTTCTCCTTTGGTCAGTCTGTGATGACCAACCATACCACTTAATTTATGTGCCTAGTTTAGTGAGAGAGGAGTTGCCCTCTGGCTATGCCTCTCTCTCATCACTGACTACTGAGGGGACCAGACAGCTTTGGCAGTGTAGATGCTTCATTTCTAACTAAGGTGAGTTGAGAAGAAACCTCACTTGGTGTTGCACAGCAGGAGGCTTGCCTCGTATTACAGAAGATGCCGAGTTCCTAAAGCATTTACTTGAATTTTCGAACGGGCAACTCTGAATTCACCCTGAGAAATTACTTCTTCTGAAATTCTGGCTGGGTGAGATGGCTTAAAGTGCCTTTTGCAGGATTTTACAAATGGAGAAGGCAAGAAGGTGGAAGACCAGGCTCAGTACACTAAAAAAATTACTCATTCAGCCTTCCTGCAGATCCTTGCTGTTGCCACAGAATCCTTTGATGACTTTTTCTTATCCTCAAGTAAGGTTTCTACAAACCTAATTCTCTTAAATGATCACAGCCTCATTTCCTCATTTCTAAAGTAGAAATAACTGGGTTTTGTTATACTGGAAGATCATTTCTCAAACAATCCTGTTCCTTGAGGAGGAGGAAAAGGAGCAGCACTTTCTCAGAGAAGATACGTAGTGGGTAGTGCCTCTGATCACATCAGTCCCTGCAGGTGTGAGCGGAAGGATGAGGCAAGTAGACAGTAGAATTTACTAGGTGGAAAGTTATTTTGGAAATGCTGTGTTAAAAACTTACGTGCTAGAGGCATCTGCCTCTCACTGGAAATATATTGGCTCCTCTACTGCTAATACAAGCATGTTCTGACACCCTCTCAGTGATTAGTCCAACTTCCTCCATCAGTCTACGTCCACACTTAAGCAGCTGTGTCAGTATTTTGTATTCAAACAGCTCTGGTCAAAAACTTTCCAGTACGTAATGCAGTCTCATCAAAACCACAACTTCCCTGGGGAGGGGAGGAGATCAGTTTTGTTAAGTTTGTGTTTCAAAGCCATTGGACTCAGGCCTGCAGTGGAGGTTAATACAGGCAGTAGCACAGTAGCATGGTAGGGCAAACCTCCTATGATAATAGGGTAGCACTAATCATGCCAGAACACAGTCAGAAGACAATGCTATGTGAGCTGGGGCTGGGCGATTTCATGTTTTGGTTAAGTCAGGGATGGCTGGAGTCTGCCCATTTCAGTCCTGGGCTGAAGAACTGCTGGATTCGCTTAGCCATAGCAGCACACAGAAAGAAGGTGCAGTGCCAGAGCCCAGCCTTTGGGTAGCAGTTTGTACTCGATCCTGCCTACATGCATGGCACTGTGCTGGCACACAGCCAGCCCCACTAGGAAAGGGAACCTGCTGCGCACCCGTGTCACTCACAAGGGTCTTTTGCTCACTCTGGCCTTCCCAAGAACTGGTACTACAAAAAGTCTCCCCAAATGTTTCTATTGTTTCACTTAAAAGAACCAAAGTGAAACTGTAAATGTGAACTGTTTTTAACTCAGCCTCTGCTCCATGAAGATCCTTACTCCCCAGAGACACTACTCCATGGAGTGATAGTACTGGAGCATGACACCACTGTCCTGGGCAGGCTCAAGTTCATATCTCAGTAGCTCAACACCTACTGCAGTCAAAAGGGTGTGCTTCCTTAGCAAGGCATTTTTGGCTTAATAGAACCAGAAGTGTCACTTACTTCTTTTTTCAATTTATTTCCTTCATGCTTCCAATTCCAGCCTGCTGTACGCATTAAAGCCTCACTGCAATCTCAGAGTAACTGACAAAAGCCTGGAATTTTGAAGAAAATCATCCTTGGAATGAATGAGGGTGATTCTAAAGATTTGATGTGCCAGTGTTGGTTTTTATTGATGCAATACCTATTATCTGACCTGGATGTGACAGGATTACATTCACAGAGACCTTTATTTATTTAACCTTTCATTGCATGCACTTTCCTTGGCACTTAGAGCTCAATGTTAAAAAACCCCCATCTTGGCTTAGGTGGATAAATGCCTGTGTATTAATGTGCTTGAAATCCAATCATGGGACATCCTAGAAGAAATCAGGGATGCATTTTATGATTTGCAAGATGGCCTGCAACAAACAGTGAGTTGTGGATCTTGCAGATTAAATAATAAAGTGTTTAAGTATGTAAGAATCATTCTGGTTTAGGACACCACAGACAAAAAGGGATTTGTTAAAAGGTGAAAGTAAGGTCAATGTGAATTGTATCTGGGAGTTAAATAAAGGGGGATGGTCCCACTTCGCAGAAAGGGAGCCAGGTGAAAAACTTTCTGAATCAAATGGCATTTGAAAGACAAAGAAATGACAGGGACAGAGTCAGTTGAAGGTTCTCTTAAGTTATGGAAGCAAAGACCTATCGCTGCATTGTTATCCAGTGCCCACCTGTGGTGGTTTGGCTCTGGCCTGGAGGCCAGATGCCCACCAAAGCCGCTCTATCACTCCCCCTCTTAAATGGACAGGGGGAGAGGGGAGGAAGAAAAAAGAAATTGACCAAAGCTAATAATAAGATAGAAGCGAATTTAATAACAATAATAGTCAAAAGCAATAGACCGCGCGGAAGCAAGAGAGAGATGTTAGTCTCTACTTCCCATCAGCAGGACGATGGTCGGTCTCGGGAAGCAGGGCTCTCTAAGCTTGGTAGTTGCTTGGGAGGATGGATGCCATGGACCAATCCCCCCACTTCCTTCTTTTACTTCATTCTTATATCTGAGCTGATGTCACATGGCATGGAATACCTCTCTGGCCAGTCCAGGTATGCCAGCTCAGCCATGTCCCCTCCCAAGATCCTGCCCATCCCTCAATGTACTCTTGGGGCAGGGAAACATTGAAAAGACATAGCCTGGGTACTTATTCAACAGTAGCCAAAACATTGCTATGTTATCAACTGCTGCTGCAAAACACAGCACTGGAGAATTAACTCCAGCTTGGCCAAACCCAATACACCACCTCTACAAGTTTGTTACTGGTAACTGTGTAACCTGCTGGGTTTGTATGATCTGAACCTTTTCCACTGCCTTCCCTAGTACAGCAACGCTTTTATCTACCCCATAGAGACAGGACTCTTGGGCTACCACCTATGATGTAGAAAGTTTACAGCCTGAACATAAAATTATGTTTTGATTTCCTGGTTCTTTATAAACTTGCCCGGTTTAAAAAGACCATTAATAAAACCCCATCATATTTAACAAGTGTGAGTGGTATTTTCCATTTCTTTTTCATCAAAGTGAAGAAAGACTGACGCTTGTAAACTGAGTTGACCATGTATTGAATAGTTGTTGCAAAAAAACCCCAACCAAACAATCAACTAAAACAATGTTTCAGAGAGATATTTTAAAGACTGATAATGTTCTTCAGGAAATCACCACCACCAGATAAAGAATTTGTAAGCAGAATGAAAACTGAGTCTGCAAACAAAGAGCTGGCAACTTTGCACTAAGCGTATTTCCACCTTTCAAAGAAATGAATGCCCATCTTCAAAACACCAAGCATCATTTCTGGAGCAAACACACATTGTGACCAGCTTACTTGTTCCATATTCAAACATTTCACCTTCTACTTTACACCATGATCACACAAGTCATCATCTTCTCCAGCTATTTCACATTTGACGCAGGTCTCTTCCTGCAGCCCCTCCTGTACCTGAAAGCATGCAGGTCACGTTCTGAGACACGTAAGAACAAGCAGCATTTGGAAACAGGGAACAGCAATAAAAGATTAAGGTATAAAACTGCAAATAAGTCTCCATCTCGAGATGGCTACACAGCCAGGCCTATAGACCAAATTTCCCTCAGCATCAGGGAAGAGAAAGGAGCCTGTTGGAGATGCTCTTCACTGAGCCTCATTTTACAGCTTCAGCAGAGACACATTTTCTCCACAGCTTTATGTTTCTCCACAGTGAACAAAGAACTAGTTTGATCAGTGGTGCAATCCTTACAGTTAAGAACCTAGGATGCCCATCACATTTTCTGTCCAACTCTTCTGCCCTGAATTCCAGTTTTCTTTTTTTCCTGGAATAATTTCAATATTCCAGGCTGTTTTGAATACAAGGTCTCACCGTAAGAAAGCTATCCTCGAGCATAGCAAGATTTCCAAATCTGTTAAAAAACTATTAGTTTCCATACACATTTGCATTTGTATCTGCTTAAAAATAAGGCACTGAAAATGTATTTTTAGAGGGGGCAGGGACTGGCAAGTCAGCCACTGCCCTTTGTGCTCTAAGCATTGTCACGACTGCCAAAGCTACAAATAGCACCTCAAGTTCTGCAGAGTCATGAGTCACAGGCACCTATGGACTCCAATAATGCAACAACAGAGAGCCTGCAAAGCTGACATGGCTAATGCCAGATACACAGCCCACAAAGTCATGGTGGTGGCTTACACTGCAGTTTTGACATCCTGGGCTGCTTTCAACAGCTCTGCAAGAGCTGAAAGCAGAGTGGTGGAATGACAGGAACGCTCCCAAACATGGACACAAACTTCACTGGAGGACTGCCTCCAGCACCTCTTCAGGGGCTACAGCAGTGACCCAGACCGTAAGATGGGCCTGCATCTGCCAGGCCCTGGTGACCCTGGAACAAGAGGTCTGGTGAGAACATTTCCAGAACGTCCAATGGAAACTTCTGAAGGTAACTACAAGCCCAAGAGTGCAACTGCTCAGACCTCTGCACCAAGACTGAGTGGCTTCTGCTTGCACAAGCTGCAGAATCATGGTGTTAGTGTGATACAGGAGAACATCATTACCATTATGAAGTTGCTTTCTCCTCTAATAAAAGAAAATTACCAACTATAAATATTTTTAAAGCTATTTTATTTATCTTGAAAGGCGAAAAACTGATTAGTTGTATAAAATGTTGAGCATTTGATGTAAAGCCTTCACTCTGAACAAAAATAATACATAGTCACAGTAAAGAAATAATCAATCTGGTTTGGTACTGGACTCTGTAAGGTCACTGCTCTAGCCAAAGGATCATGGAAGAACTTCAATGGCTGCAATAGAGCTTATGGTCAGTGCACTCCAATGTTAACATACATTCTTTCAGCAAAACACTGTAAAAAGTGAGATCATAAGCATAAGGTACTCCTATTACTCCTGTACATTTTTCAGGAGTAAAGCTGAAGCCACATTGAGACTAAAAAAATAACTCAATTTTATTTGAAAATTTACTGACACATCAGTGTGCTGTTGGCAGAATTTTAGTAGGTCTAGGATTAGCTTCTGTTCAGCACAAGAACTGATCTTTAAAATGTACTAGTTTAAGTACTCTAGGATCAGGTAAACCATTTCTACATGGGTTTAAAGTGTTTGTGTAATGACTAGCAAAGCTTTTCTGCTACAGCTGTTCTAAGTATCTGCAAAAGCTAAATTTCATTAAAATGGGTAATTTAAAAGTAAGTCTTGTTTTACTTGCATTTTAATCTACTGGAAGTAAAACCTGTGCTTTCCCTAACTGGCTGTCTCGCAAACATTTCATTATTGCAAGAAAAATTACACCATTTGGATCAGTAACTTACCTAAGCCCAAAAATGGTTTGGATTGTTTGGTGGTTTTTTTGCTAGTTGCGGCAGTTCCCAAGTTGCCTTCTCAGTTACGTAAGGCAGAAGGATTTTCCCAGGTGGGCTCATTGAGTCTGGCTTCTGTGCAGACGCTGCAATGAGGCCTGTGGGAGATGCCCTGTGCTTTTAGACACCAGGCTGCTCTTACCTGGAACTCAACTGGATACACTACTCAGCTTTCAGCTATAGGTAACAGGTTTGCTGCCTGTTTCTTAAGCTATGTGGTTTGTGAAAAAGTTAAGGAATTCAGGAAATTCTGCACCATTAGAATTCTGAAATCTCCTATGTACCAGGTTGGATGTAAGTTTTGAGGTTCTTTTCTCTTTTTTTTAATAATCGAGATTTTCCAAGACAACAAAGTGCAAATCAAGTACTCTCTCTGTGGGAACAAGCTTCAGCTTCTGGCAAGATTCTCTGTGGAATTCTGGGACGAATCTCTGTGGGCTTCACATTCCCTGAAAGTGAAACTGATAGGCAGTGTAACTGCCCCTCTGAAACGGCCCTGGGGTGAGAGCTGGGGAAGGAAAACGAACAAAACACTAAGTCCTGGTTTCAGTAGTATGGCTCTGTAATGAGTTCACTTTGAACTCAGGTTGCACTTCTGATGTGATGTCCTGACTCTGCAAGGTCTGGGACTGCTGTGCAGTTTAAGTTAATGGAAAGTCAAAGCATTCATTGTATACATAGACAGGAATCTTTGCAGTATCTGGCCCCTTATTCTCAAAATTTCCAAGCAATTAAAATCTAAAAATGACATCTTAAGAAACAAAATTAGTGCATTTCGAATCACTAGCTAATGTTTTGTCTTTAGGCAGAAAAATTCAATCCAAGTAGATTGAATTGGCTTAAATCAGTAACGTTGCAATAAGAAACTAAGACACCTTCCAAGTCTGTTTTTAATTTCCTCAAAAAATATATATAAATTAAATTCAGTGGCTTACTTTGTATATATGCTACATCATAAGGCAAAGTATCATGAAAAACTTTAAAAGTCCAAATGCTTTCATCTAGTAGTATTTGGAAAAGAAAAGCAACTAAAAAGCAACTCAGTTAATGAAGGCTGCAAAACAAAAAACAATCTAAAAGGGCCTGCAGTGCAGCCCCTGGTCCTGAGAAGAATCTCACTTGTCTTCACTGGCTGAGGTATCATTTCCATCATTCAGTTTCTGCTTTTGCATTCTTGTTCGAGTAGATGCTAGAACAAAACAAAACAAAACCAGACCAAAGAATGACATTAAATACTTTCTTCAGAATTACTTTGGACATGACAATTGTAAAGATTTGTAACAACACAGGGAACATAAATTCACTGTTCTAAAGAAACCAAATCCCTCATTTTAAAATAAACATGTAATTGCTTTAGCAATTCTTGCTCATTTTCACACATCTTAAGAAATTCATTCCAACTGTTCCCTCAAGTACTTATTGCTTCTGTGGCCTCACAGTGTCTGTTCTCATCCGCATGGTGGGCAGATAGACTGCATCATGTAGCAATCTCATCACCAGGCAGATGCTCTGGGTGGAGCAGTCCCCACATCCCACCGCCAGCCCACCAGGAAATGCTCTTCCCTGACAAGTGATATAAACAACTGGACTTCTCCACCTCTGCCACAAGTAAGTGATGTAACATTTCCCCTGCTCTAAAGTAAATGAGAGGTGCCTGGATCCAGACTCACACCTATTTCAATGAGCAAACCCTTGCTAGGGAAGAAATTTTCATGGGTAGATCTGTTCAGATTCTACTGGAGGGTTAGAATGCCTGGCCAGAACAAGTGTGCTCCTCTCAGGAGGAGAAAATAAAACTCAGATGTAGGAATGGGGCTGTTTTGCTTTTCATGAGCTAGATCTGAGTTTCATTTGAAAAGGAAAAAACTGATACCACAACATCTAAAAGAAATGTTGATCCACAGTAGAAGAAAAAGCTTCAGGTATTTTAGCATAAAAGAGAGGAAAGCAACATACAAAACTACATACAATTTTCCTATGTATATCATTTTCCTTTACTCCACTGATATTATCTAAAACAGATGTTCTGGTCAACTAAATGCTGCAGAAATTACTCCTGATTGCTACCTGCAAGCTCTCAGCTAAGGACTGTCAGTGGAACATACAGTAAATCCCTGGCAAGCATTTAATTCCATTTCAAGAATTCTAGTGTCATGCTCAGGTTTCCTGTTCACATGTAATACACTGTCTCCTATGCTGCTGTGCCATTTAAGGTCCTCCAAAAGGCTTTTGAGGATTTCCATTTTATGATCTGCATTTTTAAGATTAAATGGAGCAAGCACAAGAAAAGAGTGAGCACAGAAAACTAAGCAAGTCACTGAAATGCCATCAGGGTTGAGCAGTGGTTTTATCTGAGTGGGTACAAACTGCTTTATCCAAGGCACTCGCTGCTGTGCAGCTAATGAAAATAATACTCACTCATTTCTGCAAGCTTTTGTTGGAACTTGGACTCCTGGGGTAGGTGTTTGCTGCAGACAGAAAGCATTATGATTAAAAAGAAGTTTTAAAAAAAAGTACCCTTTTTATCCTCATAATCTAACTTTAAATCAAGGTTAGTTCATTCCAGTGCTATTGCCTTCTCTTACAAAGATGCAAACTCCTTTTTTTCCTATCAAACTAAGCTGAAAAGCTGCTCGATTTCTCATTCCTCTAATGAGATTGACTAAAGACAACAGCATGGTTTGGCACTCAGCAGTAGCACTGGGATGCTGGATGTACAGGCTCCGAATAAACCTTTGCTTCTGACATCAAAGCATCTAACTGACAAATATTATGCTACCACCTCTCATTTAGTATATTTACTCAAGTTCACAAACTAACACAAGATTTCAGGAAGAAGTTAGGACAGAAGGCTCCGAGAAGCAAATAAACAGACATAAGGTTACCAAAATACCAAGAACAATCTCTCACCTCCCATCTGCTTCATCCTGCCCTTCTATATCGAAGCGCAGCCTCTTCAGTGGCTTAGGAGCAGTGCTTACTTCTGCACTGCGTTTCAGCTGGCAGTCACTGTTGCACAGCATCTGGTTTATTTTTTGAAACTTATCAGAAGTCTGAAGTGACAAGAAAATAGGAAAAGAATTGCAAATGAATCCTGAAACTACCCAAACTTTCCAGATTATCCTCTGAAAAGAAAAAACATCAGGAGTTCTAAAACTCTGCAGTTTAAGAATTCTTAACTTCTGTCAAAACAACTAAAATAAAATTTAAAACATTTTACAACTAAAATCTGTGTATTTAAAAGGACTTAACAGGACACCCACCCTGGTAATCTTTGTGCTTACAGACTCCATAAAATACCATGTTAAATCAAGAGACTCTCACAGGTCACTTCTGCAGGCTACCCCCATTCCTCCAAAAGTAACAGGCATTCAAGGTAAGACATTACAGACACTACAAACTCACCCCAAACGATTCACCGATAGACACCAAAATCCTGCCAAATGAAGAAGAGAAGTGGTTATGATTCAGCTGCATTGAGCAATGATTGAAGCATCCCCTAACTTGCACAGCTTAGCACAAAACACTGACAAAGTTTCTTGCCTTCTCTCTGCGTTAGCAGTCCAAACTACACTGTGCTGTGTTGACAAATGTTCATGTTTCTATGCAGGCCAGTGACTACTGAATCGTCACAGCAACCATCACTACACAGTCAGAGAAGAAACTGTGGCTTGAAAGAATAAGAGGTCCCTGTAGTTTGTCCTAGGAAGTCACTGCAGTGCTGGACTACCCAGACAATCATCCTTTGATTGTTACCTTTAGATATTTTCTAATCAAAACTGTGCAGGACTTCAACCTAAAACATACATTAATATTTTGACTTCTGTACACAGAGGAACAGGTGCAATGGGCCTCACTTGATCCTAGTTTGGAGATATTCAAAAGTTAGGCTCGACAGGACTCTGGGGCAACCTGATCTAATGGAGGATGTCCCTGCTCACTGCAGTGGGGTTGGACTAGATGACCTTTGGAGGTCCTTTCCAACCCAAACCATTCTATGATTCGGTGTCATCCTTGTCTCCTAAGAACTAGCAACCAACAGCTAGAAATACTCTGCTCTGTCAAATAAACACTCTGAATCATTTTGTTCCAAAGAAGTATTTTCTCCTTAAGTACGGGTACAAAACTCATGTTTTTCAGGGCTGTGATCCAGAGTCAAAGGTGACAACATTTAAGCAACTAGGGTTAGAAAACCTCTCTTGGATGGGTTTTGTCAGAAAAAAACTGACAAAAACAAAACAAAACAAACAAAACAAGGCCAAAGAAAACCAAAACACCCAAAAAAGCAAAAAATCTCCTTGAGCACACTGACTCAAATGAAAAGTGTTTAAAGATGCCTAAAGATTCTAAATATAGGACACAAACTTTTAACAAGAAAAGATACAATAACGACAGAGTATTGACAAACCAGACTGTGTGGTGTTCTGATTTGCTTCCACTAAAATCCCCAAAATGCCTTCAATTTAGCCCAAGAAATGTTTGTCAACAACTCACCTAGATCTTGGAGTCATCTTTGTGGGTGACTGAAAGCCATCAGAGAACTTGTACGGACTTTTCAAGGGTGAGATGTAGATGTTGTTGCCGGCAGGGACTCGCCGAGGAGAGTTGGAAAACTGGTAAGGGCTGCAAGGCATGTGTGGGATAGGTGACAGAGTGGGAGGCTGTAAAAAAATTATTAAAACAATCATCAGGTTTTATTGTCCATATATTCCTGTCCTATTCAATAACCAATGCTGAACACAACTAACAGCTTACCCTGTTGGAGGCATACTGCAAAATGTTTGTCTTCAGCTTCTGCATAAACACTAAGTTGTAGAAGACTATAATGGAGTCATACTGCTCTTCCCTGATAAGAACACGTTTGAAAGTCTACATAGGGTAAAAAAATCACATGCAGAAAAAAAAAAATTAATATTTGATAAACTCATAAAGACATTCAAAATAACTGTGTTAGATAAGAGCTAAGATTGCAAATGTTGCATAGAAGCCATTTAGAACTGTTCTAAACTGTTGGGATTTTTTTTTTTCTCCAAACATGCAGGAACATCAGAAGTGGCATCTTCTTAATGAACCAGCACAGCCCCCAGTGCAAAAGCAGTCCATCAGTATTGCAATATTTCCCAGATGTAAGCTCCATTTACTTTCACACACAACTTCAAAAAAAAAGAAAAAGGCTTTGCCACTGTGCAAAAAAAAAAAAAAAAAATCACCAAATCAAATACCCCCATTGCATAAGTGTGGATAAAACAGTTGTTTAGCCTTGGAGACAAAATTCTGAAGTTTAGCTAAGATGCACAGATACACTGTGAGAAATTCTGCTAGTAAAAGGATGCCTACAGGTGAGTTAACTGTTTGATTTTTCTATTGACTTGATTATGATTTTGTGGGGAAAACCAAACCAAACCAAACCAAACCAAATTAAGGACAGTAAGGCTATTATAAAGAAAAAATCTTCTTGGACATAGAATTAGGCCTGCAACTTTAATGCATACAGGTCTGTTTGATAGCTGATCATATTTCTATGTAAACTTCTAAAGAAAGTTATCTGCTTGTCTCCCCTTAATGCTCAAGGGAAGTTATATAACTTCTATAAAAAAAACAGAATTTGAGTTGCTTTTGAAAATCGTAGTAGCAGTACACCTGATTCTTGCATAAAGTCTCCAAATAGTAAAAAAGAAGAATGAAGTTTGTTTTCTGAGGAGAGTTACCAAAATATTTTGTGAGAGATGTTTAAAGTGACATCAGTGTCAGAATCAGTTTTCTTCTCCAGAAAATGGAGATGCAGTGAAGCCCAAGTTTCTATTGTACAAGTGCAGGTGAGTTTTCTTCTCCAGAAAATGGAGATGCAGTGAAGCCCAAGTTTCTATTGTACAAGTGCAGGTGTTGGAGTTTTTTTGTTCTAGACAGAGATACTCAATTACTTCATAACACTTTTACAGAAGGGTAACAATAAGAAATTTCCATACCTCTTGATTTGTGTTGGGAAGCTCCTTGTATGCTGAAACTATTATTTTAAATCTAAGATCTACATTCTTTACTTTGCATATGCCATACATGGAACACATCATTATCTGTTGAAGAAACAAGACAGGATAACTGGACATGCAGAAAATTACTTCAGCTTCTTCATTTCAAATTAAGAAATCAATTGATGAACTTTCTATTACTGATTGTGCTCTGTAAACTAAAATGCAACTCAACTTCAAAAGAACTTCCAAGGATGTAAGTCAACTACTGTTCCCTCCATTTTCACAGGGTAACCAACCAATTACAGCTATCTTCTCAAACTCATTTCACATCCTGCAATTTTAGGGTTGAGTAACAAAACATTTCCACAGATGCTGTCTTCCCAAAGAAAATCAGTATTTTCCCATGCAAATTATTAGAAAATTCAGTGAGTCTTCATTATTTTTAAAATAGCTGTAAATGGTACTTGAAGATTCCCCAGTTTGTGACTGCTAGTACTTAACTGAGATGATAGTCTTCACTCTCAATTAATTTCTCCTCTGAGTGATCAATAGAAAAATAAAGACTCAGATTAGTTTCTAAGGACTGTACAATGTCACTTTTTTGTTAATGTTACCTGGTCCAAGTGCCTGTCTTTCATAAGTTCATACTCATTTTGCAATGTGTGCTGGAAGAGGGTCCAGATCAAGGGTTCTAGGTCAGGATGTTCAGAGAGAAGCCGAGAGAACAGGGTGCGCAGTCGAAGATAGGCCAGTAGATACACTTCAGAAACAAAGACAAAAAATAAACTCAAATTGTAGTAATACCAGCATACAAAATAAACAGAATGTGATGGAGCATGCACAACAATTGAACAGTCACTATCTCCCACTACAAAAAAATACAAGCCATCAAATGCAGGTAGTAGAAGCCAAGTTCAAACTAAATTAAAAAGATTCTCCATGCCACAGGCAGTGGACACAGAGAAGTCCCACGCTAAATAATGCTGCACACGTTATGTCACTGTCCATTCAAAAAGAGCCTGAAGAGTCATTTGGAACATGAATCTACTAAGAGTTACCAAGTGGACACAATGGAAGAGGCTTGGGAAAACACCCCTGGCTGGAGAAAGCCAAAATTTGGTAAAGCATTCAGGAGAAGCACCATCCATGCTTGCCCAGTTCTTACACTTCCCAAGACTTTGTGGTCACTGCTGGAAAAAGTATACTATGATGAAAGGACCTCCCCACCTGAGCCCATATGGCCACTCTTACAATCAGCAGGTAAGTGTCCACCAGTTTGAACTTGCAGTGTGCAGAGTGCACGCATTAACCTGCTGGCATCATTCTGCTGTTTCTTCCAGAGACAGGGCAGGGATTGCACAGAGTTTACTACAGGTTCCATTTTAAGAAAAGTTGAGCTCCAAAACCCAAAAAGGATAAATAACAGGAGGTAACACTGACATTTCAGTATGTACAGAAGCAACAAACCTTTTTTGTAGAACAGAGAAAGGGAGGTAGACTTCTGTGGCTTCTGTGTTTGGGAGTTTGCAGCTGGCTGAGCATCTGGAGAAGAAGTAGCACTTGGAGAAGGTCCAGATGCTTTCTTCTTAGGAGATCTCACAGGAGAAAGATAGCTGGAGATTCAACAAATGTTAAGCACTTAACATCACAGGATAAAGAAACAATTTAATACAGATAATGCTAGCAGAAACTCTTCACTCTTACACCACTGGAAGAAATTGCTACTGTATTCTGTTATTTCCACATAAGGAATTTAAAACTCAAGTTATTGATTAAATATCTGATAAAGAGACTTTTTTATCCTAGGAAAATAACATAACAGTTTGCAATTAAAAGTTTTATAGGGCTTGGGGGAAACAAATTCAGAGTTTTATTTAGCTGTATTTGCATGAATAATAAACAGCAACAAATACAACAATTCAACGTATCCTGAGCACCAAGCCTAACAAGTAGGAAAAGAGAAGACAAGTTCATTTAAAACATTAAGGGTGATATTAACTTCCTATTTTACTGGACCTCAAGCATACACATCACTTACAGATCTGCTGCAGTGTGATTATGCTGGAAAGGCATATTGAAAGTGGAAGTGGGCTCAGGCTGATCAGTTTGGCCTTCTCGTTCTTTTGACTGCTTGATGAGATCAAACAGAGGGGACCCCTAGAAAAGTGACAGCAACATTTTACTGAGAATAGACAAAAATTTCATTCCTTCTTCTTTATAAACAACTCCCAAAAGATGATCCCAAACAGAAGATTAATGCTTTGAAATACTTCAGAACACTCATATTTCGCTAGACAAATGTAAACAACCCTAACTCTCTCAGCCTGTCCTCATAGGAGAGGTGCTCCAGCCCTCATCTAACTGCATGGGGGGCTACTTCAGCCTTTGCAGTACCATGTTCCAGAGCTATCTCTGAAAAGAGTTATTAAGTCTCTGCCTTCATGCCTAAAACCGAAAACCATTTTGATTTTAGGTCAATTATGAGTACTTCAGGCAAGGCAGTTGGAATAAGTCTGAACCTCCTAAAAACTTGAGGCAGGAGAAACAGACACAGTTCTGGCTCAAGCATCATTAGTACTACTGCTGACATTGGTAATAAACAGCAGTCTTGCAGAAACAAAGTCTCAGGCTTTTGCTGCTTGTTTGTCATATACAGAGAATAATTATGCTAAGAATGCCTGGGAAAATATTTTGGTACTGTATTTATAATTCATTTTGAAAACATGAGGTTGCTGGCTTCTGGGATTTTCCTTAAGCAGGAGACTCATCCTTGAGTAGAATGTTGCCTTCCAAAAGTGCAGCATCAGAACTGCAGAGGCAGGAGTGGAACATCTAATCAGCAAATATCTGCCTTTTCAGGGGAAAGCAGCACCCATAACACCAGGAATGAAGTGGGCAAAATTCAGTAAAATCAGTCAGCTCAACACTTTGTACATAATGCATCATCAGGTTGTCCAAGGTCTCTTTGAACCTACAAAATGCATGTTACTACTATTAAGACATGACCGCACAGATGACAAATCTTGAACAGGAGCACAACACACATGTAGAGCAAGCTGCATCACCTGGCTAAAGCAACAAGTAAAGGCCTAGTAAAATTAGACTAGATTTACTAGAATTACAACTAGGATTAAATTAGACTAGATTTACTAGAAATAAAACTAGCATTATGACTTCCATCATTTAGCCTGTTCTCTAAAAAAAAGAGGACTGAAGTTCCTCAGGTAAAAATTCAGAGCATCAAGACAAGTGACTTGAGATTTACAGTTTTTCACATTGTGCAATTTTTGAATTATGATTTTGGCAAACTGGAGCTGTTCCCTCCACACCAGAAAAACATCAGTTTCTGATTCATAACCACACACTCTTTTTCTCCACTATTTCCCAACCAGATCAGCTCGTGAGGCTGGTTTGCATGACCTTTCCCTGTACTTAGGAGTGCATGCACTTCTCACTTGTTTCTTCCAGCACTGCCCTTGCTGGAAATGCAGAAACTGGGACTTCTCCATTTCCCATTTTTGTGGCCACTCTTTATCATTCCCATCAGCAATTCACGATGCTCTTAAGAACCCAAATTTCTTTCCCAGAGCAATCACCAATTCATTGCTGAAACATCTCTTGATTCCTTGACTAAGAGTGAGTGAATCCTGCTTTGTTCATGTCACATTTTAGCTATTAATGGCTGGGAATGTGTTGCTTTTAATGAAGCATCACTAGGAGAAAAATGGATTGATAAAGGGGAATGAAAAGTCAAGAAACAGAAGCAAAAGTTACTTATTTTTAAGTTAATGTTTGGGACCAGCAATTGCAGGTTCTCTCTCAACCCTGCTCCAATTTTCACCACACAGAGTGTGATTTCATTAGATAAGGTGAGGAGACAGCAGCTTGCTACCTATGGAAGGGACCTGCCTACTTTTGCATCATTTCCACTTCTGTTTTACCTGCCAGCCCTAACAATCTATCTCCACATAAGTCAGTTGGATGCATTAAACCAGCAGAAATTCAGCAGAAAAAGCAAAATCAGATTTCAGCCAGATCTGCAGAGAATCACAGGCAGAGCCAGAACAAGCTTTAAGAAAAGACAGGGTATCAACACTACGAAGTTGGAACAAAGCAGGATAGAGCAGAAAATGGGGAGTACGAGGTGTCCCACGTTTACTGCCAACAACTTGTTCCATCAGCTGACTGGTGTGTGAAATTACCCCATAGGAATGTATGAAATGTACTGCTGCCTTCCAGCAAGTAGGTGAACTGCAGTTAGCAAGAGGATATTCTTTGTGTAGAAACATCTACTTAGAGAGATCAGGTAGCAAGATACAGCAAGTCCAGTATTTGGGGGGGGGGGGCTCCCACAAATATTAATTGACACTGTCATTAAAAACATGGAAGGATTAACAGGATGTTGTCACCCAGCTGGTCCCCAGCAGTGCAGCCAGCACCAGCAACATTGGGATGCAAGTAAGCACTGACTCAACACCTGCTTGTGGACAAAACATGATCTTCTCACCTACCCTGATGGCAGAAACTTTGTTAGCACTTCGGTTGCATGAGCAGGCAAAGGTTATTTAGTTTTCATACCTAGTGAAATTTAAGGTGGGTGTTTCATCTAACACAATCTCCAGCTTACATCAGAGAGGACTTCGGATGAAGACCTCTGTGCTTTTTCCGAGGGACCCACCACTGGTGCTGGTAGCTTTCTCGTGCACAGCCACACAGCTGGAGAAGTAGGTGCTACACTGATGAGGGACTCATAAAAAGCTGAATACACCAAAATGCAGAAACACACCGAGACTTTTCAATTGCATCTACCCTGCCCACAGCAACACTGATGGGTTGAATTACAACTGTGCCCTCTTTCTTTATAGTTAAACATGAAAATGACTTCTACTTAGTGAATTTGAAGTGAATCTGCAGCTTGCAGGGAGTTTTCAGGGTTATCAAGGTAAACTCTGCATGGTTTCAGTCCCACTATTTGGTATTCAACAATCTACACCTCGCTCAAATGAGCCAAACAGAACATCATTAACCGGACAGTTACCACGCCTTTAAGTGGCAGTCACAGAAGAACTTTAACTCCCCCAGGCCCAGCTTTATCAAACAGGAATGTTTATCAGTAACTTGTTTCTAAAGTGGCATTATACATTATTCACACTATCTTTTACAAATGCTATATTGCTTTTGAAAGCTTTTAAACAGCACTTTAGGTCAACAGGTCACCTCCAATGCACTCCTTTCACATTAAAGGAGTTCTGCAGTTTTTACTTTGATGATCAGTAAGTGATTAATGTTACTAGATGCAGTCACAGAACAAATTTTACTAATTAAGTGAAATGTTGCTTTTAATTTGAGACCTCCCTGCGATAGCTAGAAAAGCTCCACTTTATTAATGTGAAAAGGAAAAAAGCAATTAAGGCCTAAAATTTCTCAGGGTCAAATGGCCACTAGCATCAGATTGAAGAATAAGCATCAGACTGAAATTTGACACACCACCCAGGGTCAACGATAACTCTGCAACTCTAAACTCCATGGAACTTTACATGAGCCTCTGCAGGATGCTTCCCTGCATCACAAGCATCTGCAGTGATTTTTTCCCAGTCTGAAAGCTCCTTTTATGGACAAAACAGGCAGAATTTCTTGTCAGCTAATCTTTATTTGGCTATGGTGAAACTACAAGACACACAGGTGCTTCCCCACTTCCTGATCTTTGCATCAGAGCTCTGTCCCAACAATATGTTTAGCTGGACTTTGGTTTCCACAAAAAGATTAAACAAAAGTCCTAAATCCTTAAATGTGGGGAACAGCTACCCTGGGGTTTTGGCGTAGTCCACTAGTCCTCTGACTACAGAGCAAGCCTCTGAGCAGCTTTACTCTCAGCAGTGATCATCAGCAGTCTGCACTATTTTTAAAACCCTTCTTCACTTTGTTTCCTTTTTCTTTATAATTCTTTTTTTTCTTTATAATGAAAATATCTGTAGACCTTGGTGCCAAGCTCTCTTGGGGTTATTTTTGGACAGGGTAGGAGGCAGGTGTTTGTTTGGGGGTTGTTTTTATTTTATACATCAGTCAAGACAATACATAACATTAAGAAATGTTAATTTCTTAACATGCATGTTAATTTCTTAACTGTATCCAGTTCTGGGCTCCCTAGTTGAAGAAAGACAGGGAACTGTTTGAGAAAGTACAGCAAAGGGCTATGAATATTCATTAAATGGTTTGGGTTGGAAGATTATGTAGTTTCAACCTCCCTGCCATAGGCAGGAACACCTTCCACTAGACCAGGTTGCTCATTCACCCAGGCCTTGAACACCTCCAGGGGCAGAGCATCCACGATCTCCCTGGGCAACCTGTTCCAGTGTCTCACTACCCTTACTATGAACAATTTTTTTCCCCAGAAATTTCAGACAGTCATAGGGACAGATGAAAATAACAACCCAAAACCTCAAGAAGTATACCACAGCAAGACAAACAGTTGACAGGCATAATGAGATATTTGGGCAGGTAGCTGCTTTTAAAACACAGCAGCAGCAAAGTCAAGCTAAATTTAAAAGTGAAACAAATGTAAGGACAAGCCAGGGATTCCATCAACTCCTATTTTTTTTTCTCCAGTTTTTAAGTTTTTTACCATAAAGATTGCAGTCTTTTTGTTAAGACAGTGACACTAATACTATTGGTAGGTTCAAAAATATTACACCGATTGATGATAATGCTCTGCAAAGAGTGACACTACTGACACAGTTATTGCTTTGAAGCTCTGCAAGCTAATCACCAGTTGAATAGTAAAGAGAAAAAATGAACCATGGTCACCAGGCCTGCTCTGTTTGCCAAGTCTGTGAGACTAACTTTCAAAAAATTCCTTTGAAGTCTGCAAGCAGAACTACATTTTAGTCAACGATTTTGTTTAAACTACTCAGGATGACCCTGGGAAGACTGCTACTCTGGAGCTTGCAGTAGGCTCTTGCACCACATCGCTGGGCAGGTTTTCTGCTCAAGACTGACACAACTTACAGTGCTTTTTCTAAAGAAAGGCTCACTGAGTAACTAAGGAGTTAATATTCAGCATGGTAAAGCCTTAACTACACAAATAGTCTAAGTCACTACAAGCCAGCAGTCTGCTAAAAGACAGTCCCAAACTTCTCCATCTTGCTACGTCCACTCTCCCTCCCTCCTCCCCACCAATCCCAACTGCTCTTGAGTCAGCAGAAGTGGAGGTCTGATCCAGGAGCACTGAGGACTTGGTGGTGTTGGTTTTATTTAGTTGGAGGGGGTTTGCTATTTCATTTAAATACATTTGGCAGAGAAGACCTTCATTTTGCAGTCAGAGCAGCTTCCCCATCCAGTTCATCTTATGGCAATGCAAGTGTTTGCATCTTGTCAAATAGAGACAGAAACAAGCAGCTGAAGGATGACATGAGACATCATCTTTCAGGAGCAGTACCAGGGCAGAGAAAGTGAAATCATGTCTCACAAATTCCAAGGTTTCTCCTCTAAAGCAGTCTACCAAACTTGAGGTGGTCCCACAAAAGATGGAAGATCTCCGTATCTTCAGATTAGAGGCTCTGACAGGCTCCTTCAGGTAAAGCTCTTTAAAGATAGTGCCAGTGGGCAAATGGGAATGTAGTTGCTGGCTAAATGACAGATACTAGAAATAGGAATAAATGGCCAATTTTCACAGTGGAGAGAGGTTATCAGTGAAGTCTCATGCTCTCTGCTGGGAGAGCTGCTGTTTAACGTTCACAAATGACAGCAAAATGTGACAGAAGCAGGAAAGAGAAGGCTGCTAGAAATTAAATTATTCAGTCTTAGGAAAAAACTAAACTCACTACAAAAACATCTCATAACTTTCAATGACTGGATGATAAAATTCTATAGTCAATGGTGATAAAATAATAAATGGGAAAATTCATTTAACTTTACATTCTAAAAAAGTGATGAACTTTTTTTTTAAATCCAAACAGAAACAACTGCAAAATCACTATGTCTGCATTGGCTTTTCACAGATCTCAGACAGAAAAAAATACAACTAATTCTGTCAAACATATGACCATCCCTTAGTAAACAACATGAGTCAGAAGTATCTTACACTAAAACATGGAATATCCACAGAGTTACCATAAGACCCTTAAAAAAACCAAAGAAATCTTAATGCAACATGATACATCTGCTTTAATTTTCTTCTAACACCAAAAGATGCATCCGAGCTAGCAAAGATAGGCAAAGATACTAAATAGGAGCACAAAAATCTGAACAGCTTATGCACAAATGAAATGACCGTGTCTGTGTGGTAAAGTATAGCTCCCACGATGATCACTTGGACTTCAGCAAGAAGCTTGAGATAACATTTCCTCAAATCAGGCCAGCATCATTTTTCAGAAAATAACATATAATACCCAGTGCCTTCTCTCATAGCCACATAAAAAAGTCTTTTTTGAAGACTCATCAGTGAAGGGTAACTCAGGATTTAGAAAAACATGCTGGAAAGGCAGAACATTTCCCCCTTAGATATTTAGGGCAAAATGAGTCAGGAAGTTACTGATTTATACTTCTTTTGTTTCCAATTTACACTGTAAGGTCAAACCTAAATGCTTTTCTATGTAAATACAACAGCCCAATATACAATGCTTGGCTACTGGATCTCATAAAGGGCAATTTCTGTCACTACTTCATAAATACAACAGCCCAATATACAATGCTTGGCTACTGGATGTCATAAAGGGCAATTTCTGTCACTACTTCATATAAAATGAGCTGCTTTTAACTCACTCACGAGTTTGTGGGAGAGTAGAAAAATCATGTTGTTTCTTTTTTCTGAAATACTACATACCAGATCCCCCACTTCACATTTGAAAAGTTGCCTCCCTATGGGAAGGCCTCGTGCTACATGCATATGCAGTGAAGCACACACCATACTCAGTATCCAATCTTTTAAAGCCTGCCTGGACGCGCCTGTGTGGCCTGCCCTAAGTGATCCTGCTTTGGCAGGGGGGTTGGACTCAATGATCTCTGGAGGTCCCTTCCAACCCCTAACATTCTGTGATTCCCATTTGAGGCTGTTTTATCCAACCACTCTGGAACTTGAAGCCAGAACTGGGTTTGGAGGCTCCTTGCAAGACCCATGAGGACAACAAGCTGCCTCATGCCTCTCAAAAGCCATGCTAGCTGGGAAGCATACACCCAACTGGGGACTTAAAAGCAAGGTTGAGCTCAGCAAAGACACAGTCCTGTGGGCAGGTCTTGGGTCTTCATAAAGACAATAAGGAAAGCAATTCTCCTTTCAAAATCACAAAAAGTAAGATAACCTAAAAGAAATGTCAAAATGTTGAGAATACTTTTGATGCTCTTTTTATTTGGTACTGAGATACACCTGTGAGCAGGGAGTAGATGTGGTTATGAAGGTCGAAAAACTTGCACACCCTCTGCTATCTCCTTTCTCTGTGTAACATTTGGTCCTTGACCATTTGCTTACCTTTCAGTTGTATTTCTATTGGCATATAATTAAAAACTGCAACAAGCATGGAAAAGAATGTACATGAGTGACTCTCCCTAAAGTATTAAATCAGTGACATTACGCAATACATGGAGAGCACCTATCAACAAAGCAGTAAAACTGACTTAGCTGACAAGGTACATTACCAAATTATCAAAACCTGTGTTCCTTTGATGTCATTAAATTACAAATATCTTACTGTTTCCACGAGAGAAATGCGAGAAATCCTTCAGTAGCAAAGTGCTTTCCTGTTTAAGCTCTCTGAATTTTTATTGTGAGAAACTCTTGGTCACTGGTAAATAGAGCAAAATCAAAGTTTTAACATTTCTGCTGACACCATTACTTTTCACATCTTATTTTGAGAAAATTGAAGTCATCTGCTCCTAGTTTTACTTCCTGAAATTCAAGAAAAAATAAATTACCTTCTCAAAAAGTTTTTTTGAGTGTTGTCTTAAATTCAGTTTGCCTTTTTAGAAGAAATTTCACTGTAACATTCCCACAGAGATCTTACATTTTGCCAACATGTTTTCCAAGAAAAAGTATTTCAAACTTTCTGCTAGTACTACAGTCCAGTTTTGGTATCTCTTAACAATTTCAAAATAGAAGCTCACTGATGACGTTTTTAAAAGGTATCATACTAATTTAAAAACTTGATCATGACATGCATTGTGCACGATTTGACTGAAATATTTGATCTCTGTTTTACTGAAGCTGCATACAACCACGTCAAGCTTGGTACTGCTCACTTTTTGTGGGCTGACTTGGAAGCTTTTCTCTCCAAGGAATTTTATACCACCCAGCTTACAAAAGCCCCCTAAAAGGTTTCCCTTTAGCTCTCAAACTTCAGTGTGCAAAGGTTGCACATTATGTAGAAAATGATGCAATTTGAAGTCTGTTGAATTTTACAGCTTCTCCTATTGTTTGCACTAGGAAAACAAACCTGAACTGCAGAGTAGCCATTTCTTCTAAATCTAATTTTCACATACTTTCTACTTTGATCATTTCTTACCATCAGCACATGGTGCAATAATGAAGCTCAGCATGCTTGAATTACTGTATAGACATAGAGCAAAACCTGCTTCTTGAAGGCACAGTGACTTCAGCTACACCTACAGCCTTGAGCACAGCTAGCATGACTACGGCATAAGCATCTCAAAGTGCATTTTAACTGACAGGTCTGTGCAAGAAAAACAGTACAGATGCATAGCATGGTCAGACAGCTTAAAAGAAAACCCCAACGTTTCCAATCCCAGTTAGAGAGATCTGTGTAACACCTTCCTGCTTCCCACCAGAAGTGAAGAGAATTTTTAAGAAAGGACAGGGAATAGAAACAAAGGGCTCACTTACAATAAAAGAAACAAAAAATTTTAAAAGTTCCCATTTATAAAAAGCTTGTTCAAGGCACCTCAACTATCAGTAGGAGTTCTGCTATGTAGACTTCTCTGTTTCATTTTTTGTTCGCCATTATTTTGTTGGCTGAGTTTTGTTTTACTTGGTTTGAGTTTCCCTTTCAAAGCTGATTTAAATACTTAACTGCTTCTACCTCAGATGTGAAGAACTTTCATAGCCAGAAAGCTTTTTCCATCTATACCACTGAACCTCTATACCACCACAAACAGCAGCTGAGGAAGTTTAACAAAACTCAGAAATTTGAGTAAGGAGTCTGCAGGACAGCATATGCTGCATGCCACTACGTGGATCTCACTCTAACACCACCACTGGAAGAACCTGGAGGAGTGAAACCCTATTGCATGGACAGCTCATTGGGAACGGCAGAGGAAAACTTCAGTTCTCAATGCAGTGCCTTTCTCTGAGCCTAAATACCTTGTTTCAGAGGACTCACTCTCTTACAGCAAAGGATGAGAAATCCCTCATAATCAGAGCACTTGCTCAGAGCATCACAGTATCACAGTATATCAGAGGTTGGAAGGGATTTCAAGAGATCATCAGGTCCAACCCCCCCGCCAAAGCAGGATCACCTAGGATAGTCTGCACAGGAATGCATCCAGGTGGGTTTTGAAAGTCTCTACAGAAGGAGACTCCACAACACCCCTGGGGAGCCTATTCCAGTGCTCTGTCACCCTCGCTGTAAAGAAGTTTCTCCTCATGTTGAGGTAAAATCTTCAATGTTCTAGCTTGAACCCATTGCTCCTTGTCTTATCACTGTGAACCACTGAAAAGAGCCTGGCCCCCTCCTCCTGACACCCACCCCTCAGATATTTATAGACATTGATGAGATCCCCTCTCAGTCTTCTCAAGACTAAACAGCACCAGGGATCTCAGTCTCTCTTCATAGGGGAGATGCCCAAGTCCCCTAATCATCCTCATGGCTCTCCCTTGGATTCCCTCCAGCAGGTCTCTGTCTCTCTTGAACTGGGGAGCCCAAAACTGGACACAGTGTTCCAAGTGTGGTCTCATCAGGGCAGAGCAGAGAGGTAGAAGAACTTCCCTAGCCCTGCTGGTCACACTTTTCTTTATGCACCCCAGGATCCCATTGGCTCTCTTGGCCACAAGGGCACATTGTTGTTCCATGCAGAACTTGCTGTCCACCAGCACTCCACTTTCTCTGTGGAGCTGCTTTCCAGCAGGGCAGCCCCTAACCTCTACTGGTGCCTGTTGTTATTTCTCCCCAGATGCAGGACCCTGCACTTGATTTTATTGATCTTCATGAGGTTTGCCTGCACCCAGCTCTCCAGCCTGTCCAGGTCACGTTGGATGGCTGTACAGCCTGACAGGTGTCAGCCAACCCCCCAGTTTTGTATCATCAGTGAACTTGCTGAGGGTACTCTTAATGCCCTCATCCAGGTTGTTGATAAAGATATTGAACAAAACTGGACCCAGTACTGATCCCTGGGGGACACCACTGGCCACAGGCCTCCAAGTTGACTCTATGCCACTGACGACAACCCTCTGAACTCTGTTGTGGAGCCAGTTTTCAATCCACCTCACTGACCAACCACCTATGCCACATCTCCTGAGCTTTTCTATGAGGATGTTATGGCAGACAGTATCAAAAGCTTTACTGAAGTCAAGGTATATGACATCAGCTGCTCTTCCCTCATCTACCCACTTGGTCCTAACTTCATAGAAGGCTATGAGGTTAGTTAGACAAGATTTCCCCTTGGTAAATCCATGTTGGCTACTCCTGATAATCTTGCCTTCCACGTGGTTAGAGATGACCTCCAAGATGAGCTGCTCCATCACCTTTCCAGGGATGGAGGTGAGGCTGACTGGTCTGTAGTTGCCTGGGTCCTCCTTCTTGCCTTTTTTGAAGACTGAAGTGACATTTGCTTTCTTCCAGTCATCAGGCACCTCTCCTGATCTCCAGGACTTCAAAGATGATGGAGAGAGGTTCAGCAACCATATCAGCCAGCTCTCTCAGCACTCATGGCTGCACCCCATCAGGGCCCATGGATTTGTGTGTCTTGAGATGGTATAAGAGATCTCTAACCCTTTCCTGACTGATCAGCGGAATGTCCACTTCTCTCCAGTTCTGCTCCCTTGCTTCTAGAGACTGAGGTTCCTGAGGACTGGTCTTATTAGGAGTGAAGACTGAAGCAAAGAAGGCATTTACCAACTCTGCCATCTCTGCATCATCAGTTACTGTACCTCCCCTCTCATTCAGCAGTGGGCTCACCTTTTTCCCTGTTCTTCCTTTTATCGTTGATACATTTGAAAACACTCTTCTTGTTCTCCTTCACCCCTCTGGTGAGATTCAGTTCCAGGAGGGACTTGGCTTTTCTTGTTGCATCTCTGCACTCTGTAGCTACATCTCTATAATCCTCCCAACTGACCAGTCCTTTTTTCCAGATATTGTAAACCTCCTTTTTGTTTTTGAGTTTTACTAAGAGTCCCTTGCTTATCCATGCAGGTCTTCTGTTTGCCTTACTTGATTTTTTTTCAAGGGAATACATTTCTCTTGAGATAGGAGGAGATAATGTTTGAACATCAACCAGCTCTCTTGGGCCCCCCTTCCTTCCAGAGCCCTAGTCCACTGCATATTTCCAAGTAGAGTCTTGAAGAGGGGAAAGTTGGCCCTTTTAAAGTCCAGGGTTGAAATTTTACTTATCACCCTGCTTCTTTGTGTATTGATATTAAACTCTAACATGTCATGGTCAGTGCAACCAAGATTACCCCCAACCTTGACATCAACAACTAGTCCTTCTTTGTTTGTTAATACCAGGTCTAGCATTGCACTTCTCCTTGTTGGTTCTTCAACTACTTGCAGGAGAAAGTTGTCATCAATGCGCTGCAGGAACCTTTTGGACTGTTTGTGCTTGGCTCTGTGATCTTTCGAACTAATATCTGAGTGGTTGAAGTCACCCACAAGCACCAAGGCACTTGATCTTGATGCTACTTCCAGCTGCCTGTAAAAGGCCTCATCAGTAGCTTCTTCCTGGTTCAGTGGTCTGTAGTAAACCCCCACAACTGTATCGTCCATGTTTGTATGTCCCTTCATTCTTACCCATAAGCTTTCAACGCTTTTATCATCTCCCCCTGGGTTGAGCTCAACACATTCTAGTTGCTTATAGAGAGCAACTCTACCACCTCGCCTTGTCAGCCTGTCCTTCCTGAAAAGAACATAGCTGTCCATAACTGCATTCCAGTCCTAGGAGCTGTCCCACCATGGTTCTGTAATTGCAACAGGATCATAACTCTGCGACTGCACCCAGGTTTCCAGTTCATCCTGCTTATTCCCCATGCTTCTTGCATTGGTATGCAAACACTTCGGAGACTTAGCAGAGGAGCATCTGTTACCATTGTGGGTGTTGCATAATCCACTGTCCCCTACAGCCCCTGGGATAGCAGTGGAGCTGGTACCCTGCCTCACAATTGTCCCAGGAATGTCCTCAGTGAGGCTCGTTTTTCCCTCTTCCCCCTTCGAAATTAGTATAAAGACCTATCAATCAGCCCTGCCAGTTCTTGTCCCAGGATTCTTTTTCCTCTCAGAGATAAGCAGTTTTTTTCTATAGTCAGCAGGCCTGGAGTCTTGTAGAGCAGTCTGTGATTAAAGAACCCAAAAACCTGCTGTTGACACCAGTCCCGCAGCCAGGCATTAATCTGCTGGATTTTCTTTAGTCCATCATTAGACATAGCTAGTGGGGGGACAGAAGCAAATACTACTTGTGCTCCTGACCCCTTAACCATTCGTCCCAGGGCTCTGAAGTCCTTCTTCATTGATCTCAAACTTCTTTTTGAAATTTCATCATTGCCTACTTGGAAAACCAACAATGGGTAGTAGTCAGTTGGATGGATCAGGGTAGGAAGTTTTCTTACTACGTCCTTGACCTTAGCCCCAGGTAGGCAACAGACTTCCCTAAAGAGTGGATCAGGTCTGCATATAGGACCCTCAAAACCCTTCAGAAGCAAGTCCCCAATGACAAGCACCCAGCGTTTCTTCTTGACTGCAGATGTTTTGACAGTAGGTTGCTCACCCCTAGCCTCTCTGAACAACGTAAACCAGATAAGCTTCATAGCTGCTGCCAGATGGTTCCACTTGCTGCACACTGGTTTTGGTGGAAACAGGTTCACTAACAACAGCATAGCTATTATACAGGAGCACCTGAGGGGGTTCAGTGGCTTGTGGGGTGCCATGCCTGTTACACTTGGCAGGAATTTGACTCCACTGCTCTCCAGCTTCTGAGTCATTCTGTTTGGGAAGATGGTAAAAGAATAGGGAGTGTTTAGTGTCCTGACTACTACACGGCTGATGGGACTGTTTGAAGGAGGGCAGAGTCTGATTTCACTGGTCCAGCTTCCTCTCACACTCCCTAGCATGAAACATAGGTTTCCGCACATCCTCTCCTGCCAGGGTCAAATCACCATCTCTCAAACAAACACCATGCCCCTTCCAGGAACAGTATCAACACAGATTCAAGTGAAAATAGTTCATTTGTGACAAATGTTGTTTTGTCCAACCTTTGTTCCTCTGTAGAAGCTTAGCCGATGGGAAAATGGCTTTTCCTTTTCTAACGTACACTATGTGTTTTGCATCTGAGAGCCTCGCACCATTCCCTCCAAGATTTCAGCAGAATTTTTTTAAATATCACGAGAAGCATGTCCTTTGTCCCTCCTCCAAAGCTCTGACATTTCCTTTCTTACCTTCTACGTATTAGTTGATTGCCACACTGAAAATATAACTGCTAAACATGGTTAAAAATTTATGAAGCACTGAACTCATTTCTTCAGGATATGGGCTAGAAAGAAAAAGCAGTTGTGATGGGTAGGTCAGATGAAGCACTTGTAATTGCTGTTTACCAGTACTAATGATATGCTAAATAATCACTTAAGTGATTGTATGATGCAGAATTTAAAGAAGTTATTTGCTGACTTACACATTTATAAAGCAAGAGTTCTTCACATTAATCAAGGACAAGTTCTGCTTTTTGGCAGCAGCTCTACCCTTACAAGCATTTTCATGTCAGTATTTATCTACACTGATTAGCTTACCAGCTTGAACAACTCTTACAGAACTTCTTTTTTCCTAACTTCTTACATTTCAGTTTTGTAAAAGAAACCAAATGAATACCATAGGGATGATTTTATTATTATTATTATTATTATTACATGAAATCACATAAATCTTACCGAATGACTACAGTAAATTCTTTCAATAGCTTCAAAATGTTATCCTTCATAAATAAGGGAATAGGAATGTGACAAGCAGAGGTTAAAATACTTTTCTACAAAATCAGAGGCCTCCATCTGGCCAAAACTGCAGAGGCTGCAAGCACTCAGTGCAGTAGGTGCAAGTAACTTGGCATGAAAGTAAAACACATCCTGAAGAACACGTCAGTGATCCTGACATGG
Organism: Indicator indicator; assembly: GCF_027791375.1. Lineage (NCBI taxonomy): Eukaryota > Metazoa > Chordata > Aves > Piciformes > Indicatoridae > Indicator > Indicator indicator. Next base: position 30,867,814 of record NC_072010.1, read on the forward strand.
AACCAGCCTAACTCAGTTCTGGCAAGAGAATACATGCTAAGCAAAAATTTAAACTAAAGAACTGGGGGAAAAAAAAAGGCAACTGTTTTAGAATTAAACAAATTAAAAATGCTTTTCTAGAAGTTCTGTGCCCCTGACCCATTTCATGTTTGTAAGAACAAATAATTCATGAAACTTCTTCCATTTCTTTCCTATCGTTCCTAGTACTTGCTTAGCATAATAGCTGATTTTTATTTTATTTTTTAATAAAACAGTCACGTTTCACACTTGCAAAGTATTTAGAATAAGAGTTTTCAGTCATGGAACATTTGGCAAATGTCTGCCACCTCGAATTAAACTGCATTTCTAATCCATCGATTTAGAAAGCATAGGTTTGAGTAGAGGCAGACCTTGCTCCAGCATTAGGGAAAGCCTTTTAACTTATTTCTTGCATATAAGATGGAGAGAAATTGCAAATGCTAATATTATTTCAATCATGTTTGCAGAGTGAATAATCATGCATTTTTTTTAAAAAAAACAAATGCAAATGAGAATTCAGAAACTCAGGTATTTTGTTCTAATTAAAGTATCTCTTCCTACCTGGCATTTTAGAAATCCCTTTCATTGTATTTCTATCCACTGAAAATCACATTGCTAAGACTTTTTACTAACCTTTTAAAATTTTTCTTCCCTCTGAACAGTATCAATGTCCATTTTTCATATTTTTCACCTTTGTGATCCTTTCTTTTGCTTTTTAGTTCATCCCTTTTAAACCACTCAATCCACAGAATAAAGCTCAAAAAGGGTTTGTGTTCTCTAACTTCTACTAGCCTACGGTAAGATCAACCAGAGTTACTTACATGTCATAATCATCTGATGTCTAACATGTACTTCCAATGCACAATGCTTGCTGCCTCTTTTCCAGGGAACACACTGCAGTACACGTAAGGAAGTTTTCCTGAAGTTATCTATAGAGTGCAGCTCCGAACATCACCTCAGGATGTAACTGGACACCCATTACAAACTGCCAGCTCTCCTTGTCACTGTCCCTAACAAACATCTGTACAATGTAGACTGTAAGGTCTCCGAGAAATACTGCACCACACAGCAGCAGAATCATTTTTTATTATATTTCAAGAAAGCATTTCTGGTCTTGTCATGTGGGCTCATTAAATGACTCCAAAGAGGCAATGGAAATGGTGATTTCATTCTTTGTGCAAAACAATTTTTCTCTTAATGTGGGACTATACAAAGCATCAGAGACCTAAATCAGCAATCTTAACACAGACATGCACACTTTTAGTAACTGCAAAAAAAAAAGAAGAATTTAAAGTTGAGGTTGCAGGGAGGGTTAAGCAGGTTTTTCTTTAGTTCACTTCTCTTTGTAACACTAGGTGTATAAAGGACTAGGTGTATAAAGGTATATAAAGACTTGAGGTTGCTGACTGATGAGAAGCTCAACATGAGCTGGCAGTGCAGTCATGCAGCCCACAAGGCAAATCGTACCCTAGGCTGCATCAAAAAGATCGTGGCAGCAAGTCAAGAGAGGTGATTCTTCCCCTTTACTCTGCTCCTGTGAGACCCCACCTCAAATACTGCGTCCAGTTCTGGCGCCCCATCCTATGAAGGGCACAGAGTTGTTGGAGTGAGCCCAGAGGAGGGCCACAAAGATGATCCAAGGGCTGGAGCACCTCTGCTATGAGGATAGGCTAAGGGAAATGGGTTTGTTCAGCCTAGAGAAGACTCCAGGGGGACCTTATAACTGCCTTCCAGTAGATGCTGGAGAGGGACATTTCATAAAGGTGTCTAGCAATAGGACAAGGGGGAACGGTTCTAAGCTGAGGGAGAGTAGGTTTAGAATGGATTTTAGGAAGTTCTTCAGTACAAGGGTAGTGAGATTGGACTAATGGTTGTAGACACCTCCTCCCTGCAGGTGTTCAAGGCCAGGTTGGATGAGGCCTTAAGCAATAGAGTCTAGTGGAGGAATAGACAACCTCCAAGGTCCCTTCCAACCTAAGCCATTCTGTGATTCTATGACAATATAGGAAACAGCAAGAAAGAGACTTCATGTAACTAATTGAAATGGTTCAAAGAAACTGCTTATACGCTGACATACAGCAGATACTGTTAATAAGCATTTCAGAAATAGAATTTCTGAAACTAAAGTGGCATTTCTTAAAGCAATCTATTGTTCTCAAGTTATTTAGATAGACTGCAACAACAAAATAGCTTGCTACACAAGTATTTGGGTTTAAAAAGCCCTTCTCTCCATGAATCCAGAAGCAGAGGGAAAACAGGACTCTAGCTGCTTGAATTTGTACAAAATGATAGGATGTGCTTCCTCTTTCTGCAAGCAAGAGAGAAGCAGTTGTGTTTTCTAAAAAGGAAATGGGAAAGAAAAACATTTGAAATTCACAGGAATTAGTAACTCTTATGCTGAGTTTCCTTTTCCCTTTTTAAGCAATTACACACAGAGAAACTGTCCTAACTTAGAGAATCTAATAAAGTCATAGTCCAAATACTTTAGCTTTTCTTGCACTTTTAATCATAGAATCATAAAATTGTTTTGGGTGGAAAAGACCTCAAAGATCATGGAGTCCAGACATCAACCTCCACCACCTCCTTGGGTAACCTATTCCAGTGCCTGACCATTCTTTCCATAAAGAAATTTTTTCTAATATCCAATCTAAACCTCCCCAGCACAATTTCAGGCCCATTTTTCTCATCTTATCACCTGATAGTAGGGAGAAGAGACCAAGCCCCACCTCACTACAACCTCCTTTCAGGTAATTGTAGAGAGCAGTGATGTCTCCCCTCGGCCTCCTCTTCTCCAGACTAATGAATCCCAGTTCCCTCAGTTGCTGCTCATAAGAGCCTTCACCTTTGTTGCCCTTCTCTGGACACACTCCAGCAACTCCATGTCTGTCATGTTAGTGAGTGGCCTAAAATTGAACATAGTATTTCAGATGTGGCCTCACCAGTGCTGAGTACAGGCATACAATTACTTCTCTTCTTCTGCACACTGCTGGCTCACATTCAGCTGGCTCTCAGCCAGCAGCCCCAGGTCCTTTTATGCCAGACAAAGGGCACATGGTGACTGTTCCTGTGCCTTTAAGAGTTTCTTCTTGAACAGTGTTCAGCCTTCCTGCATACCTTGGCACCTCAAGTACTGCCTCCCCAGAGCCTCTGTCCACCAGTCTCTGAAACAGGCCAAAGTCTTCCTGCAAAAGTCTCAGGCAGCCATTCAATTGATCCCCCTCTTTACTTCAACAACTGAGAACTCTATCATTTTGATTTAAAACTACAAAATTTTACTCTTCTTACATTCACTAGCCACTGCAATTATCTCAGCATTGTATTTAATAAAGGTTTTTCTATCCAAATACTTCAAACTATGTTTAACAACTAAGATGGCCTCACATCCCGGCACGGAATGTTCTTACACGGAGGGAAGCTAAAGCACAAAGTCATAGAAAACTTTGCCAGGACTGGAACAGAAAATCCATGGCACAGCCTGAAACAGACTTCTTAGCTTCTAGTCCTGTGTCTCAACCATAATAAATTCCTTCCTGTACATACATACAAAGAGAAACTCCAGTAAATAAAAAACTGCTAAATTTCATGAAACTTAATGGATACATAGTAACAGGGCAAAGAAAATACTGTCCTGGCAAGGTTTGTCTTAACTGCAATAGATAGCACAAGTTCTTTTGCACAAGCTTGCTCAACTAAATTAAGAACAAATGGCTGCACCATGATACAGTCATGCCTCTAAAAGCATGAACACTAGTTATGGAATAAGAGGGTTACATACAGCGTCTTGAGCATCTGACAATCGTGCATAGTACGGCTTTGCAAGCACTGTAAGAATTTATTACAATGTTATTAAGATTAAGGGAAAGACCAGAGGAATCAACACTGGTCAAAACAACTCCTAAGAGCTGCTGAGCCTTAAGCCTTAGAAAGTCTCCTAATATTTGTTTTATTTCAATATTTTATTTCTTCATTCTTCATTTCTTCTGCTCAAACTGGACTCAGAATTAAGAGATCCTGCCTCTGTGTCTGAAATGAGAGTAAGCATCCAACTCTATGGCATCTAAGGGTAGAAAGAAGCAGCAACTGTTGGTGGCAGTGTCCTGTAGCCGCCCTACTAACATACTAGGTTGTAAGGGATTTTCCTTCTGACCTCTTGTTCGATGATGGATTAGGTTTGCCAAACAAATCCACAAATCACTTGAATGTAAAGTCATTAAATATCTAAACTCAAGAATCTAAACTCATACAAGAAGTTAAGTGGTAGCTGTTTGAAGGAGTGCATGAAATCTGGTCACTGCTGAGGTGAGAGATCACTTCAAGCATTTCATCAGCTCTTAGATTTAAGGAGCCCACACTCACTGCCTTCGATGTCTCTTCAAGAAGCACTGGAAGCTTGCTGATGGAAATACAATCTTTGCTCATCTAGCACTAACAAGAAACAACAGGTCCTAACTCATTCCCATCTCTGATGCAGAAAGGCAAGCAGACTTAGATTTGCATCTCCCTGCAGCAGCAGCATTTTCTTTAGAGAAAAAAAAAATACAAAAAAACCCCCTCAGCACACAGGGCCCTCCCTGCAGCTGCTTCCTCCTGCCTACTACCACTCCCCATCCCAAAGGAAAATTTGCTTGTGGTGAAGGAACATAAGCAAAGTTATTACCACATCAGTTCTTCCTTCATAACAGCTGATGAACCTTTTTTGAATTATTTTTTAAATAAAATAAGCATAGGGGGTTTACTGAAGGCTTTTCCAAACCTGATGACACAATGAAAGGAAAGCGTGTGAGGAAGTTTCATCCCCACCCATGTTGAAGTCTGGCCAGAAGAGAGGCTGCTGACAACTCCTGCAGCTCAGGGTGCACTAACATGGGTTCTTCTGCTTGGAGAAGCTCACACAAGTTAAAACATTGCTTGGTAACAATCAGCCATTCATCTCTGTCATTCACGCTTTTACACTAAAATGAGTCAGACTGCCTGCTCAGTCATATATCTCTTCGTTGAAACATGACATCCTGTCAGCCCTGGGGATTTCAAATTTTCTTCTGCAGGTAGAGAAACCCTGAAGCTGAATGCTATTTCTGGAAGCATACAAATATCACTTAGTTCTTCAGCTAGTGTAAGGTGCACATACTATTCTGTACCAAAAGGTACAGGGGTGAGAGAAAGTCCCAAAGACAACAGAAGCATATGCTCAGACCCCTAAAATGGGCTGGTAGGACCCATGTTTGTTACAAGAGCAACAGTATCAGCAACAGCAAGGCAAGAGCTCCAATGGATGGATTGAAGGCTGAGGATGCACCTTCATGACCTCTCTGAAATACACTTACTATGTTAAAAAAGACAGTGCCACAGTCAGATATCCCCACACTGTCACTGCGCACTCACACCCTCACCCAAACAGAAAATCAAGTACTGATGAATGAGGGAGAACTACTAATTTCCATTAATTTCTCTAAATACTATATACTTTTTGAAGTTTTGACATGTGACATCAAATGTCTGTACTTCAGGGATTTTCATTCCAGTAACTGAGCCTGCCCCACAGAGTTTTCCTGTGCAAACAGAGAGCAGGAAAACTGAGCTCATAGCTCCCAAGGCCTGATGCAGAAGTCACAGACTTTTACAGGAAAGCTTCCCTATGCAAGGCTGACTGGAATAGAAACAAAAGGTAAAAATAATATGGTAACCACTTTTCTGAGGAAAGCCAGGTAAGGCAACTTTGTGCTAAGGTACAAGTTAGGCTAGACACACAAGAGACTCCGCCAAGCTCACATTTTCATCTCATGATGACTTAGAAGTAGAAAATGCTGTACAAGTTATGGTTATGTATGAAATTTAAAAACAGTTCAAAAGGTTTCATGTGGTTATAGCCTACTGAAGTAAAACCCCTTAATTTCATCTCAAAATCAAGGTGAATTTCACAGAAGAAATTTGTCAAGAAAACTTAAAATAAGAGAGAGCCATTTCTGCATGTTTCTGACATTTCTGCATTTTGTCTGACATAATCTTACATTAAGAAACTATGTCAAAACCCTATGAAAAGTTATTATGCACTCTTCCTTTACAGCAGACTATATAGGTTTTGCCCAGAGCCTTGCTTATGTACAACTGATTAAATCTATCTCAGAAGAACCATGCCACCCAGCCAGATATGAAGAGATTTGTTATTCTAAGACTTAGAAATAGACTGGGTTTTAATGCCAGAAGTCAGTCTATCCAAGCTGTTGTTAAATAGGTGAGTCTGTCTAAATTGAGATTTATCTCATATCTGCTCCAGAAAAGTAGTAAGAGCTCATTTAAAAAATTTACTTAACAATTTAATTAGTTACAACACATTTTCGTCTCACTAGTCAGTGACTAATGGAAGTATTTTGTGCATGTGTGATAACTGCTCCCCCTTTAAATTAACAGAAACAACTGCATAGCACAGTATTTATTTTGTTTTACATATTATTTTATATATAATTATGCACTTAAATATTGAAGAAAATGCTTTCTGTACTACAGGGTTTTTTTTAATCGAAGATTTTATTTTAAGAAAAAAAAATAGAGCCATTTTTCTGACTAGAAATACATCATGGGACATGCTTTCTAATACAGAGAAAGTTAAAAATTTCTCCTCCCCCTGCAAATCATCTCAGATCTGGGAATTATCCAACAGCAACTCAAAGGTCCATAATCTTTATGACTATTTCAGTACTTATTTGTTGAAATTATTTAATTACCAATGGTATTTTATCCCTCCTGATAAACATTGGTGCTGGTCTGTTGAGGGAATCAAGACAGAACTACTCAGCTGATTTCAGGTGATTAATGTGTTACCTATCATTAGCAAATCTATCTGTCAAAAAAATGTTATAGTTAGTTCAATCCTACATAGAATATAAAATCCCACAATTACTACTATCTCCAAAACAGAAATGTTAAGGTGTGAGAGTTATTCAGACACTGAAAAGCCTCATAAGTGAAGAAAAAGCTTTAGCAATGAAGCTTTCAGACTCCAGCAATGCTGACAAAGGACTTTTCAGGAAGCATGGAAAGAGTTAACAGGAGGCTGCAGCTGCAGCACTCTGCTGGTGACCATTTGCACGCCTGCAAGGTAACAGTCCCAGCAGAGGCATTATCAGATTAGGGGAAGACAAACAAACCGAATTGAAACCATTCTTCAGCGCGCCCGACCTCTTCTTCCTGTGATGTCACGCTACAAATTGCCCCAGCTCTTTGCTCTGCTCTCCAGGAGGAGCCAGGCTGTCGAGCAGCAGCTGAGGCGCAGGACTGAGGGCCACGCTATGCAGGAACAAACACGCTCTGGAATTTCATTTCTGCTCTCGCCAGCAGCTGCTTCCCGCCCCGTGGGGTGAGCGAGCGAGAGAACGAGCGCTCGGCAGAGAGGAAGAGCTTGATTCACAGAGAGAAGGCTGAAAGAGGCATGCAAGCGCCGACACTTTGCAGCGTCCAGGAAATTATTTTCTAAAGCATACAGTCCCAGCAAATCTGCTTGGACGAGACTTTGCCATCATGATCTACAGCCAAGAATAAGGCAGAAAGTTCTACAACAGCTTCACCAAAGCGAGGGGGAAAATGGAACTAAGCAAACTCTGGGATGATCTCTTCTGCCACAAATGACAGGAGTTTTGACTTCTGAAGACCGGCTATGTGATTACAAATAGCACCGAGAAAAGAAGAGTGACCTCCTGGTGATTACTGCTGGAGATGTACTCCCCTGCTACAGGGCTTGTGTTTCTTCTCTGAAGCTTTACAGTGCAACAAACTGACCAAAGCACACAGTTCAAGCACATCTGCAAGTTCTTCTGCAATCTTTAAAAAGACTTGCAATAAAAATACCAGAGAAATCTCCAAGTCAAGGGAATTTTAAACATACCATTATAATGGTAAGCTCTAACTGTTCCACTGAGGACTCCTTTAAGTATACTTTATATGGGTGTATCTTTAGCATGGTGTTTGTTCTTGGCCTCATAGCAAATTGTGTTGCTATCTACATTTTTACGTGTACATTAAAAGTGCGAAACGAGACCACAACTTACATGCTTAACTTGGCGATATCAGACCTGCTTTTCGTGTTTACATTACCCTTCAGGATTTATTACTTTGTAGCAAGAAACTGGCCCTTTGGAGACATTCTTTGCAAGATTTCTGTCACCCTCTTCTATACAAACATGTACGGGAGCATTTTATTTCTGACTTGCATAAGCGTGGATCGCTTTCTAGCTATCGTGCACCCCTTTCGATCTAAGACTCTCCGAACCAAAAGGAACGCGAAAATCGTCTGCGCCGCAGTGTGGGTAACCGTGCTGGCAGGCAGCACACCAGCAAGCTTTTTCCAGTCTACAAACCGCCGTAACAACACCGAACAAAGAACGTGTTTTGAAAACTTTTCAGAGGACACATGGAAAACCTACCTGTCCCGGATTGTTATCTTCATTGAAATCGTTGGGTTTTTTATTCCGCTCATCTTGAACGTGACCTGCTCTACTATGGTCTTACGGACTTTGAATAAACCACTTACGTTAAGTCGGAATAAACTGAGCAAGAAAAAGGTACTCAAAATGATTTTTGTCCATTTGGTGATATTCTGCTTCTGCTTTGTGCCTTACAACATTACCTTAATACTTTACTCCCTGATGAGAACACAGACCTGGATTAATTGTTCAGTGGTAACTGCAGTCAGGACTATGTACCCCGTCACCCTGTGCATCGCCGTTTCAAACTGCTGTTTTGACCCTATAGTCTATTATTTCACATCAGATACAATTCAAAATTCAATAAAAAAGAACCGGTCCACCAGACCACGGGATACCACATTCTCTGAAAGGCCAGTTTCAGAAAACTTCATTCAACATAGCCTTCAGAGCATAAAAATGAAAATACTTGACAGTGACTCTACAATATGAATTGTATTAAAAGACTACTGGGACTGAACACACATTTGAAGCCTGCACATTTCTTCAGCTGTGGAAATATATTCTGATACGTAAATGTCACACTTCCTTCACATCAGAAAAGTTTATGATAAGACTGTAAAAGTGTTAAGCCTAATAGTACACAGAAAAAAGTATTTACATAAATACTTGTTCTGACAGGCTGTGTGTTAGAAATTACCTTTTGGGTTTGGATTAGGTTAACCAAAGTCCAAGAACTGTCTGGCAAGTCAAACACAAATGAAAAAGTAGGTGGGTTTTGCTTCCAAAGTTAAAACAATTGCTCATTTTTCATAATTATATTGGTTTCCAAAATGGAAACTGAGAACAGGGGTGAAACTACCTGGTTTATACTGCAGTATTCAGTAGCTGAGGAAAACAGCACCATACTGATTACAGCACTTCAGCTACTGTGCCTGCTCTGGTCTGTTCTCTGCCTTATTCCTCCTCCTTCGTGCACCTTCCTTCTTAGGGACCATTATGTTTGCAGGAGGCTTCAATGAATGGGTTACAAGAACTTTGTTTCACTCAGGTTTATCTGATAAAATATATGCTCTCTCCACAAGCCTGGCCCCCATAAAGTAATTACATTTTCTGGTGGTTTAGGGCAGCTGGAAACAACTCAAACTGGTTTTTCTTCTCACCTCTGTCTCAGATGTCTGTGTAATTATAACAAAATAACCTCTGATGACTGAAGTTAGAGCTTTAGGTACAGCACCATTTTATTGAATTCTTTTGTGAGATGTTCTTCAACTCAACATGACTTCTGAGAAAAAGAACATCCTCCAATATAATTCAATCTCAAAATAATAGTTTCTTAGACCTTTAGCTAACGAGAAATGAGCATGTTCTCATTTACAACAACAACTCGAATAGTTCTTCTAGGAAACTACTTGGTGTCCCACAAAAAAACACAAGACAGTAATTTTCAGAGTGAAGATTCCTCTCACCCTTTGTGTCCTATAAAGATGAAATGTGAGCAGTTAAAATTTCAAATGCTATTTTCTTGCAAACTTCATACATTTTAAAAATAAAACACTCGAGGCTACATGGTGGCAAAATTAATCAGGACAGTTTGAAAAGTCAGAACCATGTAAAAGGAGAAATCTATGTGTATTACTGTTACAAACAGGAATATGTAGATAAAAGTGCTTTAAAACATCCTGCCACGTATGGTTTCCCAGATACTAAGAACATTGTGTACATTTTCCTCAAAATTAATTTAACATTACTGTATAATTAAATAAATATTTTTAAAGGTAAAAGTAAGTAGTATGTGTTGGTTTTTCCTCCCCCAAAAAAACACTGGAGTTGAGAGTAAGAACTGAGAACTGAGTTTAAATGAATTTACACTTCAGATTTAGGGCAGGAAGTTACAGCACATATAGCACTGAGGCATTTTTACCTCAGGGAAGCACAAACCAACGCTGGATAAAATGCATAATGAGCTGTCAGAATATATGGTATGTTATCTGTAGATGGTATGTTACCTGATTCAGTTTACTTCCCTTTGTGAAGCTTTTGCTTGTTTGTTACACATGAAGTGTGCATTGTCTACTACTACTGGAAAACTGAGTTACCCAAAGAGTGTTAGAAACTTACAACAACTGAAATTTAATTTAAGAGCATTTTAAATCTTTTTCCACAGAATTTATGAATGGAAAAATAAAATACTAAGAGCTGAAGCTATAAAAATAGCATAGATACCAAAGTCTGCATAATATGTGAAAATAGGCAGTTATTACAGTTGGGAATCCTAAACTCTTACGATACATATCAGACTTCAGAACGATGCTCAAAAGCCCTAGCAAGAGTAGAAATTCTGTACATTTTCCATATGCCACTGACAAATCCAAAGTTCAAAAGCAGATGCACATCTCTAATATTTCAATGTGTCCCTCTATAAAGATCCTATTTAATATTCCTTCCAAAGACTTTGAGACCTTAATGTCACTGTTGGGTTATGTTTCCAGGCTACGACTATCCTCAAGCTCAGCAAAGCTGTTACTCAGTTTGAGTGACAACTTGTTCAGCAACACCTCTGCATGATAGCAACAAACACCCTATAGCCTCACCCTGGTAAGGAGCAGCTTTTTTTTTTCTGAGATTAGGAAACTGCAGGCAAATAATCACTGACTTAAAAGCAGAACAAGCAGATAAGGTCACATGTATGGGTAATCCACTTCAAAACAGACTTTCCTTGGTTTATCAGGTTTTTTCTCCTTTGCACTAAGTCTCCAGGACAGTAGCTTCCGCTTTTTGCCATAGCATAGTGAAACCCAGCACAGCAGCTTTCTGACCAATTAGCATCTTCCTATCTCCAAATTTGTTTGAAGCAGCTTTCTATTTTTTGTTATTAAACATACTTCACTCTTTCTGAGATAGGGGGGTGAGAACAACAACAACAACGAAAGAATAAAGTCAAAAAAACAACATCTGTCATTTAGAGGATCTGAGTATTACTTGAGAAATTCCTGATTTGACTGATTAAGAAGAGAGGGAGTGAACCTGAACCTTCCACAAGAAGCTGATATAAAGCCAAGCTACCAGCTATTCAGGAGTGGATGAGGTTTTCTCCACCTTTTCTGGTTCTGCAACAAGATTATCCTGGACTGCTATTGCGTGCAGCAATGTCTTCACTGGTACATTCCTGCTCATACCTTTGAGATCAACTCTTCTGTCTCTCTGGTAATAGCTTATGACAAAATTTTAATCTGAAAGGGAGCTCTGTTCCTCTGTCATGCTTATATCATCAGAGCTCCTAAACATCTGAATGTATTGCATTCAGTACTTCCTAAAAGTACATTATTTTTACTCATATGCCTATTGCAGGGGCAGGGCAGGCAGTTTTAGGATTGAGTTTGTAGTGTGGTTTTCTTCATCAGAATGCAGATACTGCATACATCATAAAAACACAATCAATTAAAATACAGTTGATTCCAAGCATTTTTTTTGTCTTAAATCAAGGTAGGCAGACATTGATTACTAGGTAATTAACCATCAGTTCCAAGAGATGCAGAAAAACTTTCTATCAACACCTCTGATTTACTTCAAAATATCATTACTTTAAAAGCAAAAGATATCCCATTTTATACTTTTTACATTCATCTTGAGATTTTAATTTCTGGCTTTCTCAGACACAGGATGCAAGCCAGTATTTGCTTCACTCGGTATACAAGTCTTTGACATTTAAAAAACATACCAGAACCAAGTCAAATACATCTTTATACTTTTCATGTGAAAGTGTTTTTAAAAACCTACCGGATGCTTCAGGCTGGCAAGAAATTCTTAATTGGAATCAACTTCCAAATTTTTCTTTCTTATGAAAATAACTTCAGTCATAGAAATGTAAAGTTTAAAAAAGAGCTTGTGGGATCAGGTAGGAGATATAAACAGCTGTAATAGTTCAGATTCTAAACATTCTGGTCCGCAATCCTCCCTCCAATAGTGGCCAAGGCTGGATGCCTGGGGAAGAAGATAACAGCAGGAGAGCTATACGCTCTGTCCAAACGCTGTCTCACTTCATCAGTGGTACCTCAGGACTTTCTGGGTCAAATGTTTTTATGTGTTCAGCAACACAGCATTTTTATCTTCTGTAAGTGTGTGTGGAACAAAACTAATCTAAGTAAACCTCCTTTTTTTCAGATCCACTAGTTTCATTACTGCCTCCTCATTTGTTTTGGAAGAGGCAAGAAGCACTTGATTGCCATTTAGCCTTTCCATAATACCCCTGATTATGCAGTCTTCTGTCACCTCTTGGAAATGAAAAAGTGATTTTCATTTGCAATTCAACCAGCACCACTGCCAAAGATGAGGTTTTTCACAATGACAAAAAGAAGTCAGCAAAAACTACAGCAAGGTTTACTTTGAGACTGAGATTTTTTATAATCCCATTGGAGCACAGTATCCTCTAGCATTATTTGTTCTTCCAAGGTATTTTCTAGGAGTTTTATTAATTAAGAGCAATTTGTTTATACTTTTCTCGCAGTAGATGTGTTATATACAAGGTTCTTACTCCTCAGCAGATCTGTAAATACTGGTAAGTTCCCTTTTTTGCTAGACCAGTCTCATTTGTACCCCAGAATTACTGGCTCTTTGAGCATCACTGGCAGAATTGAAGATACATTTCAAAAGCTAAGGCAAAATGTAAATCAGAATGATTTTAAATCTAGAAGTTGTAAATGCCTGGACTGCATTTGTTTCCCAGTTATCAGAGTGCTGAAAAAACTACATAAATTCAACTGACAGTCACTGAATTATCACATTTTCAGAATACACTCAATAGAACTCATTTAAGATGAATGTGAATTCAGAAAGCCACCCTTGCACAGCCTAATATTTGTGCAAGAAGTTGGCTGGAGAAGTTTGTTCTAATCCTTCAATTCTGCTCTGACACTGAAGCCTTTCAAATTTATCTCTTCCTTCCCATGCAGTTCCTGTTATACAGCTGCTTATAAAAGCAAGACCACTTCTTCCAGTAAAAACCCCTGAACTTATCACAAACTTTAAACAAACTGAAAGAACTCTGCATATATCATGTGGTCTTCTATAAAACCTACCATTTATTTGGAAAACTAAAAATTTCAGAACTGAGAATTTGGGTTTAAAATTATATTTCCTGTTTAACAAGCACCATAGTCTCTCTAGTCATATCAAAAACTCGAGCTGTCCTGCACTAAGAGCTAAATTTTCTACTGTTTAAACACTAGAATCAAACCACAAACAATTACAAAGGAGGTCCTCTAACAAGAAGTTTTATCTTTTTATGACATGATAAAAGAACACTTTTGCACACACATAGCTTTAAGACTGGCACTAATTCCACCTTTTTAAGCAGCAAGTTACTGACTTAAAGAAAAAAAACCAAACTCTTAAATAATAATATGAGTAGCAGGAGACAACTGAAATTAATGACATTATCTATCCCAGGGTGCATTTATCCTGGGTGCATTAAGAAGAGCATGTCCAGCAGATCAAGGAAGGTTCTCCTCCCCCTCTAGTCTGCCCTAGCGAGGCCCCACCTAGAATACTGCATCCAGTTCTGGGCTCTCCAGTTCAAGAGGGACAGGGATCTACTTGAGAGAGTCCAATGGAGGGCTACAAGGATGATTAAGGGACTGCAGCATGTGCCTTATGAAGAAGGGCTGAGAGACCTGGGCATTTTTAGTCTGGAGAGGAGAAGGCTGAGAGGGGATCTAATAAATGTATATAAATATCTGAGGGCTGGGTGACAAGAAGGAAGGGACAGCCTCCTCTCCCTTGTGCCCTGTGATAGGACAAGGGACAACAGATGTAAACTACAGCACAGGAAGTTCCATCTCAACATGACGAAGAACTTCTTTACTGTAAGGGTCACAGAGCACCAGAACAGGCTCCCCAAAGAGGTTGTGGAGTTTCCTTCTCTGGAGACTTTCAAGACCCATCTGGATGTGTTCCCGTGTGACCTGCACTAGATTCTATGATCCTGCTCTGGCAGGGGGTTGGACCCAAAGACCTGTAGAGGTCCCTTCCAACCCCCAACATCCTGTGATCCTGTGATCTCTGGAATAAAAGTACATCTCACATGAAAACAACAACTGTGGATATGTTAACTCTTCTGCTTTTCAATGAGTTTTGCAAAACCTGCTGCTTTACAAAAGGAAGTCGCATCAAATGCAAGTCTTCACCCTTCTGTAAAATTATTGAACAGTAGTACTATTAATTTTTGGAAGTTTGTCCTTGTAAGCACTTTCTGAAAGCAACTATTAAGTTAATAAAAACTGAAGACATCCTTGGTCACTAAGGAGTGATACTGCATTACAAAAATTACTTATCACAGCATCAAGAACTACACTTGACTAAAGTTGGAAGCATCCATAGTAAAACGTCAGTATTTTCAAAAACTAATAAAAAGAGTCCACCAACACTGCAGATATTTCTTAATGGAAAAAAGTGTTAAGTATATAGCAAAACATGGTAAAAAACCTGAGAATACAGATGGTAAAGCAAGTACCAAAATATTTGCTTTTTAAAGTCCAACAAAAATATACTTCACTAATGAAACCAAACGTGAAAACTCTTGGTCTACTTGTTTAAAGATATTTAACACTTTTTATGTGTGAAAGAAACATTACCATATACACTGTATGCTCACACTGTGTTTCACATGCTCCTGTGGGTGGGAAAACAAAAACTAACAACAAAAAAAACATCAGCAGCTATTTCTGTCCAGGTAAGATTGCAGCAGGCAGGCACAGACAGAGCAGGCCAAACACAAGCTGGTTTTGGGCAGACTAACTCCTGAACAGGAAGGACAGGGTGATGACAGTTAAGGTACTTACTCATGCCAACTTCAGACTAGGTACAGTTTAACTGGAAAGCCTCAACTCTCTTCTCAGGGGTTCAAGAGAACACCACACACACAAGTCCAGATGTTAGTCGGACAAGCACTCAGCTGTACCACAGGTAGATACCAGCCTGAAGCAAACCCATGCTGACAAGAAAAATCAACCCAGATGAAGAGCTTCACAAAAAACCTGGAGGGATTACTGTTCTACAGGACAGCGAACATATGCCCATTCAATAATTCTAAGCAGGAAGATCCTCATTCCTGACAAGGATTTTTTATTATCAGAAAGTTCCTGTAAGACAGTCAGTCAGTGATACAAACCTACAACTAAAATACTATCAATTTATACATTATAAAGGAGTATAAAGGCAGGCACAAAAGCACTTATTTGGCCTACCAAAAAACCCACAAACAAAAAAAAAACAAACAAACAAAAAAAAACCCACCATGCATTTATGCATACAATAAGTTAAGAGCAAATACAGGAAGCAGAGAGGCAAAAAACCCACGTCCAATGATATATAACTTGACAGTTTGAGTTTGACAAAATACTGTTATCCCCTTAAGAGCTTGCAAAATGAGCACGTAGCTGGAAAAACCCCTTCACATCAGAATGTTTGTTTGGCACTTACTTTGCTTTTAACAGTAGCTAATTCTATCTTGCATAGAAAAGCTAACTACAGAATGTCTCAAATAGCACAGCCATAAGGACAAAAAGAGCAATAAAACCTCAGGACCATGACTTGGACAAAATAAGCAAGACAAAATTAAACCCAAAACATTGTTCTACCTATTGCATCAGTTTTGTTTCCCTATAGAAACTTAACAAAACTACACAACTGGAGAGCATGTCCCCATCCAGCAAAGCAGCAGCAGGGATAGGGCCATGGAATTTAACTCAAGCAGTATTTACTTCTGCGTTTAAGGAGAGAGTCACATAAAATTTGCCCCAGTTTGCAAGATTTTACAAAATTATCTCCCTGATATCTAATCTATCTCCCTGAATTTTAATATATTTTTTCCCATGGGCAACCTTTAAACATTCTGACAAAGTGTATGCAATGCTGAGTTTGCTGCAGGATGAAAAGGTGAAGTCCAAACTATCAAGAAACAGAGCAGGACTAAAATGAAAGTCCTACAGCCATGGTATGGCCACCAAAACACTGGAGAATATAAAAAACGAAACAAACACCAACAACAAAAACCACAAACAAACACCAAAAAAACTTGAAAATGAAAGATTCCCAGGAAACTATTCAACTACTTTTTGTTAACATGCTACTAATTATCTGGGCAAATTAAAAAAAAAAAAACACTAAAGCCAAATATATTATGGCCAACTAAGTCATACTTCTGCAGCTATCAGTCCTTGGGAACAGTGTAGACACAGGCAAGCACCAACAGAGCTGGAAATTCCATGAAGCAAAGGCTGTAAAAACCCAAGTCCGTATTACAGCTATAAACCTACAGCCAGGGAGATGATGACACATCCTTTGTTTCTGTAGCCACACTGGTAACAATACAGGACCTCCGTACAAGCAGAAACCACAACAGTGACTACAGGTGAGATTATACAGCACAGGCAGCCACCTAAAGCAACACTAGGAGTAACTAAATTACCTTTTGCTAATGTCCCCCAAATGCTAAAAGGGGAAACACAGTTATGAAAACTAATATTGAGCATATGATTCACTTTAAGTAACCTTAGCAGATGAACATTATACATCTAGTTTAGGTTTGTCATTAAGATAGATAATCTCTACAGTAAATGGAAAGAAGTACCTTAAGAAAGTGAATAATCCCATTGTAAAATACCTGTTTTAATTATAGAATTAATTGCTTTCTGCAAGTGCAGCTCTGTCTCAAGTACAGAAGGAGCCTATGCTGTAGAGGTCTAACAATACAGGACTCATTTACCCCTTAATAAGAGAAACTCTACACTTTAAAACAGATGAAGTAGAGAGAAATTTGAATCCCTAATGGCATCCAAATTTTACAGAATGAAAACTCCACATAGTTGCTGTGTCTTAGGTAATCACTTTGGTCATGTTGATACTTGAATCAAAATATCATCTAAAGGGTTGGGCTGACATGGTGTACCTGCAACAGATAATCCATTAATACTGTGCTACCATAACCAGTATCTTAGAACCCTGGTGAGTGTTTCGTACATTTAGCGAGTGCCTACCAAGAAGGGAACAGATTGCCAACAGACAAAAGCAGAAACAAAGGACCTCAGCTTTAAGTGTTCTGGTTTCTCTTCCAGTAGCCTGGAGGATTTGCTTGCATGGCAACACCCAAGCATGATTAACAGCTTGAGTCATCTTCACGATAAATAGGAGTGGCAGGGAAGATTTTCAAAGTGATGGTGCAGGCAGTGAAGACTACCATTTGCTATTCTTCCTGGTTTTTCAATTTGCCTTCAGCTACTAAGGCAGTTAAAAGTTTCAAGCCCCCAAAAGCAGAGCACAGTTTCTAGAAAAGGAAACTTTTTGGAGTACTAGAAATGCAAGGGAGAAACGCTCTTATGTATTTTATTCATGCATTTATTTGAAAGTGTGTATGTGTGTGTATGTGCTCAAATTTTAAAAAGCATATAAAAATATACATTTATATGATACTATATGGTATATTGACAGATGCTCAAACAGCAACCACCTTACAGACCTCTAATAATGTGCCTTGCATGATAAAGGCAAAATTATGGGCTTTCTAGCCACAGCTGTTACAACTGAAATGTCAGAGATAACACATGACCTTATAACAAAAGCAAAACAAAAACAAAACAAAAAAACCCCACAAAACCACATCACATCAAACCCAAACAAACAAGCAAAAAAAAGACCCACAAAAAAAAAAAACACCACAGACAGCAGAACTGCTGTGATCCTTCAGCACTATCACACCAAGCAGCAGTGGCAGCAGTCACCTCTCTCACATCACACCCTTCTGGAACACGCACATGATGCAAGCAGAAATATATTTAGTATGTACAGACAGAAAACCTCAAATCAGTTCTCAGTTCCTTCTTTCAGGCTAAAGCTGCACCCTCCAAAAGTAACTTTTTTGGAAGGAGCATGGCAAGCATGTGAAATGGCACAGTTCAGTGACCCTTAGCACAGTTTTTCCCCCTGTAAGGAAAATGCCTGGAAAATTCCATGTTAGAAATCACTGTCCATAGCAACTTCCATGCTAAAACAGGATACTAGGTGCCTAAAATCTAGATGATCACAGGAGATGGCTGATATCTGCAAGAGTGATCCAATGCCTGCAGTTCTTGAGGTGCCTGTCTATATACTAGTGAAGTTCCCTAGGTGGCTGATATCCTGCCAGTGAGCACGCTTGCAAATGTTGTCATTCTGGATAAGCTGAACATTTGGTTTTGCCTAAGGCTGTCCCTCATTCACAAATGACGTATTGCTGTATCTAAGGAAAGGCAAAATTTAGTAGGCATGAAAGGAGTGTGTTTGGCATGTACTAGTTTTTCTGCAAGAACCTGGCTGCTGTGCAGAAACACATAGAACTCCTGAAGCCTAGAAGAGAGACAGTAAGCGAATGCGTGACTCATTTGCCAGCGCTGAAGTCGCTCATGGTTGAACCCACAACTACATCTGTAGCTTGTAACACAAGCCAAGGCCTGTCCTAAGGCCTTGAGGGCAGGTAGCAAAGCACAGCTTGCTTCCACACAGCTCAACTTTCTCCATGTCTAACCCATACCAGTAGCTGAAAATAGTCCCTGAGCTGCATCATGACCCGAATCTTGCCTAGGCATTTTCCAGAGGAGTGCTGGCAAATACCAAAACATGCTAGGGAACTGATGAAACAGCACCAATGATTATGGTGCAATATTCAAGCCCAAACTACTGTCCCTTTGATGCCAGTAACACAGACACATAGCCCCAATATCCAGTCCTTGCCGCCTGGCCTTACTTGGCTGCCTGTCAACAAGGTTGGGGAGTCATTCTTCTAACATAATAGTAAATGACTTATCTAGTAATCTGTTGTGTAAAATGTTGACAGTACAACAATTTCTACTTCTTCCAGTTTTAAAATTACTTAAGACATCAGAAAGAGGACTTTGAACTGCATTCAGACACATAATTCCAAAGCAGGTACACATAAACCTAATAAAAACACTACTCAGAAGGATACATACAAGAAAATGCACTCTCACTTCTAGATGTTCAATTCCTCCTTACAAGGAGCACAGAAACCTAAATTGAAATCGTACACTGCATCCAAGGAAATGGGCACTAAGCACTCAAGTACCACGAGCTCCATAATAACTGTGTCCTTGCACACTAAAAGTCCACGAGGTTGCATAGTATATACCACAGCATTAAGATGTACTTGATTGCTGTGGCTTCTTACAGCTTTACCAAGATCTGGATTTGTCTAATGCTTTTTAAGCCAAACATACCTGTTTAAAATTTTTCTCCTTTAAGGAGAAAAGTAGGTCTGCTATTATTTCAGCTCAGTGAGTTTGTCATATGCAATAAAACATACACTCATAAAATGGTATGGGTTTGAAGGGACCTTAAAAGATCATCTAGTTCCAATCCCCCTGCCATGGGCAGTGACATCTTCCATTAGACCAGGCTGCTCAAGGCCTCATCCAACCTGGCCTCGAACACCTCTAGAGAGAGGGAGTCCACAAATTCCCTGGGCAACCTAGTCCAGTGTCTCATCATTCTTACTGTAAAGAATTTTTTTCAAATATATAGTCGAAATCTACCATCCTCAATCCATTCCCTCTCATGCTGTCACAAGGCCTTGTAAAAAGTCCCTTCCCAACTTTCTTGTAGGTCCCCTTCAGGTACTGGAAGGCTGCTATAAGGTCTCCCCACAGCCTTCTTGTCTCCAGGCTGAACAGCCCCAACTCTCTCAGCCAGTCCCCAGAGGGGAGGTGTTCCAGCCCTCCGATCATCCTCATGGCCCTTCTCTGGACCTACTCCAGCAGTTTGATGTCCTTCTTATGCTGGGGGCACCAGAACTGGATGCAGGACTCCAGGTGGAATCTCATGAGAGTGCTGTAGAGGAGAAGAATCACTTCCCTTGTCCTGCTGGTCACACCTCTTTTGATGCAGCCTGGGACATGATTGGCGTTCTGGGCTTCAAGCACACACTGACAGCTCACGAGTTTTTCATCAACTGGCACCTCAAGTTCTTCTCCTCAAGACTGCTCTTGAGCCACTCCTTGTCCAGTCTGTATTTGTCCCTGGGATTGCTCTGACCCAGACATAGGATCTTGCACTTGGCCTTGTTGAACTTCAGGAGGCTGGCTTGTGCCCACCTCTCCAGCCTGTCAAGGTCCCTCTGGATGGCATCCCTTCCCTCCAGCATGTCAACCAGACCACACACCTTGGTGTCACCTGCAAACTTGCTGAGGGTGCACTCAGTGCCACTGTCTATATTGTTGACAAAGACGTTAAACAACACTGGTCCCTGTACTGACCCCTGCAGGACACCACTTGTCCCTGGACTGCATTTGGACATTAAGCCATTGACTGCAACTCTGAGTGCAGCCATCCAGACAATTCCTTATCCAGCAAGTGATTCACCCCTCAAGTCCACACTTTTCCAATCTGCTGACCAGGATGTCATGCGGGACAGCGTCAAATGCTTTACCCACTTTGGGAATATGTGGTTTCCTCAGAAAGGCATTTTTGCCACAATGAGATGCAGAATTTAAACCTAACAGAAACCTTTGGTATGGGACGAGGTATTAACTACACAGTTAGTGGACAAATACATACTGCAAACATTGAGTTATGTTTAATTAATGATACATGAAAAAAAGAGTACTGCAGATTTCATAGTGAATGTTTAATTGATAATAGAACCAACAGAGTTGATTAAAGGAGAAGCATTACAGAGCAGTTTAGGCAATGGAGGAAGTTATAACTAAAGAAAAGCAGGGCTGTCTACTTCTGATACTATTTTAACCATTAAGAGAAGTAACCTTGTAGGGGCATCTTTATCTTGCATCAGATATTAAAATTTCAAATCACATTACCACTCTAAATCACCACACATGCCAATATTGCTCTTCCTTCTTTCTTTAAAAAATACAAAAGCCAATCAAAATACCAAGCATAAAAGAGCAAGACAGCCAAAGAAGGGTAGTGTCAACAGCTGTAGTGTAATGGTTCAGCATTTGCTCATCCCACAAAAAAACCCCACCAAAACCCAGTTGAAGCTAGCAGACTTAAATCTGACTGTAAGTGAACTCCCTTTAGCCCGCCACAGCTCGCCTGTGTGGCTGCAAAAAAACAATGCAGCTGCCTCTGATTCCTGTTAACAGCAAAAGCTACCACGTGACCTTTTAAAACTGTGGTTCTGTAAGGAATACCCCTTGGACTTCTAGTTCTTATAACCTCAGTGGTAAATAGTATTTCAGTCAATAAATGAGGCTTCTCCCTTCAGAGTTCAGTAAAGATTTAAGGAAAAAGAAGTACTTTCCACATGATTTAGACGATATGGGCACCTTTCCCTTTTCAAATTAAGAATTGAGAAGAACCTGCTTTTGGGCTGTTTTTTTGTTGTTGTTTGTTTGGGCTTTTTTTGTTTGTTAAAGGAAAGGATGACCTACAAAAAAAAGTTTGATCTCCTTCCCAAAATACAAATGACTGAATCAGCCAGCTATGCAAAAGTAATAAACATATTTATAATGACTAGCAAAGGAGTGATAAATTATTTTCAGATGCCAGTAAGAAACAGAATCCTTCACAATCATTCAATACAGCTTCCACAGTCAGATAAAGGTCAGATGTACTTGAGATTTTTGCCTTCATAGAAACTATGCAAGGAGTTTTTACTCACAAAAGCTTTGTGACAAGTAAAACTAATAAATTCAAGCTATTCTGTGTTCAACTGCGCTGTCCCTTTAAATCTCATATTGAAGTCCTTCTTTCTAAAGCAGTCAGAAAAAAGGAAGAAAGGATAAATACAGACCTGACTTTTCTAATGAGCAGACAAGTCTTGCAATAAAATACACCCAGCTGTGGGGGAAGGTAAGAATTAAATGAAAATACATGGCAAATAATCAGGGGAATCAAGTTTCACTATGCAATTATTTGTAAATAAATGTTTTTCAAATGCATCTATTCTTATTTACCAAGCTAGACTATGAGCTATACTTCTTTGATTGCCTGCCTTTTCTTGAGGGAATTACTAGTTAAGCAGATACTTTGTAAACCTTGTACCCACAGGATCACAGGATGCTAGTGGTTGGAAAGGACCTCTGGAGATCATTGAGTCCAGCCCCCCTGCCAGAGCAGGACCATATAAATGGTTGCACAGGAATGTATCCAGATGGGTCTTGAAAGTCTCCAGAGGAGACTCCACAACCTCTCTGGGGAGCCTCTTCCAATGCTGTGTGGTGGTTACAGTAAAGAAGTTCTTCCTCATGTTGAGGTGGAACTTCCTGTGCTGTAGTTTACATCCATTGCCCCTTGTCCTATCACATGGTACAAGTGAGAAGAGGCTGCCCCTTCCTTCCTGACACTCAGCTCTCATATATTTATATACTTTATTAGATCTCCTCTCAGTCTTCTCCTCTCCAGACTAGAAAGCCCCAAGTATCTCAGCCTTTCCTCATAAGGCATGTGCTCCAGTCCCTTAATCATCCTTGTATATCCCGGTGATGAACTGCAGAAGAATATGGTAAACCAATCCTTAGTTCACTAACTGGACCCTTCTGGGACACCCGACTTGCAAGTCAGCCATGAAAGCATTTTCTCCTGTTGCTAATTACTTACAGTTTTCAGACTAACACAGCCAGATGTGAGGCACAGGTGGATTTTCTGCACTACAGGACTCATGGCTTTACATTTCCGTGTGCAACCTTACAACGTACAGGCCTCGGATCCTTCACTGTAGTGACCCAGAGATTTAGCAAGCCATTTCAGCATAAACAACGTTTCACTACTCCTTAACTCCCGAGACACCACCCCGCGGCTTGCTGCTTACAGCTCACAGCCTTTCCCTTATGGGCAGCTGGAGGAGGTGGTGGCAGTCAACACAGAAGCAGAGTGCGCACAGGCTCGGACTGCACGTAGCTGCCTGCCATAGCGTCTCAGCTTTTTGAGGGAACCCTGCTGCGCCCCCTAGTGGCAACCTCACCAACACAGCCTGGAGACTGTCCTGCGCCTGGGGAGATCCAGGTGAGATATGACACAGGCCAATGAAGCACAACGGTCCTTAGGTATGTGTACTGCACAGTTCCTTTTATCCCCTCCACTGTGCTCCACTCCACATACCTTACTGGCACTAGATGATTGTTGTAGGTCCCTTCCAAATGAACTGCTGTATTCTATCAACATTCAAATCAACTACATAAGTGAGCTCAGAACAATACCAACCATATACCTCTGAAAACTCAAGATGGATTCAGTGCATTAAAATACACTCAAACAGAGCACTGCGAAAACCTGAAATAATGCCCTGCTTGTTGTTGAAACTATAGTTTGTTTCACAGAAGTTTACAACTACCCCCACAATTTCTGAAAACACAATGCTTTGGATTTTCTAGTCTGAAAGCCTAAATACAAAGCAGAGTATCTGCAAATATCTGGGTATTTATCTGCAAATAAACTGGTAGATATGGCTTATTGCTGAGCAATAAGATGACTTCAAGACAGTTTGCAGAAGATAGCAAGAGCCGTTTTTTGAATGCAGTCAAACATAGTTATCTGTATTACCTGTATGTTATTTGTCCTCTGAATGTTACAATTCTCAAACAAGCACTTTTTTTTCATGTCTGCAAACTTCTTGAAGTACTGCCTGCCTCTTTAAATACTGCCTTATTTTCCCTGTTCCTGTGGACTCAGGTAAAAGGCCTCACAGCCTCAAGTACTTTCAGGTAGTCCTATTCAAAGCAAGAAAAAAACACAAAAAAATTCATACAGCAAAGGAGAGGATAAGTGCATTTCCCAAGACACCAAATAAACATAAAAAAGCATCAGAGGGGAAAATTTACAAGCTAGTACAACAGCTATAGCACTGAACTAGAAATCCTGGGGCACACAGTGTCATGGTGATGAATGTGGAGCTAGATACACATGGCTCTTTCTTGGTTCCCCAATGGAAAGATCACCTTTATAGCAGCGTATTTAGAAAGCCACTTGCACACATTGACTTTGTCAGCAAGGAAAATCAAGCGGCAAGGGTTGGTTGGTATAAGATTCAGTTCAAAATAAGACAGCTGCTTTTATGAAGCCAGCATGCTTCTCCTGAGTTAGCAGCCTGCACACAGACGGGATTCTCTCTCTTCAGGAACAGCAATACTCCTTGAATCCAGGAGCATAACTCCACAGCCTGGTGAAGTACCACTTGTACCAGAAAACAGCTAACTAGCTAACGTTTTCCTCTGAAATCATATACAAACTAAATGCAAATTACTCGTAAAAGACAAATACAAAAACAAAACAAAACCACAAACCAACCAACCAACAAAAAGGAAACAAAAACTTATTTCATGATTAAACTATCTCATTAGTTATGGCATACTGTGTTTTTAAAACAAGATATGGGATGGGTTCTTAAATGGTTGATAAACATCTCTCTGGGCAAAAATACCAGGGTTTACAGTCTCGTTTTGTGGCACTAATAGCATATTTTGCTTTACAAGCAACACACACAATAAAGAAACGAAGTTTGATTTACTGAGAGCCATCCTTAAAAAAAAAAAAAAAAAAAAACACCACCAACTCAACCTCCTGGCATTTTATTTTTGTGGCATCCAAAATACCAAAGCGACAGAAGTGCAAAGCACAACACAAATCTGTATTTTAAAAGCTGTTAAAAAAATGTTTGAGATGTACAGAACTAAGGCCTTACTGCCAAGTGGGAAGAGCAACTGGATAAAAATTAACTTACCAATATAGAGAATTTATTTCCTGTTCTTGCCTTCAAAATACCATTTCAGAGTATTACTCTTTCAGTTCATACCACACTCATGAGATGATGCTGACTTACAATCACATAAATCAGCAGAGCTGTCAACTTCTGATACACCACTTTTTTTTCCAAAACCTGAAGACATGCCAAAACTAATCTTGCTTTGCTCCTATCATTTATTCTGCTAGAAATCATTCTCAGCAAAACCACAATTTATTTTACAGAGTTGGCTGTGTCTTCCTTTTTCTAGATACAGAATTTATACAAGGACAAATACAATTTTAAAACATTACTTACAGATTGCCAGGCAAGAGACTCCATAATTTGATGTTCACAACGTTCTAAATGCTTCATCATTTCCCTCGTTAGGCTTGGCTCTGCTCTAATAAAGCTTTCAACCACTTTGTAGAAGTCAAAAGCTTTTAAATCAAACACATTGAGAATCCATGGGAAAGACAAGTGTGTTTCAGCACTGGTAGTATCACTTTGTGAAGCATTTCCTGCAGAAAAGACAGACTAACATTATCAGGAGTACTTCGCTTCAGTCTTCAAAATTTTCCTTTTTGTATTTACTGAATGATTGTTAGTTCAGAAATCTCTGTGATTCCCTTTTTCTTTTTGTCTGTTTACTGTATTTTATGTATTAGAACAAACAGCAATAATTATCAATAAATAAAAATGCTGTTAAGTACTTTAGATTCAACTTACTGACATATGTAGCCATGACAACCTCAACAGCACATGCCAGAAGAGATGTATGGAAGATGTTATCATTCAGAAGTTTGCTAAGGAAAAAGAAAGTTATTAATACTTGTCCTAACATTAAAATAACAGACTTCAACAACAAGTTAGCGACACATACCTGAAATTATGCACTGAGAGACGCTCCTCCTCCTGCAATACATAAATCAAACAAAACTTAGAAATATTCTCAGTATTTGTAAACACCATGTAAGTATTAAGCTATCAGTACCAAACTCACCGACTTTAGCATAGACTCCATTACTCTGTAATACAGACGTACTGCAAGCTTGTATCTCTGTTAACAAAGAAGAAATTCAGTAACATTACATGAAGTCTTAACAGGCTACAAAAGGCAGATTCTCATGTTTTAATGATTCAGGACGTTTCCATTTTTCAGAAAAGCCACTGTGAAAAAGTCCCTGGTTCCAATGTGCCACCAGTACTGGAGAAGTGTCAAAGGCTAATTACTGAGGGTTTGCTCCGACTGCTATCACACTGAATACTGATTAATCAAATTTATGTTAATTCACAGCTAACAGGATAAAATACAGTGCTGACAGACACAAAACCATTGAGTAAAAATTTGGTGGGACTTTGTTTCCAAAACCCTTGTCGGAAGCACAGATGGCCTATGGATTTTAACAAACTGATTCACTTTGCACCATTTTAGGCCAAGCTACCTTAATGAGTGAAAATACGTTTCCCTACTTGTACTGTGCCCCAAAATTTTCCTACTCTCAATTTTCAGCATATTTCCACCTACTTCCTATTACTCCTTACATATTATTAATAATTCATAATATACTATCTTTACAGAAATTTAGAAAAAATATGTATCAACATTTCTCAAGTAGAAAATAATATTGCTACTTTTTACCATTGATCTGCATGGAAAGAAGACAGTAAGTCAGGCCTCACATCAACCTGGACAACAGAGTTCAAATGTGTAGTACCCAACCAAAAATGCTAGTTACCTGTGAGCCAATTTCAGCACATCCTGGTCCAACTGCTTCAGCAAATTTCTTTTTGAAGATGTGCTCAAGACTTTCCACTCTTTTCAGGATACTATCTGTAGGGTTCACTGTGCAATTCTAACAAGTACCAGAAGGAGCACAGAGGAAGAAACAGTTAAAATCAAAAACCTTTTCATGATTTAATCACATTAGTCCTGCTTCATTTTGTAACACCTCTCAGCTCATTAGCATAAATAAAAGCAGAGTCTTTAAAAGAAAATAGAATCATTGTATACATTCAACTATTTCCAGTAACCACAAGGTCATGTCTCACATTCAACCAGCTGAAAGTAACTAAGATGTCAGTAGAAGCACTGGCATTACTATCTTGCAAGTCAGAAATATGCTTGAGTTGCTCAATGTGGACACAAGTGATACACTGAGTACATCCTCCTTGCCTTTGTTTCCTTTTTATATTCCCTTCTTTTTCCATCTGCTACATACAAAAATAAACCTTAATATTCAGTGCAGTAGCAAAAAATATTTAAGAACTTAGGAGGTTCCTATACACACCAGTTAGATAAAAGTGCCTTCTAAAATAAATAATTACATTTAAACCACCCCAAATAAAATGTACTACTTCAAAAATGGTTGTTAGAAAAGGAGTTCACAAAACATGTGTACATTTTACTCGAGTGTTAATTTCAAGACTCTCTCACAAATGTTCCTTCTAGTCACTTACATTGAAATACATGATGAGCGTATCCGAAGGTTTATCAGTTGCTGAGTTTAAGATCATCATCAACTGCTGAATGTTATTCATTGCAGCTCTGGAAAAAACAGAATAGTAAAAGATAGTAAACATTAAGGTTGGCTTGACAGTTTCCAGAAACTGAACAGTAACTCTACAAACAAACATTATTTTAGCTAATCCAGTTATCAAACAATGTGGGAGGTTTACACTGGTTATTAGAAAAAAAATCTTTACAGAAAAAGTGGTCAGGCATCGGAACAGGTTGCCCAGGGGGATGGCAGAATCACCATCCCTGGCAGTGTTCCAGAAACATGTGGACATGCCACTCCAGGCATGCCACTTCTACCCAAATTCTAGTAGGCATAAGGAAAAGCATAAGCACAGTGAAAAAAAAAATAAAATGAAAACACACGATCCATTTTTATTATGCTCTGAAAATAGTATTTACATCTATTTTATCTACTGCTTTCTATACAAATGACCAGGTATAAATTCTCTCAGGAAAATTATTCAATCTCACCAATTTCAGGGTGTTTTAGAGCAGATCCGAAATGCCTAGGTCCAGAAGGAAGACATTTTAAGAAGATTCAAAATATTAAGTATGGTCCTTTCAACATAACCTGTAAGGGGTTCTACTTAGAGGGTTACTGATTCACTTTCCACCCCGTGCGGGTGATCAGAGGCTTACTGCCATCTAGCGACAGTTCTGAGGCTCTATGAAAAACAGTTACTATGCCTCTAATCAAGCCTTCAACTTGAATTGGCTTAAATGGCATCAGTTTTGGAAAAACTCACGAGGAAAGCCGAAACATGGATGGAGAGAATCTTAACATCTCATTAGAGGTTCTCTCAACAGGTTTAGCACAAGTCAAATCTGTAGCAACATGGAAACTTTGTGCTCCTAGACTTTCTTAATAAAACCTGCATGTCAAGAACTTCAATGAAGTTAGTGAGAGGGCTTTTAAAAACGCTAGTGTAATCAAAAACGGTCAATGAGAGGCTATCTGTACTTGTCAAAAACCAAAATTTGTTGCCAATGACCTTCTTGTTAAATACAGTGAATGTTAAAGATGGTCCAGTTCCTGGTATCAGTTCCTTTTTGTCTAGAAACCAAAAGGCAAACAGATGCCTTTATAAGCAAAAGAGCATCACTGTCTGTTAGAGATTTAAAGTGTAAGACTAAAGGGTCCACTAAGGCAATCAAATAAAATCTTTCACAGTTACAGGCAATTAAAAGTCATTTCCCATACTGATCATTGTCTAATCTCAACTGTATGTCTTTTATTCTTATGAAGAAGCTCTTCAGAACCTCACTGCTGGTGGCTAGAAAACATTTAGTTTCTGCAAATGTCATTTAGTAGTTACAGTGGATGCAAAAGCCCAGAGGCTTTTCATTCTTCCACAAGCACTGCAGAAGCATTTATAGTAAAAACTGTTTTACTCATTTGAGAAAGCTGAAATAATGATTAAGGGTACAGCATTTTAACGTCTAGCATGTCTAAAGCATGCTGAAGTGAAAGGCATTTATACAGTGAGCATGGAACAAAACCTTCACTGTCCAATTGCATTAAGCCTGACACCTTCAGGATAACTGCCCGCACAAACACTTCTTTTTTTGTCCATACAGCACATGGCATTACAGTGGCACAGCTCCTTGGCTCTTGACTGTTCAGGAACTTTGAAGCATGCTTAGGCAAAAATGTAATTATTTTGTCAAAAAACTATGTGACACGAGAGAAATGGTAGATGGAAATCTTCTTTTCTTTGGTTAATGGAACTCAAGCTTGCAGCTTTTCTGCATTTGATTGCAGATCAATCTCCAACTAATACCACATTTCTACCATATCTGTCCACTTTCCTGATACACCAAAATACGTTGGTACTCTGAAATGCTAATCATCCCGTACACAAAAAAATAATACCAAGAAGAAAAAGATCATGGGAAAAGGAAAGTATGTGCAGTTTGTTATCAGGAAAGGAAGGAAGAAGATGCAGAGCTGGAGTAAAGATGGAAAATGAAGCTGGAACAAAATCACTACCATACAATGATAGACTCAGTCAGGGTTGGAAGGGACCACAAGGATCATCTAGTTCCAACCCCCCTGCCATGGGCAGGGACACCTCACACTACATCAGGCTGGCCAGAGCCTCATCCAGCCTGGCTGCAAACACCTCCAGGGATGGGGCCTCAACCACCTCCCTGGACAACCCATTCCAGGCTCTCACCACTCTCATGGGGAAGAATTTCTTCCTCATGTCCAGCCTGAATCTACCCACTTCCAGCTTTATTCCATTCCCCCTAGTCCTATCACTACCTGACACCCTAAAAAGTCCCTCCCCAGCTTTCTTGGAGGCTCCCTTCAGATACTGGAAGGCCACAAGAAGGTCACCTCAGAGCCTTCTTTTCTCCAGACTGAACAGCCCCAACTCTTTCAGTCTCTCCTCATAGGAGAGGTGCTCCAGCCCTCTGATCATCCTGGTGGCCCTTCTCTGGACATCTTCCAGCATGGCCATATCCCTCTTGTAATAGGGGCTCCAGAATTGGATGCAGTACTCCAGGTGGGGTCTCCCCAGAGCTGAGTAGAGGGGAAGAATCACCTCCCTTGACCTGCTGGCCACACTTCTCCAGATGCAGCCCAGGCTCTGGTTGGCTTTCTGGGCTGCAAGTGCACACTGACAGCTCATGTTGAGCTTCTCGTCCACCAGCACCCCCAAGTCCCTCTCCTCAGGGCTGCTCTCCAGCCAGTCACTGCCCAGCCTGTATTTGTGCTTGGGATTGCCCTGACCCAGATGCAGGACCTTGCACTTGTTCTTGTTGAACCCCATGAGGTTGGCTTGTGCCCACCTCTCCAGCCTGTCAAGGTCCCTCTGGATGGCATCCCTTCCCTCCAGTGTGTCTGCTGCACCACACATTACCATGGAGGTATAAAGTTGCATTCTAACAAGAACAAGTAAAGTAATTCAGTTTACAAGCATCTGGCACTTCTCAACACAACTCAGTAAATAGCTTTATCTCTGTTTTCCAACAAATTCACCATGAACTGAGAGCACCCCTCAGCACATGCCCATGGCACATTAGTGACTGAACTACAATGTTCTATTAAAAACAAAACAGCTCCTTTAAAATCAAAACAACTAAAGACGAATAGTTCTAGTCAGGTTATAAAACAAGAGAACAAAGCTTAAAAGAAAAATTCATACCGAACAGGAGTCTGTGGAAGTATAGGGTTAAATTCCTCATCTGGATTATTTTTTACTGGTGTTCTCTTCAACTGTGAGCTACAGAAACAGAAAACAAACTTATGAAGTACTAATGTAATTTAAAATAAAATGTTTTCCATAAAGACTTATTAACCTGCAGAAATATGTGGCACAGATCTTTAGACAATCCAGATGTCCAGCCACTCCAGTTGTTAGAATTATGTAGTTTAAATTCCCAAGTACATCTACTTTGAGCAGGATGTTGGACTAGATGACCCCCAAAGTTCCCTTTCAACTTCCTTTTATTAGTAGAATTCTATTTACAGCAACTTATTTTATACATATTAGCACCATTTTAATAAAATCCAAACTATATGTACTTTTCCAGCATAGATAATGTCACAGAATTATGTTGTGATCTCACACTAGGTGATCAACAGAAATGTTGAATTGCAGGGAATCACTGAAATTTTAGAGTATGACTAAAAGAATTCAGATACACTAGTGTTACTGGACAGCACCAGGGAATGTGCCTGGACCCTGGTAATCAACTGTTTATTCTGCTAAACCATCTGTGGTGTGTTTCTGTCCCATGCAAACTACCACCCCTCCAACAATTTGTGGGTACAGGTCAGAAGTCAGAGTGGCCTGAGGACCACTGCCAACAGGCATCTTTCAAATGTCACCAGGAAGGAGGAGATAGACAGTGAGTCCCCAAGCCATTCCATGCCAGTTGGCCCCAGAGCTGTAACATCACTTCAGGCATATGCAACGAACTAGCATAATATGGCCTTGGATGCCTCCTCACCATTCCACAACTCCCCGTGGATGACAGGGGGGCTTTTACAGAGTAAGAATTAGAGTAGAGCTTCCAAATCCTTTCAGACAGTCAAGTTTTGTAATTATTTAAGCTATAATCTGAAGTAAAGCTGGGTTGCCAGAAATATCTTTGCTGAACTACAAAACCTAGGAGATCAACAGGATACAGAGATCTCCGTTTATAACGCATAGCAGAGGGCAAGGAGAGAAATCAACACAAGTTCACATCTTCAGTTATAAAATGAAAGCAGTAAATGGAAATACTACCTTGTGACATCAGGCTGCAGAGTTTCATCATGATCCAGAAATAATCTTGCATCTATATCTTTGTTGTTGAGATAGAGCTCATCATACTGTTTAGAGAGAACCTCAACCTCAAAAAACATTGGAAAAAAAAGCTTTATTTCATAGGAACAAGTTTGACAATCTACTGAATAATAAAAGCCAGTTCTACCTCATAAATACAATGCTGAAATGCTAAGAGAATGACCTTGGAACTTAGAAAGTTACTTCTTACAGAAATAGCTCAGAGGAAGATTATCGTTCCCATGTACAAAGATAATCTTTTAGAAGAGAAAACAATCTAAAATTATGAGACTTTTTCCTGAAGAAATGTAGGTCTTGACACTAAAAATAGCTACAGTAGGAGACACAGACCTGCAAATCAAACTAATGTTTCCAGGCTTTTAAATCTCTCCTCCCAGAAGAAAAAAGTGTTTATAAGAGCAAGAAATGTAGCATAATTGTCCTTAGAAAAGCTGCCTGACAATCCGCTGCCTTCCTGCCTTTGCTGGTTTGGAGATGAAAGTCAAGACCTAGACATGAATCTTCTTAAGACTTCTAAGTGAAAGAAGAGATTCCTCCATTCCATATTAATATTAGTGGCAGTATAGTTTAAGAGATATAACTATTACTACAAAAACATAGACTTTAATTCCTCATCCACATTGTTGGTTTTGAAATTACTCCTAAAAGTTGATTAGATCCTGTATCAATATGACTTCATTTTCTATGGAAAATTTTGTTGGTGCTTTCTTGCTGTTTGGTTGTTGGCTTGTTTAGGTTTAATTACTAACTAGAAATCTGGAATTTATTAGGGTCAGATGCTAGCCTCAACTTCAAAGCTGTTGCTGTATTCCTGCAGAACTAAGCAGGCACTTCAAATACCTTTTCCCTGAGCCCTTAAATATACTAAATGATGCTATGATCTAGCAAACTCCTTGCTATAAAACCAGACAACAGTGCACATGAACTGAAATTAGTCCCCTCAGTCACAACACAAAGCAAGCTGCAAATACCTCCTACAGTTTGTTCCTCAGCCTCTTTTTTTACCATTGTCCAATTGATTTTCTCCAAACTAATCTCATGGTTAAAACATTGACATTCAAACTATTAAATCAAATATTATCGTTAGATTCCTATTATCACTTCATTTCATTTTAGAAGTTCATTATCTTTTCATTTTTCATGGCTTATGTGTTCTTTTTGTTTAGAAGATTTCAGTCTTTCCTTAACTTTGAGAAACTTCATTCTCACTGCAAAACCCAGCAACCCAGCAAATAGCTGCACTGGGCTAACTGGGGAAAAAAACCTTCAGCGAAAAAGAAGTGTTCTGAATCAGTCTATTAATCACTTCATAAAGCCTGGGCATCAAACACATAGTGAAGACAGATTAAATACTAGCATTAAGCCTCAAAAGCTCTATTCGCTACCTCTGCAACACAACTACAGTAACATGTCTCAATTATATTTAAATTAAGGTGTGTAACTTAAGACTGTGTATTTATAGACTGAATCCACAGATTTGACATTATAATAGTTTTATTTTAATGGCTCATGATCATACATATGCTACTTATATGCCAGGCTTTGCTTTGAGCAAAAGCACTGGTTAAGCCTCAGGAAGTTAACTTATTAAATGTAAATGTGAAAGCTAAATATACCCCATGAATACTGGAATGCCTGTTAAGCCACATTCCAGAAAAAGAATGCATTTTGCTAGATGATGTTAGAAGAACTTGTGCTAAAGAGAATCTCAAGTAATTTGTGTGAAGTAAAGCACTGTTGTTGAACTGTCTTAAATTACCTCTGGTAGGCCATTTGAAGCTGCAATACCAATAGAATTCAAGAAAGGAAGAAAGCTTGTAAAATACACATTTTTGACCTAAAAAAAGAAAAAAAACATTAGCAATATACAGAGGCATGCACTGCTTTCCACGCTTCAACAAGAAGCCCCTCTAATGCACTGTGTTTTGTTTTCAATAGAGCAAAAATGAAACTGCCTATGTATCATGCAGCGATATGCAAGCATGAAGCAGAGAACCCACTGCTGGAACATTAAATGACTAAAATAAAATTTTTAAAAAACCCAGCCAAACGAAAAACGCACCCTTCCCTGCCCTCTTGCATTTCCACTTCCATCATCTGCTTGGATATTCATTATGAAATCAGTCCTTTTTACACAAGAAGATTCATCAGCGAAGGAAAAGGGGAATGTGGTCTTCAAGATCCCATACACAAGCAACGTGCTTGTTGTGGATGTTTTCCCATTGTGGGATGCAGCTGTGAAACCTCAACAGAACAGCCTTGTGCCCGTGTGCTACGTGCTGTGATCAGCATGTAACTTTGTACTGGATTCTTCACAGTTCAGTTTCCCTGGCAAAGTTATCTCCCACACCAAAGCGCTTGGGTTTTGCTGCAAGGGTTTTTTTGTGTGTTTTTTTGTTTTATTTTTATTTAACTACCTACTAGAGAAACTATGGAATGTTAAGACACAGGCATTACCTCATCTAAATTACAATCATGCTCTTTACAAAGGACTTCAATAACTTTTGTATCAGTATCAACTTGCTTTGAAGCACGTGTATTCCTGTTCTGACCTCTTCTTGGAGTGCGAGCTGAACCATTAACAGCCACTGCAGTCACAGCAGACTCTGGAAAGATAGAACCACCCCATGATTAAAGACTTCTTCAGAAAGATTTAATTTTTAAACCCAAAGAAATTCAAATTTTTATTTTTTTCAGGTCCTCTTCTTAAATATTTGCCTTTTCATTGTGTTCAGATGGATGAAAAAAAAACAAAAAACAACCAAAGAACCACAAAAACAAACCAACCAACCCAAAAAACCCCACACCATTACAGGAAACATACACAGACAACAAACTATTTAAAGATTCCTGTACCAATGTTTGGACAGTTTGCTTTTAAAACATAGAACACTTTGCTTTTTAAAAACACAGAATGTAACTAGTCAACCCACAATGTAACAACATTTTCTGTAAGTAGTTTTCAATAAGCATCTGTTGTGCAAACCTAGGAAAGACTTATCTTTTCACAGATGAGTAACTATTCTTTCTACTTTTACATAAAGTAAATCAAGGAACTGACAGAATAACTTCATGTGTCTGAAGGTTAATAAAGGACTGATGAGTGAACCTGGAACACAGTTCTGCAGGGAATTCTTCCTTTCCCCAAATACCTTCAGGCAACCAAGTAAGAACAAATCAGTTCACCTTGAAGAGGGTATCAAAAAACAGTAATTCAGTGAGGCAAAAATTTTGCCTTTTCTTTAGCTCTCATCTGGAGTATTGCGTGCAGCTCTGGAACCCTCAACACAGGAAGGACATGGACCTGATGAAGCAGGTCCAGAGGAAGGCCACAAAGATGATTAGGGGACCAGGACACCTCTTTTACAAGGACATGCTCAGGGAGCTGGGATTGTTCAGCCCAGAGAAGAGGAGGCTTTGGGGAGACCGAATCGACAGCTTTCAGTACCTGAAGGGGGACTACATGAAGGCTGGAGAGGGACTGTTTAGAAAGGCCTGTAGTGATAAGTGAGGGGCAATGATTTTAAACTAGAAAAGAGTAGATTTAGTTTGAATGTTAGGAACAAGTTCTTTACGATGAGAGTGGTGGAATGCTGGAACAGGTTGCCCAGGGAGGCAGTTGAGATCCCATCTTTGGAGATATTCAAGGCTCAGAGGCAATGAGAGCTCAATGAGGCTCTGAACAACCTGATCTAGCGGAGGATGTCCCTGCTTAATGCGAAGAGTTGGAATACATGACCTTTAGAGGTCCCTTCCAACCCAAACCATTCTACAATTCTATGATACTGTCAGCTTAAAATACATGAATTATATTAATACCACACATTAATATTATTAAACCGACACTCTACTAAGCATGGTGATCTCCTCTGTAACTTAATTTCTATTCAGTAACTCCTTTGAGAAGATCCTACAAGCTACGCTGCTTGGGTGGTTGCATCTTAATCTCCTTTTCCTGAGTCAGATCATAAAGCCTGACATCATTCAGCACAATGTGAAGCCTCTGGGTCACGAGGATTTGAACAATACATGGTGTTATTTGCTAAAAGAATGAAGCTCTGTTTGACAGTTTACAGAGCACCTGCACTTATCATGCAGCTTCAAGTTAGAAACCTAAAGTCTTGCACTTGACAGTGATACCTCTATTTGCAATTTAGTCTGAAGTGGCAGTGCTTCTTTTCAAGAGTCAATGCACAAAACCAAAACGTTTCTAATGAGCTAGTAAAGTTCATAGTTTCGCTAGAAACAGATCGGCATGAAAGAGTTCAAATCCAGATCATTTCAATTTAGTATTCTTTGAAAAAGATCTGCTTTATAATTCCTGAAATAAAGAGTAGTACGTGCCTGTCCTACTATGAATAATGAATTTAAATTCAAAATATTAATGAAGGCAGGCAGGGACTTCCTTGCCACAAGCACATCCTTTCCCACCCTTTATTTGTATTGACATTAGACTAAAAGCAAGGCTATTTCTTCTTACCTGAAATAAAAAATTTACTAAATCAAACAAAATATACTCCAAAACATGGAATTTGAAAGAATATAGCAGTAAAAACATCATCTATTCTGTGACATTATAACCCAAGTGGATATTCAGTGGTGAAACAAAGAAATAAAGCAAGAATATTCAGGCTATAAATGATGGTGTTGCATCCAAATCCAGCAGAGGATAAACTAATTAGTATTTTTAAAAATAAATAAATATTGTTTTCTACATAGTATGACTCCACATACATAAATACATCAATTCCAAAGCTTGCAGAAGAAAATATTCAACAAAAATTGAATTCAGTCTTTGAAAGTTACCATAAATGCTTACTTTCTCTACCTTTTTAGAGATGTTTTCCACATTTTAAGTGCAAAACTGAATGTAGAGAAAGTTACTGCTGAACAGAAGGCTTCCAGAGCGAAGACTCGTTATATTTTCACTTGAAATAAAGACACTTGCTAATAACAAAGGGGATGTAATGAAAGCAATGCTATCTACATTTTTTTCTCTACCCTTTCATTTTGAGCTAGCACTGCAATTAGGTTTTCTAGCCACCATATATTTCTTTTCCCTCAGCAACCCAAAGCGAACCTAAAATAATGATTCTCAATCACCTGTGTGGAAACTGAACTGTTATAGCAAAGAAAAACCGCTCTTTTAACAAGCCCTGAACAACTTGTACAGGCAGAGGACATAGCAAATAGATGGTAGGAATTAAAAAAAAAAAAAAACCAAAAAAAAAACCAAAAAAAAAAAAAAAAAACAGACAGTGCCACCTTATTCAGATAATTTAATTCAAGTTCACTAACTCTAAATTGAACTAAAACATTAAAAAAAAATCTATTTTAATAAGCTTAAGAAGTTTTATTATGTTAATTATTTATGTTAGCACAATTCTAATAGAACTTAGCCAATTTACTTTCTACTTTAGTTAACAAAAACTAAAAACCTTACTGTATGGTTCTTTCAGCAGAGCAGTAGGTGACAGCTTGATAAAATATTCTAAGACACACAGCAACAACTGGAAAGAAATCACCAGGTCATCTTCCATTTGCAATACTTTACCTGCAATGTTTAAAAAGGCAGGAAAAAAAAAAAACCTTTGTGAGATGTTTGACTGAATTTTAGAACTAGCTTTGAAAAAAGCAAAGATTTGGAAGTTCATTTAAAAAAATGCTAGAATTAGAATTCAGAAAGCATCACACAGGATGATAATGTTCTTCAACTATTTGCTGGTAGATTTTAGCTTTCCTTACTATCAATGAAAACGAAGGCTAGAGAAACTTTATGAGTTTTGCTCTATGGTTATGTTTGGAGAATTCTAGTGGAAAAGCTCCATGATGTCCAGACTGATTTCAGTGGCAGAGTTGTATATACTTTGCTGATAACACTGACCTGGAGTAAGCAGCAAATAAGATAAATTATTCATTCCTTTTTTGTAGGAGTAGTACAATGAGACAGGACTCCATGGGCTACTACAATTGTTTCATCACTCATCTTTAACTGGACCTCCTGCCTTTTCAAGGAAGAATCATAGCATTCAAAGGACATAATATCAGGGGTTTACTATCTTATAATAATACCTTATTATTAAATGTATTTTATTTATTTATATATGGGTCTATTAAAAAAAAAAAAAACCTGCCAGTGTTTTCAGGTAATAATCAATTACCGGCAGGCTATAAAGCACCTCAGAATAGACAGAATACCAACCTTTCAACTGAAAAAATACAACTTAGAAAGCTTAAATATATAATAATGTTATATATTATATATTTATACACAGGTAGTAATAACAGTGAATAAAATAGCCAAGTTGCATAAATACTGCTGAGTAGCTATAAAAGCCATACAATCAAAACATTCCGGGGTCTGTACTATGAATATTTGTAACAAGGATGCTAGTCCTGTACTGGACACACAGAACAAATGCATACATTCATTTCAACACCATTCACTAAAATAATTGTTTTTTAACAAAAGCTCACCTTTTGCCAGCAAAAAAGTAATCCAGCAATTTTTTAGGACTAATACAGAATTGAGTTCAGTAGAAATCCTGCAGAGACACAAAAATAAAGACTTTGCATTAACAGCTCTGTAATTATTGAAACTATAGCTTCTGAAAACATAGAATCACAGATATATCTGGTTGGTAGAGACCTCAAAGACCATCCAGTCCAACCTTTGACCCAGTACTGAAGAGTCAACACTAAACAATGTCCTTTAAGCATCAGGTCCACATGCTGCCTGAACACCCCCAGGGATGGTGACTCCACCACTGCCCTGGGCAGACCATTCCACAGTTTGATAAACCTTTCAGCAAAAAACTATTTCCTAATATCCAGCCTCAGTCTCCCCATTTCCTCTAGTCCTGTTGCTTGACACCAAGGATTAGAGGCTGGCCTCCTCCTCACTCCAACCTCCCTTCAGGTAGTTGTAGAGAGTGATGAGGTCTCCCATCAGCCACCTCCCCTCTAGACTGAACAACCCCAGCTCCCTCAGACACTCCTTGTAGGCACAGTGCTCCAAGCCCTTCACCAGCCTTTTGACCTTCTCTGGACATGCTCCAGCACCTCAATACCCTTTCTATAGTGAGGGGCCCAGAACTGAACACAGTACTCGAGGTGTAGCCTCACCAGCACTGGGTACAGGGGAATGATCACCTTCCTGGTCCTGCTGGCCAGTGTTTCTAATGCTTCCAGGATACCATTGGCTTCCTTGGCCACCTGGGCACACTGTTGACTCATGTTCAGTCAACAGTACCCCCCAGGTCCCTCTCAAAGTTGCAGCTTTCCAACCACACATCCCCAACATGCTTCAACCTATCAACAATTTGAGACAATGTGCTACATTTCCTGTATCGTTAAGTTTATTAATTATCTCTCATTCTATTTCCTATGTCATCATAACTACACATTTAAAAAAAAAAAAACGTCTCTGCAAAGCCATTTGAGAATCAGGAAGTAACTGTTTCATCCTTGGAAAAGAAAGTGAACGTAGATAACTCACTTAATTGTTATAAAAGCTTTTCTCCCTCTTGTGCTTTCGACTAAGGCCCTATTCTCCAATCACAGTATAAAGTCAAGCTCATTTGGGAGCTGCTAAGGCATCTTTTCATCCACTCATCTGTTATTGTTATTAGGAATCTTACTCTCCAAATATTTGTTTCTACCATGCCAAGACACCAACCATTGTGTGGGGATCCTTCATGGACAAGCGATTAAACATACATCACTTCTGTAGCTCTTGTCAACTTACTGAAATTTAAAGTCCCCACTAAATCTAAATTAAACCTATGACAGACTATGACTTGGGTTAATCTTAATGGGTTAAAAGATAACATGCTGATATGCTTTACGTGTGATCTCAACAAAGGCAATTTTGGAAAGTCAAACTTACTCACTACTAGGTTGTTCCAGATAAATAAGGCCACAGGTCCTAGAAAATAAAAAGAAATTCTTATTTTTAAACACTTTCCTGAAGCAAATTATGCAGCATCTTTGATTTCGACGTAGCATAAAAATACACCAGTTCACAACATACTATTCTTACTTTTAAAAAATGGTGACTCTCAGAGAAGAGAAAAAGAGACCAACTACAGCCCTGCCTGAGGGTTTGCATGCTTATGTCAAAGCTTAAACAGCAAAACAATTTCAATTTGTTATAATAGAATTTATAACTGTTTTCTTGCAAGAGTTGTATGTACACTGTTACTCAGCTTGTAAAATAAGCAAAATGTTCTGTACACAGAACACTCTATAAAGGGACATCTTAAAACCTTTACTATTTCTGCAGCGTCACTGCAAGCCTTGTGGTGTAATGTTGCTCCGTAATCATTCTAGGCACATGTCATTTCAAGAAATAAAGTTTATTCAGAAACAAAACAGGAAAAGATCTTTCAAATCCTGTTTCAAAAAAAAAAAAAAAAACCTGCTACTGCAGTACAAGTTCCAAGAAAGGAAGTGAAGAAGTGTTAGAAGAGGAGCAAAACCAAAACATGCCTGTGTAAATCTGCAAGGATGCTTTTACAGCCCAGAAAGGACTTACAATTAGCAAAACCAAATTACTTACAACTTTCATAGAACTTTAGAGTTTTAAGGGAACTATGAACTTCATGAAAATATTGTGATATGCATGCTACTCAGAATTATGCTAAGTGTGATGGATTGGACTGTGAAAAGACAAATCTTATATCACACTTATACCTTCATATTTATAAACTACTTAAGGGCAACCTGCTACCTCCTTCACATGTCATATAAGAGGTATTTGAGAAATTGTTGTGGTTTGGGAGGCAAAAATGCTACAGCAACTCAACATTCCTGTTAAGTGAAATAATACCATAGTGTTTTGAGGCAACAGAATCAAGTAATACAAGAATCACACAATAATATTGTGATGTTTAATAATATGAACAGTTTTGCACTGACATATGCTATAGAGAATTTCACTGACCAATTAAAAATTACCTTGGAGGATATCACATCCTGCCAATATGCATCTATGCTAGCATGTATTAGCCTGTAAAAACATTTAAAGCCTTTATCATCTCTCTCTGTGCAGCACAGACTGCACCAAATTACCATCTTGGAGTAACAGCAACTCAGAAAAGCATCCATTTGAGAATCTCTTCATTTTGAAGTTACAGACAGAAAGCTCTTAGCAGTCTGCCATAAGCACATTCAACTTATTCTTGATTCAACTTGATTTTCATTGAATGGTCAACTAAACCACTTAGGAAAGTATACTTGGATTACAAGTGAGAATAGCTAGTAGGAGAGAGAACCTATCTTATCTGCACTTTCTTCTTTTCTAGAGCTCCTTAGAAAGAACCTCTTGGATCAGAATTTGGGAAGGTAAAAAGGAAAAGTCCACTACATTAAAAAAAAAAAAAAATACAGACACACTACTAGATTGTAAAACAATCCTCTTTATACCTGTGGAAAGCTTAACAAAGGGACTAGCAACAACTTGCCATGCTGCTGAATGTTATTTGTACTGCAACAACACGACTGTTTAACAGAGCATTGTAGTAGTGCCTGAGTAAAATGTAAGATGTATTTATTCAATGCATGTAAGCAGTTCAGTTTCACTGCTCTGTAAATATTACCACATGGAGTTTAAATGGACTGTTCTAATACACAATTCAAAAAACCCAAATACTTAGATGTTGACAGCCAGAAAGAATTCATAATTTCAAAATGAAAAATGTGTATTACCTTTCAAACTTGTGGTATAGTGCAAGTAATACATCATATTTCTTTTTCAGCCTTGATACAGTGCTATCAACTTTAGTGCTTACAGTATCCATGTTAACATCCACCTCTTTCAGAAACTGAAAAAATGTGCTCACACTGAAAAAAAGGAAAAAGATCAGAGATTATCATAACTCTGAGAATGAGTATTTTGAAATAGCTCTTAAATTAAAAAAAAAATCCAACCCCATCAAAACCCATTGCCTTACTTCTGTGTGGACTCCAAGCATATTCTTACTAGCAATGACTGAGCACCTTGCTTTGGGAATCACTACTTGTTTGCCTCAAGCCCCAACTTTACGTTTTCCACATGTAGGAATACTGTGCAGACAGAAAAAGAATTTTCTTGGCTAGCAGAGGTATCTCTGGAAGCCAGAGTTTGCTAACCAGACACACATATTTCTTCATTGTTTGCCAGTAAAACTGCAAGTACCCAAAAACGGGTATCACAACTTTTGTTCTACCTAAAAGTTCTACTTCAGAAATGTTCTTACTACACTAAGAACATGAAGCTTGGCTCCATCCATGCTAAAGAAAGACTGAGGAATGAAAACTGAGACAAATGTACTGAATTACATGAATTTCTAGTCTTGCTACAGGTACGGGGGGACAAGGACATCCCCACCCTTGGGAAGTACTATTACACAGGGGAACAAAGTTTTCCCTGCTCATTCTTGTAATATTATGGCCATCAAGAAAGCATCTTGCACCTGTGTTCATAACCCAGATGAACATATTCCTAAAAATTAATGAGGAGGAAGCTATCAAATATATTCAACTGTAATATATATATTTTGACCCTTTATCAGAATATAGTATCCTGAGAGATTTTTTTCATTTTTGTCATATTAAAAACATAATATAAAACCACTCAGGAGTTTATTTAGGTATTTTGAGGTTTTTTCACTATGAAATGAAAGAAAAGAAAAAAAAAATAAAGATACAAAAGCCAAAAAAAAATCTTTCCACATATCTGTGTGGCTCAAAAGGTTAATATGACTGGTAGATATCTCTGCCAGTCTTCTGTCCTTTGAGTTCAC
This sequence comes from Indicator indicator, assembly GCF_027791375.1. Classification (NCBI taxonomy): domain Eukaryota; kingdom Metazoa; phylum Chordata; class Aves; order Piciformes; family Indicatoridae; genus Indicator; species Indicator indicator. The sequence continues at coordinate 30,910,578 of NC_072010.1, forward strand.
AAAAAGCTCAGGGCTAACAAGCAATTGAGTATTGCTAAAATGAAAAATCAGCAGAATTATAGCTTACTCTTTAAAACCCTAAAGGAAAAAGTCTCTTTCAGTTCACAGCACAAGTTGGTCAGTACTCAGGTCAAACATGCCAATCGGCACTGCACAAATGCAATTAGATGTCAGCCATGCGGCTTCAAGTAGAAAAGGTGTGGAGAAGTAATCATAACAGATGACTTCCAGGAAAAGGATATTCTGGCCCAAGTCTGGGACTACCATCACAACATAATCTCCCTTTGACAGCATGTTCTGCCTTTGCCTCCTGCCCTAGGGCACTGAAAGGCTCTGCTACGGCATATGCTTTCGACACATGGCAGTTAATAGGCAGATAGATTGGTCTTAAGGAAAAAATTCCAGTGCCAACACAAAGTATGCCTATTGCTGTTATCACCTTAAAAAGCAAAGTATTTCCCTATAATCTTAATTTCTGTATTATAACGGCAACAATCCCTTAGCAAAAAGCACATACAGAAGTACATAATTTAGACTAGCATTAAAATGTTTGAAAAGGAGCAGCATGCTGGCCAATTATTTGAAAAGTAACATTTTTTTTTCCACTTTTTGATTTAGGCTAAGCTTAATGGGGGGGGAAAAAAGGTTTCATAGAAAATCTTGATATAAGGAACAAAAGGAAAATCAAGTTAGATTGATTAGGACTTTAGTTTGAGCAAGAACAAGAATCAGCCATGTGCCACAATAAAAGGCAGTTACAACCAAATCAAGTGTCATCGCTCCCTCAATTCTTAATTTACCGAAATATTCAGAACTGCCCTAAGTAACCTTCATATTAAAATCTGTGCCTGATATGCACAAAGATTCAAAATGCTTTAGAAACATTATCTTTATAAAAATGTTGACTGGTTAATGGTTAAAACCTATATTTACACACTTAAATTCACTTACCTTATGCTTATACTTTTCAGAAGCTCTGTGAAAGTAAATGTCATTTCATCTAGATCAATTGCTGCAATAAAGATGCAGACTCCCCATGTTTCTTTCTTCTTTTTGTTATAAGCCTTTTAGAAAAAGAAAAGTTTTTATTATTATGCCAAAAAAGGTAATATATGGAAAGCATTATTTTGTTCAAACTAGATTAGAATGGCAAAACGAAACACCCACCAGTAAACATTTGACTATGATAGCAAATTATTCAAAAACTGAAAAGCTTTACAAGTTTTACATGACAGGTGAAAGATCAAGCACTTCAAGTCTTAACTCACACAATTCAACACCCATACAATTCAACAAAGCTTCCAAAGAGAAGCTTTAGTTCCACTGAATGTTTATGCAAAGCAGAAGCCATGATTTTTATTTTTTTTTTTACCCTTACTGTATTCAACCATAACAAGACAGTGAAGGCTAAAGAATCAGGAAAGAAGCTACAAGAAATAAAGGAAAAAAAATCAATATAAAGAAATAAAGAAAAAAAAGGCAATAAATATTCATGAACTTTATTCTCCAGCTAGGTCTCAACCCCTTAGCACAGCTGAACCACAAACCCATCTCTTTGAGTAAGGTGTGGTAGTATCAAGCACCTTCAAGCGTTTTCCTACCGTACGTTTACACTTAAGGTCTGTCTTCTGCATCTTAGCAGTACGGTACAAGCTGTTAACAATCATCCTTCGCCATGTTTTTCTACACTGCTTAGTTTTAGCCTGCTCCCTGACCTACTGTTTTTCATTTCCCTGATCCCTCCACCTGGCTGCCTCCCAAACACCACCAATGCAAGCCACAGGGACCCAGTTCACTCTAGAAAATATTCCCACAAGGCAACAGCAATACAACCTTGGCTCCCTCCATCTTACGTGGTTTTCCAAAATTACCCCAGAACATTCTGCATCCTCAGCACTTATCACCTAGATTGGAAGGCACCTCTAAAGGTCATCTAGTCCAATCCCCCTGCAGTGATGAGGGACATCCTCAACTTGATCAGGCTGCCCAGAGCGTTGTCAAGCCTCACCTTGGATATCTCCAGGGATGGGGCCTCAACCATCTCCCTGGGCAACACTAGCTCATGTCCTCGCTGACTCAGCAGAGTCAACAGGACAAACAGCTTGCCATGCCCATGGGTGACACAACGCTTTCACTAACATGGATGGGTTTTGTTTGTTTTCAATTTGTCTGCAATTGTTCAGCTTCTTTCTTGAGACCAGTGTATATACATCCATGAAGACTGGCTGGGGGTGCCACTGAAGAATGGAAAGTTTCATTGGTGAGAGTTACAGTACAGGCCTGCATGCTGAAGCAACCAGCCACCTTCGTTATTTAAAGTTACTTTCTTCCTGCATTCCTACTTAAATATTTCTATGATGTGTGATGCTTTTTACAACAGAAAATTATTTGTAAAATAAGCTATTAGAAAACTGGGAGTCATTTGATTATACATAAAGGAATGGGTATTAGTATCAAATAATCACTGTTTCTGTTTACGGGAAACCCTCCCTTTTTAGATGCTTTATTTATCATACACCATCACCAACCTAAAGATGAGGCAAACAAAATTACTTTCAAGTGGGTTTGGCACAGAAGAAAGGCTTTGGTTAAAGATGCACTCCCACCTTCTCAGTCACTGTCAACAGTCACTGAAACACAGAATTAACCAGGTTGGAAAAGACCTCCAAGATCATCAAGTCCAACCTATCACCCAACACCCAACACCATCTAATCAACTAGCACTAAGTGCCTCATCCAGTCTTATTTTAAACACCTCCAGGGACGGTGACACCACCACCTCCCTGGGCAGCCCATTCCAATGGCCAGTCACTCTTTTTGTGAAGAACTTCTTTCCTAAGATCCAGCCTAAACTTCCCCTTGCACAGCTTGATACTCTGTCCTCTTTTTTTTTTTGCTGATTTTCTGGGGGAAGAGACCAACCCCCAACTACCCTTCAGGTAGCTGTAGACAGCAATAAGGTCTCCCCTGAGCCTCCTCTTCTCCAGGCTAAACAACCTCAGCTCCTTCAGCCTCTCCTCATAGGGTTTGTGCTCCAGACCTTTCACCAGCTTTGTTGCCCTTCTCATTCAAGCAGCTCAACATCTTTCTTGAGTTGAGGGCCCAGAATTGGACACAGTACTCAAGGTGTGACCTAACCAGTGCTGAGTACAGGGGCAGAAAGACTTCCCTGTTCCTGCTGGCCACACTATTCCTGATGCAGGCCAGGATGCCATTGGCCTTCTTGGCCACCTGGGCACACTGCTGGCTCATGTTCAGCCTACTGTCAACCAGCATCCCCAGGTCCCTTTCTGCCTGGCTGCTCTCCAGCCACTCTGTCCTCAGCCTGTAGTGCTGCATGGGGTTGTAGCCAAAGTGTAGAACCCAGCACTCACATGTGTTAAATCTCATGTTGTTGGACTCTGCCCATCTGACCAGCCTGTCAAGGTCACTCTGCAGAGCCCTCCTACCCTCTAACAGATCAACCCCTGCTCCCAGATTGGTGTCATCTGCAAAACTACTGATGATGGACTCAATCCCCTTGTCCAGATCATCATTCAAAGATACTGAATAGGATCAGGCCCAACACCGATCCTTGGGGGACACGACTACTGACTGGCTGCCAGCTGGATGTGGCTGGGCCTTGCCCCCCAGCCAGTTCTTAACTCAGCACAGAGTACACCTGTCCAGGAATTCTTTGCTGACAGGTACAAGAAGCTACCAGGCACATAAGAACAAAAAAATGTCCTGTTGGATGAGGATCTATTTTCCTGTATTAATGTCTCTGTGCGCCATAAAAAAACAAATAAATTGAAGGTTAAGGCTAGCTGGTGACCTACCAAGAAGAAAGATGACTACTCACCTACTGAGGACACCACTGCCACTGAGGTCAGCTGCCCTTGTTTAACAATTAAGTTCCCTTCGATTCATGCTCCTGCAAACTCAGACTGTGACACTGTTCCATAAATACATCTTGTAGGGCAGGACTGAGTGCTAGGAAATGGTGAAATCGTTCCTGGTTTGCTGCCTGTCCAAACAAGCCCAACTCTCCTAGGCAGCTTAATCCCTACTCTGAGAGGATGAGTGCTTGACAGCTATAGCAATGGTTTATTTGGCAAGAGCAAAGTCTGATTTTGCAAGAACAATCTTTAAACTCCTTATCCAGTATGGTGCGATTAATAACTCCTTTATTTCTCCCAGTAAACTAGACAGCAGCCTCAGAAGCAGTCTGTCATTCCACTAGATTCAAACCATTATGGTGAGTCAAATGTTAAACAGGACTATCGCCACATACACTGCTGCTGCTGCTACAAGATGCTTTGGGTATCTTCTCTCAACCAAAGAGATGCTGGATCGCTTCTGGACTAACAAAAATTTTACAGAGAACCTAAGATAAACAATCAAACTATTTTTTCTTTTATAATGACAAAAATGTAAGCAGCATCTGAGCATGCCCATCTCTTAACATCAGCTGCATGAAGGAGGACCTATCCTGTTCAATATCTTTATTGATGATCTGGACAAGGGGATTGAGTCCATCATCAGTAAGTTTGCAGATGACACCAAGCTGAGGGCAGGTGTTGATCTGTTGGAGAACAGGAGGGCTCTGCAGAGGAACCTTGACAGGCTGGTCAGATGGACAGAGTCCAACAACATGAGATTTAACATGTCCAAGTGCCAGGCTCTACACATTGGCCACAACAACCCCATGCAGCACTACAGGCTGGGGACAGAGTGGCTGGAGAGCAGCCAGGCAGAAAGGGACCTGGGGGTACTGGCTGACACTAGGCTAAACATGAGCCAGCAGTGTGCCCAGGAGGCCAAGAAGGCCAATGGCATCCTGGCCTGCATCAGGAATAGTGTGGCCAGCAGGAGCAGGGAAGTCATTGTGCCCTTGTACTCAGCACTGGTTAGGTCACACCTTGAGTACTGTGTCCAGTTCTGGGGCCCTCAATTCAAGAAAGATGTTGAGCTGCTTGAATGAGTCCAGAGAAGGGCAACAAAGCTGGTGAGGGGTCTGGAGCACAAGCCTTACGAGGAGAGGCTGAGGAAGCTGAGGTTGTTTAGCCTGGAGAAGAAGAGGCTCAGGGGAGACCTTATTGCTGTCTACAACTACCTGAAGGGTAGTTGGGAGTTGGTCTCTTCCCCCAGAAAATCAGCAAAAAAAAAAAAAAAAAAAAAAAGAGGACAGAGTATCAAGCTGTGCAAGGGGAAGTTTAGGCTGGATCTTAGGAAAGAAGTTCTTCACAAAAAGAGTGACTGGCCATTGGAATGGGCTGCCCAGGGAGGTGGTGGCGTCACTGTCCCTGGAGGTGTTTAAAATAAGACTGGATGAGGCACCTAGTGCCATGGTCTAGTTGATTAGATGGTGTTGGGTGATAGGTTGGACTTCACGATCTTAGAGGTCTTTTCCAACCTGGTTAATTCTGTGATTCTGTGAGGAGAGCAAAACATGAAAGAACACTGTACTAGAACTCTATCACCAGCCACTGCTGCTTAAAACACACAAAGGGACAGGTAAACTGCAGCTTCCCCAGAAAACAAGACTATCTGCCCATACATGAAGATTTCTGTAATTTAAATACATAAAATATAAACAATAAAAATCTAAACATCATGTGGTAAGAAAAGGGAAAGAGATAAGGAGAGGTCCTCTTGGCAAGTCCTCCTCTTCACACTTCTTCCCTCCCAAAGACATTTTTCAAGTTCACTTCTACAAAATGAGTTAAAGCTGACTGCAAAACAAACACATGGTGGCTTCACTCCATTCAACTGTTTTGCCAGCATCGTAACTGCAGGGGAACCAATCCTATGACATGAATTAACAGTTTGTTTACAGACAAAGCTAAATGATTCATCCCAGATGGGCCTGAGGGCATGGGAACGGACAAAAGACAAATTCACAGCCAGAAATTAATTTCTGAGGGTTTTCTTCTTGACCACACTCTGACTCAAGATGTTTGTTGATACAGCAACACTACAGAGAACAGGCAGGACAACAGCTCAAGGTTTGGTTTTTGCTGTCAGTCGATTTCAATAAAATAACTTCAAGTGACCTTATTTCAACTCATCAGGAACTCCAAACCCCAAAATATAGTTTTCTGCAGGAAAATATCTAAAACTCTGTAAAAATATTTATTTTTCATTCTGGGCTTACTATTACTACTATTTAATCTATTTTAGCAAAATATTAGCTTACCTAATTCTAGTGAAAACAACATGGAGGAGTCATATGCATAAAATGCTCAAAGTGAGGTACTGTGAAATCAGATTCTTGTTCCTGTTTTACAGATGTTGTTGCAAGGTGTTAAAGGTACTAATACAAACACTTTCTTTAAGAGGTTCTTCAGTGCTAAACCGCTCACAAGAAGGAGAGGGTCACAGAAATTCTCAGATCTAGTTTACAATTAGAGATGAGACTGAAAGAGTTGGGGCTGTTCAGTCTGGAGAAGAGAAGGCTCCGAGGTGACCTTCTTGTGGCCTTTCAATATCTGAAGGGGGACTACAAGAAAGCTAGGGAGGGACTTTTTAGGATATCAGGGAGTGACAGGACTAGGGGGAATGGAATAAAGCTGGAAGTGGGGAGATTCAGGCTGGAAGTGAGGGGAAGGTCTTCCCCATGAGAGTGGTGAGAGCCTGGAATGGGTTGTCCAGGAAGGTGGTTGAGGCCCCATCCCTGGAGGTGTTTAAGGCCAGGCTAGATGAGGCTATGGCCAGCCTGATGTAGTGTGAGGTGTCCCTGCCCATGGCAGGGGGGTTGGAACTAGATGATCCTTGTGGTCCCTTCCAACCCTGACTGATTCTATGATTCTATGTTTATTATTCTGCCAACACTGGTAACAGTTTTGATGACAGCTTACAAAAGTAAACCAGGAATAGAAACTTCAAATGATGTGTAAAAAGTGGTCAAAAGAAATGTACATGAGAAATACGTAAACACAGATGGCACATGAATCAAGTGGGATGTAGGATGTCGTACTGTAAATACCAAAAACCTGGTTTTTGAAGGGGTGTCATAGATTGAGTTTAATCTGGTGCTGTTATTCATACCATGCTGCAGTCATGCCAGCTTCAAAAATGGAAGTGCTAACTGGAGCTAAGTATCATAGGGCTTGAAATTCATGGGAGGCTTCCTGTTCTGGTTGCTGCTTCTGGGTTCCAGGTTCTTGGGTGCTGGGTTTTTTTCCCACAGGGATGGTGGCAAGACATGTGGGTGTGGGGTAGCTCACTGATTTTCAGTTTCTGTTTTATGCTGTGAGTTTTTTCCTGTATTTCACTGTGCTTCTTTTGCAAACAGGCTATCATGCACTGTATTATTAGATTGATTAGATTATTAGATAAGGTAATTATACATATGTTATATGGAACTCTTAGCTCTGTATCTCAACCCCGAGTTTTGTGTGTTACTTTTCCCCGACTTTCGGGTTGCAGGAGTAGGCAGGTTAGCCCTTGCACTAAACCATTACATGGGGACGATGGGCAACTTGTTGGCTTGTTAAAACCTCAGCCACCACAGTAATTAGTATAGAGAACTAGCTAGATGATACAAGAAACATTCACAGATATGTTTATGATTGCAGAGCAGAATGATGGCAAGGAAGAAGAATCAAAAAGCATTCAAAATAGAAAACTGATCAGAATTAAGACCTGTAGGAAAAATTTCCTAGGAAAAAAAATTCTGTAAGTGTATTGTACGCACTGCCTCCATTTAAGAAGTTCTGTGTAAAGACAGTTAGATTCTCAATTTTACAGCAATAATGGTTTTTAATTTTCTATTGAACATTGTCTGGAATGGAAGGTTACTATTAGTTCTCAATAGATTAAATCAAACTCAAACATTATGGTAGCTAAAAGTAATGGAAATCAATACGAAGACAATGGAGCACATGAAAATACTACTTCTAACATGGAAAGTTCTCATTACACTTTCCTCACATGTAACATGACTGTAGGGGACATCAGCCTCCCTAGGATGGACAGATGGTAAGCGAAAAAGAAACTGTATGCCAGTTAGCTATGTTTTTGAAATGCAAGGGCACAACACACATGCAGTGCATCTCCTATTAAGACACTAAGCATCACCAGCGAGGGGCCATGGTAATGATTTATGGTTGCTTAGCACTTTCAGTAGCTCTTTGTTTTTTAGTAACAGAGGATCCTACAATATCTGTAATTTTGCAAAACTTTAGTAGATTCAAGTCCAGTTTAGCTGCAGTTCTATAAATACGACACAAAGATCTAGACAGAAAAGAATTAGCTCATGTATTTCATGCTTTTGTCAAAAGCAAGACTCTGTGTCTTTTAACATCAGGGAAAGGTGGTTTACCAACTACAGTGCTTTCTTTTTTTCGTAAGAAACTATAACCAAAATGAACTAACTTAATTTAAATGTGAAATTGTAGAGATTGGGAACATCTGACCTGCTGATCACTACCTTTTTGGTCTATATAGAGCAGCCCTGCTATATTTAAAAATTCATTATTTCATTCCACCACTTAAGATACAGTTCATCTTTTAAGATTTCTTCACTAGGATCATAGTTCAACTTGTGCCAATCAAGTGCTCTGCAGCATCTTCATACCTATGTAACTACTCAGTTGGAGAATTTCAGAATGTAAGATGGGCAATTAGAAATAAGGAAAGATGACAGAAACATCTTCAGATGCTAGAGACTTTCTGAATGGGGAAAAACTCACTAAGGCAGCAATAATATATTCTCATGTCCATGGGTATAGAATAAAGAAAACTGTCTTGAATTATCACAGAATCACAGAATGTTAGGGGTTGGAAGGGACCTCAAAAGATCACCTAGTCCAACGCCCCTGCCAGAGCAGGATCACCTATACCAGGTCACACCAGAACACATCCACATGTGTTTTGAGTATCTCCAGAGAAGGAGACTCCACAACCCCCCTTGGGCAGCCTGTTCCAGTGCTTCATCACCCTCACAGTGAAAAAATTTTTCCTCATGTTTACATGGAACTTCCTGTGCCTCAACTTCCACCCACTGTCCCTTGTCCTGTCATTGGGCATCACTGAGAAGAGCCTGGCTCCATCCTCTTGGCACTCACCATTTACATATTTATAAACATGTATGAAGTCACCCCTTAGTCTCCTCTTCTTCAAGCTAAAGAGCCCCAGCTACCTCAGTCTCTCCTCATAAGGAAGATGTTCCATTCCCTTAATCATTTTTGTGACTCTGCACTTGACTCTTTCGAGCAGTTTCCTGTGCTCGAGCAGTTCCCTGCTGAAACAGATTAGTGTAGTACTTTGGGAAAAAAATCATGGTCAAAGAAGGTTAAACTAGAAAGTACAAGCTATGCAGACTGCAAATCTTTCATCATCAGAACATAACAGTCAGACACTTGCTAACAACTACTCAGGAATTCATGAGTCTGAACAGCAGAACAGTGGGCCACATTTCCCAAACAGTGCTATGAACAGCAAACCAGAAATGAAACTCTGACCCACATACTACAGGAAGTTGGGCTGATGAGGTTGAAACACACCCAACGCTATGCCTTGAGGTCCTTGGCAGACTCCAATTTCTATCAATTTCTTAACGTAAATTTTCTTTGCCAGTTTGGTTCCAATTTAGTCACCACATCATCTGTTCCTCACATTGGTTCTTTCCAACACATTAAACAATAATTCACTCCATTTTCTCTTTCCTCCTTACATGACCCAATATTCCACTTTAGGTTCACATCTTTTTGGTCTTTAACAAAACAAACCTTAGCAGAACATAACACCCTGAACTTTTTTCCTAGCAGTATTAGTATGGATTTTTCCTAGTCTTTCTTACACCAATAATCACATGCTACTCACCAAAGCACAGCAGTAATTCCACTAAAACTAGTTACTCCATCTAGTGTTTACAGGCACTATCAACTCATAACAAAGATTTTTGGGAAAGTTTAAAAAAATTCAGAGAAGCAAGCATCAGAGCCAATTATTAAGCCAATAACTGTGGGTATATAAGTTTTGAAATTAAGACAGTAAAAACTACAACTCTAAATCAAACATTGTTTACATAGGTAGCTTGCTTTGGTAAACAAGAGAAATTACAGAAAGAACAGAAGTCTTTGTATGACAGGAATGCAAAAGCTCTTATTTATATATACACTTCCACGTTTACAATAGAATTCTAAAAGCACTCAGCAGATACAAAAAGAATTTAAAAATTAAACATTTTTCCTGTCATGCATCAGATACCTTCACACCATACACCAACAGCACTGATTCAGTACACTTCTGGAGTAAGTGTTAGGAGGTTTGCCTAAGAGATTTCAAGTTATGATTTTATTGTAGAAGAGTGTAATTAAAGTCTGGCTGTCACAAAGAAAAACTTTAACATTCTCAAACTATGACGGAAAACACCACCATATTTATAATGTTACAATGTTTGGAACAATCTCTCTCTGCAGCTCTAGTTTTTCCAACTACAAGTCAGACTCATTCTCCAGAAAGATCATGTGATCATCTCTGTCCATCACCTTTCTCCTCATAGAATCACAGAATCTATCTGGTTGGAAGAGACCTCAAAGATCGTCCAACCCTTGACCCAGCACTTCTCACACTGGTTCAGCTGTTGCAAGAATTGAACTGTGCTGGACTTGATGATCTTAGACATCTTTTCCAGCCATAAGGATTCTATGATTATGAGGATTACAATTCTGTGAGTCTTAGGATTCATGTCCCAACTGTGATTTGGTGCAGCTGTATGTCATTAACTCAAATTGCTGCAAAAACAAGTTAAGTTGAGAGCACTATAAGAAAAGCAACAGTGCAGAGCTATGCAAAGCTAGAAAGGTAAAATTTCAGAAAGAAATAGGATCATCAGGCACTCAAATATTCAAAAGAAAAAATGTCAGTGTGGAAAGGTGTGACACCCTGAAGGAAAAAAAGCAGTGAGTCAACCAGTTTTGGAGGTGTCAGTGGCTTCAGGCAGTGTTGGCACAGAGGAAGTGGCTTCAGCAAGTGTTGGCGCGGAGGATTCGTTCCAGGGAGCAGCAGATACCAACTCTTCTCCTGACTGATGTCCACCTGGACAGTAAAGACTCCTTGGTTGTCTCACTGAAGTGCAGGCTTAGGCTGACAGGTCACTACATCCTACTAATCTTTTGTGTGTATATGCCAAATAATAATTAGTTTGTACTTCTAAGCTGCAGAGCTTCTTTGCATGTGATTACATGTACTCTAAATGACTCAAACAGAACAGTACTAAGATACTTCCACTTTAAGTCACTAAATGTTCACTGGGCAAGTGATACAGCAAATGTTTAGACTAGGTCCAAGCCCACATCTGCATCACAAATCTCTACCAGTTATCATAGTACCTTACACATTTGGGCACTACTTTCTAGTTAGTGTTAGAAGCCCCTTCACATCCTCAGAGCCTCAGCCATAAAGAACAAGACCAGTGTGCCAGGGAGAGCAAGATCTCAAGTCTTTAAGTTCTGTAAATGGCTCGAGAGTGAGATCATTAGATGCCACCTCTGTTTCCATTAGTGGTCTAATAACTTAAGCTTCAATTCAAACCAACTACAGGGTTAAACAGAAGTGTTCTGGTATGCATTTGTCTCAGCTGGTGTTCTACTATTTCCCCGTTTTCTTGAGAACAGAAACCTGCTATATAAGAAGCTTCTGTTCAGTTCAGAATTGAACAAGTTAGCATTGAACCATGTCAATCAAAACACACATAGCTGCTGCTTGCGGGACAAACCCTGGGACAGCCTCTCCAACACACTATCTTTACCAGAGGGGAGAAAGGAGTGGGCATTTAAATACAGGCTCTTCCTGAGTCCCTGCAACCTGAACCAGAGAGCCACCCTGAGAAGCACTACTCCTCATGATAACAGCTTGACTTGGAAAGAGAAGCAGCAATCATCCAGGCTGTTAGTTTGCTTGACTTCACACTTAGATGAAGCCAGCAATGGTGTCAGCTGGACGCAGCAATTCCAGTGCCTGCCAGCCCCTATGGAGGCACACACCTGCCAGCTTCCACACTTCAGCACCTTGCTGATACATCAGAAAGTCTGAAGAAAAAAACCTTGGTGTGAACTATGATCTAACACAAACTTCCTCCTATACACTGAAAGGCTCCTGGCATAGGCCTCAACTGCACTTTAAGTGCAAAACAATTAACATTAGCTATATGTCATAATGAAGATCTAGTCATTGCTCTCTTCTGAACAGGTAAAGGAAGACATCTTCATATGCTGAAAAAAAGGGTTGCAAATGCCTTGTGTTTTATTTGGCCACTGCTGGCTAGCGATCAGTGCAAATAAAGTCTCACCTGTAAGTGAAATTTTGCAGAATTATACTCAAACCTGCCTTTTTTTGTTTCAGGTTTTTTTTTTTTTCACTAGGTAGAACTCACCCCTCTTTCAGATCATATAGAGGAGCTCAATTATGTTTTTAAGTAAATGTCTCCTAGGAACATCTGTAGCCAGAAATTGCATCTGTTACAGAACAAGCTGTACAGTCTCACTTCCGTGCTGTTACTGTATTGTGCTGCAAAACTCAAATGCATCAGAGCTAGTATACCCATACCCATAACACTATACAAGGTGTAGAGTGACAGCATAGCAATGGCAGGTCAGCTGAAGTTGCAACAAATACATGGATAGTAACCCATATAATGGGAATAATACCCCAGCTCATTATTTTAAATCTAATTCTGTTCTATACACCAAAACTTTGGTCATTATTTAATCATATTGTAGATGTTCCCTGAATTAGTTTGTTGGGATAGCAGTAGCAGACTGAGAAGGGAGGGAGGAAAGTCAGGAATGGGTATAATATTTTAATCTGTTTACACGTACCCAGTGATTAACTTTGAACAGAAATACTTTAATGGTAAGTGCATACAGATTAACATTATGCAGTAGAAAAAAGTTTAACACACATCCTTCTTTCTGCAATAGCCTTCTCCAGACCCTTTCTGCAGCCTCACAAAGAAAGATGCGGTGAGAAGAAATGCATAGAAACACATAATGACATGACTCGTATAAAGCTGACTCGGACATATTTGAAATAACTTGCTGTTTGAAAAACTAGCTGATCACATAGTGTTGTTTTCTACTGTCATTTATTAGCAATCAAAAAGATTTCCTGTGTCTCTACCTTTATTGGAAAATACTAACAGAAAAAGGAACTACATAGACACCAGTTTATCGGGACGTGAATAAAAAGATACAGAGATGTGGTGCTAAGGGACATGGTTTGGCACCAGACTTAGGCAAGTTAGATAATGGTTGAACTTGACGATCTTAAATTTGTCTTTTCCAACAGATTCTTTGATTCTAACATCCAATTTCAGTCTAACTGCACTTGAGACACAATCATACTGCACAAGCCTTGGTTGTAAGACATTTGGCTCCCAGTCCAGCGTAAGTACAGTTTAGTACTTCAGTTCGGGCACAGGATAGACATCATTCAGCAGAGGTCTTAGCTACAGGCAGCAGGTACTCACCAGAGCTCCATCCGCAACCGATAAGCTCTCATACGTCTTCCACGCTTTTTCCCTCACACTATCCGACACTTTCAGAGCATTGCAGAGGGCAACGAAGTCAGCTTCACCAATTTCGAGGCTAGGGAAAGCAAAAGGCATCAACAGCAGGGTCTCCATGTAGCACAACAGCTATATTGCACAGCACAGCTAGGAGGGAACGCCAGCTGCTGAAGGACGCCCCGGGTGACACCGCCCCACTCGGCAGAAGAGCCAAAGACGAGGCACAACCCGTAGGCTCGACGCAGAGAGCCCCGGCAGCGCAGCAGGGGTACGCCAGCTCCAGCCGCGCGGCAGCCCGACCGCTCCACCAGCCCTCCCTGCCGCGGCGGCTCCCGGCACGTCCGCGCAAGACAACCCTGGCCCGGGCGGCGCTTACCGGGGAGCGGCGGGCGGCGGCGGCGCGGAGCCGCTGTCAGGGCTGGAGCGCTGGCTCCGGGCGGCGGCGCCGGCGCCCACCCTGCGGGTGGGCTTGGGCGGCATGACGGCCCGTGCGCGAGCGGCCCTAGAGGCACTGCCGTTCAGCGCCCACCGCGGGCGGCAGTAACGACGGGCCGCCGGCTGCCGCTCCCCTCCCCGCTGCCCAAACCGCGGGAAAACTGCGTCACCGCCAGCCGTCACTTCCGGGCCGGCTGCCGCTCCCCCACCCTACCCGCCGGCGAGGAGTGGCGACCGCGCCCCCGAAACACAGACCGGCTTGGCGCGCCTCGGAACCCGGAAGGGAAAAGTGCCCGCGCCAGCCTCTCAGCCAATGAATGCGCTTCTTTCTCCGCACTAGCCAATAGAAACCGGCTCCGCTTCGTGGTCCAGGCAACTGGAGCGAGGGCGCGGCCGGCGGATCGAGGCCCGGGGCTCGCGGGAGGGGCGGGGCTCGGCTCAGCTCCCTGAAGGTAAGCAGCGGGTTGGTGGAGAACTTTGCAGCCGCCGGCGTGTACGAGGGCGGCCGTTCTCTGATCGGCGGCGTCTCTCGCCCTTCCAGGCTCGTTTTACATTACAGCTGGAGTCAGAGCTGAGGACGCAGCAGGGAAAGGAGTGATGGCATCCGGCTGTCTCCTGACTGAGGGAGAAAGGACGCCTTGGCGAGGTGGTCAGTACCGCTTCCACGGGAACATGAGCACTTGCGTAGAGATCCTCCTCCAAAGCCTTTCAGTCGCCCTAGAGATGATAGCCTGGCTACTTCTGATATTGCAGGCACTCAACAAGCTGAGAGCAGAAGAATAGACGTATATATAAAAATAACTATACAGATGTAGAGCAGGACAGAAATCCTGACAAATACTTTATGACTATCTCTCACTTGGTGTTCATCTGAGTCATAAAGTATTAATACCATGCATTACAATTAGGTTTCATGTAAGACATTCTCCAGCATTTTGGCATCGTCTGGATTTTAAGCCAATGACATTCAAATTCAGAAGATCCCCTAATTCACAGATCTATTCTGCTGTCTGCATATCACATATCTGCATTTAGAAGGCAGATCGCTGCTGTAAGCCAACACACATTTTCATATTTTTATGAGTTTCTTAGAAAAAGCAATAGTATTGCATGTAAAGACTCTGCACATATTTATCATTTGTCTGTAAAGCAAATAGTGAGATTGCTGTCAAAGCTGAATTTAAAAAAGAGTACAACTACTGTATTCAATAAGAATTCACTAGTATTTTTAAGATCCATGCACTTTATTAATTTGTTCAGCCTTTTCCTTTATAGTCATTAACTTACGTAAAGGAGAACAGGCCATTTTTCTGGTTCATAATTAGACTTAAACCAATTACAGTAAAAATGCAAAACAAATGGGACTTCAGGCAAAGTACATCAAGTGAAATATTTGAGTTGCAGACTGTAGTGGAATTTAGACACTTCTTATGATTGTAGTAAAACTGACACTAACTACACTGTTTATAAGCACCTTTTAATAATTCTTGTAATCAGATGATAGCTACATGCTGTTGAAGATTCATAGTGTAGAACTGCATGTCATCTAACACGGACAGCTAAAGCACATCAACCAGCTTAGAAAAGTAAGTTAAAAACCTAACCCACAGATGAATCCATTGCTCTCTCCTCACCACTGGCTTTAACGCACAAAAGAATTTAAAATGAGAGCAAAGCATCCGAGAAAGTTTGGTCACAACACTGGAGCTGTCAGCAAGAAGAAAACACGCCCTCTTGGGTAGCTTCCCTCACAGCTGCTTTAACATGCTTTTAGAGCCAGAATCTAGATCATCCAAATGACAGGCAAAGAATTTGTGTTGCTCTCATACCCCTTGTGCATTAGTGCTTAGGGAATATCATATCCTTTAAAGAACTGACAACCAGCCTCAGTCTAAATATTAAGTTTATAAAATTGTTAGTTTGCCAAGCACCTTTGCAAATCCAATTTTAAGCACTTTTACATCAAGCAAGGCACTAAGGGCTTCCCTCCATAAACAGGTGCAAACAAAATATAATTTCAGAATGCTTCAAGGAGAGGCAGCACATGAATCAAGCTACAATAATCTTAATCCTCCATTCTGGAGCCGCAGATGTAGCAACTATATCTAAACTGCAGTAAGAAGACTTAATGTATATGTAAGTACATATAAAGAAAGGCACATGTATGTGTAAAATCAGATATAAATTGCTGTACTTCCCCACACACACCTTGTTAGATATACTGATTTCAGTGTTTTAATCCTGTATTTTGAAATGTTTTAAACTGAGCCTTTGAGCTTTCAGAATAAAATGACAAAGCAAAGAAGAAAAGCAGTTCTTTCTGGGAAGAAAAAAAGTCATCTGACCTGACAATAGCTTTATTCCAAACATCTTTCTAGAGCAGTTTTTAAAGTGCAGGTCAGAGACAAATGGCAGTCTGTGAAACACTGCCCAGTCAGCCAATCCTGACTCATTGTTTCCAGCTGCTACACAATCTTATGTAATTTTATTATCTTAATTTTTCACTTAAAACTGTTGCTATAGTTTCATGGCAATTGCCAGTGGGAATAGCAGTCATGCCTTCATTGAAATTGAAACCAAGCCTTTTTATTTTGACTCTTACTGCTTAGATACCAGAGAAGCTTGCTGCTTTTTTAGCCTTCATAAAAAGGAAATTCCTGTGACAGAGAAACTTAAGTGCACCTCATGGTCTACCAAGACTAGCTGCTGATTTCTACGTTATCAAAGAACTTTACCACTTAAGTTACAATTATAATAAATTTGCTTCCTCTGGAGGTGTACAACAGGAATGACACTAAAACCACTAAATTGAGAGCTTCTGGATATTAGTCCAAGTACTAAATATTTGTCAGATTTTTTGCTTGAATAAAACCCACAGGTTGCAAAATCCATAAATGATAAAAGTGTCTACCTGATTCATACCCCATTTTCCTGCCTGTAACAGGCAGAATTAGCCAGGGAGGGTAATACCCTCTTCTCCTGCCCAGCATTTTCTGTGTAGACATTCCTTGCACTGAGCAACAACCACCATTCTCCCACTGCCAGCATCACCTGGAGCCCAGCTGTCACTCTCAAAGCCCCAGCACAAGCGCTAACAGGAACAAGGAGTTGACAGACCTGCCCCAGTTCCCTACAGGCCAGCTCTTCTCCAGCTGCTGCCCTAAAGGCCCCACGCCTTAAGAAAGACTTCTCTGGAGCACCATCTGGAGCAACAGATGGACTTAAGTAATGGTCCCACTTCGAGAGTGCCTCAGTGACACTAAGGCTATGGTTTGAATCAGGCCTTTTCCACTCCCAGCTTGACTTCCCCGGTAACTACCACAGTCTTGCCACAGCACTGGATCAGCTCTGACTTTGAAGATGGAAATGGTTGATGGGTGTGAGGGGATGAAGCTGGCTAGTTGTACTCTCTGTTGGTAAGTCTGGCCTTTTAATATCATTAATTAATTAATATCACCCCGCCTAAAGACTGAGTTCAAATAGGAATGATAAAAAACATTTCTAAAAGTTAGTATTTCTACAGTTACCTAAAATCCATAGGGACCATGACAAATTTCAACCCATTACTCTCAAAACAGAGATCTACTTGTTAGATGTTGCCTCCTCTAACAGTTCAAAGCCTCTTTTTATATATATATATTATTAGTAAAAATACTATTTTCACTCCATATTTATACACATCTGTGACTTGCTTTTCTTGGAGTGCTACGTAGTGCACTGCTGCAGTCTCAGATACTGCAGTGATGAGTTTAAGGCAGGAATTTCTACCAATAAAATAACCAAATTGCTACTGAAAGGATACTATGAGTACTGTTGGTGGATGGAGGAAGTTCTCTATGTACAACATCAATATGCAAAACCCCACATCTGTGCTAGCATTGAGGACCAAGGTGCTAAAAATTAAAGTCCATGACTGGTGATATTTATCAAATAAAGCCTCAGTGCAAGTGCAATTACATCAGAAAAAGCTAATCATTGCTGATGGAATTCTTGCTTTGGAAGGTGTCTGGACATTAAATATACCTTTGCATCCACAGCTCTTTCACACCATGTGCTCTGTCACCCACATACCATCCTGTGTGTCCCCAGCAGGCAAACTACTTCTAAGCCTGGGCACAATCTGGCCCTTCATCCTGCACCCCCTCTTCATGGCAGTTCATTTTGGCTATTACTGACAATTGGTAATAAAACAAAGGTCTACAAACAAACCAACCAACACAAACTCCTTGTTGCTTGCAAGTACACAGCCACGTTAACAACCTTGCTACAATCCCTTCCTTCCCATCCTGCTCAGTCCCAGGTTCTGCTTCCTCTCTCTGCGTGAGAAAGCATGTTCCAGCAGCGGCAACACCCTGTACTGATGCTGGCTGTCTCCCCAGTGAGGATGTTTCCCATGCCTCCTCTTCCAAGATTTCCTACGACCAGAAGAAGCAGAATATGCTTTACTAGAAGTGGTTCTCTGGAATAAAATTAATGTTAACTGACAACCTGAAAACCAACTGAAAATTAGCAACCGTAGCCTGCAGTGAACAGATAGGAAATTGATCTAAATCTACCTGTGATCTTGGGGTTTTCTCTTTTTGTTAAGAGTGAGCCTAGGATAATGAAATTCTTTAACCAAGGCATGGCAGTGGAATACTCTACTGAGGGGAAAACATTTGTGTATAATATTCCAGCAAAACTTATACCATGAAAATACAAAACTGTTTTGCTTCCCTCGTAACATCTTCCTAAAACATCCTCCTAAAGCTAGAACAAACAATGCCAGCAAGAATACAGCTCTGCTATTTCTAAACCATAGGCTTCTGCTAAGACAGACATGACAGGCTTTCATCCTCCCACACAACTCAGACCAAAAAAAACATGTACTCACCTTTCCAGAAGACAATGCTACACTCAGTTGATGCCTTTGATAAACTTCTGTTGGCTTTCATGGTTTCTGATTCAGCTGGAAGTAATCTTCAAATACATGAATTCAGCCCCTACATTTTGTCTCTGCAAGTCAACACATCTCTGTGTGTTGCTTCAGGAAACCCTGCAGCTTCTCCTTGTACCAGATAACCATACTTTTGCAGTTTTCTATGCTGCAGGCCTTCGGTATTTATTCCTTCGTGCCAAAGCTTGCCCCATGGCTCTTCATTTTTATCTAGAGTAGGAAGGAAGACTTGGAGCTTTTATCATGCTCTGCTTGCCCAGATCATACACATCAACTGGTGACAATACCCTTAGACATGCAAAGACCTACTGAACATCAATGCCTGCTTGGGACCCACGAGAGAGCAGCACAGCCCCCTCCACCATGTAAACACAGTGGCACAGGATAATAGCACTTTGATTTTGCTGCTTCAATGATAAGAGTGTGTCTCGGCATTAGGGTTCATTTTCTCTCTTACACAGAGTTTTAAAAATATTTGCAAATATATTTTTCCAGTGAGGTCATTTTCATACTAAACATTTTCTGTAATTCCTTGGGCTAGAGAAGTGGTTTTCTTCAGTATAGCATGACTATATTTATTCTACTCTTAGAAAAAGCCCAGGCAGCTCCTAGAGCTAGTTTTTCCCAAGGATTTGTGTCTCATGGTTCATTGACTTTGTCTAAGAGGGCAGAAGTTCCAACAGGAGCTTTTTCTGCACCCAGGGTGTTTTAGGTCTTCTCATACAAACCGCCTGGCAATTTAGTAAGACATAAGCACATGATGGGAGCTTTCCTTTTAGTGCACACAAGTTTCTCTCTCTTTCTCCATGCTCATTATCACACTACTGATAGAAATAAATTTCCTTCTGCTATCCGAAAGGATCGAGTTATCAGGGACACAGGCATGCAGCAGCATAGTCACATAAACCTGTCTGTAAGAATAAATCTGTTTCTCCCTCCCTTTGTCTCCCCTTCAGCAGCCTTCTGAAGTCTCTTACTGAGTTTTATTTTTAAAGTAAGTTCAAGATGATGGCAGGTTTACTTAAAAATTAGCAAGTTTAATGTTAACTTACAGAAAATAAGGAATGGCATGCTCATGTAAAGGTAGGAAACATACTTAAAAACACTTCAGCATGAATCTTTTCTCATACAGGGTTCCAAAAAATGCATCCTGTCCTGACATATATTTGACCTTTATTACAATCACACAATTGCAACATCCTGCATGTTCATAGCAAAGATTTTCCCAGTGGACTTTCCAGCTTGCTTACATCTATAACAACATGTAGTTATCTAAATGCAACTTACACTTGGGCATCTATCCTCTATCTATGTGAGGCTTTATTTGATGTTCATGACTGCCATGCACCACCCAAGAACAGATTTTAGAAGTCCAACCTTCGGAAAATAACAGGTTTTATTTTAATATCTAATGCACCTACACTAAGACTAAATTGTAAACGAAGCCAAATACAGATGAAGAAAAAATTAAAAAAGTATTGTATATTTAAGAAACTTCCTTTAAAACAAATTATTTTATCTCAGTCCAAACATTCACAATAGCAGGAAGCTGGATGATAGCATGTTTACAATTGTTTAATAGCGCCAAAAGCAGTAAAGCATCCTCCCACTATATTAAGAAAAGGTCCTTTAAAAGATCAAAAAGTAAGATTAGTCCAAAGCTTTTTGACAGAATCAACCTAAGACAAAAGATTTGGACGCTTATGGTGCATATTATTTAAATATCAGTTTAAGCATGCTTTTTTTGCAAGCAAATATTGAAAAAAATTCTAGTAAATATTCCTACTTTCCTAAAAAAATCAATGCTTAAAATTTGGTCAGAAAGACAACTCAGTTCCCAGATCATGAAACCTTAGAAGTGGGTTTTGGGAAGATTTTCCAGCCTTGGTTTTGAGTGTTACGCCCTTTTTTTCTCTCCTGTATTTTTTTTTTCCAACCAGCTTCAAAAGAGCAGGCACTATGATAGATCTTTTTTCTGCCCTCTCCCCTATAAAAGTTGCTATTATGAAGGTCTCAATTATATAAAAAAAATAAACTTGCTTTACACTTGTTTAAGCGTAAGTTGCGTGATAAGAGAACGGTATTAGTGATATTTGAGCTAGCTCCAGATTAATTGGCCAAGATGGATGACACAGGCTGGGAAGGATGCCATGAAGCTGAACAAAGGGAAATGCAAAGGGCTGCATGTGGTGAACACTCCTGGCTCTCAGCAGGGTCAGCCTGACTCATGACATGCTCTACATTATGTACATCATTTGTATTTGCACTCAGGACAGGGGTTTCAGACATAAGAAAACATGTTAAGTCAGCTTTGGATCTCGATTCTGATTCTCTGCATCATGAAATTACCAACCCAGAATTTAAGCAAGCTGCACAATACTGCCTTTAAATGAAAAAGGAACTGAAAAACGTGCTTCTCTTCATATTTAATTTCTCAGCCATCACCTATTCAGTTTTATCTTTTTACTTTTAAAAATAAGACTGCAAATAAAAAGCATTAATGTTAACTTCAGTCCACTCCTCTAAACAACAAACAAAACTGTATCAGCAGAAGAAAACACAAGACTTTTAGACAAACAGGTTTATAAGGTTTATTTTCCATTGCACGTACATGGATTATATACAAGTTAGTAACATAAGTTACTTCTTAATTTTCTAAAAGATTGTTACAGCAAACACTTGCCATTTTAAAACATCAACTCAGAAATCAATCTAAAAAGGTAAATATGACAATATTTTTAAAACAAAACAAATTGCACTTTGTTAGGGAAAGTCAAATACAGGGTTGTATATATGCTGTAACAAACTATATAGCAGATAATAGTACAGTTAGAAGTAGCTCTTGCAGTCCGTTTGTACATTAATAATTCTTTTCAATTTTACTTAATTAAAAACTGGTGGATATTTCAAATACTTTTCCTCTTCCTAGTATTCAAGATTGATCACATGAAATGCACTAGCAACTAAATCTATACAACTGCTATTAAAATATAAGAACACCACACCTGAAAATAAGGGAAAAACTAAAACATTGATTTTACATGTATCGTGAGATGAAAAGTATGGAAGGTGTTCAGCAATAAAGCCCTGTCCACTACTTACATAAAAGAAGATTTTAAAAAATAATCACTGCACACAATACAAAGGGTGGGGTCATACTGTAGTTCTTAAGTCTCCTGGAGCAATGATATTCCTCATTACTGTTCACAGATGAGGGTTTCCATGGCAAACTTGTTCTCAAAGTGTCTAATCTTTCGGCAATTGGTGGCTTCACGCTTCTGAATTCCTGTTTTGTAGTAGTAAAGAACAGTGGAGGGTAAACAGAAGAGGGGAAGCCGTACATCAGAGACATCATAGTTTTACATCTCTCACCAGAAACCAGACCTATCCCTCTTCAATCCCCCTCCTCGGAGGTAACACATGTAGGCATGCATTCATACTTAGAAAATCAATAAACAAGCAATAATCCTGAAGGTGCAATGAAACAAACTGCAGTAGTGGTTTACTTAAAACCAAGCTGCCAAACCCCCCCACTAGCTGGTTTTAACCCAGATCAGTTCCTGATCTCCCTCTCTCTGCATCTAGAAAAACACTTGAGAGGACATAAGAAAAAAGAACGGCAAAGATATAAACCACTATAGGCAAAACTAGAGTGGAACAGTAGCATTTAAACAACATCTTAGAATTGGAGAAAACAGCATTTAACCAAATTTGACCAAACTAATGCTCACTGCCAACCTATGCTCACCATTTATTACCGTAAGATCAGCATACTGAATTTTTAATTTGATTTTGCATTTCAACGTTTCATTTTAAAACATTCTTCAGAATTATTTTTAGAAAATGCGTTTCTTTTCCTTGCTTCCCAAGCAGTCAGATTCTGCAGTATGACTAAATTAAACTGCTTCTGTGTGTGCTTGCACATCACATACAGCTTTTTGAAAAAGCAGCAGCAAATTGGAGTGAAAATTTTAAGATGGTGTTTAGTAGGTTGTCAAGACTTTTCCAAATGGTATTTTCCAAACATTTTCCATAAAGGAGTGCCAAGCACTACGATTCTCCTGCTAAGACAACTCTCACTTACGTTTCACTGTTGACTTTCTTTAATCATAGAATAGAATCATTAAGGTTGGAAAAGACCTCTAAGATAAAGTCTGTCAACCCAATACCACTAATGCCCATTAAACCATGTCCTGAAGTGCCACATTTATATGTTTGTTGAACATATCCAGGGACAGTGATTCCACAACCTCTCTGGACAGCTTGTTCCAATGCTTGACCACTCTTTCACTTTTTCCTAATATCCAATCTAAACCTTTCCTGGTGCAACTTGAGGCCATTTCCTCTCATCCTATTGCCTGTTACCTGGCACAAGAACTACAACCTCCTTTCAGGTAGTTGTACAGAGCAATAAAGTCTCCTTCTCAGCTTCCTTTTCTTCAGACTAAACAATCCCAGTTCCCTCAGCTGCTCTTCATAAAGCTTGTTCTCTAGGACCCTTCACCAGCTTTGTTACCCTTCTCTGGACACATCCCAGGACCTCAATGTCCTTGAAAAGAAGAACTTGCAATTCTGTACTTGGACTACAAGGTTATGGTTTCTTATATACTGAAGAGTTTTTTGAGTGTGGTGGGGTAGGTCAAGAAACAAGATTTAAAAAGAAAAAAAAATTACAATGAAAGCCTGAACCCCAGGAAACATACCCATGCATTTTAGCAACTCCTAGCTCACTGGGGCCTTGAGCGCTTCTGCACAATAAAATTAGTTTTCCATACCTACACAGAAACTATCAGATGTACTTAAGCCCACGGAGCCAGTTATTGCAATAGGCAATCCTTGCTTTAGTAGGAGTACTTCCTTTCAACACAATCAAGCCTATTTATTGAACACAAGTGGCACTGAACTTTCTGCCAACACACACACACACACAAAAATCACTAGAGGCATATTTACCTTTCATGGCTTCTTTGCGCTGTAGTTTGTATGTTTCCTTGCCACGGCAGAGGCGGTAAATAAAGAATCCCAGCTGATCCACATTTTCAATGCGATCAGTAACAATCATCTGTTCATGAATCAAGTAGGACTGAGGCAAGTACGTTCCAGCCTGTTGAACAAAAGTGTAACAGCTCTGTCAAAAGCCATCTCTTCATGGTCTAAGTACACAATAAACACCTTGCAACGTTTTTCTTTAATACTGCTGTGACACATCTTTGAATTCTTTCAAATATGTATAACTGACAGAATTTTGTCCTAAATATGCAAGCGTGGCTACACTGCACTATAGAAATATGTAATGATTATATTCAAAAAGGTCACAAAACTTCCACTGATGCATATGTCCACCATCCTCCTGCTACAGCAACATCAGCCTTCAGGGCAGAAGAAATGTTTCCTTCTAAGAGCTCCTACTGTCATGGATCAGGCCTCCAAAGTTTTCACTTAATTAACAGTCCAACAGACTTCAGTGGGAACTAATTCCAAATAGGAGTAGGCAAAAGCATGTATGGAGACACTCTTGTTGATGAAGCATGCCAGCTGCAGTCCACGGGGTTTGGGAAGCCTTCAGCATGTTAACAGCATGGCTCTCAAGCCAAATGCAAGATGAGACCATCTAGGTCCCTAAGTTATTATGGCAACTTCCTCAACTGTTTATATGGCAAGATATTAGAAAGCCATGGTGGTATATCAGGCATTTTAAGGCAATGTAATGAAAAAGTAGAGCCATGATGACATGGCAAAGACTTCCCCAAGCCTTTTCTAGCCCCTTCAGTGCTATTTAGCCACAGCTGAAATGATGGAGGAATTTGGCTCTGTGAGCCTCACCATACGCAGCTGAAGATGCACACACTTAGCTATCAGCTGATTGCTTAATCATGCCACTGGTATATCAACAGCAGCTTTTCTTAAACATTATTTCATTTAAGAAATCCTTTTAATGTGATTCTTACTCATGGTAGTAGAGAAGGTGTTTCTTGCTTTCTAAAAATAAAATGATCATTTATTATGGAAACAAATTCAGCTTCTGTGGCAAAAGATCACTGTATTTTTTATTGACAATAAACAACTTGAAATATCCATTGTATAACAAGACTCTCTTTTCAGTCCAGATGACATCTTAAGAAGCTGATGAAATGCTATTCTTTTTAGAGAAGAAAGGGCAGACTGTATTAAATTCCTTTAAATTATGAACAATTTCTTCAGCACACACTATGGTGAAAACAACAGATTTTTTTTTTTCTTTGAATAAGAGCTTGGAAGACTTCACACTCCTAAATTATTGCACTCATTATTTGGAAATTACATCTCTGTAAATTACTGTCTCTTAACTCCTGGTCTCTTCAACTTCAGGAGAGAACCCCAAGGGAGCCCCAGAGCAAAGCCGCAGTACAGCACACTGGCAGGGCTGCAGTGCTGACCAGGGGCACCCTGTGAGGACACTGCTGGGCTTGTGCCCTCCAAACCACATGACCTCCCAGACCACCCCCAAATCTGGCATTCTTGGCACTCCTGGGGGGCACAGGAGAAGAGGGAGCTCAGTGCAGGAATTTTATCTGCCTGGCTGATGCAGGAGCAGTTACCCAGCACTGGGATCCAGCACAGCCACAATTAGCATCGTCTGAGATATTCTGTGCATCGCACACAGTGAAAATCGGGCAGCTGGCTCAACAAAGGGAACAAGGTGACTACACAAATGTACCTGGGTTTCAGCCTTGTTTTCCAGGACAAGGACGCCTTTCACAGTCTACATATTCAAGCAAATTGTATTAATCTATACAAATGTGGCTCTTTAGATTAAAATGATGGATTTTCTTAAAAACCAAAACAAAACAGCCCAGAGCACTTCCACTTTCATAAAATGTCTTCTACAGGTAGTCAGAGCTCGTTTTAATGAACACTTTAATTTCACACATTTTTCTCCTTGAGCAACCAGTGTGACTGCACTCACTTTGTGTTTGTGCAGAATAGTTTCCCAAATTTCCCCAAAACATTTAGCCTGATTTTCTCAGACTTTAAATGCTCACAGCTTTTTTGTTAATACAATAAGAATTAAACAGATGTCTCATAAAATTAGGGCACTGACTGTTGGAGACAATGATCAAAACAGTTTCCTTTTGCACAGATTTTCAATTAAACGCATGATGCCTAGTTATCCTCTTACTTGTAAACCAAGCGTATTTGCTTTAGTCTAATGACAAACTAGGAAATTAACAGATTTCAATAGTGGAGTTTCTGTGACCTAAAAATGGAAACAAAATAATATACACAAAACAAAAGAAGAAAAGGGTTGCTGAGTTTTACAGATAACACCTCATCTTTCTGTACAGGAAATGAAAGTGCAGATAAATATCCAGTCTCTAAATATACAGGAAAAAAAAAAGCAGCAGAGGACTTATTTGTGAAATCATTTTTCACACAGGTTTCATTTATATACACAAACCACTCAGAAATGGCTAAAATGGTTCATGGAGTCCTAATTCCAAAGCCTTGTTTGAAAGCTTATACTAACAATTCTAAAGTTGCAAACAGCCAGTGAAATAAAACTCTCTCCCCAGATCTTAAACAGAAGTTAGTTTATCAGCTCTCTTCCCCACCCAGATTGTTTTCCTGGTCTGCAAAGAAACCAGAAGGTTAAAAAACAAGGTAAATACTATTTAACTCTGCATTAAAACTATACATACGTTAAGAGTTAGAAATATAAAGATGATTCATATTAAATCAGTAAGATACTCCATTAGCTGATCTGTTTTGGCCTCCCCAATTTCACAGGCCATTACATTTCGCTCAGTTACTACTACTAACAGAACAGCATGTCCTTGTGGTAGTGACAAGCAAACCAGCCAGCACCAGCACCACAGGCTAGGCAGCAGTGTTCAATTATCAAACTCTCCTGGGAAGCAATTCAGAGTTGCCACAACATTATGCTGAAAACTCATGTTTGGTTGTTCAGTGATTGTAGTGTCTCAGTCCTTTTGCTTTTAAGGACATTGAGGCTTAAAGAACCAGGAATCTGGCTACACTAAAACCCCTCTTGCTTTTAAATGGGCTTCACTAATCACACAGCCCAAATCCTAAACCTACAAACCTCCCTGGAAACAAGAAGATCCATCTTAAGAATGCTGGAAGCCTCATGAACTCGAATCCAGTACTAGTCCATCACATCCACTGCCACATCTAATTCCCTCAGCATGGAGCACCCTCACATACATCATCCTCAAGACACAAGATCAGTTCAAAGCAGGGGCTGACCCAAGGGGCTTATGCTTTAAACAATGCCCATGTTAAAGGGATTTCCTCGTATATCTACTTTAATCTTCTCAGCTAACCAGTCTTAGCCCAGCACATACATGCTTCATGATAACTTTAGTCACAATGGATCATAGATTAAAAACCACATAGATTACTATCAAAGAGTTTAGGTTTACCACATTTACGCAATTTTGTCAATCAAATTTGGAGCATTGAAGAATGAAATCAAGTTTGTCTTCCTCTGAATTAGTAATTTATTCATTATTATAATTAAGAAGTTTTTAGACTTTCTCTTTGCACAGACCTGTAGTGATCAGTTAAATTTCTAACATGTGCCTTGTGTGACTGCCAGAGTTCTGAGGAAGGAAAAGAAAAAGAAAAATTTATCTTCTTTCCCTGTTGTAAGCACAAATTACTTATGATTTAACCGTACCTTGATGTTGATGAGCAGCTCCAGGAAATTTTTTGGTGGCATAACAACTGAAGTGTTCAGAGGAATCACATAGCACTTATCCAGGCTAAGGTCAAGATAGGCAGTGAGTCTCTGTTGAGGAAATAAATTCACATACATATTTTGCTAAACTGCTATTGCCTCATATTGTTCCTCAAATTATTGTTTTGTTCATTATAAAGCCTGTCCAAAAAACTGCAATTCGTGGCTAAGAAAATGCAGAAATAAAAAGCAGTCTTGATGAGGGTTTAAATCTATGACTGGGATTAGTGCAAAGCAGCAGGCAATCAGTAGTTCAAATACACTACAATAATGGAATTACAAAGGTGCATCTGTCCTGCTAGGGAATCAAGTACAGTATTCATTCATTCCTAGTGCCTGCATCATGAAGCAAGAGGGCAAAAACCTTGCTCTCTTGTATTTTGTTATAGTGTAAAGGTGAAATGCTGCTGGCAACAACAAAATATAGAAGGAAAAAAATCCTGTTACAGAAAGGTATCCCTGCCCATGGCAGGAAGGTTGGAGTAGATCTCCAAGGTCCCTTCCAACTTAAGCCATTCTATGATAATGCAACAACAATAAAAAAAAACCCCAAACCTTTTGCTTTCAAAAATACTGCTGACTTAAAGTATTAATGATTATTCACAGCCAAATTACTGGCTTTGCAGTACCTTAACTGCAATTTTTACTATTTTATAAAAACAGATATAAAAACCCAGGGAATTATCCTGATGAATCTTGTGGCTCTGTTCAGTGAGCTGTGTGTTTTACTGCATCTGTTCTTGCTAAAGAAGACATTATCTCAAGCTGCTGGAAAACTGTAAGGCTGCAGAAATATATACAATACTGAGCACCAAGAGCCCAAAAGTCAAAATAATACCAGGACAGCAATTATCAGTGCAACTTATCTCATTACATGGGAGTTAAGTGCTGTGTCTATGCAAGTGATCCTTGCACTGACCTTTAGAGCAAAGCCTTTAACCCATTCAAACAATAAACTAAATTTCTAATATTATCTTGTTCCTATTCACTTCTTACATACTGCTTGCCTTTTTTATTTTTTTTTTCCTGGCATTCCCTCTTCAGAGGCTTTGCTCTAACTCTTAACAGAAGCTCCCTATTCATGAGTATTTTTAAATGACATAGCTTAAGAATGCAATGTTTTCCTCCAAATCTGGTGATGAATATTTGATAGATAGCACTCACTTTGCCTGGAAAACTTTAAACTTTATTCTTTTTTAGCCTTCCTTAAAAAAGCTGTTCAGCAAAGTCTTCAAACATTCACAAAAATTTTGCTTCCTGAAAACCAACTGTAGAACATTTCATCACTGTCAGACAGCTTCCATCAGGCTGACACAGAAGGGCTTCTAATTGTTTTGCAGCTGTCATTAATACCAAGAGTTGTAGGCCTGTCAACTGCCTTAGCAAAAATGTATTGCTATGATTCCTATCAACCCAAGTTGCTCCTAAAAAAAAAAAAAAAGGGAAGAAATAGCTGAAAATGCTTTAATGTCCTAATACAACAGTGCCTTTAGGAATCATAGTAGTCTGTGATGCAAAAGGAAGATTTAGCTTCTGCTAGGCTTCCTATAGAATCTGGCAAGTGAGCTTCCTTCCCTTTCTGCTGCTGCTTTGGGGTTTTTGAGCCATGCTAGGAGAACATCTCTGGGGGATGCTTCAACATACCTGGTGATATCAAGACACCATCAGCTCCTGCAAGTTGAGGTTGAAGCTATGACAGCCCTTTTCCTGAATGTCCCTTGGCACCACAGCAGTTTGTCAAATTCTAAATTGGTGGACACCAAGAACTATATTCTCTTTACTTCCTCATACTAAGGAAAGGAAATAACTCCAAGGTTTTCTCCCTTTCTAAAACCACAACTGTTATTTACCAATGGTGGTTTACAAAATACCTCATGATGATTGTATAACGCTGTACTTTGTGCGCCCGGTTAATAACTGCTTGCAGCCTGCTGCTGATCAAAACATTTCTGCTGCCTCCTCCACCCTCCACTTTCCCCCATGACAATAATTAGAGAGTACATTTATCAGGATGACTGAGGGGGAACATTTTTCAAGTTTTAAATGCTTTCAAGTCTTCCAGAAATATCTCTTACCCGGTGGAAGTCATGGACGATATCAGCAGGATCACTATCAGCAAACTCAGGGACTGGCACACTGATAAATTCAACATCTTCCTCCTCCAGGATTTGAATATTTTGCTCAATTGTGTGGTAGCGAGCACTCTGAGCCTCTGCCCCAGGCTCAGGTAAACTTAAGCCGTCTTCAATGTACTTTATTCCACAGAAATACACACCACCCTGCTAAAAATAGTGAACAACCCAGCAACAAAAACATCAGTAGCCTTGTTTGAAGTTTACAACTAATATTCTCAAAGCATTGTGGAAAAGAAAAATTTGTCAGACTAGATGAAATGTTTTTCTTTTAATTTGATTCATACACCAAATTAGAAGCCAGTTGCTATCTACAACAGAACCATGGGTAAAATCTTGATAGTACCAAACCCAGAGGGATTCCTTCCCTTGAATTCAAGGAAAACAGGATCCCAAAACCAGGCTCTTAAAATCTAACCTTCAATTTTGCTTCTAATTTTGCTTTTGTTTCTTCTTAAGGACATTGCATCTTATTGTTAGAAAAACAATGAAGTTCCTACTTCTATATGCATGCATACTATTATTATTATTTACCTGCAGTCAATAATTATAATTCAAAACATTGAAATGGGTCATCCAACTCACCCTTAAAAAACAAGTCTAACTCTGAATTTGGTCCTGCTTGCAGTCTAGAAGACTTCAACAGTTTCCATCCAACCTCAATTATTCTGTGAAGTTGCTTAGTTTAAAAAGGCTTCAGAATTTTTGAAAGTCCATTTCTAAAATACTTTATTTAAAGTTGTAAAAGACAAAAAAGGTAATGAAATTAACCAATTTGTGACCTTCTGTCACAGTATATATGGCAGATTACCTAAATGAAGAGTAAAATAAAGGCCTGAATCAGAGAAAATCATATACCAAATTTGTAAGACAGAAAGTTCTAGAAACATACAATTTATGCATAGACATGTCATGAATTTGAAGTCTGACATTGAAAACATCTTCAGCGCAATGTTAGCCCAATTCCAGAATGTTTCCTTCAACCCAGATCTGATAAACAGCACTTTCAATTTCAGCTAGCTGGCATAGGCAAGGTGGAGCACTGTGGTGCTAAGCACAGATGAACCATGTGAGTAATGCAGCAGGCACTCAGCCACTTTGAATTTGTTAATCCACCAAGATATGCTATGCTGTTTAAGCATCATTTGCAACACTACTGCTCCCCTGTAAATTAGGCTACTGTAATCGCCAAAGAGACTACAAACTGCAAGTTCAGCTAGAATTTCTAATGTTAATCACTGTGCCTTCCACATTAGCAGCCACAAAAACGAGGGGGGGGGGGGGCAAGGAGATCCTGACAGCAAGGATAAGAACACAGAATTTCTACCTTGCAATTATGTGCATTATCCAGTGGGCTAGAGGGATTCATATTTTGCTTATACTCTCTTTTTCTGACCCTGTGAACCTTGCAACCTCAGCAGTTTCTGAAGGAGAGAGGGTGTGCTCACACCACTTGGGGGAAACTGTCACTGGGCAGAACTGGATGCACTGGGCTCTTGCCCAAGGAAGACAATATTTAACTCAGATCTTCCATGTTTCAGGTAAAAGCTCCACTTCCCTTCCTTCACAGGGCTTCTCTTGCAGCAGTGACATTCCTTGAAAACTGAAAATACATTTTGTCAGAGTTCTAATCTTGTCAATGTGGATTCAACTTGACAGAGCGTGACCACGTTGACTGCGCTTCTCCCAAAAGCCCTGCAGGGCCTGTACTTCTTATCCCTCTGGAGGCTGGGAAGAGTCACTGTACTGCTTTGATAAGCAGTCCCTTTCATGTGCAATAGCAGTACCCTACGCATCCAGGAAACCTGGGGTCAAACAAGGAGGCTTTCAAGGGGTTAATCTGTCTCCAGTACTTGGCACTCTGAAACAAGAGAGAGAACAGGTGAAAATCTGGGACACCACTGGGGTTCCTAAACCTGAGTCCTATTTAGGTATAATCCTTTCTCTGCAAAGTAAGATTTTCAGAAGCGTTGCTCTCTTTTACTTGCCAGCTTTGTTCCTGCTCTCCTCTGCTACGTTCAGAGGAAGCGATACAATTTGCCTTTAGAAAAGTTGAAGTTTTAGAAAGCTAAGAATGGGAGTAGCAAGGCTACTGGGTTTAGTCTGTTGCTCCTCTCCTGTCTTCTAAATGTAAGGCCTAACAGAGAAAAACATATCCCTCCCATAAGAAAATGTATTTGACTTACCTGAAATGCAAAATATTTGTACAGATAAGCACCACCCAGGATCACACCAGCCAGCATAAAGGCCAAGCCAAAGCACATGCACCAGCACCAGGCCCTCCTCTGCCCAACAGGCACAGCAGCATCCTCAGGGTCCTGCAAGGCATCAGAGAGAGACCTTCAACACAAGATGTGTATGACACTGCATGATGTGTATGATACTGTATGATACTTCAGATACTGCATCTATCAGAAAAGGCTACAAGCATTTTATCACAATTGTTTGGAAACATTTTATTTGGTAAAGTTTAAAACAGATCTGTTTAAGTTGAAGTTCATGAAAATTGTACTAAGTCATTTTTAAAGCCATTGTCACTGACTAAATCAACACTTACGTCTTAGAGAAAAATATAACAAAATCTCCCAAGATATCTAATAAAACACAGTGAGCCACATTACAGACTGCAGACAAAAATATTAGAAAAATATCCGTTCTCAGGCAACCTCAATGCAAAAACAGCAGAGCAAGGAAGTCAATTCAGAAAGGTCAGATATTTTTTATCTTGTATATGCAATTTAAGTGAGCCTGAAGAACCAACAAAAGATCAAAGGTAGTAAGAAAAGAGTAAGATATATCCTTTCCTGTGGTGTTTCATCAGGATGAAAGACTTTACCACCTCTTTGCTGGCGGAGCAACAAGAGTGGGAATGAAAAAAAGATGCTTTGTAAGTTGTTGTTAAGGAAGCTTTCTGCTCTAAGACAGCTTCAGCCCCAATTCTTCTGTTGTCTGTGTTATGCTAAAGGCATTACAGGATGTTTCCCCTTTGGGGCACTAGTTTGCATAACCATGCAGCCCCCACAGGCATCCTAAGCAATAACTGCTGTTTGCAAAATGTTTCCTCTATAAGGGACATTACAATGCTCTTTTCTCTGCCAAGTGTTTGCATAACTCACATCCAAAAAAACAAAAAGAAAGGAAAAAAAACAAACAACACACCCCCACCCCCATCTTTGAGTCACCCTCTTCCAAGCCATGACAATCCAGGGAAAAATATTACAATTCACATATATCCAAGGCAATTCATTACCCTTTTGTAACCAGAAAACTCAGTGGGGGAAGGTAAAAAAAAAAATAGAATTATGACCAGGGCAAAATCATCATGGCCAAACAAACAAAATAATAAGAAAATGGAGGAAAAGCATGAAAGAAGCACTTGAGAAGGCATTGATAGCTATGATTCTGCCTTGTGGGTTTTTTTTCAGTATTTGATGATTAGGATGAGTTGTCTGTGTAAATCCCCTCAATGCTTTGGCCCAGTTGAGAAGGAATTCCTCTCATCTGGCCAAAGCCATGTAAGCAAGTCTGACACCACATGGAAAGTGGACTCTCCCTGTAAAAAGAAGGGAGAAAGAGATACATCCTGACAATGACACATTACAACCATCCTTGAGAGCAAGAAGTAGTGTTTTAGAGGTACTTACTTCTTTTCACTGATTATAGAGGGAGATTCCTTGGTTAATAAACTAGTCAACTAATTCATACATAGCTAGAATTAGGTGGTGTGAAACCCATCTTTCTGTTACACCGCAAGTGACACACAAGTGGCAATGCAGCTTGTTTGCCAGGTAGCAGCTGCCAAAATCTGGCTCAGAAATATTAAAGTCAAACTGAAGATACTTCACAGATTCTGTTTTATGTTACCTTGCAAATTAATGCAGTAAATCAGATTGTAAAATCTCTACCTTTGGAGGTTTTCAAGACTCAACTAGACAAAGCCATGGCTGATAGTGCTTTGGTAACCAACCTGTTTCTAAAGGGAGTTTGGACCCAATGACTTCCAGAGGCCCCTCCCAACCAACATTTCTGGGATACGCTGCAAGACAAAGTGAGTGGGGCTAGAAAATAGTTGTTGTGCACTCAAAAAGCAGAATAGAAAGACAAGTAACAACTAAGTTTTAATATATTTACTAATATATTTTTATATAGTTTTATATATTTACTAATAACTTACAGAATCCAGTGTAAAGAATTACCAAGTTACTAACTGCATGTTTTTTAACCTGTTTCCAAAGGACATAATACCCATGGTAATCTAATTAACTTTCAGGTCAGGTTAAGATTCACTGTGGAATCTTCTATAAATCATCTCAATTATAAATCTAAACCAGGTAAAACAAGGATTTTTATTTTTATGTTGCCCCACATCATTAGGTAACTATTTCCCTAGATATTTCAAAGAATAAAGGACATTTGATTGAAACTTTTTAAAACAGCTGTCATTTAAACTGTTTTAGGTTCATGTCAGATGGATAGCAAACTGACTCTGAGATACAAATGCCAAAATATTCCCTAGTGAAGAATATCTTTATTCTTTCCCAGTGGTGTGCTTTTATCCCCCACTTCCTTCTGCATTTTTTGACTCCAAGCAGAATTATCCATTAGTGGAATAACTGCCTCTTCCATTTTCACACAATTTTTTAAGTTCAGAAAGACTAACAAATATGTATTTGGGAAATAGTGCAGAAGGCATACACAATGTGAACACCTACCTGGGAACAGAGCTTAATGTCAAAATAATTTTGCATAGGCCACAAAAATAATCAGAAAAGGGAACATAACTTTCACCATGCTAGGAGGAACCTAAAGGACAGGTTTATCAGTATTCCAGCCTAAATAATTTTGCTTTGCTATATGATGTGACAGATGTAAAGAACAGATTTAATTCAACTCTTATCCTCTAACAGCAGCTAAATTTTATCATTATTTCTGAAGACATCCCTATTGGTGATACATTAAGCTATTTTGTATTTGTAGCTGCCTATTGCATTGATTTGCCCACAGTCTACTGAAAGCAGCACACCAAATATAGAGCAAGAGTTAGCCTTTTGCTTAGCAGAGTTCACAAAAGTACTGCATCTCAGTAAAGAGGAACCATAAGCATTAGGTAACACTGAAAATATTTTATGCTGTTGAAGAACACAGAATTGATTTCCTCTTTTGAATTTGAAAACTCAGAACACTGCCAAGCAGTTTAAAAACACCTTAAATTAAAATATTCCGAATAACCTATTGAAGGTAAATTATACTCATATTAGTAGCTGTTCTGTGGCTAAGCTGACTAAACTTTTGTACTGTTGCCATGACAGCTTAGTTTGAGCTGAATTGACAAAAAATAACTCAGCCCTCCCTGTATGAATCTGATCCTCTGCACTGCAAGAGAAGGATGCTCACCCTCCTTCCAGGTAAATAATTTTCTCAGAGAAAAAACATTAAGTGAAAGTGGATCCCCACTAAGAGGGACAGTGCTGAATTAGCACCTCTTCCCACTGCTACAACTGCCCTTTGTTCCCAGATAGCAGTGTCTGGCTTCTGAAGCCAAAGCACATGAAATTGCAGTCTCACTCAGTGATTTTTCTCTAGGTCAGCTTTCTACTGAGAGGTATCTGAGAAAAGAAAACATCATGTACTTGAAGACTGACCTCTAAAGATATATACTTTTGTGAACAGTAACCACTGCTGTTGTGGTCCTTTTCTTTCCACTCTTCTGCTTCAGCCCTACCCCATGTACTTCTGCCCCTGTGGTGAATCATCAACCTTAAGATGATGCCACAGAACTAACCTTCTCTGATGCAAAATGCCTTAAGAGGAATTGGATGCAATCCCACTACTGGCTTGTTTCCCTTGATGAGCTGATTGTTCTAATTGGAAAACATTTGATTAGCCTATTTCGCATGGCCAAGACATAAAACAAAAGCATCTCTCTACCACTTTTACACTAGATCTACAGTGTTAAATAGTCCAGAACTTCCCAACCTGAATAGCTTGAAGCTCTAAAGGAACAATTTTTACATGAGAAAAAACCTAAAAGTATTAAATTTTCTATTATTTGAGATTGTGAGAAGACAGATTTGAATCTTTCCAAAGAACATCCAAGATGACTGCCATTTTCAGCAGCAAACAGACCATAGCAGCTAATGTAAAGCTGCTGAAACACTTTGGAGATGGACAAATGGTATCACAAACTACTTACCAAGCCACTTCTCAATTACAGAGAGATCTTCACAAGAACCTATTTATGACAATTTATGACAACTGGTCTGGAGTGGATTACAGAAGAAAAAGTTTATACCTCCTAAACATGCAAACTTTACCAGATATTAACAAGCTACAGGTCATATATTCTCCTGCTATTTTCAGTTCAATTTTAATGCTACTTTTTTCTTTAAGGAAATGCTAAATTTCAAATTGATGTTTGGGGGTAACATGACGAAACTCTTTTAAGAAGCTCCAGTACTGTGCCACAAATGTGTATCATTAGACTTGATCATTATTTAGGTTTTCCCCTTGAGCCTTTTGTACATAGTAGCATATAATTGCTTTAACATTATAAAAGTAGTCTAAAATGTTAAAAGGCATATGTCTAGCTCATATTAAACTGGGTGAGAATATCAGACCTTCTTCCTTTGCAGAAATTAAGGGTACATCAACTATATGATTTAAAAATTAAAAAAAAAATCATATGAATCAATTAGGTAAGAATCCACCTAAACCTGATACAATGGATATACTGTGGGCAGTCCACAACATGGTTGACTGTTGTGCACCTATGCAAGAGATAATGGCCCAAATTTAAAAATAAGTACAATGTCAACAAAAATAATTTTAGGAGGGTGAACTGTCTTTTGGAACCAACAGTATCTTTGATCCATGGAGAAAACAAATGCAGAGTTACTGAGTATCACAACTATTACTAAAAACTTCTGCACAGCATAATACACAGACCATCCATGATTATGCATTTGAGATAACAACTAATATACACACACACATAAAGGCTTAAAATTCATGTGGGTAGCACTGGATGGAAGCTGTTCAAAACCGTTTTCTTCTGAAGTCCTTTGTGTGCCAGTTAGCTCACAGGGATGGACAGAACGCAGTGGGGCAGACTGAGCTTCCTGAAGGCAAATATTGACCGACTGCAGCTTTAATTAGTGGAATGGGGAGAACAGAAATTGATGACTCCCTGAAAGTGTTTTTTAATGAGGGAAGCTAAAAAGTCTTTAAATAAAATACTGACCAATGGCTGTGTAAACTGAATTCTGTTGGTTAGGCTTGCCTGCTCTGACTTGTAAATCTGACATCTGTAGAAAATCCTTCTAAAAGACAGTCAATTTAAAAAGAACCTAATTTAGAAAGAGGTCTGCATTCCTCCCATGGTATTCCTGCCTGAAGACTGCTCTAAGCCTGGTATTCTATTTATTACTTGTTGCAGATGGGAAATTAAGGCAGGCTTTTGCAAGACTCTAAACTTGGCAGATGCTGTGAATCTAGAAGGCCATCAATACTGATCTGATTCTCAAGCAGCAATTTTATGCTTCCTAATAAAATTAAATTTAAAATACAATGATCTTTTAACTTGCTAGTTGGAAAAACAGACTCCATATACAATAGATGCCTCAGACATCTCTTGCTTATCACAAGGAGTGACGTGTTTTTTCTACTCAGAGATGAAGCCTGAAAACAAGCTATGGTTGTTCATGCACAGTTGATATCTGAACACTGCAACCCTTCTGTGGCAGCACTGCCAGTTCCTCTCTTCCATCAAGATGGACAGGGACGTGCCCATCTGGCAAAAGGCTCTCTGCCTAAAGAATAACACAAAAGTCAGACCTTAGTTCTGGTGTTGCTTGCTGCAGTCACGTAGCATGATTAGAACATGCAGATAATTGATTAGAATCGTCCCTGGCAGTTTTTAAGGCCAGGCTGGATGGGGCCCTGAGCAACCTGATGTAGTGTGAGGTGTCCCTGCCCATGGCGGGGGGGTTGGAACTAGATGATCCTTGGTCCCTTCCAATCCTGACAATTCTATGATTCTATGATCTATTAGGTAGTTGGCACTGTCAACCTCTTCCTGCATTCTAATATCTGCCTATGTTCTATAAAACACTACTGTACATACAAAATCTGTTGTACAGCACTAGGAAATCTAGCAGCAAGAAGCAAATACATTCCAAGAGATTTCCAAAGTTCAAAGTCCAAGGTCATTTTTATGTTAATCAAATGCTACTTCCATCAAATAATGGCGTTTATTAAAAAAAGAAGTGTCTGACAAATTATTAATTTCATGGTTCAAACATCATAATCATCATGGAATATCAGCATTAATACAAGCAGCCAGTTCAAGATCATCTTAAAAAGAGAATCAGTGCTGGCAAATAGGAAGGAAACTGGATATATTGGGAAAGATAGAGGTGAAGGAAGAACAAGACGACATCAGAAAACAGGCAAGAAAAGGGGAGCAGGAAATAAAACTAGAGAGAAACATGGTGAAACATGAAGAGTTCAGTTCCTCTGCAGGAAGTCAAGGAAAATTACAACTGTAGTGAATGTAAAGGATGTGAATCAGCAGTTTACCTACAGCTACATGATAAAGGGAGAATAAAAGAAGTTGTCTTGGAAGAGTAATTCTGCAGGTCTTAACTGATGAGTAATCCTCATTTACCTGAACACTGCCTTCAATTTCTGAGATAAGTTATTACTGCACTTGATAGCATCCAGCAATTACAGAGGACAGGCAAAGAGGAAGAAACCTGTAATTATTTGGTCTGCTGTTTTGATTAAATTTGGGAGCAGTGCTGTTAAGAGTATTTATTTTTAATATTAACTTTGGTCCTATACAGACTAGAAATTGGGAAAAGAAGAAAAAAAAGAAGGAAAAAAAATGAAAGCCCAACCACACATATTTAAACAATCTGAGAGGTCTGTCTTTGTAAACCAGACAGTGTCTTTTTTCAGGTGATTCACATTTACATCATCTTTTGGCTATATCCTCATACAGGCTATCTACAGCAATTGTACAACTAACCACACAATATATTTTACTTTTTTCTTCAAATGGTGTTTCTCACATTGTTCCTTTTAGCTCTATCCATTTCCCAAATCTCCCAAAGTGCTTCTCTCGCTATCAAGCCTAGTAGTTTAAAGCCCTCCTGCAATTTCCTTCTTATTCATTGTCTATGTCCTTCCATGTTTCTCCCTATCCCAAAGATCAGCGAAGTCCTGGGCACAACTTATTTCCATTTCCTCCCTTTATTAGTGCTACAAGATAAACTATTCACCCCACCAGTGTGCCACATTCTTGGGAAGAAGAGCCACAGAAATGCTCTACAGCTTCAGGTATAAAGCATATTCTAATTCCTAATAGCAATCTAATTTCATAAATTAGAATGATGGAATTTTTTTTCTGTATTCCACACCTATTTTTCAAGTAGTTTAAGAAAAATGTTCTAGTGCAACAGTTTGCAAGTCACAGACTGAAAAATACAGATGAAAGCTTGCACAGACATCTGGCAAGAGGTGCCTGAAGGATTTTTTTTTTTTTTAAACAAGAAACTCCAAGTCTAAGATGTTACATGGGACATTTTTCAGAATACACTTTGCTTTCAGAAAACAAAATCCCCACACCCTTCATGGTTACAGCATGTCAAACACAGCATTTCATTATACTGTCCGATTTTGAAAAATGCTTAATTTTTACACATTGCCAAAATAAACCCTTGTCCCCACCTGCACTGCATTCTTTAACATTGACTTGTGCTCTTACCATAGTTATAAAAAACCTGCACTAAATAAATCTATGACTTTAAATGCA
This sequence comes from Indicator indicator, assembly GCF_027791375.1. Lineage (NCBI taxonomy): Eukaryota > Metazoa > Chordata > Aves > Piciformes > Indicatoridae > Indicator > Indicator indicator. Next base: position 30,950,130 of record NC_072010.1, read on the forward strand.
GTATTTCTCTCCATTTTATCCTGAATTAGATCAATGTTTGAAAAAGGAACTTAGAAGGTTCCTATTCCGCTTAAAATGGATCAATACTAAATTATCTTTTTGACCTTGACTGTTCCAGTTCTTTTCTATTCCTTATCCTGCTCACTTCTTATGTCTGACATGTCTCTGTTTTTTTCCTATGACTGCCTGAATCTCAGACATCAGTATTATGGAACGCTATGTGGATTTAACCTAGATTTCTCTCAAGGCTATTTTCCCAAGCGGTGATGGCTCTTTCACCCAAGAGATCTCATTAGCATGCACATATGCACCACTGAGCCTCAGAATTTAATAACTCTATTCCCAGATCAGCCACAGATGGTATGTCATCTCATGCAAGTTAAAAAAACCACGTCCGAGTTTCTCTAAGAAGTAGAATCACAGAAGCTATGCAGAAGGCTTCTAGTCCAGCCTCTTGCTCAAAAAGAGGATAGACTTTAAAGCCTGTTCAGGTTGCTCAGGAGTTCTCTTCCAGTCAAGTGTTCAAAACCTTCAAGGACTGACACTTCAAAGCTTCTCCAGGTATCCCACTCAGCTTTCAGTTATCCTCAGGCTGAACATTATTTTACTTATACCCAGTTAGTAGCTCTCATTTTTCAATTTATGGCTGCTGTCTTTTCAGCCAGCTCTCCCATGGCAGGAGGATACTGTAAAATCTCCCCACAGCCATCTCATCTACAGGCTGAACAAGCCTCCACTGGACACTCCTCACTGAGCATGTGCTCCAGCCCCCAACCATCATGGTGGCACTGGCTGGACCTGCACCAGTTTGTTGATCTTTTTTTTGAATCAGAAAGCTCTCAGCTTTCAGCAATGCTAGGGACTCCTGCCCAGCTGACTGTCCATCAGGAACCCTAGGTCTTCCTCAAGCACACTGGCATCTCAGCGAGGTGGTCCCCAGCATGTCCTTATGGACGAGTCTGTTCCAGGTACAGGACTTAGTGTATTTTTGCATGTTATTTCTGGAACTCGTAAGGTTTTTCAGACCTTCACTACAGCCTGTCCAGGCCCCTCTGAAGGGCAGTCCTGTCCTTAGTAATACATACCTGGCTAATACATGTGTTAGTGAATTAAGATGCAAAGTACTTGTCCAGCAAGCAGAGCTCTCACAATGGAAGCCATTCTACATGCAAATACAGAATAGCATTGAATTGGTAGCACTTATGAGGGTCAGCACAGAAGAGGTGACCTTGAAAGGCTTATGTCCTTTCTAGAAGAAACTGTTCTAACAGTTCAATGGATTTCACTCCAACAGAATCATAGAAACTGTTTTGGTTGGAAAAAATTCTGTAAGACGATCGAGTCCAACCATCGACCTCACACCACCAAGACCATTAAGCTATGTCTCAAAGTGCCATGTCCACATTTCTTGAACACCTCCAGGGACAGTGACTCCACCACCTCCCTGGGCAACTTTTCAAAGCCTCCAGCACGTGGCTGCATCACACCCTGCAGACGCAGAGGCAGGCCAGTGTTCAAATGCCTCAGCAGGCAAAATAACTTCCCAAAACTGCAAACCTTGGGCAAGACAACTCACCACACTGTGCAATGGCCTCGAAGTGAATTTCAGCCTCTCACCCTGCAAAGGTACTGCATTTTCAAATACGTGAATGCAAGGGTTTTCTATGTAGTCTGTATCTTTTTAGAAGTTTCTAACTAGACCTTTGTGATTCAGCAGCCATGTAAGATCCAATCCAAAGATCAGTGCTCCCTTCCCAGTTATGATCTCCCCAGTGTACACTTTTTACAGTCATGCCACCATCCCATTCTATTTTCAGAACAGGGGAGAACCACAACCAAAAGCAGGAATTTTCTGAAGCCTAGGATGAAAGCAATTGCAAAATATCTAACTATTTGCATTCAAGGAACTCTACTATTACAATGCCTGTGGGTCTTATTTTTCTGTGTATACTTCTTTTATTGCTTGTTTGGAATTGGTTTTGATTTTGTTTGTTTTGTTTTATAAAATCATAAAATTGTTTCAGTTGGAAAAGACCTCTAAGATCGAATCCAACCACTGACCTAGCACCATGATCATTAAACCATGGCTCTGAAGTGCCATGTCTACACATTATTTTAAATGCCTTGGGGGATGGTGACTCCACCACTTCTCTGGGCAGCCTACTCCAAAGCCTGGACCACTCTTTCAGTAAAGAAATTTTTCCTACTATCCAACTTAAATCTCCTCTGCTGCAATTTGTGGCCATTTCCTGTCCTTCTATCACCTGACACTAGGGAGAAGAGGCCAACACCCACCTAACTACAACTTCTCCTGTAGAGAGCAATAAGGTCTCCACTCAGCTTCCTTTTCTCCAGTTCTCTCAGCTGCTCCTCTTAAGACTTGTTCTCTAGAGCCTTCACCGACTTCATTGCCCTTTTCTGGACACACTCCAGCAACTCAATATCCTTCTTGTAGCGAGGGGCCCAAAACTGAACACAGTATTTGAGATGTGCCCTCTCCAGTGCCAGAGTATTGAGGCTGTATACACACAGAGACACACTATTTGGAAAGGACAAAGTGTCAATTTATGTCTTCCACAGCATCTATACTAACCCCTAGGCAAGTATTACTTTGCCATTCTTTTCATGGTAAATTTTGTAAGGCACAAAGGACCTTTACTTTGTAAATGCTGCATGGATCACTCAGATAGGAGCTAGAGTCTCTGTATGTTCATTGTGGTCCAAATCCTAGGCCACATGGGTCTGCTGCAAAACCATTTCTGACTTCATTGCATAGCTCAGTCTTATTAATTATCTCATTCCTTTGGTTTACCACATCTGTAAAATTAGGAGAGATATCTGAGTTTTATAAATTAGCCTGCTTTTCATCTGTTGATTCAAAGTAATTTCCATTGAGGATAAAAAGCAGTACATAAATAGTAAGAAAATGAATGTTGTATTATTTATATGGATAAGGAGACTAAAATCAGATAATGCTAACCTCTGTCAATCACAGAGAGAAAAAAAAAAAGAACATACCTATGCGCTAGCTAATAGAACACACTATTACTTATCCCAGATGTAGTTCTTATGTTTGAAATATAATATTTTGGAAGCACAGAATAAAAATTTTTAAAACATTTAAAATAACTAGGACCTAAAAATGCAGTATTTGCTTTTGAAGTTATTTCCTGAGGTCACAAGAACTATTTTCTTTGTATGTAAGCTATTTGGTGCCTGTAGCTAGTGGCTACTGGATAGAAGATACATAAAGGACTTGCAAATATTCCAAACCTGCAACTGCAGAAAAGTTAAACAAAAACATGACTTAACTGTGATTACCACTGTTCAAATAACCATTAGCATCAAAATACTAATTTTTATAGGAAAAAAATTGAAAATGCCACACAAATAACACAGAAAATGTATTCGAGTCTCTAAAAACACAACCGTTAGGATTACATTTTCAACTGTAAGCACTTCACAGAAATAATTACCAAGAAAGAACCCCACATACACATTATATTTTGAAATTAAACTTTCCTTGGAATCAACATTCATCTCTTGGATTAAATATTCATTATAATGGAAGGAGTCTAAACCATTTCCCTTGAAAATATTGTTGATTCCAAGCAAATTTTTTTCTTTCAAGTGTTTGTTTATACAGGAAAGTTCAGCTTTTCATCTTGATCCACATCTTCAGAAATAAAAAACTGTAGCTTTTCTCACTGTAAAGAACTTCTGGTTCAAACAACCTCCATTTAAGTGGTCATTTCATACCATTTTGGAATGTTAATATCCGAACTAGTTCTTGAATCTTATCAGGAAGAAAAGATTATTCTCTCACAGGAGTGAACATAAGAGAAGTATTTATGGAATTAAGTGTAACAATACACTACAGCAGAGGATATTTTTTTCTAGATACTGAACTGTACAGAGCTTCATCTAATTATGGACTCTGCTGCATGACAATATTAAGCAAAAAAAAAAAATTTAAAACCTAAATACATTTTTAGGGCAAGAGGCATCAGCCAAGTATAAATTTGTTAATGCAAAAAGATAAATTATTTAGTGAACTATTCATATAGTCTCAATGCTCATCCCTGCACTGAATTCATGTGAGCTGTAATGATATGTATTGACATCAGGCCTTGCTCAGTCAGAAATGTAAATGACACAGTGATGAAGCAGTTATCACAAAGGTCTGGTAGAATACATCCTGTCTGAAATATTAAGTATCATTCTTCTGGGAAATGGTTGTGTTTCCCAACTAAAGCTTTGTATTTGTTATTCAGGTCAGGAAGTGATGAGAAACAGAAAAGTGAGATATGGACCACTGACAGAATTCTGTCCCACAGGTTCATTTCCATTGCTGGGAGGGATGGGGACGACACAACCTCTTCCAGACTACTTTCTGAACTTTCTAACTTGTAATTCCAAATTCTTAAACTTATTTCAAAGGAGCAAGAGAATTACCTGTCACAAATTTTGTTTACATAAACTCAATTTCCCTGAATGTATGCTTGCAGGTACCCATAAAACCAAATATGTAACAGAATCCCAGATATCCTTTGTGCCTGAGAGTTTTCATCTGAGATTTGGAAGCTTTTCATTAAAATATTAGCAAAGTTAGGGAGGATAAGGGAGGGAAAATTAATTTTGTTAGGAATTTTTTATTTCTGGTCCTCTTTTAAATAATTATGCCTTAATAAAGAATGCTTTGACAGACAGCAGAAGCTGGTTGGTTTAATGACCTAGTTGCATCATGGAAAATACAGGAAAACACAAAGACTGCTCTTTCACCAGCAAGTCACTGGTGAAAGGCCTACAGAAAATTTGCTGGATGAGAGTTATTGAGGGAATAAGGAATCTCATCCAAGAAAAAAGAAGAAAACAAACAAAACAATCCTCTACAGACACGTCCCATAAAGTAGGAAAATCTGCTTTCCTTACAGCAAAACAATAAGTAAATTACTACTTACTAGTGTGTATACTAACATAAAGTTTATATATATATGTTCCCTAGTGTTTATATATACACACACACATATAGAGAGTATAGCAACTGTAAAGCTAACACCTTTATTTCAGAAACATGTAACACAAATTACACAAAATTCAAGAGTATTTCTACACAGCAAAATAGCACTCATTAGTTGCTCAACAGTATTTCCAAGGTGGACCTTCTTTTACTTATGGTAAAAGTACCTATTTTAGTATGCTTTAGAAAAGATTAAGCTGAACTAAAAAAAAAAAAAAAAAAAAAAAAGGAGTAACTGATATAAAATGTAATAAGGAATAAATGCAGAAAGCTACTATAAAAAACATTCTTAACATTTACACTATCACACTGAACTGTCTGCAGACAGCTGTAATACATAGGTGTGAATCCACTCCACCATGCACTCAAGACTTGCATCTGTTAAAGATGTGCTCACTCAAGCACTCCAAGAAAATAAAACACAAAAGGCTGCTACCTAACCCGGCAGAAGGGAGCAACTGCATGAGAGTTACTGAGGGCCCGAACAGCTTTGGGGAAGACTTCATGTATTTAAACAGACTCTGCAAAATCTCTCAAGACTTCAACTATGCTCAGAATCATCTTTGGCTCTCCAAAGATTTATTGTAGGGAAAAATGTTAAAATATCATACCTTGTTTGCTTGTTGGGAAACTGGATCACAAAATACTTTACTGTATAGACACTGAACAAAGCTGAAAAGTAAATGTAGTCTGAGAATCTTTACTAAGTATATTATGTATTTGGGACAAGAATTATGGTATGTAAGGATTATGCCTGTAGGAGTAGCAGTTTTAATGGTTGCATACAGAAAGTATAGAGCCACTTTCACAACATGCATTAATGCTGACAGGTGATTTATGCAGAGGCAGGATTAGCAATCTTGATTTTTAAACTCCTTTTATAGTAGCATATTGCAATGCGTAAGACCACTGCCTTCTGCAAAAGCTTTTTTTGAAGCTGTTGTTCCTTCTCTTCTTGCATCTTCCTCTCCTTCCTTCCTCAATTACCTACCTATTGGTATCTGCATCACAGTTTATTAGGCAAATTTTGGCGAGATCAGAGTATTTCTACTGCCACATAACCAGCATATTTTGGCTGCAAATGCTCTTTAGCAAGCCCCAGGACGAATATACATTCGAGAGTAATCCTGCAACAGCAGAGCAGTTGTCTTCATGACACCATGCAGGGACAAGCAGCAGAACAAAACCATCAAAGAACTATCCAAAAGGCCTATTCCACAATATTTTATTTTCAGAGTATTTGGCTTTATTTATCAATATCTCTTGCTCAAGCCCTTGGAAGTTCTTGATAATAAAATTCTGAATGTGCAACTCTGATGAGCCTCTTCCATTCTTGTTTCTATTTACTTCAAAGCCAGAACATCTCCCAGGGCTTCATAAATGAAAGCTCCATAAAACGCTGTGTAATATTTTTCACATTCGCACTTGTGTCCAGATCTATTTAATGACCTACAGAAACAATGTCTGTAAAGGTACCAGAGAGGAAAAAACAAACACCTTATATATGCTGTTTTTATTAGAAAAGGCAACATTCAAAGACTGTATCTTGCACTCAGCCTCAAAGGAATCAAGTTTTGCAGTGGCCCTCAATTCCTTTTATTTTGTCTGAAATCTGAGAATAACCCCCAGACTTAAAGATCCAAATAAACTCTACAGATATATAACTCATCCTGTTAATCCTGGATGAGTTGCATAGCCTTTTCTACTAAGACTACCGATTACACTACTGCGAGATCTGATTTTGGTTATGCTCTAACACATGCAAGCTCAAACAAAGCTTATTCAAGAAAATTTTGCACTTTAGTAGGTAGGTGTAGGTCTGCAGTTCTGCAGAGAAAAGACAGAAATGCGTCAAGAAGAATGTCAAAGGCTTGATGTTCCTTAAGAGTGCTCTTTCGCTTTTGGAATTTTCAACTGTACAGAGCATCCACTCCTTGCAAGTTATTTTAGGATTGTCTTAAGCCTTCTTCAGTCATGATCGACTGCTGCTAACAGTGCAAGAACTTAAAGAAGCTACTACTGTGAGACCAGACCATCTTTTGACCTGGTTAATAAAGGCCTGCAAACCTCATTTCCAGGTGAGAAAAACAGTACTACAACATGGGTAAAGTTAAGGTAGATCCTTCTGATGTATCCCATCCTCAGCTGCAAGAATTTACAGCTGTTAATGAAATCATAGTCAAATAGCACACTTCCGTCAGTATCTGGACAGGGTCGGGAGAATTTGATCCCCCGTGTACAATTTGCCAGATGTATTTGTTTGTTTAGCAGTCGGAACAACAAGCCAAATGGGTAGGCTCTGTGAAACACTCATCATCCAGGGCAGATCTGGACTGCAAGGTAGTATGAAATCCCCATTTTCTGGAACATGTAGTCTGTGTCTTGCTTACAGGGTATCAAACTGATCACCAAACCTGGGGTCAGAAAGGAACTCCATAGCTCAAGCCGGCCTTGGGAAATCCATTACCTTCTAGAGAATAGCACTCCCGCATTAGGAACAACTAGGCACACAGATCACCTAACGGATTTCCCGTGATTGCAGGCAATTTGAGCAATGATACTGTCTCGTATGTTGTGGAACACTATTCTAAGGGCCTTGGTACCTTGGTTGGAGTTTTGTAAGCGCAGTATGTCCCAAAGAAGAGTGAGATTTAACAAACTGCTGTACCAGGAAGATGTCACTAGAAAACGTCTTGCAGTCATCCCCTTGGCTTTGAAATGACACCGGATTGTGCAGGTTAAGAACATGGCCCCATGAAAATCATAGCAAGACCTACACCAGGGCACAACTTCATGCTAAAAACTCAGATAACTGTCTTCCCAGGCAGAAGTTCATCACAATGATTTAGTAAATCAATAAACAGTATCTCCTTGCAGATCCAATCTGGTAATTCAGAGGCCTGATGCACAAAAGATTGTGAAGGAAATGAAAACAGCAAGGAATGCTTTTTATATGCAGCTGGCTATTTTTCAAGTTTTCATTCTCTTTCTGAAGAGCTCAGAGCAAATTACGCTGCTCCTAATTAAAAACTGGTTTGGATTACAGCAGCACAGAAACTGCAAGCAAAACCCTTTATATTCTGGGCAGCCCAGCAAAACTTTAAAGGCCGCTGCTGTTTCCTTCTTTGCTGCTGTTTGAAGACGACAAACGCAGGCGACAGAGACTGCAGTTTGGGTGCTGTTTTGGGGCGGGGGGAGGCAGCTCTTTGTTCCTTTATTTAAACCAGCCCAAGTTTCAAGGCGAAGTTCGCTGTAACACACAACCACCAAGCTCCCCAAACACGCTGCGGCGCAAGCCCGGCCAAACCTCTAACATCGTCGCCAAATACTCCCTACCCTGAAGCATTTTACGTTTGCGAGCTCACTACCACTTCGCCGGATTTATCTGTGGGATTAAACACGCCGTAAAGACCAGATGCGATTGAGCCTTCAACACAAGAACCAACTTCTGCGACCGACCCAAACACAGGGAAGGGCCGCCCCGACGTCCTCACCGCAGGCAACCGGCTGTGGAGCGGCTGTGGGACCGGGTGGGCTGCCGGGCTCGGCGCCGCCGGCCCGTCCCCGCGCGCCCGGCTAACCGCAGCACGCCGGCCAGAGCAGCCCCTTGCGGGGCCGGCCCCTCAGCTTGCCGCGACTCGTAGCTCCCGACGGGACACCGCGAAGGAGAGGAAAAAATCTTAAAAGCCGAGTTGGACGCGGTCCAAGCGCCGTCGGACTGAAAAAAAAATAAAAGCCAAACCACCACAAAAATCTCTAAAGTAGAGAGAAGCAGAGCTTTAAAGCTCCTTCTCCTGTCAGCCATTTTAGAAGCGTGAGCTGAGAGGGGCGGCGGGGCAAACCGCTGCGCAGATTTCCCTGTTGGCCCGCCCGCGGTTTATCGCCGGAAGGCGAAGAGCATATGAAGAATAAAATCGACTCCAGCGCGTTTCCCTCCCTTCGGCAGCACCTCGCCGCCGAGTGGAACGGAGCAGAGCGGCCGCTGAGCAGCCCGGCCAGCCCCAGCGGGTCGGTCCCCCGCCGCCCTCACCTTGGCGTCCGGCGGCAGTATCAGCACCTGGCTGTTCTCCTCCTCCTTCTTCGCCGCCTCCTTCTGCGCCAACGCGGAGTTAAACGACACCTTCACCATGGCCGCGCCTCAACACCCACACGCAGGAGAAGGAGGACGAGAAGAAGCCTGAACCAGCAGAGCTCTGAAGACTACCTCTCGCCTTATCGCCCCCCCTGCTACCGCCTCACCGCGGCTACCGCCCCCGTCCCCTAGTCAGGCAGCCGGGGAGGAGGGGAGGAGCAGAGGAGAAGAAGTGGGCGGCGACCTGCGACGGGGCGGAGAGAAGAGAAGGCGGTGCCTGACAGGGCGGGCAGGAAGGGAGGAGGAGGGGGCGGCAAGGCCTAGCCCTCTGCCCGCCCAGTTCAGCCTGCTGCTGTGAGGGGGCGGTGGAGTTGGGTTGGTCCGCTCAGCGCCTCCCCACTCGGCGGCTGAGGGCCGCGTGCCCTGCGGGGCTCACTTTTGTGCCGATGCCAGGCTGTGCCCTCGGGCAGCATCGCCTGCAGCGGCCTGGTACTTCCAATCTGGCTTCGGCGGGGAGCCGCGTCTCCTCGCCTCTCTCAGCCTGGCTCTTCTCCAAGGCCTTTGGACCCGGCCTGTGCCTCACCTCAGGCGCGGTGATGACCTGGCAGGTTCTGGCACCCTGCTGTACCTGCTGTTGGGTTGCATCCTCGCAGGGGGTGCCACGTTCCCCGAGGGACCAGGGGTGGCACAAGCTGGCTGGTTCACCTGGTGCAGCGTCTGCATTTCTCAGGTCACCAATTTACTATTTTTTTAATTAAAATTTGTGAGTGTTGTGGTTCACAGAATCAAGAATGTTAGGAACTGGAAGGGACCTCGAGAGATCATCTAGTCCAACCCCCCTGCCAAAGCAGGGCCACACAGGAACTCATCCAGGCGGGTCTTGAATATCTCCAGAGAGACTCCACAATGCCCCTGGGCAGCCTGTTCCAGTGTTACGTCACCCTCACAGAGAAATAATTCTTCCTCCTGTTTCCATGGAACTTCCTATGCCTCAACTTCCACCCATTGCCCCTTGTCCTGTCATTGGGCATTGCCTACAAGAGCATGGCTCCATCTTCTTGGTGCTCACCCTTTACATATTTATAAACATGAATGAGGTCACCCCTTAGCCTCCTCCAAGCTGGAGAGTCCCAATTCCCTCAGTCTCTCCTCCTAAGGAAGATGTTCTACTCCTTTAATCATTTTTGTGGCTCTATGATTGACTCTTTCAAGCAGTTCCCTGTCCTTGAACTGAGGGGCCCAGAACTGGACACAATATTCCAGATGTGGCCTCACCAGGGCAGACTAGAGAGGGAGGAGAACGTCTCTCGACCTACTGACTATACCCCTTCTAATACAACCCAGGACACCATTGGCCTTCTTGGCCACAAGAGCACATTGCTGGCTCATGGTCAACCTCCCATCCACTAGGACCCCCAGGGCCTTTTCCCCTTCACTGCTCTTCAACAGGTCAGTCCCCAACCTATACTGGTACATGGGGTTGTTCTTTCCTAGGTGTAAGACTCTACATTAACCCTTGCTGAACTTCATTAAATTTCTCCCTGCCCAACTCTCTGGCCTGTCCAAGTCCTTCTGAATGGCAGCACAACCCTCTGGTGTGTCAGCCACTCCACCCAGTTTGGTGTCGGCAGCAAACTTGCTAACAGTGCTCTCTGTGCCCTCATCCAGATCATTGATGAATATATTGAATAGCACTGGTCCCGATATTGGCCCCTGAGGGAATCCACTAGTTACAGGCCTCCAACTGGACTCTGTCCCATTGACCACAACTCTCTCCCCAAATGCTATATAGGCAGTGTGAAAGTGGAGTCCAACTGTGTTAAAACCCTCGGCAAAGATACGAAGAGTACCAGTAAAGTGGAGACTTGACCTTCTCCTGCTTCCTTTCCAATGCAGTGAGTGTAAGAAGTGAAGTGTACCCAACATGCCTTCCTGAGTAGTGTGCTCTTCAGTAAAACTATGTGATGCATGCAGTTATGTTGTGGATATGGTTATAGTCTGCTCTGAGAAGGATTAATTTTCTTGACTCACCTGGCTAGAGTCTGGCCAGATTTCCTGGCAGGAGCTGTGCAGAACAATATTTCTCATAGTAAGATACCTAGCAAGCAAAATACAGTCCTTGAGCTCAGTGGGTGCTCTGTGTCATGGAAGGACCATGACATGGCCCAGTACAAATCCAGACAGGCCTTAAGATGTCTAGACAGGGTCGCTTTCTCTCCCCTCCTTCCTGCAGAAAAACAGGGCAACACGGGAAAAGGAACAAAGGGGACAGGACTCCTGCCTGTCTGGTAAACTAGATGTTTATCTGGGGTGAGAGCAAGTAAGCTGGCCACTGCTCCCCCAGATACAAAGTCCTTGCTTCTGCCTTTTATGGTTGTAGCTGGGCAGAATGCCTTTCCATTGGGCAGCTACATGTTAGCTTCAGTGCCCCATAGGACCAATTGACCTCTGGCAATTTGTGTATTTAGAGTGACTTGGTAGTCATCTTTCCTTGCTCAGGCCTGCTGAAGCCTTGCCTTGCTTCAAGCCTACATTGGACCTATCTCGTAGAAGCTGCCTCAAGTGCCTGGTCCAGAGCCTGGGATAAAGCCACGAGCCATACACATGCAAGTTGGAGAAGCACGAGCCTAGAAGCCAGAGCCGCCTTAGCCTGCTTCCCCTTGCCACCAGAATTGTGCTGTGCCTCAGTTTACCCAGGAACCAAGCAAGTGCCCATCGCGAAGAGCGTCGTTAACTGCCTGCCATCCGCTGAAGCCAGACCAGCCTGGGACCATGCAGTGAACCTTTCCTGCCAGCAATCCGCCGTGACACACCTTACGAGAGCGCCCCAAAGCTAACACAGCAGCAGCAGCATTCCCTCATGTGGGTGAAACTAGCTGTGAGTAACTAATTCACTGCCCTTTGGGTTTAACAGTTCTTATCGAGCCTTCCCCCTGCTGTAATCGAGCCCTATCTGCTCTCGGAGACTTTCTCTTTCCAAGTTGTTGCCTCCTAATTTGCATAGAATAGTTTATATTTGCCCTAAGACTGCATAATTCCCATTGTAAATATATCTTCCAACCATACAACAATCCTTTTAATGACTTTTAGCATATTTCATTAATAAAGGGTTAATATTTTTATTAATACCCATTTGCCATATCATTTATTAATTATTGTTATGAGGGTAATTAACAAATATTCCTCCCCTTGACCACAGAATCACAGAATCAATAAGGTTGGAAAAGACCACAACAGAAGGCAAACCACGATGATTTTATATGATCTCAAAATAAAACAGCTGATGGTACAGCTTGCACCCAAGACTGCAAATTGCCCCAGGTATTCCAAGAATTCAGTCTACCTACCTTAAAATTCATCAGAGGTTAACTGAATCATTTGTGGATATTTCACTAAAGGATAAGATGTCATGGGTGCCAAGGAAGACAGAATACAGAGAATTCTTTAGGCACTTTCTGACCATGTTTAGTATGGTCCTGGAGGTTTTTTCTTTAGTAGGAACTTCATAAAAAGTATTTTAATGTTCCACATTAAAAGCAGAAATTACTTTAATACAGCTATCATAAGCTACAGTTTCCCAGACTACTACTATGGATTTTTTTTTAATTTATTTTTTTAATACTTAGGACTTTGTTGTCCCACTCTCAGATTAAGAAAAGCACCAGGTGACACCTCTGCTCCCTTTTCAGTGGGAATCTGTGCAAGCCCTTTGTGTCTTCAGGACAATATTTATCCTGCAAAGGCTGCAGTTCAGTTTCGTTTTGCTTTGTTCTCTTTAATGTTCTCCTTAATTCAGATACTTCTCCCAGAAAGATAGGCATGCAAAAGACAGGCAAGCCTAAGGCACGGCATTTTATTATCTGTGTCAAAGTGTATCTCTTTCCCCAGGGCAGCATACACTTTTATCTTTCCAGATCAAATATACTCTTGTCTGCTTTTTAAATCATGTTTACAAAATCATGGTGGCTTACCACAGCTGAATTAGAGTACCACCCTTACAGTGTTGTCACTTCTGACCTTGCTTTGAGCAAAACTTTAGGAAGTTTGGAGTCTTTTCTATTAGAGAACAGAGAAGGAATAAAGCTCCAGGAGAACATCTCAGGTTCTATGTTCCAGGCTTTGTTTTTGCAGGCAGCTGAGGTGATTGCATGGGTCCATTCCTCCAAAAGGAAATCTTGCCTCATCTTTTCCTCATCTTGTCCTTCATCTTCCCTCTATATCACTTTTCATACTTCACTCCTTCCACCAGCAATCCACCCAGTGTGTGTGCCACATGTAAGATCTGTGCATAGCTAAACTTTCCCGGGTTCTTTTTCTGCTGGCTTGGTGTGTTATGTGAGTTCAGAGGGTTTATGAGTTATGTCAGTTCAGGACCAGCCCCACCATAAACAGTGGGCCAAGAACAGGTGGGAGGATGGAAGTGGGGAGGAACAGATACAAGAGTATATATATATAGATATAGATAGATATATATGTATGTATGCATGTATGTATTTCAGCATACATACGACTATTAAATTAGCTCATGACATCTCTCAAGACCACAGCCTCATTTTTTTCTCAGATAACTAGGTGCATCTCAGTTTATATCCGGACAACTTTCTCATTCTCTCTCATATTTCTGCCCTTTCTCTCTCATATACAAGGCTTCATGTCTGTCAGTCCACTGCCCCATTGTTTATCAGATCTCAAGACCCTCTAGGAACAGATGACCTCCACCGTTTAGATCTGCATGTTTGTGTCCTTGAGCAGAGGTTTTCTATTATTTCAGCTGGTACTAAAAAGGGGGCATCTCACTTATTCCTCATTTACTCTGAGTGGAAAATGGCTATCATATGCATCAGGACTGGGAATCGCATTCTCTTTCTGATACCTGTCATGAGACGTACCTCTGCTTGCCCATCTACAACTCAAAATGCATGCTATCTCTTGCACTGGGATTCTAAGTTTCTAAAATGCCTATACTAGACAATCTCCGAATTCAAACACATAAAACCACAGGAGTTTTAAATAACAATTTGTCTTCCAATAAAAAAGACTGTTTTGAGGTGAGGAGAATATAGTTGTTATAAAAGTTTCTTTTGTAAAGCTTTGAAAATGTAGCTGAATATGGAAAGTTCCATATGGTGTCACAGTATTTTTTAATTGTTTCTTCTACTCCTCATTTCTTGTTTACTGCATGACATTTTGATATGATATGTCTTAGTTTCCCCTTAACCACTCTTCCCAGTTCTATGTCTATATATATCTAACTATGTATATCATTCTCTTTTTTTGGGGCAGGGAGGAGACAACCGAAAGTTGTTTCTGTGACACATTTCTTCACTTTGCTTTCTTAGCTTGAAGTTGAAATCCATTTATGCTGTTTCAAGGCTTTTCACACCATGCCTGCCTCTTCCTCTCTGCCCTGTTCTGCTTTCCATCACTCCCTTTCTTCTCCACACAGTCCCCTCAGCTTCACCTGAAAGAAGTCTCACATGCTGAATTTTCTTACCCAAATGACCTGCAATACACTTGCTGTCACATTGTCCCTTTTGTGCAATCCCTGAATTCATTCACAAGTACTAAGAGTACTTGTCAGTATCTAAGATTTTAGACAGGTTAGTACACAGGTAAGACTAGTAGCTTGACTTGTCTAATTCCGGTAACAAAACCCTGCATTAGGAATGCCACTTTATCAGCAAAAGGAATTGTTTGGCGGGTTTTTTTGCCATTGCTTGATGTGTTGATGTGGGAAATATTTTCTGGATTGTTTGTTTTGGTTAGATAGGGGAATATGGCTACAGCAGTACATTTTTTGCTTTGTCCTGAGTTAAATCTGCTACCAACTCCAAATCTGTAACAACTCAAAAAGAAAGAAAAAAAAATCCTGATGGCTAAAGCAGAATTGGAAAAATGGTACTTATTACTGTCAATATAGAATCATAGAAACATTCAGATTGGGAAAGATGCTCAGGATCACCAAGTCCAACCAATAACCCTACTCTACAAGGTTCACCACTAAACCATACCCTCAAGCACCACATCCAAACGACCTTTAAACACATCCAAGGTTGTTGACTCAACCCCCTCCTTGGACAGTACATTCCAAATGCCTGACCACTCTCTCTGTGAAAAATTTTTTCCTAATGTCCAGTCTAAACCTACCCAGTCGTAGCTTGAGGCCATTCCCTCTTGTTCTATCACTAATTACCTGTGAGAAGAGACCAGCACCAGCCTCTCTACAACGTCCTTTCAGGCAGCTGTAGAGAACAATGAGGTCCCCCCTCAGCCTCCTCTTTTCCAAACTAAACAGCCCAAGCTCCTTCAGTCTCTCTTCATAAGATTTATTCTCCAAATCCACAACGGATAGGATAGGCTAGGCTAGGCTAGGCTAGGCTAGGATAGGATAGGATAGGGAAGGCAATACATCAGAAGGCATATAATTCTGTTTATCAGTGTCTATATTCTTTTTAATATCTCAGAGCCTGCTGAAGTTGGCCAACCAAATGGTACATAAATCTTTGCCATTCTTTAGCTTGCAGATGGTCAGGATTTCAAACTGCTTGTGTTCTCACATATTTTGGGACCTAACCATTACAGCAGAATCCCCAATTTTTATTAGTCTCTAAGCAGTCTTGTAATCCACATCTTAAAAACAACATATTTTTCACAATCTGTCTAACATGTAGCCAATAAAACAAAGCATGAAATAAGCTCAACCAATCTATTTCAGGTTGGCTTATGCCTCTCAGCACCTTACTCATCCCTGCTGTGAATAAAGCCCATTAGAGTGCATAAATGGCACCACAGAAATGAATTACACCATAATCCATCAAGCTGCTTTGCATGGCCGGCTTATGCACCCACATGGAACCTCAGGGTCCACCAACACACAGCAGCTTGCCTGACTGGGTCTGTAGTTTGTCTGGTAGGAAATTGCCATATGCAATATGCAGAAACATACCTGAGTGTACAGTACCCAGCTGTATGCTATTAATTTCAAAGAATTGTTTGCAACAGGAGCCAGATCTTCCTTCATTTGAAGGCAGTGGAAGGACTCTCATGTTATTCTCTTCTGATCCTGTGCTCATGTTCAATATAAATGTTTTTATTTCAGTTCTAACTGGGTGTCATCTATTAAAGTGCCAGACTGCAGGAAGGCAGCCTTTATATTAATTTATCAACATTTTATTGCTTGTTAAGCATCAATGATTTGGCCATGAGTGAAAAATACTCAAAGATTGTTGCTCCCCCAGGGATTTTATAATCTCAATCAGATACAGAAAGAAAAAAATCTCAGGGAAGCTAAGGACACAGAATGACTTTGAAGACTCATTCTCCTTCCCTTAAGCTCTTCTCTCATTTCCATTCATAGAAATAAAACATGCATGCAAGCTCTTGTCCTGTAGTATCCTAGCAGCTGCTGACTTCTGACTGGCTCAACAAATTCCATTTCCCCCCTTTTTATATATATTAAATACATGCTGCAAATATCTTCTGCCTTGTAGGCTTTATTAAGCCCTTTTGGTTTGTCCATTAGCACCTGAAACTGTGAAGCTATCAGGTGCAGGTGGTTCATTTACCCCAGAACACTTGCTTTGGAAGGTTAAAGATTAATTCAGCTTGCTCCATTACAGTATACTCTAGTGTCGAGTGTTGTAATCTCATTTCTGTTTAGACCTCAGGAGTTTTGTCTCCTTTTGTCTCCTTTCCTGATGTATCAAATGCAAACTTCCTCACCTAACCTTCCAGATCTTTCCTGGCTGGTTCATGGCCCTGTCCATACTAATCATTTGATCTCATGGCAGGTCCTACAGATCATTACTGATGTAAACTTTCTTTTCTTTGGCCCTGGGTCAACCACACATAGAAAGAATTGTCCTGTGCAACAAAAAAACATGATATTGCTAAAGTTATGTGTGTTCTTAGCCCAACAGAAGAATTACATCTGTGGCACCTTGGTCACGAAATATTTGTAAAGTTGACCTTATCTCATACTTCTTAGGCATATCACCTCCCAGGGGAGGTGGTGGATTCCCCTACATTAGACAGTTTCAAGGCCCAGCTTGACAGGGTGCTAGTCTATCTCATTTAAGTTATATTCTTACCCTGAAAGATTGGACTAGATGATCCTTGAGGTCCCTTCCAACCTGGTGTTCTATTAATCTGTGAATAATTCATAGCACAGCAATCAGATTTCTAAATAATGCTGTCCCTTCTAGGTGGAAAACATTTTGAAAATAGAAAACTTTACAAACAATAAATTATATAGATTGTCAGTGGAAACATGGTATTTAACTGGTCATCTGCCATCAAATCTGAGGCTCCTTGTATATTTGTGAATAGCTCCACTATTACACAGCTTGTCAAGATCCCAATACAGAAACTATGGATCATTTCCATTGCCTTTTCTCCAGTTAGACTGCCACTGCCATTTGCTTTCAATAAAGAGCTGCCTGAGTAAAGACAATAGAATCAAGTCCCATATTTGAAAAACAAGAACAAACACAAATAAATATGAACCAGGAGTGATGCAGCAGGACTCAAAAATAAATAAATGAAAGGAAACAGCAAGAGAAATAGACAGTTTAATGAGACTAGGAGAGTGAAAATTAAGACAATTTTCATGCTAGTTTTAAATCCAAGTTACTTTAAAAAGGGGTAGATGTGGTTTTGCATATCGTGCTTTTCTCAGTATGCCTATGGTCTATCATCTTTTGGTTTGGAAGGCCTAGAGAGATGTTGTTCAGTGTGAAAAGATCTTTGAATAAATCGCATCATCATATTTGCTAGAGTCTGATTTATCCTCTGTTTTGTACTAGTTATGGGCTGAATTTGTGAGCCCTACACTCAGCCTCATGGTACTTCTGTCTTTAAAGCAGTAGCTTCTGAACATGTTTTCTGTTCATTTCTCGAGTTTCAGGGAGTATTCTTGGCAGGAGTGGGCAGAACTCGATTTTAGTAAATACTTAAGAATGAAAAGGGAAGGGAAAAAAATAGAGGATAGTTACATTAAGAGCTTTGTATCAGAACTAGGGTCTCAGGCACTTTTCTAAATGTATAGTGGACCAAAACTCTATTAACACCTTCCAAGATAACAGTGCCCATCCATCCTCTCTGTCTTTTCAATACAGCTGGGACACACTCACACTCTGAATAGTTCCTCTCCAAGACATTAAAAAACCCTTAACGATAGTAGGGGAATAGATATGAACCCATCCTTGGGGGAAGGGAGTGAAGGAGATAGGAGGGGTCTGAATTGAAAAGAAATAAAAGAGCACAGTCCTTAGTATAAGGAAAGTAGGGTCAACTAAGCCATGAGTAGAAAAAATAAGACAGAATCCTTGTAGTGGGTAGGAGTGTAGATGGCATGCAAAAATATTGTAGACAGAGAGCCCATGACATGGGAAGAGAATTGAGATCTTACCAGGAAAATCCTCTGTGGAAGGTGGGAGATGGAAGTGATTATTGTACTTTTAAGTGTCACCTAGGGAGGTTTCTTGCGTACAGTATGAAAGGTGGCTTTAAAAAGAACAAATCTTACATATTTGTGGAGTGAGACAAGACAAATGGTGATTCCAGTAGAGCTGGCTGTTTCCAGGAACCAGCTCCTCTGAGGCCCCTCTTCTTGTAAATTCCCCCACATTGCCTCAGGGTGACTGGAGACAGGAACTTGTCCTCTAAAGATTCTTCAGGAACTGGGGTGGAAATGGTTTTCAGGCAGATCCTCATGGAGGACAACTAACCCTAGCCCATTCCACAGGCACCATGAATGTGATCTTGCAGTCTGGCTGTCTTACCTCCTCTGGGGACCCACATGTCACTGGAGAAGGGTAAGCAAGAGTGGGCTCTGCTAGGGCGTTATATCCTCGTGGCCTGACTATTTTATAAGTTATGGCAAGTTGAGTTTAGCCTGTCCAGCACTTTTAGAGTACATTCTAGCCACAACAGAATTAACAGATAGTGAAAAGACAATTTACAGGGAGCAGCTTCTCAGTATTCCACCAAACCAGCAAGTAACCCTGCACATGTGGCTGGTCCATCCATACTTCAGTATGCCCCTGTTTTTCTCTCTCTGACAATGTAAAGCTGTTGGTATCTTTTTAATATTCTTCTGCATTATTCACAGATTGCATCAGGGTGGAAGGGACCCTCACAGGTCATTTTGTCCAACTGCCCTGTAATGAACAGGGACACCTCCAACTAGATCAGGCTGCCCAGGGCCACATCAAGACTGATCTTGAATGTCTCCCAGGACAGAGGTTCAACCACATCCCTGTGCAGACTGTTCCAGTATTTTACCATACTCATTGTAAAGAATTTCCTCTTAATGTCCAACCTAAATCTACCCTGCTCCAGGTTAAAACCATTGCCCCTCTTCCTAGGGTACTTCTAAACAGTCCTTCCCCTGCCTTCCTGTAGGTCCCTTTGAAATACAGAATGTAGCAATAACGTCTGCCCAGAGCCTTCTCCTCCCCAGGCTGAACAGTCCCAATTCCTTCAGCCTGTCTTCACAGGAGAGGTGCTCCAACCCTCTGATCATCTTTGTGGCCCTCCTGTGGACCCACTCCAGCAGGTTCATGTCTCTCATGTGTCATCACACAACAGTTTGTATATTTTTCTAAACTAACACATTCAGTTTGGGCATTTACTTGCACTGCTACTAAAACACAACCTGGACTGCACAGCTTCGAACAGCTTTCGTTACAGAGCAATTAAATACTTAGTGACACAGGATCTTTTTTTAACACTGTGATTATAACCACTGACTTCATCTAACAGGTTCATATCTGCCACCAGCACAGGAGTAATGCTATGCTCTCAGTACCTTCTTGGGCTCACTTGTTTGTGCTTTGGAATAGATACATGAAAGGCAGATCTGGCTGGGCACTTTTACCACCTCTATGTGCTGTAGACAGAGGCTTCCCATTTGAAGGGGAAGCAGTAGTAATCTTTGAAGCAGCCGGTTGCAGTGTGCCAGTAGCCCTTTGACAGACATAGGGCACAAAAAACCCATGTAAAAGCCCTTAAGGAGAAACACTAAAGACCCAAAAATCTATGAGAAGTCAAGGAAATAGTTTCTGTTCCCTATCCCTGCAGATTTTGCTGCTCTGAGTATAATGTAAAACTCATTTAGACAGGGGGTATAGAGTTACCCAAAATATGATTAAACATTAGAAATGGATAAGGCTCAATTGGACTGCATGAATTTTTAGAAACCTGAAACGATGGACACAGGACACCACAGTGCTATGTGCTGTACAGACACAAGACAGAAAGACTCTACTTCTCAGGACTGGCCAGTTAAGCTTAAAACGGGAGACAACAGAACAGACAAACCAGACAGGACAACTCAGGAATCATGACAGACCTGCATGACCATTTACATACTGTTGTCAGCTCTTCTTAGAAAGAATACTTTTGAGAAGTGTAATGAAATACTTGAGGGCCAGTGTAAATGGCAAGCTTACTGACATTTCTGAAGAAAGTCTTCCCAGGCGAAAGATGTGGGAGGCAGAAAGCATGGAGTTTTCCATCTAACTAAGCCATAGCATTAGCAGACTCCATGCCTATGTTTGATATGCTTGTGTAGCCTCTTTCAAGGACATCAAGAGAAGTAAGAAAAGCCACATCTTCAGTGTAATGCCATGGGCTGGTTGGAAGTGTGGCAGCATGGGGGGATTGAAGAAAATGAGTCTGAAACAGTGTTCTGATAAAGAAATATCTAGAGTGTCGTTGAGTGTCTCCTTCCTAGATACCGTGGGGGTCTGTGCCTTAACATGCCCCAGCAGCATACTGCAAGTACATGCTATTCCCCACTTTGAAGCAATCCTATTTTTATTCTCTTTGGCTGAGATCAAACCTGGATGGAGAAAGGGAAATGGACCTTTGCAGAAATGCAGTGGTTTGCCTGTATTGTGAACAGGCACATAGGTAGCTCTGCATCTGCACAGTGCCAGTAATGGAATAATAGAACTATAGGGATTGGAAGGGACCTCTGGAGATCATCGAGTCCAACCCTCCTGCCAAGCAGTCAACAGAGTAGGATGTGTCAGTAAATTTCCCCCTGGAATTGCTTTTATTCAGTCCTGTTCAAGTTCTTGCATGGTATCCATTGACTTGATGCTGAGTGGCTCAGTGGTAAATGAAGCATTGTATACTTCCAGCTTGGGACATGGGAGAAAATAAATGGGTTTTCCACTCAGGAAAAAGAAAATAACCTTGTTCAGGAAGGAAGGACATTCTGAGCAGTCCTTTCACAATATCTCCAGGCAAAGAAAGGACCCTGTTTTGTCCCTTAACACTTCTTCCCTCAGAGCTGGAAGTCAGTCTTGACCCATGGGAGCTCCTTTTAGTATCCAACTTGATTGCCATTGGCTGGACTCTTCCCTCCCAGAATTTTGGGATACCATGATTGGCAAGCACATGTTTACTGCCCACTTATTATGAAAAGGGGCAAAGACTGGTCATAGTGGAGAGATATAGTGGAGAGATATGGTGGAGAGATGCTTGTGAGATGTTATGTGTGAAGTACAAAAGAAATAATAAAGTATGCCTACATAGCACATGCAGAGCATGCAAACTTTTTGACTGTCCCAGACAGATCACCTTGAAGCAATTTCCTGATGTAAATTAGCTCCCCTTGAAACATCCCAGAAAAAAATGCCAGTCTGGTGCAGGGAAACTGAAACACTCATCATATATTTAGAGTAATAATGGAAATGCAAACAAACAAACCAAAAAACCCCACCAAAAAAACAACTCATCTATAGGTGGCTGTAGAGAGAGCTTATAGATGGAACTGATCATAGGAAGGAAATGTGTTGGTTTCTCAGATTTTGTATCATAAGTTGTTTTCTCAAAATGAGAATTTAAATTGCACAGACTATTATTTTGCAACCATAATATGAATATATAATACCATAGTATCCAGAATGGTTCTGTAGCAGCAAACAGAAATGAGGGAATGAATCATCCTGGAATGAGATCAAAATCCTGAATAAAAAACAAAACAACAAAACAAAACCCCAAACCAAACAAAAAAAACCCAAACAAAACCAAAAACAAACCCTGTGCCTTAGTCTCATATTTGCCAGGAAGTTCCCTCATCTGAATGGCAGCACTAATGGAAGTTTTTCACCCTACATTGCTGGCAACAGGAAATATGTGGGGTACTATGGCTTTCAGGGTGTGACCCTCTTCTGACCTTCCTCTTCTTCCCCCTTCCTTGTCTTCACCCATTTTGATCCTGTGTCTGTCCAAATCACAGAACGTTAGGGGCTGGAAGGGACCTTGAAAGATCATCTAGTCCAACCCCCCTGCCAGAGCAGGATCACCTTTAACAGATCACACAGTTGCAGCACATCGTACATCCTTCTTTTTCCATGCACCTGAATGTCCTTCCAGTGGACACCAGGATGCAGGAAGAGGGAAAAAAATGGTACATCAGAACCATTACTCAGTTCCTTAGATATATTTAGAGTGTGGCCAGGGTACATTTTAGGAACTGAAAAGTCTCTGAATCCACAATTTTAGACACATTCAGAGGGCACAAGTTGCTTGATAAGAGCTTTCAAAAACTAGAGATGAAACTGTGTTTCTTACTGCCCTCTTTACACTTTACAGCAAAGCAAGGAATGCTGAGAACATCAGCTCTTTTCATAATCAGATGAGTGCACAGAGAGAATAATTATTTCTGTTTATTAAATCATGTAATTTATTAAACCAACAAAATCCAGTGAACTGATTCAAGACCATCTGTCCATGTTAATCATAAGTATATGTTCATAGCATTGCATCATTTGAATAATGACCATAGGTGAGCAAACATTTTTAAAGGAAGATAAATGTAAATTCTTTGTGTGGGCAAACTGAGGATCACAGTCCTCAGGCAGGACTGGCCTCTAGATGCCTTGTCAATATCATAAAATAGGAATAAGGAAAGAAAAAGAAAAGTAACTGAGAAGATGTCAGGTTTTAACATATTTAATATGTTGACTGATATAAATCTAAGGCTAATAAAAAGCATATATTGACTTCCAGTTACTCAAGCTTTGCCCTGTTTAAACAGTATTTTACTATTTTGACTCTTCCTCCACAGACTTTTATCAGAAGCAGAAAAAACAATGATCAAAATATGCATTGCAATGTTTTCCATAAAAAAAAAAGGAGAAAAGCATTTTTCTTGCATTGAGGGATGAAAGGCTTTTAAATCTGCTAAAGATGGCTCTCAGGCCTTTCTTTCAGGCCCTGCACTGCTTCTGTGATACCTGCTGACATCACTGCTACTTTAGAGGAGCATAAGGAGTCTACCTTAGTTTAAAGGTGAGCTGTGGAAAGGAGAAATGCTGACAGTTGGGCCTCAAATGCGAAGGAGAAATTGATGTCAAAACCATCTTTAAAAGAACAAAATGGATAAGCAAGAGTAGCAAATAATTAGACTTTAAAGGAGATCCTTTCTATACTCACAAATTGATATTAGCTGTATCCACATTAGCAATTGCAAGACCCTAAGGCTATGCCTGTGCTGGTAAATGCAATGTGCTTATGATCCCACTGAGGTCTGCTGTGACAACACGTTTTGTTAAACTCCCTCTTCTCCCTCACAGGGTGACCACTTCCAAATTGCTTACTGGGAATGGTTCCTGAGTGATTACCATACAGCATCTACAAACTGTGTAGGGAAGGGCTGCAAACCCTTAGGTCAAGCATCAGAAGATCCTTCTGATAGGATTTGTTGCCAGGGATACTTTCTCCAGTTTAATAATCTAGGTGCTCAAATTCTAGTTCCAGGAGACATTTACTATTTGCTTCACCAGTATAGGTAGGACAGCACGTTTGGCTACTACCATGAATAAATGTATTGAAGTCAAGAACTTATAATAATGAAAGTATAGAGCTAGAATATTGTATATATGTAAAACTACAAAATTATTAGTAATTGTTACTACATCAGTCTCTGCATGCTCATTTGTATTTGTTCTGTGAAGCCACAGACCTCCAAATACTTTAGATCAGGTGGCTATTTATATGCATTGAGTTTCTTCCACACTTCAGGGATTGACATACTGTAGCTAGCGCATAGACATTAAAAGTCACCAGGAATACACATTAAAACATTGTGTTTATTTCTTCTGCAACTGAAATTTACATTATATTTCTGTTAGTACTTCAGTACTTCACAATGTTCTGACTCAGAAAATTGGTATTATGAATTGTTTCGTTTTGGGAAGGTAAGGCCCTCACCACAAGACAGTAGATTGTTGAAAGTAGCTAGAAACCCACAAGCCCACCAGAATGTTAAAGACAGCACAGTTCTGTTGTGTTCTTCTCCAATAAAGTCTTTTAATTCAGCCATGGGGATAGTATATTTTATAGTTTCAGTAATGGACGTACCAAACCTGCTAAGACCTAATTAATGTGGGGTTAAGGAAAAGACATACGAGACTACAGGAAGTAAAATGTTCCTTATTCAAATTCAAAAGATAAGTTTCATGAACATTCTCTTAAAATTAAGCCATAGTTATCAACCCTCACCTCCTGGTCACACAGGATCTGGTTCTATATTACAGGCCTGCAGCAAAGAAAGCAAAGCAAGAGAGCAGGAGACAAAATTAGTATTTATTTTTCATTCTTTCGTAACCAAGTATTTCCATACACCACACAGCAAATGAAATCTGTCTTCCAATGCATTTTTATCTCACAGTGGGATCCTCTGGTGGTGCCACTTCTGAATGAAACTTTTCATGAGATTGGGACATACAATATTGCTCTCCTGTGTAGACTCTCTTACGTCTAACATGGCTGCAATTGATGGCATTTTTTTCCATATAAGGCTGTAGACTTCCTCTCTGCTATAAGTAATTGTTCATTTTTATAAAATACGAAGGGACCCAGGATGTTTGAAACCACTATCTTTATGTGAAACTGGGCTGAGAATGGCCAGGAGTTATTTGTAAAGGGAGGACAGACAGACAGACACTCAAGAGCACACATATGCTCAGAGCATGACTGCATCATCGTCATTTCCATAGAAGCTAACAATAAATAAACAAACACAAAAGTCTGATTTCACAGGAACAATGTCTGCCTTAATTGTAAAAGTTCAGCTGAGCTGGAACCTGGTTAACCACATTTTAATGCTAAGCATATCTGAAGACTCATGCTGCAGGCCTAAGGCAAGCGTGTTCTCAGAAAACATGCTGCACACCAGGAACTGAATGGAGCCACAACGAATCATCTTCTTTCGTACAACCAGATCCTGAAGTGAGGTGCAAAGACCATACACACTGTGGCATAAGTGTGGAAAAGCAGAAAATGCAACCAGCATCCCGAATGGAAATATGGAATTTCTGCTGCTCCAGTGGTGACTCAGACCCGCTTTTTTCACCCTTGCCAAGAAGCTCAGGATACCTCCTCTTCAGAAATCACCGGCCACATTATTGAAATGTGCACTTCCCAAATTCTGTCAGAAAGTGCACACATTCTCTTTCCAAACCTTGCCCCACATGGGAATTGAATGATTCCATGAGGAATAATCTGGAGTCCAGGGTTCCTACATCTCTTTACATCAAAAACAGCTCAGCGACAGATGCTGTTGATAGGAACTCTGTGTATATACCATGTAGAAATTATTTGGATGAGAAAAATCAACTTCAGTAGAAAGGATGTTGGAAAACTCATGTTACTGCTGTATGGGAGGAGAAGAAATCTGTCTACCACAGCCTTTACAAAATTACAGTGGGTCACAACTTCTCTGAGTGGATCTCGTTCCCTGGGTTTCTGGGGCTCAGAGACAGAATCAATCATTTTTCTGTCCAAGGAATGTGGATGACTTTGTAATCACTCAAACTGTATGTGCTGTTCCTTGGGGGTGAAAGCCTGACTATTGGCCACCTGAACCACTTCTGTTTGGTCAACAGGGAAGGGCGAGAGCTATGACCAATGAAAGAGATCTGTGTATCTCTTAGAAGCTGGGCCCATTATGACAGCTGACTGTAAAAACTGTGACCTGACAGTGAACAAATGTCAACTCATTTTAACAACGGAACCGTTAGACTGCTGTTCCAAGAGAGGAAGTTCTCAAGTAGGTATTTTATCATTTAAGAGACATTCTTCCCTACTGAATGCAGGCTTCATCACAACATTTCCTACTATTGTGGCCTAGCATCTGGGTTACTGCAGCTTCCCTCCAGGGAGCTGGCGATACAGATTCTCCATAAGCTTCGAGCACATAATTGGATTGCTCCCTTAGCAAGCAGAATTTCCTGAAGGGGAAGCACACTGCATCACCATTCCACAGCCTGGCCAAGGTGCCAGCAAGAGCCAAGAACAAAGCTGGTTCTTGAATCTACAAAAATTTGCAAATTCATTTGGCCCATAATGTGTAGCACTAGAAGTTTTGCAAGGCTGTGATGCAGGAGTTCCATGATTTAATAATATGTTTTGGATAGCAAAGTCCAAGGACAGTTGGGCTAAAATTTGGCAGGAAACTCAGCCAACCTAGCAGCTTCATGTTGCAAACAGGCTATGATCCTGTCCCTTTCCTCTAATTGTTGCAGTGCTCATTCCACTAAGCCAGGTGACCAAGAAAGCTGACTCAGGCTCCTAAGCCCAGTAGACCACTCACTTTTTTGGGGCTTTGTTTTCTGACATGATTAGCAAGACAGGCTGACCCACTCAAAAACTAAGTGCAAGATGAATGCTGTAATTGGTGCAAGGCATGCATTAGTGGCATGTGCCTATGGGGAAGGAAATGCAGGAGAAAAATAGATAAGCAGCAGCAAGCTGCTGCAAACTGTTCAGCTTCTTTCAGCATCACATGAAACTTCACCCTTGGGCCTTGCTCATTGACAAGTCTTTTTTTTTTTTTTGACTCATGAAACCTTACAGTGGGTGATATCTAATCTGTTTTGGGACTCAGTGTGCAGTTCAAAGTTTTACGGTACAGGAGTTATAGTTGATGGCAACCCACTGGGCAGATAACAGTCCAAGCTGTACCTTGGAATATGATTCCAACACAGCATAACCAGCTCTAAATTTGGGCTACTGTTGCCTGATTCCCTTCCCTTCTCACACATTTCTTCCTTTCCTGCATGTTTAGGCCTCATGTCATGTATAGCATTGGTGCCAGTGGAATCAGAAGATGAACCAAGCTCAGGGAGCTGATTTAGCTAGAATCTAACCTGTCAGAAAGTGGTTTGTTTCCTCAGGAATCTCTTTTCTGACTCAGACCACTGATCAAGTTCATCTCATGCAAGGGGTGGGGTACAAAGCTTTTAGCTCATGGCATTAACAAAGGAGAGGAAGATATGTTTCCTTTTTAACAACCATTGAACAGAGTGAACTTTAATATGCATAGTAGGCATGTTTTCATGCTCAGGCGCTAGGAATGAAAAAGGAAGATTCACATGAGACTCAGGCTGAGTATTTTTTCTCTAGGCAGGTATCAGGAGCTCTCTCTCCCATTCCAGGAACAGAGAGAGTTAGACAGCAGTGCATCCTTTCTTAGCAACAAAACCTCTGAGTAAGGGAGAGCAGCATCTGTTGAAACCAGCCAGTGGGAAATGACAAGACAAAGAGGAGAGCTGAGATTCTTCCTCTTCCCAGATTTAGACTTCTGCACATACGAGACTGGAACATATTTTGAGCCCTTCTTCTTTTCATTCGCTTCTAGATTTAGGAAACTAGATCTTGCCCTGGGGAACAAATGCATGTCTTGATGAAACACGGCCTCAAGGGAGAAATACTTAATGGTTTGAATATCCACCCAAGGGCAAGAGATCAAGATTTTAGCTACGTCCTCCCCAGATGGACTGTGTGCAAACCTGCAGCTCCCTTCTTCTCAAAGAAGAGCTCCTGAATCCAGAGCTAGGAGGCTAAGCCTTCCTTCCCACATTAGAGACCTGTGGGCAAAAAACCCACTAAAGAATCACAAAGCCAGGAAAAGTATAAGCAATAATAAGCAGCCCAACTGTGCACCTTAATTATAGGGGTGCTCCCCTGAGAGATGGAGGTTCTTGGGTGCCAGTCCTTGATTCCAGCATAGATTACATTTATCCAGTGACTTCTTAAAGGAAAATGCATAAACAAATCCAAGGGCAGGGCTATAGGGAAGGTATTAATTCTTCTTACTCACTAATTCCTTTGATTTTTCAAAACACAAGACATTTGTATAGTTGCTAATAACATGCTGTAAATGCCTAACAGCTTCAAGCAGGAGAGAGAACGAACGCTTTGTTATTCTAGGAAAATAGATGTGTATTTTTACTGTAGTCATAACAAAGCAGGCTTCAAGCATTCCTCTACATGCCAGTTGGGTTGTTTTTCTCATCACAGATATTCATCTCCCAGCAGTCTGTAATGACTTTCTGTATTCACGTGTGATGCATTCTGACAGGATTTTTACAGCTAAAATTTGGTATTTCAAGAAATCCATTTACAGTCTGGCTTTGAATATAGCACGTGAAGTTACTTCCGCATCACTTCCCATTTTATTTTCTGCAAACTTTGTTTAGCATATTCCTGAAACCTTGCATTGGAAAGGACTTGTTTCAATCCTCTTTCAGTTAATAGAAGTTTGTCATCTCTCCAAAAGACAGAGGAATGAAGTTTGACTGAGAGTTAGATTCCATTCCTCCACAGTGTTTCTTCTGTGAAATTAGAGCATGTCAAGTGTGTAGATGTGAACACAAGATGTTGTTATTCCACCGGGAAGGAGGATTGCCAAAGGTCAGTCTGAATGAAACTGGGGACACTGAAGAGATTCTCCAACTAACCTACCTCTGATGTTCAGATGTTGAAACAAACCACAGCATTCTGTTTTGACAAAAACAAGCCTTGAGGCAACCAGACACATGAGATTAACAGCAAGTGCTTGTATGAGGACTGCAACAAACAGACACTGAAACCAGGAGGGAAAAAAAGTGAAAAGAAAGAAGAAAAGAAAAGAAAAGAAAAGAAAAGAAAAGAAAAGAAAAGAAAAGAAAAGAAAAGAAAAGAAAAGAAAAGAAAAGAAAAGAAAAGAAAAGAAAAGAAAAGAAAAGAAAAGAAAAGAAAAGAAAAGAAAAAAGAAAAGAAAAGAAAAGAAAAGAAAAAAGAAAAACACCCAAAAAACTCCAACCCACAAAACCACTCAAGTCTCTCTGCAAAAGTTTTAAGGTATAAAGATTTTTAAGGACAGAATTTATCAAAGTCTGAAATGGTTTTCTAACTGCTTATGTCGGAACAGAGCTTCTGTATTATTTCCTTGCATACTCTTAAAGTCCTGTATTGACCCCTCCTGTTTACAAAACTCTGTAGCATTAGGCTACTATTTATAAAAGCACCATTCCCTCCTTCCAGTTCTGCACTTCTTGTTTTCTTGGCACTTGTGTTCAAGCCAGGAACAAGAGCTGGGTGAGAAGGAGGGTTATGAGCTTAGAATTTTATCTCTGCAGAGCTTAGTATGGTCCTCTCTTGTAAGGCCACATCTTGCTAAGGGGGTTGTGCATTTCGGTGAAAGAGAGGCAACTGTTTGTCTAGGAAGGTGACAGAACTAATGGCCCATGTGAATTCACAAGGCAAGAGTTTCATGTGGGTCCCTAAAAGGACACCTTTGCGAGGCATCTGATAGCCTGGGAGAAGTAGAAATCCCATTGGGACAGGATTGCCTTTTCAGAAAGACAAAAGCCAGTTTGTTGATGAAATACCTAATTTTCATGAAAAATAATTTTAAAAACTGTATTCCATGACAAGTGGTGTAAGTTAATAGAAAGAGAGGGCCTTAAGCCCCTAAAACAACCCAGGGCATGTGACTACATGTAGAATCTGGGTCTGGAATACCTGACAGTATGTTCGTTGCTTGGGGATCTAGAAGAATGTGTCATGCTTGTCTTTTGGCCTGAGTTTATTTCCCATTAAATGAAGGTGTGAAGAAGTGGGTGAGGCAAAAGGATAGGTTGGTGTACACCCAAGGCTCACCCTCACATACCAGAGATATGTGTCTGGACTTGGGACTAGTGGAAAGGCACTTCTGGGTTCTAGAGTTTAGACACAGCCCATGAGATTCTCTCTTTGTTTTCAGCCACATGTAACAGAATGGTATAGTCAGTGCTTGCAGGAAGAGTACAGTGTAGTGCCATCTCCAGCAATAACATCTAATCTATGCTAATCATGTAGGGAGCTGTTTGGTGTATCTGGAAGGATCCTCTCCTGTGACAGTAGAGTGAGTGGTCATATCAGAAGCAGTCCAGTTAATCCACACAACTGCCCACAACTCTATAAGCATCCTGCCTGTATCCGTGCTGGATGCAATTCCATGTTTGTGGAAATGCTCCAGGAACAGCAGAACTCTGCTGTTTTTTACAGCACAAAATGTCATGGCTTGGAAGGCAGGGTGTATAGAACCACTTGACAACATTATCAGCATCTAGAACAAATGTACTTGTATAGCCCTAGCACAAATGTGTCCCCAAGACCTCTGTCCTGCAAGACTGGAATCTGCCAGGTACTGCATATTCAGGCCACAATCTACCAAACAAGTATGTGTTTAATTGCAAGCAGCAAGTCCAAAGCTTAAAGCTAAACACAGGGAGAAGCAGGCTACTGAACTGAGGGTAAAAAAGCTCAGCACTTCACAAGGTTAACCCCTGGCAGAACCAAACCTTAATTTCTTGAAGTACCATAATTGCTCATGTGTCTTTGAGGCTTGAATTTGCAAATGAGGGTGTCTGTTATTTCAAGGTGTATGACTCAGGCTCTTGAGTAAGCAGAACAAAATCTGAGACACAGGAGAGGTAGAAGCACAGGGGATACTGTGGGGAAAGAAGCAGACGACTGAGTAAGAGGGTTCCCTGGGGTGAACTCCTTGCCACACTACCTGCAATACCTATAACTCACTGCCACAGCATCCTTTTCATTACCAACTTTATTACTAGATAATCAGCTGCGATTTATGAAGCACTTGGGGACAAGAATTACATGCAGTCCTGCAGTCTCATCCTGGCCACCTCCCCTTTTACTGTAATCATTATATCTCTTACTGGGGTGGAGGAAGGGCAGGCAAGGGATTATAAATAGAATTTAATGAAATTAAGAGAAACAACAACATGGAAATTATTCTCCTGTCATGACACTTTTCAGGGTCTGTAAAAACATGACAGTGTGCTGGTTGCTTTTCATATTCTGCATTCAACACTACATTTTGCATATACGCTTTATGGGCCAAAGTCCATGGCCACAAAGTGGCTCTCAACGAAGCATTTTCCAATGGGAGCACTGCCATATAACATATGAAGTTCTGACAAGCAGCTTGGACCTGAGCAAGACTGTCTCCATACAAGGCAGAAGAGATGATTCCTGGCACAAGAAGCTTAGATTAAACAGGCAAAACACCCAAGATCATTTCAAAAAGCCCTGGATATCAGTAATACCATAATGCATGACAGATTATTTTCATTGATTGCCACCTATCTAGCACACTGTAGCATGATAAGATTGCGTTGCTTTTAATGACCTCATGTCAATGCTATGTTACAGTTTGAGCTTAACAGGAGATGTGACACAAGTAAACGGCAACTGTAGTTAGGATCTGTCTACTGGAGGGAGGTTTGGTGCAAATTTGAGATGTGCTCACCAGTTCTGCATTGAGAATCCTGCTGAATGGCTTAGTCCATTTTGGAAGCAGATGGGGTGACTCTCTAAAAGCCTCTCTCAGCTACTTAAAAGCATCCACATAAGTCACTAATGAATGACTGTTCAATTTCTTTCAGTATCTATATTTGTGGGTGGTCAGGCGTATGGAAGAAAATAGTATGGCCCTACTACACTAACCCCTGAAAAAAATCATCTACAGACAGACGTAGTAAATCTGGCAGTGTGGTATGTTAATGTCCAAATAAATAGCACAGTCCTGAAGCAGAGATCCATGCATGTAATTGTACAGCCTGCTTCACACGGGACAGACTCCTACTGACTGGAATAGTTGTTCCCAGGCTTAATAGTTATGAATTCTCCCCTCGTTTCACATGGAACCAGCATTGTTAGTAGTTTGTTAGATTTCAGAATCTCCCGTGGGATCCTACTTGGCTGCTGAGTACAAGTCAATCTGTAATTGCTTTTGGAATAGTTTATCATACTGTTTTCTCAGATGCCAATAAAAGCTTGCCTCACTTCTCTCAAGATTCATCTTTCATGAGGAGTTTTACCTCTACCAGTCTCCCACTGCTAAGAGAGAAACAATTTATTTATTTTCATTTTTGCTCTTGGAGGTGTCTAAACAAATTTTCCTTTTTATCTTCACCCTAGAACTCTGCCTTCACAGCTAATTTAAGACAGCTACCTCTATTTCTGGCTGGTGTTCTGCTCTTTCTGAATATCATGGGCAGAAACCAATGTCAGTTTGAGATATCTGAAAACCTGTCTGGAAATTGCATTACTGTGAAGCAGGCGAAAATCTGAGTAGCATCTTGGGGATCAGAAAATGAACTCACCCAAAAGAGAGGTGACCTAGTATAAATGGGAAGAGATGACAGTGTTATCTTTATCAGGTAATGGGGCACAATAAAAGGATGGGAAGAGAATCAACCTATCAGCCTTGCTGAAATTCAGCATGTGGGAGAACAAGGATTGCTGCTGTCATTGCTGCCCTTGGATTTTTTTGTGAGGGGAAGTAAGCAACTCTAAATTTCAGCCTGGCTTCTGAGGAAGCTTGTGTGGGTGTCCCAGCAGTGTTTGGTAAACAGGTTTACAGCAGGAGCCACAAGGAAAATATTTTTTTCCAATAAACAAGTTTAACTAAATGAAGACTCAAAATTAATATGTGTTGGGTGGTTATCTCAGGAGTCTCATTATCCCTAATTGGATGTTTTATTTAATGAAGTAGTCAGCATTAACTTTTAGCTTGGTGAGGGAAAAGATACCATATTTAATTGCCCCCAGATTTTCCTTTATTCCTGGGAACGCTTGGCAGGACTGTGAATATCTCTAGTGGCCAAGCTGTCAAACAAGCTTTCTGTTTTCAAAGGACATTATTATTTTTTTCTCTTCCTCACTATCCAGGGCCAGTTTTGATTCTGTTTCCCACTCAACATCTCCTACTTCATAGGCAGCACAGGTCCCAACAAGCCCTCCAGCAGACTGAAAGCCACAACTGCTTTCTGCCTGGATGGCTTCCTGTCTTGAGGGCTCTTTGCCCAAATTTACACCAGCAGAAATCAGTGTCACTCAGGTTTAATATAGCTCAAAACAGAGCTAATTTTGTGCTGGAAAGATACAGAATGGCATACAAAATTTTGGTTTGGGCCGTATGTACTAGTGCTTCACAGTCCTTCCACAAAGAAATAGCTTTGGTTCATAGTATTACCTATTTTTACCTTATCTTTAACCTATTTTAGAATTATAACTTTTGCTTTTCTTTGTCATCTCATCCGTCTAAAATCACTATCCCACATAAGTGAGCAGGGGAATAAAGATTTCTTTTTAAATAGCAACAAGAAATGGATGATTTATCAGAGACATTAAAAATATTAATGATGTAAAGACAGTTTGACAAATAAGGGATGATTATTCTCATCTCCACAGGCCAAAGTACAGCTGTGGCATCCTTCCAAGCAGTGCTCAAGATGACTGATTTCTATTTTAGCTGGTGTTTGACAGAAAGAATTTTATTTTTGCATTATCTAGGGGAAGTGGAAATGAGTTCTGTCTTTCTTCCTACTTGCTTTCCTTGCTTATTCTCCTGCCTTTTTATTAGTACTGGTTGCAACATTTTATTAGCATGGGGTCAGACACCTGAGAGCCTTCAGGAGTTACATATCTTCTGTAGTCAGTATTTTTCATTATTATTTTAAAGTGTGGTATACCAAACACTGACCAACTGAACACTTGATGTTTAGTTTCTGGAATGTATAAATAAGAAGACGGATGAAGAGCACTGTAGCTGGGAAAAGATATAGACTGAAACTGAAATGTATCTACCTTGGCCTTCTTACAAGAAGTTCTCTGCAGCTCAATTTCCAAGTTCCAAAGTGATTCTCTAGTTCATGAAAAGTAAGGTAGGAACACTGGGAGTTAAGAAGTCACAACAGTATGTTTGAAGAAAAGACTTTGCATCAGAGGAATCCTAGGCCTGCATTTCATTTAAATAGGAGTAAGAGTGGCATATGACATTCCATCCCCAGGCCACATAGCCCCTTTTGTGGAGTGGCCTAGCAATGGCTAGCCCTGAAGTCAACTGCTCCAACAAGCTCATCTGACAGAAAACAAATCCACCAGAAAAATGATTTTTCCATTGAGCTACTTTGCTCACCAGATTCATTCTGCAGTCTCACTGACACTGCACTTCACTCTGCTGGGTTACACCCATCCTGGATGGGGGCTGAAAGAACCCAGCCCCCCAGGTGGACAAAAGGAACTTGATCCAGGTGGGACTTGGTTCCTTCCCCCCACCAGGAGAAGGGCTGAAAGGTGGTCTATTCCACTCCCCCTTCCTGTCCAGCAAGCCTATAAAAAGGGAGGACATCTTGCTGCTTGCTCTCTTTCCTGCCTCATCCACTCGAAAGAACATCGCTGCTGCTGCCACCTCCTGCACTGACCACGTGGCCAAGGCCTGCTTCTTCCAACTGAATCCACTCGCATCCAGGGGGGAATACATGGCCATCCAGGCTTGGTTTTGTATATTTTCCCATTTACCCTCGTTCCTTACCTTTGTGAACCCTCCCTGTTACTGATATATATATATATATATATATATTTTTTTTTTGGTCGTCGTTGTTAAAAATTTACCTCTTCTACTTCCAAATGGATTCCAGACTATTTCTTTCGTGAATTTACATCTCCTCTCCCCTACCCCTCTCTCCCCCCCCCCCCCTTTTTTTTTTTTCTTTCCTCCCTCTCTACCTTGCTGGGAAAAAGGCAGGGAGGAGGAATCTCAATCTGTTATCATTTGAGCTCCTAAACTCCAGTCAGAGATCAAACCAGCACACTCACGTAAGTAGTAGCTAGATGGAATAAAGGGCTGGAGAGACATGGAGAAGACTGCACTTTTCAGCATTAGCCCATGGTCGTACTAAATTAGTTGTAACTCTGGTTTTATGAACCACACATGGTTGCATTTGATGAGATTAGGCTTCACTCACAGGCTTCACTCACAAACCCAGAGGGAAATGAACACACACACACACACCCCCTCAAATTAAATATTGCTTAGTCTTATTATTGAGTTGAACTGGCTCATGAAAGCATATGGCAAATACCAAGGAGGAGCTAAGGGAGGGTGAAAATCTGCAGCTGGGAGATGAGGAGTTGGCAACTTCTTGGTGTTGGCGAACTATTAGATCAACTTAACTGCTCATGGATCTGTCCACAGGATCTGGAAGAGACAAATCGACCGAACAGGATTAAACCAAGCTATTTTCACTTGTGCTAACTGCTTTTTAATCATACATTCAGTATGTCACTGAAAAGACACTATGAAATGAAAGAGCTCTGAAATGTCTAATAGTCTCACTGTGGATGGAAAGATATGTTCATGGCTACACAACCTAAAATGTTTTCAGAGTACTGAAGAAAAATTAGCAACAATGCTTAGTTATTCAGGAGGGGCATGAGCTTTAAAAAGCAGATCTGGCTCAAGACCAACTATGAAAAAAGTTTACTCAGGGGAAAGAAGGCCAGAAGTACTGAAGAAACAGAGGAACCAAAGCTGGGGAAACAAGAGGCTCTGTTGTTTTCTATGGGCAAGTGTTTCAGAAGTCTATTTAGCAAATGATTCACTCAGTCTTTAAAGCAATTGGCCCATGGGGCAAGTTTGAGGCACAAGCCCATTTCATGCAGCTTTTCGCTTTGCAGTAGATGACCCCTCTGATATAGTCTGAATGGCCTTCCGTCTCTTGGCAAAGGCAGGCATTCCCTTCTGCCTCAGGTCTCACTCTGTCCTCCCATGTAGAGGTAGGAGCACAAACTAAGTCTCTGCCTATGGACCTGCATTTCCCAGCCACTGATGCATCCTCAGGGGTAAGGAGTAGGGAAGGACTGGCCAGCAGAAAGCAGATAGATGCCCATGTTGCCTGGAAGAGAGGCAACAGTTTGAGAAGTGGGGAGAGAAGGGCAGCTGCACCAGTGAAAGACTGATGTTTTTGGCCTGGTTGGGTGGGAGAAGTACTGCTATCAAAAGGAAGAAAGGGAACAGGCTCCTGGACACAAGGAATGGGAAAGATCAGCCTACGACCAACCCATACTCACACCTTGGCCTGTCAGTTTGGGTGTCCTCTTAATGCCACTAGAGCTTTTAGCTCTAGTGAAACTATTATTATGGCCCTGAAATATGTAGGAATATTTCAGGTCTTAGTAATTCAGATGTCAAAAAGAATATAAGGAACAAAATTATTTAGCAGAAGAACTGCTTTGTTTTCAAAGTTACTATTTCTATTTATGCACCCATATAGACACTAACAAATCAGTGAACTGGATGCACAACCAGACAGCGCCACTGATTACGTCCTTCCTTGAACAAAATCAGGGAAATACGAAGGGGGAGGGAAGCAAGCAAAATATATTTAAAGAGCAGAACTATTTGATGAGATTTTATCTGCTATGTAATTTAAAGAGAATTCCCAAACTATCTGCAATCAGAGCGTAGAGGGTTATTGCATATTGTAAACAAATTTTAAGTAACTCCTGTTGGCAGAATTATCTTCAGGACTGCCAAACATCATTGCTTTATCACAAATCTCATAATGCTGAATGTCTTGTTTAAACCACAATTCAAAGAATCACTGACTAATGATTTTTCCCCCCTTTGTTGTTGTTTTTTTAATAAGTGTAAATTTCTCAGGGACTTACTTACTGCAGGAGGTGAAAAGATAATCAGAGTAAATACCAGAAGAATCAGGGATGTTATCACTCATCTAGTGCTTTCTCTAACTGAGAGAGAAGATAATCTGTTTGCTGGCAGGTTTTGCAGCTGACTGCTGACAGCAGAGGATCATAGGGTCTGATGGCTTCTTGCTCTTCCATGAAAGTGCTTGCCCTGCTTATAACCCTGGCCTTATAGATTAGCTTTCACTCCATGCTCCCTCATTTGCCCTCCACCTCAGCTTCTTTCTCAGTCTCTTCACATTACTGAA
The DNA here is from genome assembly GCF_027791375.1 of Indicator indicator. Lineage (NCBI taxonomy): Eukaryota > Metazoa > Chordata > Aves > Piciformes > Indicatoridae > Indicator > Indicator indicator. The sequence continues at coordinate 30,987,310 of NC_072010.1, forward strand.
AGTTTCATGACTATAAAAAACTCCACTGGCTTCACTGTGACCCCACCCAGGGCTAGAGGCCTGTTTACAGCACGAGCCCGTATACTGCAATGTTTAAAAAAACCCACAGCACTTTTTAATTATATCTCATCTGCTGGCAGGATCAGGGGCAGGATTTGCATGTTACCTGCCCTGATCATCATGCACAGACCTCTATAATGGATGCAAAGCTGCCTTTAACCTCCACGGATAAATAGGTCTGCAGAGGCAGCACCATCAACAGATCAGGCAGGCCACCGATAGCTCCTGTCACTTATGTGACAGACTGCCCAGGTAGCTCTTAGCTCTGATTTAAATTCAGGTTTTACATTTTCAGTATCAGACACTTAAAATTTCTTCATCCATTAGTAAAACACCGTTTCATCCTCCATCAGATAAAATCCACAAAACAGATTTTTGGACATGACTATCAAAAAACTGAGTTAAAAAACTTAAGATGTAATTCAGTCATAAGCCTTTTCTGAGCAGTTTGTTTTCTGGGTCTTTAGCATACATCTGAATCTCATTTATAGAGTCTTCTCTTGAGATCCGAGGAATGGAAATACATTCCACAAGCAACAAGCAGGCGATCCTTCTGTAAAGGAACAGCTCCACGAGAGGGCCTTTACGAACACACATCTAATCCCATCGAGGCAAACATGACCTGCTTTCCCTCACGCCCACAGTTCTCTCGAACGAGCACCGTTCCACTCGCTCAACAGCGCAGCCCTGTACCTCCTCGGCCCCACCCGGCTCCCCTGCGCCTCAGCCCCTTCCCGCCCCGCGAGCGCGCCCTCTAGGGGGGAGGGTCAGGAGCCGCCTTCGCGGCTGCCTGTCCGCCCTGCGCATGCGCCCGCCGCAACTGGGCAGCCGCAGCTCACACCTCCGCCGCTGGGGGCGCTGCTGCCCGCCCGAGCGGGCTTGGCGCCGCCGCCGGGGGGTGGTTCTCGTTGGGGTCCACGCCCAAGATCGTGATGGCGGCGGCGGCGGCAGCAGCAGCAGCAGCAGCAACCGGAGGTGGTGGGGAGCGGAGCAGCACTCGGGACCGGCTCCTGGCGGCGCTGGAGGATCTTGAGCTCTTGGCCAGGTACCGCGCTCTGACCTCCTACGCTCAGTGTCCGGATGGGAGGGCCTCAGGCGGCGTCGGGGCGCGGGGGTGGAATGAGGGTGCTCGGCGCTGTAGGTGCGTGGAGCCGCCGACGGGGGTGGTTAGAGTAGCGGGTGCCCCTGGGGTAGGACTGGGAGGGAGACGGCCTGACCCGACCCCTAGGTGCGCAGCGAGGCGGTAAAGTGCCCGACCCGATTGCATGCGTTTTCCTGCTCTCTTGCCCTCCCCAGGCCATCTGCTGCGGGAGAGCTGGATAGGAAAGCATCGGCAGCGCATTATTTCCTATTTTCAGAGCAGAAGGAGAGCTTCCTTATTCTTCCATTTGCCCTTCTTGGTTGGCACCTGCATTTCGTATGAAATGCACCGACGCGCACTCCACACCCCGAATTTAGGCTTTTCATTAGTCACTAAAAATGATGCTGTAGTGGTGTTGTATGGCTTAAGCCATTCTGGTCATTGCCTGTGTTACTGTTAAACTCACTCAAAGCAGCTTGCAGAGCTCGTCTTTGGAGTGGTATAGATGCTCAGGTCCATGTGCTTAAGGCCAGACTAAATGAACCTCAACCAGGTTGTGCTCCATATAGTGGAGGCACAGCTGTCAGTGCAGTTAAAGTAGTTCCTGATTAGTTTCCTCCTCTCCAGGAGAGCAGGAACTTAGGAAAACTTTTTCAGAGAGAATAACCCATATTATGTGGCTGGCTCACTTATATGACAACCGCTAGTAGGACAACGGAAATGTATATCGGTCAGTTGCTTTTGTTGTTTCTGACTAGGTTTTCAGTTTTAGATTTTATTCTAACATATGGATTGATGAAGAGTGTGTGTTTTTGAAAACAGAAGACCTGTGCTATATCTAAACAATCTTTAATTTTTTTTTTAAAAAAGTCTGGGAGGTAATATTGTACTGTAATGAATGCAGAGCAACTCTCAACAGTGTATAGTGAATCTTCCTGCTGATGAGCAAAGTGTGGCAGTACTGTGGAGCTAGGCCTTTCACAGTCATGATGTTGGTTTGGTGGTAGAGGCAAAAATTAAGCAACATATATAATCTGTAGCCTTTGTATATTTTTGAATCTGCGTCTGTGCATTATCGAGCTAACACAGGACAGAATGACACAGTCTTCCATGACATCAGCCTTGATGGTGGTAGTTGATGTACTTAAAACAGTCTTACTGGCTCACTGCTGGACAGGTAGAATAAAGCTTTAGTGATAATCACAATTTTGTGTGTTCTTTAATTATTTTAAACCAATTTAGTGTTCAGGAGTGACTAAAAGACCTAGACAAAGATGTTATTTAGGGTTTTACTGGTGACGGGCTTTTTCAGGCATTTTTGAAAAGTGCCTTTAAAGTTTTTAGTCCCACTGCTGTATCGGTTGTACATCCCCCTGGATCAAGCAGTGCTGTTCCAAGGACAGTATCATCAGAAAGATGTTTGTGTGTAACATTGACCTGCCATTCATAGCCTTAAAAGCCAAGTAAATTTGCTGAATTTACAGAAAATGCCTTTTTGCATCATAGTCTTACTGTTTGGCGAGTTCCCTCTGAGGTTCTTGGTGGCTTTTCAGAATGGTCCTAAAGTAAAGGGGTACCTGAAAGCATGATTGAAGGGTTGGTTTGAGAAGCACTTCTAACCTAGTACCAGATATTGTTAGTTTTTTAGTATTTGTGGGCGTTTGATATGCAACTGATGCACTGTTGTGGAAATATGTCTTCTTGTAAAAGTAGTTTCACAGCAAACTCTTTAGATGGCTCAAAACCGAAGTGTGAAACTTCCTCTGTTGGGAAAAAATGGAAAAATTAGGAAAGCAAAACAGTGAAGAGAACTTTAATGCCATCTTGCTACAAAGGCAATAGAAGTAGGGTATGAATATATTTCATTGTGTTGTTTTTTACTTTCTGCTTCTGGATGTGTCCTAGGTGGTTCAGCAGAACCTTAGTGCATTTCATGAGTACAAGTGCACATACGCACTTCAGAAGCTCAAATAAAAAAGAAGAAAACCTGCTGCACTCCTGAAGCTATTCACAGAATTACTCTTAGCATTGTGCTATGAAATTATTATAAAGTACCCAAGTCTGTGAATAGTTTTGTAATGATACCAGTTTTCTGACAGGTTTGGAATGACTTGAAGTGATTTTCACGTAATGCTCTAGGAAATTGTGTAAACACAGACTTTTCCTTTCAGGGAACTAATTGAAATTTTGGCAATTTCAAGAAACCAGAAGATTCCACAACCAGGAGAGGAGAGCCAGGTGAGCTGACTTTCTAAATTGTATTTCTCTTAAGTATGTGCAGTCCTTTACTTAATTCTTTTCCTTTCTTTTTCTCTTGCTTGCTTGCGTGGCCCCACTATAAAGGTATTCCTGGTCCACATGTTGGGTTTTGTTCATTTGTTTTATGCTTCATTGATCTTCTTCCCCATTCGGGGGTCATTGGGTGATGAATGAAGGCATGAACCCTGTTGCTGTGTAGCAATGAGATTCCAGAAATGTAGAGAGCAGAGAATCTCAGAAGTCCTCCCAGAAGTCCTTTATTGCTGCCTTGTAGAATCCCTCGCATTACAGAGTCTTGGAGTCCCACTTACAGAAGTCCCAGAAGCCCTTAACAAATGAAATTGCTAACAGAAGTCCTGAGAATATCCCTCACAGCATCCCCACACCAAAGCCCTAACCGAAGTCCCTAACAAAAAGATCCTTGAGAAGCCCTGAACAAAAGTGCCTATTGCTCGGAGTTTGTTATCAATCCCTTAACCAGTAAAACCCAACCATATATATAAGCTAAAATCTTTTCCCAGTAAGAGGTGCCAGCATGTCAAGGAGGTGGCTTCTGCAGCATGTTCCAATCAAACGGTGCTAACGTGAGGATGTTGTTCTTGGCACACATGGAATGTTACTGTTTTGCTCTATGCAGTGGGCTAAGGAATTGGTCAGCTAAGGAATCATGCACTCTGCATGCATCCAGCAGCTGCCCTCAGAGCAGTGGCTGCAACACTTCATAGGCTGTACCTGCAAACAGAGGAGGAAATTTTGTTTCATTTTTCATCCAAGCAGAAATAATTCAATGGATGTCAGTTGCTTTTCTTTGCATCATGATTGAAGGGGTGTGATTGTGCTAGCTAAATTAGAAGTTCTGCAAAACTCTCGTTCAATAGATCCTGGAACTGCTGATTCAGAGAGATGGAGAGTTTCAAGAGCTAATGAAGTTGGCAGTTGATCAGGGGAAAATCCATCATGAAATGCAGCTTTTAGAAAAGGTGGTAGAAAAGCGAGATAATGATATTCAGCAGCTGCAGAAACAACTAAAAGAAGCAGAGCACATACTGGTAAGTTCATATGCTTTTGAACATCTAGTTCTGAAAAATTGTGATAGTTTGAAAAGATTTAAATATTTAAAACTTCACGAGAGCTTAGTGGTTGTTGTTTTGTTTTGTTTCAGTATTCAGATAACATTATGGTATTCAGTTTTGATTTATAATGCTAATTTTCTTCCAGATCTACTTTATTTCTGTACATTTTGAAAATGTTCACAGAATAGCTTCTTTCTTAACATGCAATTAAATGCAGGGGTTTATTCCCAGAGCTGACTTTATGTACGACTTTACAAAGGAAAGATGCATTGGAGGTTTAGTTTAATTTATTGGTGTTTGGTTTGGTTTTGTTGTTGTTTTGTTTTGTTTTGTTTTACCACTAGGCAACAGCTGTTTATCAAGCAAAGGAAAAGCTGAAATCAATTGAAAAGGCAAGAAAAGGTGAGTATCCATAATTATATATACTGTTGCTAGTGAGCTTGAGTTAAGGTAATTTTATTTAATTCTGCCATTGCAGATTTCGGATGCATTATAGGTAAACAAATTGCCATTTCATTATGAACCTATAAGCATTTTCTCAAAGCCTTTTCTCAAATTCTTTGTGGCAAACATATCTTAATATTAAACTTAAATTGAAGTGTCTCAGTGCTCTTCCTGGACTGATAATAGTACAGCAAATTACCTGAGTACATCACTGAATTGTTTGAGTAGGTGTACTGAGGGAAGGGAGGGAGTGTGTGCATGCATGTTATATCTGAAAGACTGACCAGCTGTTGTCCATAGCAATTACTGTCACTCTGTGACTCTTACCAAACTAATCTGACTTTTTTGTGGGAGGCATTTTCCTGGTGAATTTTTTATTTTCTTTTTTTTCAGTATGTTTTATAATTTTGTTTATACTTCCTTTATCGAAAACACCCAAGAAATTTCCTGAGGTTTCTATTACAATAATATAAGCATATGCAGAAGAATCCATAATAAAGCAGGTTCTGAAGTTTTCTTATAAATTAGGCCTGTCAAGGACACTGCTTAAGAGATTGGTTTGGTTTTTTCACTAGGTTGAAGAACTGTTGACACTGAAGGTGTACTGAGTTTGTGGCCATAAAATCAGTTTTCTGTAAAACTCATCCTTGCATAGCCCAAGAATCCTCTAAGAAGTCATTTGGTTGAAACATGGCTCTTCGATCAAGAAAATTACATGTCCAATATTTAATATATTAGTGTCCAATACTCTGAAATAATTGAATGATCCAATCTCTTGAGAATATAGTAACTTTTCTTCCATTCTTGCAGGTGCCATTTCCTCTGAAGAAATAATTAAATATGCCCATAGGATCAGTGCTAGCAATGCTGTTTGTGCCCCTCTGACATGGGTACCAGGTAAGTCATATTTATGACAATAAGTTTTTTGTGTGTGGGTGGTTTTTGTTGTTGGTTTTGTTTTGTTAGTTTTTTTTAATGATAAAGCATTGTCAGTACTCAGTCTTCTAGAATCACAGAATGGTAGCCTTTAGAAGGGACCTCTGGGGATTATCTAGTTCAACCCCACTGCTAGAACAGGTCCTAGAGTAGGCTGCATAGGACTGTCTCCAGACAAATTTGAAATATCTCCAGAGAAAGGGACTTGACCATGTTTCTCTGCAGTCTGTTCCAGTGTTCTGTCACCCTCAAAGAAGCTTTTCCTTATGTTCAGATGGAACTTACTATGTTCCAGTTTGTGCATGTCACCTCTTGTCCTGTTGCTGGGTAGCACTGAAAAGAGTCCAGCTCCATTCTCCTGACACTGCCCCTTTAGATTATTTATAAGCATTGATAAGATTCCATCTCATGCTAAACATCCCCAAGTCTCTCAGCCTTTCTGTGGATGCTCCAGTCCCATAATCATCTTCACAGCCCTCTGCTGGAGTCTCTCCAGTAGTTCCCTGTCTCTTTTGAACTGAGGAGGCCAAAACTGGACCCAGTATGCCAGATGTACTTTTACTAGGGCAGAGCAGAGGAGGAGGAGACCCTCTGCAGCCTGCTGGCCATGTTCTGCTTAATGCACACCAAAATACCATTGATCTTGGCCACAAGGGTGCACTGCTAGTTCATGACTAACTTCATGTCCACCAGTACTGCCAGGTCCTTCTTCACAGAGCTGCTTTTCAGCAGGCCAGCCCCTAACCTGGACTGGTGTATAGGGTTATTCCTTCCCAGGTGCAAGTCTCTGTACTTGTCAAACTTCACTAGTCAGCTCTCTACCCTGTCTAGGTTTTTATGAATGGTAGCACAGCCCTCCGGTGTATCAGTCACTCTTCCTAGTTTTGTGTTATTGGCACACTTGCTGCGGGTATGATCTTATGCCTTCTCCCAGGTCACTGATGAAGTGTGTTGAACAAGACTGGACCCCCAGTATTGGCCCCTGGGGTCAGCTTTTATACAATGAGAAATATTGGAGCTGATCAGAGTAACACTGTTTTCAGCTGTTACCTGTTTCTGTTGAAATATATCTAAAGTCCTATAAACTTCACATACATTGTCAAAGGGCCATGAAATCTGCATGCTTTTGTTAATTGATTGGCCTTTTCTGCTCTCCTTTTTCTACTGAATATTGACCTAAATTATAGTAGAACGAAGGCTGTTCCATATGCTTGGTTGTGTGTTCTGCCCCTTACAACAATCTTTTCAGAGGATTTTAGTCATCAATGCACTCAAAAGAGGTTTCAGTTTTCAATTTTAGGAACTACTCACCTTGTCCAAAATAATAATGTGGGTTTTTTTCCCAATTTCTGTCCTTCCTGTTTAGCTGTGAAATAACAGGGAAAGCAAAGTTATCTTCTAAACATGAGGGGATTTTTGTTTGTTTAATGGTTATGGGTTTTTTTAAATGTACTTTTTTCTGCCAAGTTTGAATGAACAAAGAAACTCAATAAGGGAAAGACGCAGATCTGAGTTTTAGCTGAACAGGTGTGGTGCACATTGCTGATCCAAGCAATCAGAGTATTTTTGTCAGGAAGCCAAGCATTGAAGAAGCAGTTAAGATCTGCAAGTCATCTGTTAGAAACATTTTAAAAACCGTTTAGAAACATTACTTTTATTTCTTAAAGGGGACCCACGTAGGCCATATCCTACAGATCTGGAAATGAGGAGCGGTCTCTTGGGTCAGATGAATAACCCATCCACCAATGGAGTTAATGGACATTTACCAGGGGATGCACTTGCAGCTGGCAGACTACCAGGTAAGAGAAACAGTTTTGTTTTGCTTTTCTTTATTCCTTGTACAGTCGTAGCAATTACACATTTTCTTTAGCAAAGGCAAATCGGAGTTAATGTAGACTGTGGCCAATGTTGTTCCCTAGCAGTGAAGCTCTAGCAAATAAAGTTAGCAATTAGAAATAGCATAATTTTGTTTCACTTAAATTGTACCACAGATGCAACAACTAAGTCAATATAAACAAAGCTCACTTAGTTGCCCTTCAATTAAATTGCTGTGAATGAAGTGATATCAAGTCATATTAGAAGCATTTTCAAAGCAGATTTTTCTTAACAGTGATGACAAGTATGGAATTGTGAAGTTGGAAAAAAAAAAGTGGTTTATTGTCATTCCTTCCCTTTCTTTAAGCCTCCACTCTAGATAATAAGACTCTTTGCTTAGAAATTGTGGATTGAAAAGACATTGCAAAGGACAACTGTTGAGGTAGTATCTGGAGTGTAGGAATTGAGCTTTCATCCCTTAACTGCTTAGTGACATGGGCACTTCATTGATTTAGTAGTAAATTATGGTAACTGAATCAAGAATTCAGTGGTTCTGTACCTGCACAACATCAATCTACCATGGTTAGACTAAACTGCACAAAATCTTACTTTGAGTTTGTAAACCTCTAACAGTTCTTACCTGATTGTTAAGCCATTTGAAAGTGGTATGAAAAATGGTTGTCGAAAATGATGTGGAATATATGAGACCCCTCTCTTTCATTGGAGAAAGAGTAAACTTGGATTTTGTGTTGCAAATCATCTGTTTTAAGTTCTGCATTATGTCACTTTCTAAACCTTCTGGTCTTGGATATAACCAGTCAGTGAGCTTAATAGAAGTGGGATTCTGACATATGTCCATAGCCTCCCACCAGGAGAATGAGGAAGGGCCCATGTATCTTTTCTGTTCTTTTGAAAAGGGTATGGTCAGAGATGATGTTAAAGTCTTCTTCATGGAGTTTGAGAATTTATTTGCATAAGTTTGGGTAGAGCACATCTGAATGGTTCCTTTGCTCCAGGGGATGCAGGCTTGTTCCTTTTGAGTGCTGTCTCTGTGAGAACTGAGCTTCCTTGAGAAGCTGGGAGATAGGACATTTAAACTCCCCAAGTAAAGTTAATTGAATCTGGGTCTTCTATGTTAGGGGAAATCCTCTAATTACTAGACTGTCAGGTAAGAGGGAAACATGAAAACTTGATGTAAAAGAAAGGCTGAATCTGTAGGCATGTCCTGAGAATGCTAATTACGGGATCTAGTCCTTTTAGAAATGTCTACAGAGAGATGTCCAGTTACTGAGCCCTTACTGAGACTGCAAGCCATCCACTGGACTTCGTGTCCTCAAAATTCTGAGGCTGATTAGCATGCAACTTCAACCTGGTTTAATAGTGGACTGCTTCCAGCATTGAAGCATGTCCACAGGATATAAAACACTGGCTTACATACTCATCTGGTTCAAATAAAGTTGATTAACTTCACTTCAGGGTTGGCTGACTTCACTCCAGCTGAGATGAGATCACCTAAAATGGACACAGATCTGGCATAGAACCGTAGAATTGTTTGGGTTGGAAGGGACCGCCAGAGGTCAAAAAGCTGCATTATGTCTTTGCATCTGCTGGTGGGTTGGATTTGTAAGCTAGGTAATGCATCTGGTATTGGGGGACTGTGACTGTAGTTCATACCTGGAATCTTAGGTGTCTGCAGGCTTAAAGATCAGAACCTACTGTTTGTGTTGAGTATTGTTTCTGAGTTAGGCAGCGCCTCAGTAAGAGTGAGTGCACCATACATGACAGTGCTTAGACAGTGTCCTCTCATTCTATACTCTTGTCATGTGTGGGTGGGCTTTTGTTCACTTCTGACTCTGCCTAATTGTTTCCAATTCTTGCTATAAGCAGGAGGTAACTGGGATAGACTTAGATACAGTGCTTGGTAATAAGTGGAGGAGGACCGAAACAACAATAAGAGCATAATTTGAAAGGAAGGGACCAGAAATTGCATGTAGATGCATACTGCAGCTTTGAAATGGGAGTCATTTTGGGGACAAGGAAGGGAGAGACTAGGAAATGTAGGTATATTAGTAGGGAGTACAGTATGGGGTGACTTTGGGAATAGGAGAAAAGAAGAAATGGTGAATGCTGAGCAAAGTCAGAGGCAACTGAGTGTGGCCTGGTTAGGGCACAGTGGGGTATTTCCACCTCTTAAGTGTCTCTGTTTGTGGTCCTTATTTTGTAGTAGGATTCTCTTCTCTGTTGTAGTTGATGCACTATATTTGCTATTGAAAAAAAACTATACCAAAGGTTTTTCAGCCAAATTGGTATAAAACCTTTTATTCTGAATTTCTGTGGTCTACTCTTATGGGTTTGTATTGATCTAATGTTTTAATCTGCTTTTGTGTGCTGACAAAGGATGACCATTTTCATAACTTGCCAGTGGTTGTGAATATTAAATCAGTTCAAACTGCTTGGAAGGTGAAAAGTTCTGTATGAATATATACTGTTTTGAAGTGATGAGAGATCAAGGCCCACCTACACAATTGTGCCTTTTTGCCAAAGTAGGCACAGATAAAATGGCTCCATCACAAGATGTTTTCCAGCTGTTACTGGAAGGTTTCATTTGTCCATAATTCAGAAATAATGTAAAGACTTGTTTTAATTTTAAATTGGAATTCTTGTTGACCTCTTGAATTCGTTGATACACAGTGTTGATCATTGATTATGCCCCTTTTCTTCCAGATGTGCTTGCTCCTCAGTATCCTTGGCAGTCAAGTGATATGTCAATGAACATGCTACCTCCTAATCATAGTAATGACTTCATGTTGGAACCTCCAGGACACAATAAAGAGAATGAAGATGATGTAGAAGTTATGTCAACAGACTCCTCAAGCAGCAGCAGTGACTCAGACTAGGTACAGGAGGGACAGTATCCCTAGTAGACCTTTCCTGTGGTGAAGGTAGGCTGGATGCTGTTCATCACAAACTACAAGACCCTTTTGTTAACGCTGGCAGCCCTATGTAGGGAGAGGGTAACTGCTGGCTCAGAAATAGGGTGACATTTAAAACAGTGGACTTCAGAATTACTTTTTTTTTTTCCCATTAAGATGTTCAGGTGAAATGACTGGGAGCTTTCTGCCAGAGGACAGATGTCAGTTTCCAGTGATTATGTAAATGTGTGAATGTGTATGTTTCAAGAGGGGCGTGTGTGAGTATATCTATATTTACTATACATTAGATGATGAAAGTTCCTGGGAAAAAAGGTGTAAGGGGAATCCCCTTGTATGTTTTGTTAGTAACTTTACTCTTTTGATGATAGCCTTTTCTATGGCACAGAAATGAGACATAAAATTTGTAATTTTAATATCTTTTTTGTTACTGCCTAAATCCACATTCTTGATCATCCTGTGTGTGCTGAGAACAAGAATATGGCAATAACACGTGGAAAAATTGTTTGTAATTATTGTAATATATAATGAATGATTTGTCATAAATAAACCCAGCTTTCATGTAATTTTAAGCTTCATTTTGCAAACTTTCAATCCTAGAGGAGTTACTGAGTAACCTCAGTACTCAGCACTATTTATCCCAGTATGTGGTTGAATTCTGGTTGAGTTTCCAAAATTCATACTCCATTTCCCCCTTGACAAAATGCCAAGTCAGTATTAGAAGCAGCTGAGAAGTCAGGAACTGAAAGTCCGATCTTTTCAGCAGAGTGCCTTTACTAGGTACTCAGCCGACCTTCAGGCAGTGATGTAGTGCCCATTTGCAACTTTACCAGTGCTTTGGTTAAGTATCTTGGAACCATGGAGATGAAGTGCTTTGGGGCATGCTGCAGGTTAAGTTCTTTTCAGTTCAGAGTGCTCACGGAATCTTCATTCATGTCACCTATAATTTTTTAAGTTCTTTGAACTTTCTAATTTGCTTACTTCAATTGCATGTTTTTGCCTTGGCTACAATGTTCTTTCATCTTCTCAAAGACACATTCCTTGGCTTTCCTTTCCTTGTTCTGTTTTGCTTGTGGAGTCATTTGATGACAACTACTTTTTTCTTTCATTTTCTGATCTGAGAAGAGGGTTACTTATGGGACCTGTTACTCATGGCAGTTACAGGTTTCCACCCTGCAATGAGTCTTCCTGAAGCACAGATCACAATTCTCTCCAGTTTTCCATTTTGCAGATTCCTTGCAGGAAGTAGCTGATAAATCAGATCCTTCCTTATTTGCTCAGACTATCTTTCAAATACTGCTGGCAGAAACACTGATACGTATATCCAACATATGCACAAGTCCCATAAGGAAACGAGAAGGACACATAACACAGGACGGGTAGAGTTCTTTTAAAATAGAAATTGAGAATTTGGGTTTGTCTCATCTGCTCCTTTTGGAGATATTTTCAGAGTTATTAAAATTTCACCTCTATTTTGCAGTCAAAAGTTATTAATATACATAAACATTTTAACCTTTACTCAGTATCAACTTTTTCTCCTTGGTGTTTAGCCCTAATGTCTTGATATTGAGAACTGTATTTCCTCTTTTAATCCATGTTAATACCAATACATCTAGAAATCATCCTAGCTAACCTTGTCTACGCCTGTTTTAGTTCACATTGCCTTTTCTTAAACAGGTGCAATCAGAACCATACACAATATTGCAGAATACAATTTCTTAATGGGATGTGTATTTTGTTCCCTAACGCCCCCCCCCCCCCCCCCCCGAATAACACATTTTGTGACACAACCAAAGCTTGCTGGTCACTTCTGACTTCTCATTTATAAAGACATTCTTTTCTTGGACTGAAATACAAAAATAAAGGTAATTAATGCTCATGGAAAGTGTAACATACAGTCTGCCCCAAACTCATACATGGCTGTATCATGTGATTCACTAATTGAACTACCATGAAGATGAGTGATTGTTTCCAGACAAAAGTAACCGTGAACAGCAGCAGTGACCACTGGTTTTGGGACCAATGTGTAACATGTAAGAAATAGGTAAGATGACAGCACTGCCCACTGTTCACTTAGAATGAAATTACACTGGGTCTAAGATGGTTCTCAACCAGACATTGGTGCTCCAAACAGTGTACTGTTCAGGAGTATTTTTCTCAATGTTGGATGCCATTTTAGGTAAATTCTATTCGCAAACTACAATGTTTTAACTGTGTATTCTGTTATTCAGTGGCTTAGATGTGTGCATAGGAAAATTTCTCATTTAGCAAAAGTACCAAAAACCAAAGCAAACAACATTTAGTGGGAAGGACTGAGACTTAGTAGTTAAAAAGTACTGAGAATCAAATTTTCTAGGGAGGAAAAAATATAAATATATATGTACAAACCAATTTATTTGTTAGGATTCCTGACAACTGATTGCAGTGTAATGTGCTGTAGTTGTTTAATCAGTCTGCTTAGGAAAGATAGAGAAACCCTGGCATATGGAAGCACTGTTTGTGTCCTCATTTCAGTAACTAGTTATATATTTACAACAGATAAAATGAATACAACCATTAATGGTAACAAAATATCTACTGCATGACAAACTGTTTTACTGTGACCTTGTTTTTCCCATCAGGAAATAGATTTAAAATTGCACTAAATCATGTTAATGATTTTTTTTTTTTCCCCCCTTTCATTATTCTTTGGGACAGATGGGCAGGACATCTGTCAACTCTTCTTACAGCCTCTTTGTTGACAGCTAAATGGAATAATTTTCAGTGTGCATAAGGTTGCTTTCCAGAAGAAAGCCTCAATTTTTGTAACAAACAAACAAAAAGCTTTCTACAAAGATACAGTAGTAAAGGAATTTTCAGTGGTGTTTCCTGTTTCAAAACATTTATAGCATTATCATCTTTATTTACTTCAGAAAAAGAATATCTGTCCTAAGGGAAGTTGTGGGTAGTTAATACTTCAAATTCCAAGCAGAAGGCTTGTGATTGTCAGTAGCATCATTGTATCACCTGGTATCATTCCATCTGCTTGCAAAAAGCCACATCCATTTAAGAAAATGTATGTGCAAAGTAAGGAAAAGCTTTAAGTCCTTCAAGCTAATTTCTTCTAAGAACTCATAAGTCAGTTCAATATTGTGCTTATTTTTTTATTCAAAAGAAATTACAGAGCATTTTGTACAATACTTGAAGACAGGCAAAAACTGTTTTAAAAGAACTCTGACAAGAGCCAATTAGTATTTTTTAAAAAGTTACATCCTAAAATGCATTGCGATGTCTTAATGACTGCAGCTGGAAAAGAATCAAAGTTGGTTACAGACTCTAGGAAAAAAAAAAATGAAAAATGTGAACTCTGTTTTTGTATTTATCTTTGTGCATTGTGATTTTATTCACTAACAATTCAGGCATACACATCAAAACAAAAATTTAACAATTCTGTCAAATCCCATTAGTGACACAGAATTATACCTGTTTAATTCTGACAACTCTCTTTAGCCAAAAAGTATGACCCTGCCATAGAGCTGCCTCTATAAAAGAGGTTAGATTGTATGATGTTTGTGTTAGCCTAGTAGAACACTGTAGGTACCTCTCCATTAAACTATTAAGACTTTAGTAAAATGATCAGGATTTATCAGATTATCTGCAGAGATGTGAAATGCTTCTGCAGATAAATTCTAATGTAACTGAGGCTGCAAACAGAAGTCTGTACTGAAAGGAGGTGGTAATAAGGGTGAGGGAATTTTAATTCTGTACAAGCCACACACAGGTTTTGAACTATGTATGACTATCTGCAAGGGAACGAGGCATCATCTGTGATAGGCGTCTTTTGTTCATGATGGTATCTTAACTGAGGCTATGAGACAAGGCTGCTAAGTTTAAAAACCGGTCCAAGATTTATAATTACAGGAAAGCAGGATGATATACAAAGTAGTTTTTTACGTAAAAATCAGGACAGTGGTTTAAACAAACTGGTTTCTCCTACGTCTGATGGTGCAGCTGTTTGTGTGTAAGCCTCTTCTCTCAGACTAGTTCTGACTTTCAAAGGTCTGTTATTCTACATAAAGACTAACCAGATAAAACACTAAGATTTTTCTATAAAATAAAGCATTAACTGTTAACTGCCTGAGCTAGAAATAGTTCTATAATGAAAGACAACTGTCATGTGAAAAATGGCACTGAAACTTTTTCTTTCTGCTTTGGAAGGGGTAACGTTTTCATATGGGCAGAGTGAGCACAACATATTCTTCTCTCTTTTACACCAAAAAGCAGGTCTGTCCTTTGCTACATAGCATATAATTGGGTTTTTACCCTAGTTGGTGACTTCCTGTGTACCCCTTTAGGTGATCGAGTTCTTCTGTAAAGGGATTGTAACCTTGCTCTCTTAAACAGCGTAAGGCCCAGAACAGTTGATCTGCTGGAGGAAACTCATCCCATTTCACCCATTCCCAACCTGCAGAGAAGGAGGAAAAAAAAACAGAAGAAAAAAAACCCATCAAACAGAAAAAGCCACAAAAAACCCCCCAAAGCCAGACTATAAAAATCCATCGCAAAACAATTCTATCTCTGCAGGTCTGGTTGGACCGCACTGACTTTACCCACACAAAGTCGTGTACGCAGTTACTTTGAATTTTTTGCTTTCCCACGTTTAGCCCTGACCCTGCCGGAAAGCCACCGGTTTCGCGGATCTGCAGGATAAAGACAGCTGTAGCCGCCCCCCGACCCCATTATGTCAACGTGTGAGGCCGTAACGGGCAGCGTGAGGTCAAGCCCGCACTCCGGCCAGGCCCCTCACCTTCGTTCTTCTCGGGCTCGCGGTTGCGCGGCTCCGCCCCCGGCTCCGCCTCCCCCTTCATCAGGACGGTGACGTAGTGGTAGCGCGCGGCGGCGCAGGTTGAGTTGACTGTGGACGCGAAGCGCACGTTGTGCAGGCGCAGCGCCGCCTCCTCCAGCGTCTCCCGCTCGGCGCACTCCGCCAGGCTCTCCCTACGGGCGGGAGAAGGTACGGCCGCCTCAGCAGAGGAGGAGGGAAGCGGAGGGACAGCTCGGAACGGGCTGCCGGCTCTCCGCTCCGCCGGTCTGCGCGCCTCCGGGGGCCGTGAAGAGGGAAGGGCTCAGAGCTCCTACCCGAACTCCAGGTGGCCTCCGGGGAGCTGGTAGGTGCCGCCCCCCACTGGGCCTTTCCTCTTGCCCAGGAGAACGCAGTTGGGGTGCGCGGAGCTGGTGACCACCACACCTACGCCGATTCCGGGCCGTGGGGGCTGCGCCGTCTCGCCCATGACAGTCGTGCGTCCTCGGGGGACGCTCCGCCGGGGTCAGGCCCGGAGCACGCAGCAGGCGGGGGCGGCTCCTCCAATCAGGCCTGATTTTGAGAGGCCGTTGCCAGGGGGTTGGAGGGGGGGTTGGTGTTGAGAGTGCGCAAGATAACTCCTGTGCGCCGCGGATGGTGATGGCGTCATTCGGCAGCGAGGCCTCGGGCGCCCCGTCCCGGTCACCCCCCTGGGGAGAGGCAGCGCGGCGCGGCTCCCCTCGCCTCCACCTGGTGAAGAGGCTCTGCACCCGGTGTTCGACGGCTCTGCTCGGCCTATCTGTCAGCGGTACGAGTGCAGGAGCTGCACCTGTGAGGAAAGGCAGGCTTTCAAAAGGAACAGCGAGCTGCTTGGTCGGCGAGATGGCTTTCCTTTGTTGTTCTGTTGGGGGGGGGTTGGCCCCTGAATACATAGGAATTAGTGAGGTCGCTGAGAATTGAAAATGCATTTGTGCAAATGAGTACCAAAAAAAAAAAAAGAAAGCTCAGTTCCTTGGAGACCAGGGTGCCACTTGATCTCTTACTGCAGATTTATTCAGAATTTTTAAAAATGGCCCCTCATAGGTTAGCCCATGGTTTCTACTGCTTGAAGTGTCTGACAGTGGAGAGTCACTTTGAAATATTAAAAAAATAAATCACAAATTTAACTAAGTTCCAGAGACAGAAAAGGTTCCTGTTGAAATCAATTTCTGCAAGGAAATGTTTAGCTTAGTTTTTACTTTTTTTTTTTCTCCCTAACTTAACTGAAATATAAACAACTGCAAAGCTAATTGCTGTTGGACCAGCCTAATGGTCAGGGATGAAGCATTCATAGAATGGTTTGGGTTGGAAGGGAGCTTAAAAATCATCTAATTCCATCCCTCTACCACAGGCATGGACATTTCCTACTAAACCAGCTTGCTCAAGGCCCTGTGCATCCTGGCTTTGAACATTTCCAGCCTTGGAGTCTCCACAGCTTCATTATTCCTTTGTGGGTCTTTTGAGTAGTTTTTTGGTAAGGTTTTAAAATACTTATGTACAGATGTTTTTATTTACTTATGGAAATGGCAGGGACAAACTGACTGAAGATAAATCACTACTTTCTGTGAGATTAGTTTTCTGAAGTTTAATTGCCTGAACTGTTTCAGTACAGCATCAGATAAATCCCAGTGTTGGCATGAAGGAAACGTCAGGAGCATATACCTCGGAATGATAGAAGCAAGGCTGCACTATGATGGTATTTGACCGTGCTCAGATGTAATGTCAGCCCATGCTCTGAATTACTGTCATCAGTAAATAAAATATAATAATGTTGGGCAAATTGAAAAGCTAACTTTTTGTAAACCAAGCTCATTGATTTATATCTACTCTCTAACACAGCTGAAGTATCTTAAACTCCAGATTAAACTTCAGTCAGTTATGTCGCTTCTGTATTTACATTTTGAGATTACAATAATCTTACAGAAGTCTTACCAAAGACTCCTCCTTACCCACTAAGTTCATTGTGGTCTGATATATTAAAACAGCACAAGGCTGTTCATATGAACAATGAAAGCATTCTACTTTCTGTCTATGCTGTTTTCCTATGTCTTACACCAAACAACATTTAGAAACAAGCCAGAGGGTGGCCTACTGTCATTCTATTTGTATCTCTTTTTAGTACAAAATATATTAGTACAGTTCATTGTACTTGTTAAGAGTGGTATCAGGATACAATTTCTTCCAAATACATAATTATGTAGACTATAAAAACTTACAAATAGCCATAATAATTGTTAGTAGGGTGAGATTTTTTTCACTTTCTACTATAATAATGATCACAACAGGGTCACAGGCTGGTGGGTGTTGGGAATGACCTCTGGAGATCAGCTAGTCCACCTCTACCCTGCTGAAGCAGGGTCACCAAGAGCAGGTCATTCAGCATTGTGTCCAGGCAGATTTGGAATCTCTCCAGAGAAGGGGGCTCCACAACTTTTCTGAGCAGCCTGCTCCAGGGCTCCAGTACTCTCATAGGAATAAAGCCTTATGTTTAGGTGGTACCTCCTGAGTTCTCACGTCCCTTGCCCCTTTTCCTGTCACAGCATCACTGATAAAGAGTCTGGCCTTATCCTCTTGACAAAGTATTATTAATTTTAAAGAGTTTGAAATAGCCTTTTTGGGATAAGCTTTTGAAATCCGCTTTTATACAGATTTTTGTATTTAATTGTTTCATCTTGTGGTTTTGGTCATTAACATAAAGAATACTGTTGGATGAAAATAAAACATGTTTTGTTGACTGAATCTGTCCTAAGTGATTTCACTTTAGGATTTATTTAGGACATGGGGGTGCAGTATCAAGTGAAGATATGTCAGTATTTGTTATTCTTCCCCTGATGCGGGGGTCAATGGGTGATGAATGAAGGCACAAACCCTGTTGTTGCATAGCAACAAGAGTCTAGAAATGCAGAGAGCAGAGAATCTCAGAAATTCTCCCAGCAGTCCTTTATTACTGTGTTGTAGAACCCCTAGCATTATAGAGTCTCAGAGTCCCAGTTACAGAAGTCCCAGAAGCCCTTGACAGATGAAACGGCTAACAGAAGTCCCAAGCGCATCCCTTGCTGCATCTCTACACCAAAGCCCTTGCCAGAAGAAGTAGCTAACTAACAGAAGCAGAAAGTCTTACATGTTCTTCATGCAAGTGCTGTTACTGAAGTGGCTGTGCAGTGAACTGGATGAGTGAACCGATCTGGCCCCAAGAATTTGTGTTCTAGCATGCTGTGGGCAGCACAGGGTAGGGGTGGGACAGAGATTAAACAGCATGAAGCAAAGCCTTACTCAGCAAATGGGAAAAAATCATTTTTTCAGCAGGATGGCTTCCCTGCTATGATCTATAGCTCAGGTATACAAGCAATTGCATTGGCATGAGGGAGGCACTGAGTATGGTGTGAGAATTGGTGTGAGGAAGACAGTATGAGCAGCTGGGAAAACTAACCATGCGAGTGACAGGCTGGATTTATGTCAGATTAAAATGACTACACAGTAGTTCCTTAAGAAGAACACAAATGGAGAAATGAGGTCAGAAAAGCACACAGTGTACAAAAGCTGCTTGAAAAGCAGCTACACAGAATACATCCATCTTTCCAAGAATCTCATGCATGTGGTTCCCTGGCAGTGGAATGTACTACATATTCACATTCACATAGCAGAGGTATGAGCTGGAAGATGTAAGGATTATGTTTATCTCACATTGCAAAGCTGGCGTTCAGAAGTTGGGTGGAATGTGGCAGCAGCACAATGCATCAAAGTCCTGCCCGCAGAGTGACTGAAACATGAGCCTAGAAGATATACGGATTTTCCCCCACTTGCATTCAAGCAGCTGGTCGTTATCCTGAATCATAATGCTGAAGATTTAAAATTTAGAATTGTAGAATTGCTTCAATTGGAAAAGACCTTTAGAGTCCTCAAGTCCAACCGTTATCTAGCTACCAAGGCTTGTGCTAAACCATGTCACTTAGTACTGCATCTATATATCTTTTAAACACCTCTAGGGATGAGGGTTCAACCATCTCCCTGGTGAACCTGTTCCAGTCTTAGATAACCTTTTAAGTGAAGAGTTTTTTTCTAATACCCCATTTAAATCTCCCCTGGTACAACTTGAGGCCATTTTCTCTAGTCTTACCACTTGTTACCAGGGAGACAGTTAACACTGGTAACTTTTCTCACTTGTATTTTCTTAGCAATGCTTCAGTGATACCTCATGCTTTCACTAAATCACCAAGTCTCTTAACATAAATCATCCCTTGCTGTAAAGTTACCAGTTGACAGAAATTCATACCAGAAATTAGGCAATTTATGATATGTTGTTTATATGTCAAAATGTATATAAACGCTGATCACATGCACACAATAAAATCCTGAAGTACATTTTAGCAAACTGGCGATAGGCTTTAATCTTAGTTGGATGGAAAATGTGTTTCTGCCATTGTATGTCATTCTGCTGAGAGCTGAGCCATGCCTGAAAAAGCAGTGCCAGAACTGTGATTTGAAAGATGAAGCGAGACTCATGCTAGAGCAGAGTTAAGGTGAGACTGGCAGAGCACTAGAGGTGGCTGTTTAGAGAGGCTGTGGACTCTCCATCCTTAGAGAGACTGAAAGCCTGACTAGACACTGCCCAGAGTGTCTTGTTGGAACCTAGCCCTGCTTTGAACAAGAAGGAGCATGAGAGGAAGAGGAGGGGTTGGAACAGATGGCTTTCAGAGACCCATTCCAACCTAGACTGTTCTGTGATTCTTGGCAGTAAGATTTCTGCCTACAAACTCATTGTCCTGTGCTAATGCAGCCCACTCTCACAGGCCCACCTCCCACCATACAGACTAGAAGGAAAGTAACACAAAAACCTGTGTTGAGATAAGGAGTTTGATGAGATGATACGCTGTACAGTTAGCTTAGCAAAAGTAGAAGCAGCAGCAGCAGCCAGCACTAAAACACTTCTCCCACCCAAGCAGGCAGCAGCCCAGTGGAAAAGACCAACACCCCAAAACTGGAAATGGGAAGCGGCAACCAGAAGAGGAAGCCTCTCATGTTACAATATGAACTTCAAGCCCCATGATACTTTGCTCCAGCCAGCACAGTTCATTTTGAAGCTGGCATGACAACAGCATGGGGTTGAATATACATCAGCATATTCAACTCAACCCAGGCCATTCATGAACTCAGCACTTGTAAAAACACAGAAATTTGTTAAAAGGTCTGCAACTTTTGATTCAAATAATGATTTAATTTTTTTGGTTCATGGAAGCAAGTAGCACCTAACTCTGATGTGAGAAGCTACGCTAATTTGAAGGCCATTCATCTCAAAGCCAAGAAGGGATGACATCACAGAGGCCTGCATATGTCAAGTCCTTTGGGACCTCCTGGGATGTACAGTGCTACATAAATATAAATACATGTAGATGATTTGTATTGCATTGATTTGTATCATCAAGATAGGCTGTCAGCCCAAAAGTAGTCACTGTCTTCATGACAATTCATAAAAAATAATGGTATGCATATGCAAAAGCAATAGAACAAATTAGAGGTGTGCTGTGGTGAGAGAGTTCTGCTCTCTTTGTTGCTTGATAAGTATTTCTTTGCTCTGCTGTATACAGACAAGATTGACTCATCAGAACGAGTATAGGTTATGAGAAAATCCTGTTTTATTTGTAGTACTGCCATTAACCTTTTAAGTGACCTTGGGAAATGATATGCTGGCAAAGGTGGATTGTGCTCTAGTTTCTGTGAAACTTCTGTCTATATTCAATTCCAGGGCAGACTGAAACAGAGTAATATAAGAGCCCATCAGCTCAGGACAAAAATTCAGCAAGGACAGTACCTGTCTGTCCAAAGTGGATGTCTGGAATACAATAGGCAACATCTTTGTTGGTGGCATGGACAGTGGGATTGAGTTGCACCCTCAGAAAGTTTGCCAATAACAATGAGCTGCACAGTGTTGTCTACACACCTAAGAAATGAGAGGATGTGCTGAGAGAGTTGGAATTGTTTAGCCTAGAGAAGAGAAGGCTCTGAGGAGGCCTTATAGCAGTGTTCCATTACTAACAGGGGGTATACAGGAAAGATGGAGAGGGACTCTTTAGCAGGGAGTGTAGTGATACTACCAGGGGTCACAGTTTTAAACTGAAAGAGGGTAGATTTAGATTAGATATTTGGGATAAATTATTTATTGTGAAGATTGGTCAGACACTGGAACAGCTTGCAGATGAGTACTTTCCTGCAATGGAGCCACAGGCAGACCTGGTGACTAGCAAAAATCCAATGTGTGTGCAGAGGAGCACAAATTTCAAGTGCCTTTTAAATTTTTTCCGCCCTTAGCAGAAGGAAGTCTTTTATCAGCTGTGGTGGAAAATTATGGATGGTCTATCAAAATTTTGCAGCTGCTTCCAGGTTCAGTGACATGTACTCCTACCTTGCTTGTCTGAAGGGCAGAGCTAAGCTTGCTGCAGTGTTAACAGGTGACAGTAACACTAGAAGAGCAAAAAACCAGAATGATTACTCTGTCTTTTGCAATGCTCACACAAGGAGAAGCTATGATAGTGCATTTTCATTTTTAGAGCCAAAAAATGCACCTTGTCTGGCTATTGGATAATTCCAGTTACAAAACTCAGGAGAATCACAGCTCCAGCATGTCTTTCTTTCAAATCAAATCCAGCTTTGATGTTCACAAGCATAGAGAAATAACTGCATTTTTCCTTATTATTGCAAGAGGACATTTCTCTTTCCCATTTCCCAGGCCAGTACTCTTTTCTTAATTACTGAGGGTTTTTGTTTGCCTTTTTTTTTTTTTTAAGATGAAAGCTTCACCTTCTTGTGAATCAGAAGATCTGTTCACCGCTTTCTGCAGAGATGTCCACCCTCTGCTTAGACTTGGTACTGACTTGATTCAAGGCCACCATGGTAAATGTGCACATAGTAAACTGCAAAGCTGGAGGTGCAGCTTTGAGCTGTGTGAGGCAGAAACGTTCTTTTCTGACATGGGTGGAGGAATGAAGATGGGCTGAAAAATAAGTGCCTAGAAATATGGGGTCTTCAGTTCAGTTCAGTAATGGATGTGTTTGAGGTTTTGCATGAAGACACCCCGAAATAATAATAAAAAAATCCTCCAAGTAGAAGTATTGACAAATTTTCCACTTGGAAGCATAACCAGGGCAGGGATGGCAGAAGTGAGCTGGGACCCTCTCCTCTTTTCTGACATACACGACGTCAGCCGAGGCCGACGTGAGTGGGATGGTTATGGATGTATTACAACCCTTTTCAGGATCCCTGTCGGAGAACAAGCTTTTCTGAAAACAAAATCGTTGAAAAACCAGAGCCTGAGCAGGCTGCCCGTCCCTCCTCAGTCCACTCCGACAGGGGGCAGCACGGCAAACCCGAGCATGGGCGGAGCCCTCGGACACCATAGAGGGCATTTGTCATTGAGGGAGAGGTGTCGCGCGTGCCTTTCCTGCTCCACCCTGTTTCTTCCGCTCCCCCGCCCCGTCTCGTGGTAGCGCATGCGCACTGCCAGGGGCACCTGAGGGCGAAGGGGCTCAGCCATGGCGGCCTCCATGATCTGCAGCCGGGTGTCGGCCGGCCTGAGGGGCAACGGTCTCCGCGCTGCGCTGGGCACTGCCACGGCGAAGGTAGCGGCCGGTCGCGTGCAGGGGCGGGGTGGGCAGGGCAGGGCCAGATGGGGTCGACTTCGGTGGCGGCCGCTCCTTGCGAAGCCAGAGGAGCAGCCGTCCCCAGTCCCACCGCCGTCCTGCCCTGTTGCGGCGGCGGGGCTGATAGCTCTGGCTCGCCTGTGGCGCAGTTACCCCCCGCAGATGCTGGCAGGTCTTCGCAGCGTAGTTCCCTTTTCCTTCTTTTCCAAAACCCTCTCTCCTAATTTGCTTGGAAATCCCACCGTTTACCTCTCCGCCGTCACTTTACCCATACGAAGTGGCAGTAAACTCTTCTTCCAGCTCGCATCTCCCCGGTCTTTGCTCTTGTTTCTGGCGAATGCTTTTTAAGGGGTGTGGACTTGTTTTTGGGTGCAGAGCCCCTAAGAAGCAGTGTAAACGAAGAAGCTTGGGAGTCTGAAGTGTGTCACTCTCCGTGCGACTTTTTTCTCCTTTCACACATATGGAGGAAGGTCGCTTGGAGTTCCCCTCTCGTATTACGTACAGCCTTCCAGGGCCCGGCTGGTCAGTCAGTGCCAGAAACAGCAGCTACAGCCTTCAACAGCTCTCAACTTATGTTTCATGCCAAGGAAAGGGCCCCCTGTTTGCAGAAGAAATCCTTTGGAGGTTAAATGGGCCTTGTTTTGCTAGCTTGAAATGCTATAGTGCAACTCGTGTTATCTGCATGCCTACTTTGTTTAAAATGAAACAAAACCTTAAAAATCGAGTCTGTTACAAACTTCCTAATGCAGACTTATTTTTGTGGTGTTTGTGCCAATGGTACATACTGAAAAGATAAATGCAAAATTTTGCATGTCTCTAAGTTAATTTTGTAGACTTTTTGCCTTGAATCTTGCAGTGATAATCTGTGTCCACGGGCTAGCTGAATTCAGTAGGTTCACAGTTTTGTGTGTGTGTAAGATTAAGGTGTTGTTCCTATATAGTGAAATGTGAAAAATGCAGCAAACTTATTTTACGTTTGTTGTTGACAATTTTATTGTTATGAAACCTACACATGGACTTGAAGACAAGATAGTTCTTTTTCAAAAGGCATTGCTTGTGTAGTACTGCTTTTGATGTTTTACAATCCAAATCAGTTTCTCCCTGAGTTACTTTATACAAAACATATATCAGAAGTTCTTGGAGTTCCCTACATCACATTTACAGATGAAATTAAGACTCCTTCCACACAGGAACTTCCTGGATTGGATATGTTATGTTTTACTTGATGTTTGAAGTGTTGAAAGTTATTTTGCGCTTTTGGCAACCTTTCTGATTCAGTGTAGATGTTTGAAGTAGATTGTAGCTGTTTGTTTTTTCTGTTTCACAATAGTCATATGAAGACTGAATAGTCTGTTCGGTAGCAAATTAAATTCACTGTGTACAACCACTGAAGGTGGTTTAGCTTAGTTTCTGCTGCCCCTCCTTCTCAGGGCTTAGTGCTTAGTTTGTCAGACAGGCAGTCTATCAAAACTTTTGAAGGAACTTTTTCTGTGTGCTTTTCTCTGTTCCCTTATGCTTTCAAAATCCCTCAAGATTCATTTCCCTACAAATATATTACATTGATGCTAACTAAATACTCAGGCACTTTAGCCCTCATCAGCACTCACAGCTTCATCAGTTCTTTCCTGCTACTCCAGTAAAACCTCACAAAACCTGATACCAGACCTGGCATAAATGACTAATGTGCAAGGGTGGTGTATAGCAAGTGTAGGATTAAGTGTTCAGGTGTTTGCATTGTTATACTAAATATGAAGACTTTTCTAACATTAAAAAAAAGTGGGTGTTTTTGTGGAATTTTTCACAACACAGTCACATTCTATTTTCTTTTTGTTTTCTTTTTCTTCAGGCGCTTGGTGGAAGTCCAGGAATACTCAGTAATCATGGGTTTCAAGTGCAACAGCAACAACAGAGGAGGTTGTCACTACATGAATACTTGAGCATGGGACTGTTGAAGGAGGCTGGCATTTCTGTTCCACATGGACTAGTTGCCAAGACACCAGATGAAGCTTACAAAATAGCAAAAGAAATAGGTATAATATTAAAAAGAACATATGCAATATAGATATGATACAAGGTGTATAGAAGTGATGCAAAGTGTTTTTCCTGGTTAGACGTTTCTTGGAGTTTTGAATATACCTTCTATTTAAGAGAGCCTTTCCTGAGATTGCATGATGCAAAATTTTAACTTCATTACTATGAAAGAAAGTTGTTAAAATACTTCTGAGAATGGTTTAAAACTTGGACCCTCATCTTCTGTTAGGGGTAAGCTTGTAGCATGATCTAAACTTCACAAATGGGACATACCTCTTTGCTTACATAAGTATTTGCACTGATCTGCTGGTGGAAAATGAGATAACCATTGCCTATGGCTTTTTAATAGATAGCAAGGAAACTCGCAGGTCAGGATTCCTTCGATTTATTCCTTGTTCAGAGAGGAGTCCTGTAACAAAGCAGGTAGGTCTGGCTGCTGGTTTATAGCTCTGTCTTGTCCATGTGACGTCATAGGTTTGCCTTTTATCTGGAGTATGTGATCATGTGTAATTTCTTGGGGTCAGGAAAATGAAGTTCTGAAAGAATGAGTTAGCATCCTGTAGTAAGCTAGAGTAAAAAAACCCAGGGCTTCTACTTTGTTTAAATTGGTGAGTATTTGATGCTACGTCTTTCTTTGGTACTTGAGATGAGGAAGAGAAAACTTCCCTAAACATGGACAGGCTGAAGGAGCTTGAGTTATTGAGGCATTGTATAAATGTTTTTCAGAACTCATGCCAAACGGTGACAGATTAACCTTTCAGATTTTGTTGTAGCTAGTTTTCATTTTTATGTACTTAAAAAAAAAAATCAAGCAAACTAAATCTCTAGCAAAACAAAAACAAATTTCACTTTTTTTGGACCACCTGCTCATTGTTATTGTGTAAGAGCCATTGCTGGTAAATACAAAATTATCTTTTGCTTCTTCTTATGTGTTAAACTGGTTTTTCAAATGTTTTTCTAAGCCATTGTGAAGATACTGCTTTCTATGTCTCCAAGGTGCTGATCCACATGTTCCTGATAACCTTTAGTCAGAAACCTGCCCTCTGTACGCTTGAGTGTTGCATTTGGTTTCTTTCCTTTGGCAAATACCTCAGTTTAGTTAGAAACGGGTAACTTTTTATCCCAATATGTAACAAATACAACCTTCTCATTAACAGAGTTCATCATAATTTAGCTGCGTTTGTAGCTAAATCATTGTAATTCTGTTGCATGAGCAAAGCCAAACCTTAATTACAGGGAAGAGGATTATCACTGCAAAGTAACTAGTGCATGGTAGAATCAAACTGAAGCCTATCCTAGAGCCAAGTCAGAAGAACGCACTAAATATTCTTTAAAGAACGTAAATAATGACATTTAATGGAGTTTATTTCGAAGTGATGCTTATCTTGAAGTTAGACAAAATAGTCTGGAAGCCAGAAAGGTTGCTTCCTTACCCCTACCTAGTCTTCCTTATACTACATACGTTTTTCTGCTAAAGACTAAAATGGCCTAAAGACAGCAAATTGTTTACCTGTATGTGAAGTAAAATAGTGTTTGAACTTGCATTATATTCTTCCTTATAACATTTTCCTAATATTTTTAAAGGAAATGGAGCTGAACTCAGATTGTGAGCAACTTTGGAGCAATAACAGCAGATCACTTACAGTTTGAGTCTTAGCAAAAAAATTGGCATGTTTTTCCTTATTTCTTAAAAACTTGATTTCTGTTGCAACTATCAGATTTCTTAAAGTGCTGTTTTCAACTCAAATTTTTGTTCTAGCTGAATTCTGCAAATGATTGTTTTGCTTTTTTTGCATTATTAAAATGTTTTTCTTATCACAAGCAGCTTTTCACTATAAACAGCCCTTCCTCTCATTCCACGTAAATTGTTAGCACATACTGGTTCATGAAACTATTATTCTTTTAAAATAACTTCAGTCCATGAGAGCAGATTTGGACTCCTGTGAATACCACTTCTTGTTCACTTTTCCTTGTTCACTGTTTCTCAAGAGCCCTGGATCTTATTTGTGCTTAAAGAATGCATTCTACTCAGAGTTGCAAAGACTTGTCTGATGAAGTCTTTAAAGACTTACTGATTTTTTTTTTTAAAGAGTATTTATAGCTGTGGGCTTTGCAATATGTGCCTTTTCACATGCTACATGAGTGTCTCACTTAAGTTTTGAAAAAAATGATCTGAGTATATTCTTTTCCAGAGTGTTGATAAGAGCCTGCAGAATGCCTTGATTATTGCCTTGAAGTTTATGGTTTCCTCTCAGCCTGTGTGTGCATTCCAGCTAGCACTGTGACTGACTGGTGCTGATCTAGAAGCTGATAGGAATTTGTTATCACAAATGCGACTAATGAACCGTAAGACTGTTTGTGAAGAACAGATGCTTAATCAGTTTGATAGCAGATAAGTCAACAGAATATGCTCTTCGAAAAGCGTAGTATTGCTATTTAAGGCAGTACCTGTGAAAGTATGCCTATTGCTGTCACTGAAGTTTTGATGTTTCCTGACGCCTTCCTCTGTTAACAGTTGTGTGGAAGGGAGTGATATACTGTATGCTTGTAGAAAAGTCTGCTTTTGGTTTTTTGTAGCATGTATTTCTATCCATAATGATTTGCAAGGTAAGACTTCTGAACTGTGTCTTGAAGTTTCATGCTCTGGCAGTTTCAGAGGATTTTAAGATAGTGAATCCCATGGCAGACTCCCAAATTTTAGTAGAATAAAAAGCTGTATAGAATAGGAGTTGGTGAGAAACTGAATGCATAGCATTTTACCTCTCTACACCAGAGTTCTTTAAAGGAGATTGAAAGTAATGGAGTCAGCTCCTACTTTTGCTATTACAGTGTAATAGATCAAGTCCATCACCTTGTTGCTGTGTTTTATAAGGTATGATCTTTTTTGTTATCCTTTCTACAGAATTTCTTAAGTAACTGGCTTGGCTATATTCCTGTGGACAGTTCTGTGATTATTAGATTATTCTTTTCAGACCATTTAACTTTTTTTCAATGCTGTTAAGACCTTCTAAGTTCTTTTCAATATTTTGTGATTTATTTGTATTTGTTAAAAAGAGTAATACCTAAAACCGTGTAGATTTATAATTCTTTTGGTCTCAGCTTTGATTTAGTCAGGAGACCAAAGTTTAGTACAATGTGCACAATGATTTTCTTGGGTAAAGTACTATCTTTGTCTTCATTAGCTCCTTGAAAGAATAGGTATTCCAGGCACTGTGGCACAAAAGCTGGGGTGGTTTTCTTCTTAGTTGTAACAGGTTAAAGCGCTGTAAATGGGTTAACTTGCCTGTTTCGCCCCCCGCCCCTCCCCAAGAAGTGAGGGAACAGTAACATACACAAAAAGCCCCTCTGGGTTGAGAGAAAAAGTTTCTGAAGTAAATGAGATCATAATAATACAATGCACAATTAACTTAGCTAATAACATAGTGTACAATTAACTTAGCTAATAACACAATTCACAGTTACATTAGCTGAGTCTATTTGTAGAAAAAAGCACAGCATAAAGCAGAAAAGCATGAAATGAACTAACCAACTCCCACCCGTCTTGCTGCCATCCCCATGGAAAAGAGCCAACACCCAAAACCCTGGAACCTTAAAGTGGCAACCAGAACAGGAAGCCTTCTATGTTACAATCTGAACTTCAAGCCCCATAATGCTTTGCTCCAGCCAGCATTTTAATTTTGAAGCTGACATGACAGGAGCATGAGATTGAATATTAGCAGCAGATTCAACTTAACGCATGACGTTAGTGTATGTGACACCTTCCTTGGTATTCTGTGATGAAGTTTTTTTTCTTTATTTTGTGTCGTAATGAAAGGTTGCATCTAGTTTTTGGTTCCTAATACATTTTGGCTGTTTTGCCATTACCAGTTTTCCCAATTAGTGAATTATCTGCTTGACTATGTTAACTCATTTCTTTTAGGTCTTCAGGGTGTCAAGCTCCAGTGCGTTTATTCATAGAATGGCTTGAGTTGGAAGGGACCTTAAAGATCATCTGGTTCCAAACTCCCTGCCATGGGCAGGGACACCTTCTGCTAGACCACGTTGCCCAAAGCCTCATTCCAGCCTGGTCTTTTAGGGATCAGGCATCCACAACTTCTCTGGGCTTTTACAGTGTGTTGCCACCCTTATAGTAAAGAACTTCTTAATGTCTAATCTTAATCCTCCCTGCTCTAGTTTAAAACCATTGCCCTCTGTCCTATTACCACATGTTCTTGTAAAAAGTTCGTCTCCAGCTTTTCTTGTAGCCCCTCCTTCAGGTACTAGAATGCTGCCAGAAGGTCTCCCCAGAGCCTTCTTCAGGCTGAACAGACCCAACTCCTTCAACTTGTTCTTGTAAGAGAGGTTCTTCATGTCTGTCATCTTTGTGACTCTTCTCCAGAGCCTAAGAGATCCATCTCCTGCTTGTATTGGGGGATCCAGAACTGGACACAGTACTCCAGATGGAGTCTCACAAGAGCAGAGTAGGAGGGGCAGAATCACCTTCCTTGACCTGCTGGCCCTGTGTCTTTTGATGCAGCCCAGATACAGTTGGCTTCCAGTGCATGTTGCCCGCTCATATTCAGGTGCTGTAGGACATGGATGGTGATCTAAAGTGGCAAACTCATGCAGAAATCTCTCAAGTGCTAAAAATCCCTTCTGTAGTGCTCAGTGTTAAGTACTTTTTTTTTTCCATTTATGTTTCTGTTTACCTGTTCAATATCTAGATTACCGGTGGTAGTCATTTAGGAACCAAACATTTACTTGGATTCTGGTAAATGCTACTTCTTTGGCATCTGAACCTTCATTTTGCATCATTCTTTGCTTTCTTCTGGAGCATTTCACTCCTTTGAAGTTCTAATATCAAAGCATGTTATTGATAATTCACTAATTCCAATAGCTTGTCTGACCAGCAGATTCAAATACTGGCCACTTAATTTTAATTGCTTACCTTAAGCTATTGCCAAAACCATCCTGTCTTGTGAGTTGATGAAAAAACTTGATGTAGTTGATTAATGTCAGGAAGTATTTGTGTAGAAAATAGTGTTTTCTAATAGTGAAACATTTTGTTAGCTTTCTGGAATGTTGTGATCCTTTCAATGACAGTATGAGGCACGTAGTTATTTCAGTAGTCATAATTTTGATTTGCATGCAGTGATTCCTCTAATGCTCAAAAGTTTCAGATGCTGAAAAAATGCAATTCTGAAGTTAAACTCTAAATAACTATACTTACTAACAAAGCACAGCAGTATACTCTCTATGCAGAGATTCTCTGCCCATGTTGGCAGAGTTAGAGTTAGCATTTTCTGTGTTGGGACTTCTGTTGATAATATGTTGTTAGTTAAAAGCCCATCTTTTCCTTCCCTAACTCCAGTAAATGCACCTATATTGTTTAGAGTTGTTACATCTGTGCAACAAGAAGAAAATTGGTTTGCCTTATAAATGGAGATATATTCTTCCTGGAACTCAAAACTTTTAAATAAATAATAACTGAGGCAAAATTTACGGGTCTCTGTCTTTCTCAGAGTATAGTTGAGTGGTAGTTGAAAACTTGATTGGCACTCTTGTTATTAATCTGTTGGTGCTCTTTATTGTTGTTTGTTTTGTCAGAACAAATTAGGCTTGCATAGTTATCAGGAAGGTGCTTATAATATGTGGAAAGCAGTACTGCTGCTACAGTCAGTGTTGGACAGAGAAGTGGCAATTTGACAAAAGTCAGAATGGAAACTTGTAAAGCAGAACATTTTAATAAAGGTTCTCTGCCCTAATCATCAGACTTTCTACTTGCACAGAAAACTTCAGGGATATGACGGAACAACAAACCTTCTTGTCTCTTAATAAGCTTACCATAAGTTTGTATTTTACATAGATCAATGCATGCACACGCACAAGAAGACAGAGACCTTTCTACTGGTTTGTAAACTTAGGTTATGGAATCAGAAATTATTCCTCCTAATGAATATTAGTAGTTCTAGAAATTAGGATCAAGATGTTTCCTGGCTGTGTTACTTTTTTCACTCTCCAGTTAATAAACCATTGCTGAAGGTGAAACTTGCAGTGTTAGTACTGTTTTCATTAGTATCTACTCTTGATTTTCTAAATGCTTCCTGATTATTTTCAAGGTATTTAACTTGCACATTTTTAGTGGTAGCTACTATTAATATGGAAATACAGCTCTTGACAAATGTTGAGTTCTGTGCATTGGTCTGTGTCCTGCTTGCCAGAGCCATTAGCTGTACTAATGGTTTGTTTTGCTCTGCTGCCCTGTTTTAAAGCTTTACAGTTTGTAACTGCTGCCGAAAGTAAAACTTCTGCTTTCTGTCTTACTCACTTCAGTGTACCTGTTCATGTGCTTGTCATAAGTGTACAGGCTTGGAAAAGTACTGTCTGCTGGATTAGCTTTCATCTTCAGTGAAGCCCTTCTAACATGTTTCAAACCATGATTGCCCAAGTGTTTATGCTGGCGCGAGAAAGGAGGTAGTAGTGAAAAGCTGAGGATAAGCAGCAGAATAGGACTCTGCTGTGGTGTAGTGTTGACTGGAATAAACTGCTAACTTTGTATAGTTACGTGCTCTAGGGCAGAAGCTGCTGTTTTTCATTGAAACAAAAGCCTAGCAGTATTTCAAAGCTACGTAAGCAAAACCAAGGGCAAAACTACTGATACTCAGTAGAAAACTGTTAGCTGCTGGTTTCCAGATTTTTTTTTTCCTTGGGTTACTGTGCATCAGCAGTTCTCTGCCATGTCAGATTGTGTGACAGTGCTGCAGCTGTAACACTGCAGATGAGGTGTGAGAACAAACATTTCTGCCTTCTAGTTTTAGGGTCACTTTATATAGAAGCTGTAGGACAAAAATGTTTATCAAACAATAAATTCTCTGCATGGTTTAAGTTGAGGTTTTCTTGGGACATGTTTTCTTAAAATTTGTTTCAGCTACATCCATGCAGCTTAATTGCTTATAAGCAACTGGTCAAATAACCCTTGAAGTGTTAGGTGTTTGTGCAGTCAAGCAGCCAGTTTGCAGTGCTGTAGGAAAACAAATTACAAATCTTTAAAGTCCTGCTCAGTTAATGCCACAGTTGCTGCATTCTGTAAAGTTTGCCAACTTTGCTATGGCAAAAACTGATTGTGAAAAGTTCAAAAGTTGTTTCACACATGCTTTTTTTTCCTTCTTAATATCTTTATATGTTGCCATAGTGTAATCATGCATGATAATTTAAATCTTAAGAAACTTATGAAGGGATCAGGGCAGTGGTGCATCTAGCCTAGTAGTCTGCTTCTCATGATGCCAGAAGAATATGCTGTTTAGGGAGATTGTTAGCCTGGGTATTTTCTGCAGTCCGTAGCCCTTGTTTACCCCCAGCATTCATAAGTATGTCAGGAATATCAGAGGGGACATCTATGCCCAATTCCTTTTGAATCCCTTATTCTTCCTTTATGTCTTCTGGCAGGCTTCACTATCTTCTCTATAAAGGTGTGTCTTTTTTTTTTTTCTTGTCCCTTTTGAAAACTGACTTCCCTGACTTTCCCAAAAGCCAAAAGGTAGCTTTTGGGTTTTTTTGGTACAGAGCAGGAAGCTATTATTTATAAACTTAAACGTGAGGCTTGGTGTTTCCTAAAGCAGGCTTTGTACTTAAAGAAATTGTATAAAAGTTAAGTCTTGTTTTGTGTGACTCCTATAAAGCATGCTAACTTACTTGATTGTCAGTACTTAGTAGCTATAAAACATACTTAATTCAGGAACTGAAACAAGTATTAGATAATAGACTGTAGTAACTCAGGGTGTTCTTGTGAGTTTCTAACCTTGATTCTTCTTGTGCCAAAGAATTCTTATCAGTTGTGAATTCAGAGATCTGTTAAATAGACACTCAGGAATTAAAATCTACAAGTAGCTAGTCAGGAGTAGTAAGATGAGCATTCCCTTTGCTTATAGTAACCCCAGATAGATTTTTTTTTTTTTTTTTTTTTTTTCCTGGCCAGGTAGGATGCAGGCCAAAATCAGAATGATCACAACTTTTTTGTCTGCCATGATTTTTTCAGTATGTATAGCGGCTAAATGTGCTCGAGTGCTGTGATTTTCTTAGGCTTTCCCATGGCTGCCTTTTCCACTTCCAAGAGAACAGCAAGTTCTTCCTCTGATCAGAAAGACCAGAGTGGCTCAGCTAATGGTGGCGTGAGAAAAGATGGAATGTGCCATGCAAATGTAATTGGGGAGGCAGCATCTTACAGTCTAGCTGCTGTCTGCAGTAGTGTAGTTGAACTTCTATAACATATTAGGGCTTTCTTTTAAAAATTCCTTTATCACAATGAATTGAACTTTTTTCTTTTTTTTTTTTTTTTTTGTCTTTCAATAATGCTTCAGAATATCCGAGCTGATTTTTGAGCATATTCTCATACTTTACATTTTAAACCCAAATGCACAGTCTCCACTACTTAGAATAATAATTTTGTACAGTATTTTTGACTAGTTAAAGCCTACTGAAGGGATTCCTCTG
Source organism: Indicator indicator (assembly GCF_027791375.1). Lineage (NCBI taxonomy): Eukaryota > Metazoa > Chordata > Aves > Piciformes > Indicatoridae > Indicator > Indicator indicator. The sequence continues at coordinate 31,020,861 of NC_072010.1, forward strand.
CCAGCTCTGGGAAAAAGAGTGGATTTTCTTAGGCTTCTGACTTCGGCTAAGCACTGACTTTCTGCTAAGCTTATGTATTAGTGTTCTGCTGGGAAGCCACAGTGGACCTGTAAGTTGACTTGGGCAAGTGCTGTAGTTACATAGTGCTAAGAAGATGGTGGTTACAGGTGTAAGCAATTTCACTCGATTGAGGAAAATCTTGCATTATGGTGTCAGATGCACAATTTCATCATATTAAAAGTCTGTGAGATACCATTTCTTATTGGGCTTTTAATAATTTGTGGTTCAGATGTGTAAAGAACACTTAAAAGTATCAACACTTTCGGATACTAACTGACCAAGGTTTGTTGACAGAACAGTCTAAAGCTACAGTGGGTGGTTTAAGACTTTTGAATAACCTGTGTGAGTTACAATGCATTCTTTGATTCACACGTTTGGTTTACATCAGGGTGGGGTGGAAAAGGAGGGATAAAATGAAAACAGCCTTTATTGTTCTGCCTGGGACAATTTGTTTTAGTAGTAACAGATGACAAATTTTGGGTTTTCTTTCATTCTAGGTTCAAAGGATCTTGTGGTAAAAGCACAGGTTTTAGCTGGTGGTAGAGGAAAAGGAACATTTGAAGGTGGCCTCAAAGGAGGAGTGAAAATAGTTTTTTCGTAAGTTGTTTCTGAATTATCCAACCAAGTGGAAAAACTTCAAAGTTTCACATTATGAATGGATCCTGTTACTAAAAGTCAATGTTTTATTAATTAACCTTAAAATAACAAAAATTAGATAAGTGTGGGGTTTTTTTTTTTGTTAATATTGCTTCTGTTTTTCCAGCAGTTGCTTTGTCACATTCTGAGCTTCTTTTATTCTAGTCCAGAAGAAGCAAAAGATATCTCGTCCAAAATGATTGGAAAGAAGTTGTTTACCAAGCAGACCGGAGAAAAGGGCAGGATATGCAATCAAGTATTTATCTGTGAGCGCAGATATCCCAGGAGAGAATACTATTTTGCAATAACGATGGAAAGGTCTTTTCAAGTGAGTAATACTACAAATAGAATTAATTAACTTCTTATAGCTGATTATTTTTTTTTTAATTAAAACCCCCCCAACACACAGCTTGTTTACTGTTCTGAAAATCAGAAATATACGTAAGCTGAATTTTGTTTTGTAGTGTCTCAGACTATACTATATTGAGGCTGGAAGTGAGGAAGAAGTTCTTCACCATGAGAGTGGTGAGAGCCTGGTTGTCCAGGGAGGTGGTTGAGGCCCCATCCCTGGAGGTGTTTGCAGCCGGGCTGGATGAGGCTCTGGCCAGCCTGATGTAGTGTGAGGTGTCCCTGCCCATGGCAGGGGGGTTGGAACTAGATGATCCTTGTGGTCCCTTCCGACCCTGACTGATTCTATGATTCTATATGATTGCCGTAGCGTTTAAATGTTTTTAAAAAGGTAATGCTACACTTTAAGGAATAATAAATGATTATTGCTAGCCTCAACTGAAATTCAAAGTCAGATGGCTAAAGGGGAAATGGGGTGGAATGAACGCATTATTTTCATTTTTGGTTTTATTTTGCACGTGTCGACTGCTACTTATACTAGAGTTTAGTTTAAAAATACAACTTTGTATATGCATGTAAATGTACACAACATTTAAGAGTGTCAGGAACAAGATAAGACAGTCTTTTGGAAGAGACAATGGTTCTGGATAAGTAAACCATCCTTTTATTCCAATCTCTGGAGATACATAGAGGTGCATGGGTGTGCTCCTCAATTCTGAGTGTGCTGGTAGCTTCCTTCTGCCAATACACTGCAGAAGCTGGTAAGAAAATTTGGACTTAGAAGTCCGTGTTCATATCATTCCAGAAGATGAAAGCCATAGTCTCTCCTGCTTGTATCACAGTATATCAGAGGTTGGAAGGGATCTCAAGAGATCATTGGGTCCAAGCCCCTGGCCAAAGCACTTAGGGTAGTCTGCACAGGAATGCATCCAGGTAGGTTTTGAAAGTCTCCAGAGAAGGAGACTCTGCAACCCCCCTGGGCAGCCTGTTCCTAATACATGCTCTGTATGTATTAGGCTAGAATTCAAACTCAGTTACTCAAATTGTCAGTGTATTTTCTGACTGTTCCCTTGTGGAGCCTAGATTGCTACATTGCCAAGTAGCTTCAACAAAGTCACAGTAACTTGTAACTGCATTTTCTGAAGCTCATCAGAACCAGAGTTTGGTCTGAGCAGGTGCTGCTCTTGGTAATTAGAGGAGTATCTTTGGCATGAATATGAAATACTTTTCTGCGGAGGAATGAGGAAACTAGTCTTTTTCTGTTATTTTTTTGTTACGCAATCAGGAGTTAAATGTTGTATTTGTCCCTTCCTCTGTAGTGTCCTTTCTGATAGGAAAGTACCAGTTATGCTGAGTTTTGGTGCAGTTAGGTGAGTTGGACACTTACTGTCTGTTATGTTCGGAGGAGGGAAGATTCAAATGTTACAGTATGGACCCCAGATTTGCCACAAGGTGGCATTAAAACGCTGCAGATGGCTGGATTTTAGAGTCTTAAAATAATCTAAACAATAAGCAAGAATCCTAACAGAAATAAAATTTATTGTAATTGATTTAAGCGAATTAGATAAACATTTTCCTCACTTGTTCTTGCTCTCCTTTAAAAAAAAAAAGTAGATCTTACTAGTGTATAATGAGCAAAACTGTGTTGTTACTGTCTATTAATAAGGATGTGCTTTTGTTTTTACTGCTGACTTTAAGTCCTGTTTTCAGATGTGCTCCTAATCACTGTAGCTTGTCTGGGATGCTTATGAATGAGGAAATGCCTTTCAGAAGGAGGAAGTGTAAAGGTTGAATAGCACACTGTGTATTCCTGATGTTGAAGATCTCTTCCTTTGAAGAAGGGGAAAAGCCTGTAAATTAGGTGAAAATGGACCTTGATGTCTAGGGTGTCATTTGCCAAGAGGGGCAAGACTTCTTATGTTTTAAGCAAACCCATTCACTTTGGTCAGTTCTGTGAAATGATGAGTTATTTTTATAACACGCTTGTATCTTCCTGCCTCTTCAGGGTTTGAATATTCAGAAGTGTTCATTGTGTTGAACCTTGCTATTAGATGTAGGATAATTCACCATTTGTGTTTTCATTTGGAAGGAAGGTGATGGGAGGGGAGTAGTGTGGTTATTGAGCGTGTTCTCTGAACTAGTGTCACCCTTCCTGTAGTTAATTTTCAACAGTTATTAAGACTGTTTAATGATTGAAACCTGTGCTGGTAGGAAATGGTGCCTTAATACACCAACTGCCATGCATGGGCAGTGATAAAGCAAGGTAGGTTGCTGTGACACGAGTGTATCTGGAGGACTGCTCCTGTGGGGAGAAGTCTTTTGGTTCTGTGGTAGTGAGTCCTTGATGCTTTTGTTGAGGTTTAGATAGATTTAAAAAAAAAAAAAACCACCTCTGCCACAAATGCTAGCAATTCTGGTTTCTTAATGTTTTATTATTGAATAATTGAGTACTGTTTTGTCAGAACTCTGTGACGTGCTTTCGATGGTGGCTGTAGTTATTGAGCTTTATAATCCTACTGAACAGAAATAGTTTGCAGCAATTTGTCACTAGATTCTGCAGACATAGATTTGTCCTTGGAGTTGGAATATATGAGTGCCTGACACTTGATGTGTTTTTGTGGAGGAGTGAGTGAAGAAGAGGGAGATGAGAATGCTGTTCTTTTTCTGAAGACAAAAAGAATGTGATTACTCAGTATCTTTCAACATTTAAAGTCAGTATGTCTGTGTTAATTGCTCTATTGCAATAGTACATATATAAATGGAAAGTTTCTTGTTAGAAGAATTGGACTCAACATACACCTTAAAGTTTTATAACACTTGAAAGTGTTATAAAAGGCTTTATATAGGTGCATTGAATAGATAATAACAATTCTCCTCAGAGCATACAAAAAAAATGCCCAAATGAAAAATTTCCAGCTAACAACAAGGTTTTATTGCTGTGAGGTAACTCATGGGAAGAGCTAAGTTTCAGTTGTGTGATATAAAATTACTTACACCTTTTATTTTTCCCTCCTCCTTTTTGTTCTAGGGTCCTGTGCTGATTGGCAGTTCTCAGGGTGGTGTTAATATTGAAGATGTTGCTGCAGAGAATCCAGATGCAATAATTAAGGAACCCATTGATATTATAGACGGCATAAAAAAGGAGCAAGCTGTTAGGGTAATTGTTAATGTGAAAAAGCACACATTAGTGAGGATGGGAGGGTTGCTTCTCAGTTTTGTAAAGTGTGCATGTGTAATGGTTTTAAGACTGTCTTTTTAATTTTTCTTCTCAAAGTTCAAGCAGAGAAAGTGAAAGAATGTAAATAAATCACTATTGGGTGTAAGAAAGCAAAATAATGATTATTCTAAACACTTCCATTGGAGAGATAGAAATGTTTAAGAACTACTACTCTAAACAAGGTTGGGGAGTTGGGCAGTTCTCAGCTTGCTTGCTGGGCTTCTGTCTATTTCTTTTCTGGCTGAAGATAACACACTGACCTTGACAAGCTAAGTCTAACAGCCTCTCTGCTTCTTGACTCTGTGCCTTCTGCCAGGGGAGTCTGGGAGGATTCTTTCTGGCTGGGGGTTAGGACCCTTGGGGAAAGCTCCTTGGGGGAGAAGCAAAGAGGGCTTGGTTGTGCTTTTCTGTTGATTGTACATATTTGTAAATGTTGTGAATAGTGTATATTTGTACATATTCATTGCATTTAATCATAGATTTGCTTGTAAATACAGCTTTCATTTGCTTCCAGACTGAGCTAGCCTGGTTATTGTCGGTGTGTGAGGGGGATTTCAGCTCTCACAATATTACAGCATGTGTTCAACGTGCTGAGCTGTCTTAAACCCTATTGATGTTGTGAAGTGCATTCAAACTACATATTCAGGTCTTTTCAGGTGATAGTGTAAATCCAACTCTGCATGGAAGTGCTTAATCTAGCTTTGTGAAGGTATATGATGATGACTTTTTATTACTTCATTTTAGGATAAATGCAGTGTTTTGTATTAAAAACAATTTTTTGGAACCCAAGAGTTATTTTGTTTCCCAGAAGACAGGAGAGGTTGACACTTGAAATAATAGCTAAACTAAGACATTCACCATGGGTAACTAGATCAAACCCCTAACATCGGTTAATTGATAACCAATCTTTTACTTTCAGCTTGCCCAAAAAATGGGATTTCCTCCTAATCTGGTGGATGAAGCAGCTGAAAATATGATCAAATTATATAATCTCTTTCTGAAATATGATGCTACCATGATAGAAATAAATCCTATGGTGGAAGATGCATCAGGAGTTGGTAATGTTTCTTCTTTGTATTCTTATGTAACAGCTTGATATTTTTGAAAATTTTAGGGTAGTTGCTTTGCACTGTTAAAATTTCAGATGTTCACAGCAAGATGCCTTAGCATTAACATGGTGTTGAAACACATTTCACAACACTTATAAATTTGAGAATCTAAGCATAGTAGCATGCTCTTAATTAAATAGGATCTGAAGCTTCCTTAAATGATTAAAATAACCCAAATCCAAAACTATGAAATAGCAAAAGAAAGAGAACACATCTTCTGCTCTAGAGTTTTTGGCTATGTAGTATAAGGCATTCCTGGAAATTGGGTCTTTTAAAAATTCATTAATTGAAACATCAGCCATCTTGTGTATTCAAAGATTTTATTGTAAAAGTAACCAGAATAGTAGCACCTTCTAGAAATATCCTGCCTTTACTATGGCATCAGAATTGTGTGATGTCTTGAAATACTGTGGGCGTTTAAGTGATATCTTGATGCTTATCAGGTTTTTATTATATCCAGTTGAAGAATAGTTGATTAATACTCAATCACAGCCAATTCCTCTCACCGAAAAAAAAATAATTCTGTGGGGAATATCTGTTCTTGAGTCATGTAGTTACTCTGCTGTTACTGTGTGCAGGGTTGGGTTTTTTTTTGTTTGGTGTGTTTTTTAATGCTTAGATGAACAGTCTCCCATCTGTTTCTTGTGCCTTGTCATTTTTATATTATCTGTAGTGAGGGGTAGAAATCAAGTCTTAAAGTTTGTACAGACAGAAGCTTAGTTCTGATGTAAAGAATACACTAGTTTTTTCCATGTCACCTGCTATACCTAGGTGAAACTTACTTTTTGTATATTCTTCTGACATCTTTTCTTCCCACTCAGATGTTTGTTTTTTTTCTTTGTTACTGTGTGCTGACAGGCATGCACAAGCATCTAAAAACAGAAAACAAAGGTTAAAAAAACCCAAACCAACAAACCAGAGCTTCTATATGGATTAATTTTATGCTCATTAAAGAAGCATAATTTGCCCAGATTTATCAAACTGTTGGAAGCTGTTTTGGTGTTGCAAAAAGTACAGTTATCTTCCTTTTTGTGCAACTAACAGGACTTAATTGATTGTGTGTGTAAACTGGAGAGACTCTCCAGCTGTTGTTCCGGTATTAAATAATGGTTTGGTTTTGTTTTCTTTTAGTGATGTGTATGGATGCAAAGATAAACTTTGACAGTAATTCAGCCTATCGTCAGAAGAAGATCTTTGATTTGCAGGATTGGTCGCAGGAAGATCAAAGAGATAGGGATGCTGCCAAATCAGATCTCAACTATATAGGATTGGATGGAAACATAGGATGCTTAGGTATGTTCTATTTAATTACTTTTATATGACCTAATGGATTTACAAACTGAATTCCTAAATGTTATCTTTATTCTCATAGTCAATGGTGCTGGTTTAGCTATGGCCACAATGGATATAATTAAACTTCACGGCGGAACTCCAGCAAACTTCCTTGATGTTGGTGGTGGTGCTACAGTGCAGCAAGTGACAGAAGCCTTTAAGCTTATTACCTCTGATAAAAAGGTGAGGGAAGAGATGGCGTATTAAGGTCATACACAGTGGTAAATTAGGCTATGAATTACAAGATGATGCTTTCGTGCATGTTCTCCAGAAAGCATTTTTTATAGGCATAGAGTTAAAAAGTAAAGAAAATGGAGATGTTAGTTTAATCTTGGTGCAAGATGAAAGAAGACCTGGAAACCTGTTAATTTTTTTTTTCTTCCCTGCCCCCTTTTCAAAAGATAGGTTCTTTTGGCTGTGTACTGAGTAGGCAGCTTTGTGTTCTTTGGTTGAAGTTACATCTGTACTTGAATCTTTCCAGAAATCTTAGAAGCGTCCCCCAGCTGCTGTTGAAGTAACAGATTCATAAAGGTCAGAAAAGACCTCTAAGATCCAATTGCCAACCCATCACCACCAGCCCACTAAACCGTGTCCTGAAGTGCCGTGTTTACATTTTCCAAACATGCCCAGGGATGGTGACTCCACTACTTCCCTGGGCATCCTGTTCCAATGCCTGACCACTCTTTCAGTAAATACGTTTTTCCTGATATCTGATAATCTAAACCTCTTGCCTATCGCCTGTTACTTGGAAGGATAGACCAACCCCACCTCACTACAACCTCCTTTCAGGTAGTTGTACAGAGTGATAAACTGTCCCCTGATCCTCCTATTTTTTGCAGCCTAAACAATCCCAATTCTGTTAGAAAAGGCTTGTAAGGAATGGCTTTCTTCAGGTTCTTTCACAAATTGAGGGAAGAGTGAGTCACATAGGCATGGAAAAACTGAGTTACAGAGAAAAGAAGAGAAGAAACAAGGAAGGTTCTGGGATTTGTTTATCTGGAACTAGTTCTTGCAATGCCAGTTCTCTGCTGATGCATGGGCAATGGGTGTCCAAACAGACTTCTCAATATATCTTTCCCTTTCTTCCTTTGTTCAGCTGTTCACTCTTTTATCAAAAAGTGATGGCTGCAGCCAGGATTTCTGGTGCTTAAAGTCAAACAGCAGCACAGCCCACTGATGTCATGGACTGTACTCCGGCTGGTATTCTGGGTTCAGTTCAGTGGTTGGTTGGAACAGCCTTCTGGGGTGCCAGTATAATTTGTGTCTACCCATTAGTAGCGGGAGCAAGAACAATGTTGCACACATGAGGTATTCTTAGTTGCAAGATAATGAGAACCAAGCTACTGTTTATTAACCAGTTGAACATTAATGTTTTGTTAAGTCTGTTCTGTCCTCCAAGGCTGTCTACTTATTTTTGCTCCTATTTTATTCCATCTTCCACTGCTTGACCATGATCTTTTTATCCCTCCTTTTCACCACTGGAATGGAAAAGACTTTTCTCTTGACCTCATGAATAAAACATATTTCAGATAGCTGATCTCTAACCATGCCAACTTTGAAGTGAATGCTATAAACACTGTCTTGTGTATGAGCTTTGTAAAATTCCTGTGTTCTTTAGCTTGGCTTCTTCAGTATGGGGAGATATTAGTGTGGGAGGTCCTTCTTCTGGAGCAATGTTAGAAATGGAAAGATAAACAGCTGACAGGTTGTTAGATGACTTCACTGAAGTTTCATCTGTTTGATTTGATTGAAGAAAAGTTAAATTATTCTCTTTATTAATCATGCTCAGAATATGCTGATGTACAGCACAGGCTTTCAACAGAACATGGATGTGTGTCTTTTCAAGTAGCTATTACAGATTACACACTGAGTAAGAGAAAGAGCTATTGCCTGCAACTCATGCTGGATTGAAGGACAATTGGAAGTTTCCTGGGACGAGCATTTTGCAATAGGATTTTCCTGAAGTAACTCTACTGTTGTATGTGACTTTGCAGAACTGTGCTTTTGTTGTTGGTGTTCTCTAGAATGGAAACGTTCCTTGTCTTTTGCAGTCTTGTACTGCACTTACGGAGCTTGAATTTTCCTTAGGCTGAAAGGCTGAGTGGTGCTTTTATCTGATGTGCCTCTGGCCATTTTTAACATGAACATTGTCATTGATTCTGTAGGTACTTGCTATTCTGGTAAATATTTTTGGTGGCATTATGCGATGTGATGTGATAGCACAAGGCATTGTTACGGCAGTAAAGGATTTGGAGCTGAAAATCCCTATTGTGGTACGGTTGCAAGGTGAGTGTGTTCTAACATATGTTAAATATATCTCTGTCCGTACTGACAAATGTTCTTGAGCTTGTATTTTGCAAGCCCTATAAGTTGCAGACTGTGGAAAAATAAGGCAAGCCTTGAATTTAGATGGTGAGGATTTGCAAGTTACTGAAAACATTTCCTGCTTTGATAACTACCAAAGTTGTTGTCTTTGAGATTACTTTTGGAACAGGCTTCCTTGAGACTATGAGAATACTCTGGCAGTAGTAGTCTTCTGTTAAATAATACTGGCATTTTATCTGTTTCTTAAGGTACACGAGTTGATGATGCCAAAGCTTTGATAACAGCTAGTGGCCTCAAAATTCTTGCATGTGATGACTTGGATGAAGCTGCAAAAATGGTAAGATAGCTGCTTATGAATATTCTTTTCAGAACATAGCATCTGTTGCAGAATATTGAAAAGTTTAAACCCCATTCGGTCAGCTAAAGGCAGCTTAGGTTAAATCACAGAGCCGGTTATTATCAGGGTCTTAAGCAAACGTTTTACAAATTAGTAAGTACCTGTTTTGTAAGGAGAGAAACTAAGCAGTCAGAAGCTATTACATCCCAGAAATGTTTGTGTTTCAGACTTTTTTTTTTCCCCCCCTCTGAAATGCAGGTTGAAGAAGCAGCTTTTGAAAGGGTGACAGGTTTTGTGTTTGTTTTTTTCTTTACGTTGCCCATAGCTAATTCCTTAAACAGGTTTATGTAAGGTGATGCCTAGAGTGGGATGACCAAATGGATAAACTGAGCATTTGAAGCAGTGATTATAACCAGTGATGTTAAAAGTTTGGTTGGTTGGTTTTTTTTTTTTAATACTTCAATTTATGGGCATCTGTTGAATATTTTTCTAGCTAACTAGTATTTTAGGTGCCTTTAAGTTAGGCAATATACAGAAGAAATACTAAAGATGTGTAGGAAGAGAATTTTTCATGTAGAAAAGATTGGGGGCATCTGGTAGATTTTGTATCGGGGGAAACTTATCAATCTTTTTTCCTAAAGAACAACTTACTTATAGTATTTGATTTTTAAGCAGGAAATAATTCATAGAGGTTCTGAGTAATTATGCAAGAAAAGTTTGGGATCTGTCAGGTATCAGAATAAGATCTAGAAATGCCTGTGACAAAACCTTGGAGGATAAATATCTTCTAGATACAGAGAATCCCTTGTAAGTAGGTACCCCAACACCTCCCAAGGAAACATGGTGAAACAAAAAGTTTAAAACTTATAGCATAGTATCAAGATACATGCCTGTAAATAAGAACCAGGCATTGTATAGCTGTGTGAGATGTTTTCTGAAAGACTTGAATGAGCTTTCATTCAAAAGTGATTAAGAAGCAATAATTCCCTCCCCCTGGTCTTATTAATGATTTTCTGGCATTACTTTGTTTAAAAAAAAAAAAAAGGTCTAATTGCCTTAAGTTGGGACTGTTTTAAAATTAAATCTTTATTTTCTATTTTTCAGGTGGTGAAGCTCTCTGAAATAGTAAACTTAGCAAAACAGGCTCAGGTGGATGTTAAATTTCAGTTGCCAATTTGATCTGAGAGGTGTCATGCCAGCATCTAACATGTTCTCTGAAATACTGTCTCTTCTGTATCTGGGATATTTTCCATGTTTTGTGTGTGGAGGTTTCGATTGTTTGACAGGCGCACAGACTGCTGTATCTGCTCGTTAATGTTACAATGAGAATGGTCAGAGTTCTTGTGCAAGCGTGTATTGCTGATATTTAATCCTTCCTAGTGGTTCTCAAGCCTCCGGTTTCCTCTGCAGAATGTCACTTGCAATTTACTTCTGCGTTGTCCAAAGTAAAGCTTCTGGTTGAAAAGTAATGACTATGAATAAATTCTGAAGTTACTTTGCTTGTAAATTTGTATTAGCCTTTGTCAAAAGTCAATACGACTAGATTATCTTGTTGTCCGTGTGGAGAGATGTATCGAAACGGTATTTTATATTGGAGACAGTTCTTCTTAGCAGTATAATGGATGTGAGCAAACCCAATCATTATTTATGAACAGGTGCATTTGAACTTGATCAGAAACATTTTTAGGAGTACTTCACTGAAGTGGCTGGTAACTCTTCTGGACAACGTGTTCAATCACTACAAAGTATACTGTAGCACTTAGATTTTCACGATTTCCGGACCTTGCGAAAAAAACCCAAAACCATCAGTTAGTTTTCTATATGAACAAGCATTTACTAAACTTCAAGGAGACAGAATACATAGAGTATTAAAATATCTATTGTACATTGCTAATGAAATTGTACATTAATAAAATGTATCCCAAAACTCCTGCTCTGTTTTTCTTTATGTGTCTCTGCTTGAAATAATTTGATATACTCCTGGATTAAAGCATGATTTAAGACAGCAGACTAGAAGCTTTTTATGACTAAATTTTCAATAGCATGTATGTTAATTTTTTTCCTCCTTGAACTGCATTGCATGATTAAAAACATGTGAACTCTCTTGGTGTTGAAAAGCTTGGACAGATACCTTGCATGTAACATGTTATTAAAGTGGCTGTAATTGATCTCTGCACATACAAATATGCAGGAAAATGTTGGTTTGGGGGAAAAATGCTGCTTCTACTAGCAAATGTAGTATTACCCATTAATTTTTGTTACCTTGAAATGCTGTTGGTTTTTGGCATTACATAGAATCTGGATAATGACCCTTTTATCACTTAGTTTCCAAACAATCTTAAATTACTGTTACTCTTTAATTTTTTTTTTTTGTTTGTATTTTGTAGGATTTTTATTTTAAATGCTATTTTTGTGGCTAGTGATAGTGTAGATTTGCCAGCAAATAGTGCCTTGTCCGTGGTGGGATCTCAAAATGGGAAAACATAATCCTAAAGGATTTAACAGGATTGTAGAAAATGTTGGAAAGCTTACAGTCACACACAATTTTGAGGTAGGTGGTGTGTTAAATTAAACTTTAATCTGGCATGGTGTATTTCAGTATTTTTTTGCAGTACTAAAGAAAATAACCAGAAAATAAACTCATTTTGAATTTAAGCTGAATTATTCTTGATCTTATTGGTGTGTTGTAACTGACTGTGTGCTGTTGATCCAGCACGCTAAATAGGGCTTGTGAGTATGCTTGGAATTGCTTTTATTCAGTGGCCTTGAATGGATTTACAGAGATAACTTGTCTGAATAGATTTGAGCATTGAATAATTTAGAGAATATAATTAATTCCTGGTGTTTAGATTTGCTTCTAGCCTTATATTTTTCCCTTTAAAAATCAGCATGGAATGGTAATGTTCCAGGTGCATAAGGAGGCCATTAAAAAAACAACCAAACAAAAAACCCCCATACCTAAACATACCAGCTTAATTTTTTTCCTGAATCAGGAGGAGGGAACAGTAAGACAAAAGTGACTTGATGTTGCAAAAAATGACAGGCAGGAATGATCTTTTCGTACAAATACTAGACTATAATGGAGGCAAAACTAGATCCTACTGTTAATCCAGAATTTCTTTATAGGCTATTAGAACATATAATCAACCAGGTTGGAAGAGACCTCCAAGATCATCCAGTCCAACCTATCACCCAGTGCTATCCAGTCAACTGGACCATGGTGCTAAGTGCCTCATCCAGTCTTTCTTGAACATCTCCAGGGCTGGTGAATCCACCACCTCTCTGGGCAGTCTATTCCAATGGCAAATCACTCTCTTTGTGAAGAACTTCCTAATATCCAGCCTATACCTCCCCTAGCACAACTTCGAACTGTATTAGAACTGTTAATAGTAGTTGCGTAGGGGTGAGGAACCCAAGGCAAAGTAATTTCCTCATCTTTGAGAAGAATATAAAATACATTCTCAGTTATGTTCACAAATAATAGACTTGACAGAAAGCAGTGGTTTATCATTAGTATGATTCTAGAGCCTGTAATACTCCTTTTTAACAAAGGATGAAGAATAAGTGTGGGATAGGAAGGGGACTGCATACAGATTCCTGTTCAGAGTGTACTCCTAAGCACTCCTAACTCTAGGATAGCAATCTGTAGAGTGGAAGATGGCTGCTTTCAGTTACTTCAGCAATGCTTATGGCTTTGTAATCCCAATACATCCTGACTGGAAGAAAAACTAATTTCCCTTTGGAAAAAGCAGTGTGTAAGGTCTTGGACAGGGTGCCAAGGGTAGGTGGGAGGAGCGTGAACAGGACTGTGATCAGGGTGTGATATATAGATGGTGTGTGTAGGTGACAGGCATGATCCTTTCCAAAGAGAGGGATCTGGAAATGTTATTTATTGTTCTTTTGCTTGGGGAAGAAACACAATTAGTGATTGACTAATTTGTCTTAAGTATCTTGAACCTAAGGCATATGGAGATTGCTTTAATTAACAAGGTACCAGAGTGCTATTTGACCGATTAATTCTGTGTAAATGGTAAAAGTTCTTGAGACTTCTTCACCTAAATCATGTTGCAACCAAGGGATGTGAATCCATTGCTGTGTAGTAGATAATTTAAATGCCCAAAGCTGATGTAGGAGCTATCTGAATCTACTTAAAACCTTACAAACTACCTAATTACCCATGCTGTACTGCAATAGTAATAATAAAAAAATGCATAAGAATGGAAACATACTAAAATTAGTCTATATAGCCAAAGGCAAAATTTCTAACAAACAAACCATGAAAAATGTGTAAACAGCTTCTTACAGATTCTAGTAAGAGGAATTGTAATGGTAGAAAAAGGAATTCATCTTAGATTGTGATAGGTTCATAGAATACCAGGTTGGAGGGGACCTCAAGGATCATTTAGTTCAACCTTTCAGGATAAGCATTTAGTTTAAATGAGATGGCTCAGCACCCTGTTGATCTAGGCCTTGAAACTGTCTAATGTAGGGAATCCACCACCTCCCTTGGGAGTTTATTCCAATGTTTAATAGTTTGAATGGTGACTTTTTTTTAATCTGACATCCAGTCTGAATCTCCCCACTAGCAACTTGCACCCATGACCCCTTGTCTTTACCAGGGAACTCTGTAAGAAGGGAGTCTCCCTTCTCATGATGGCTGCCCTTTATGTACTTGTACATGGTTATGAGGTCTCCCCTAAGCCTTCTCTTAAGGCTGAACAAACCTGGTTCTCTCAGCCTTCCTTCATATGACAGGACTTCCAGTCCTCTGATCATTCTTGTGGCCCTTCTCTGGACCCTTTCCAGACTCTCTGCATCCTTCTTGTGTAGCAGGGACCAAAACTGTACACAGTACTGAGGGTGTGGCCTGACCAGTGCTGACTGGAGTGGGAGAATGTCATCTTTATCTGTGCTTGTGATATCCCTATTAATGCAACTCAGCATCCTGTTGGCTTTCTTTGCCACTGTTCGCTCATGTTGAGCCTTTTGTCCACCAGGAGCCTGAGGTCTTGCTCTCTTCTGGTGCAGTGGCTATCAATGCAGAGTTTTGCAACTGTTTTGAGATATCATGAAAACAAGTGCCTTTTTCTAAGAATAGTGTAACCACTACCAGATTTGAAATTCAGAAATTAGCTGTTCTGATGTTCCACAGCTACTGAAGTATTAGACTCGTGTTGTATTGTGGTCAATAGGCTTGAAGATAGCTCTGGTGGATAGTAAGGGAAAATCTTAGTCCATAAGAATTCAAAAAGGTGAAGTGTTTTCTTTTTTAAACTGAATCAGAATGCATCAGGTTTGAGGGGATCCTTGAAGGTCATCTTGTCCAACTTGCCTGCAGTGAGCAGGCACATTTTGCTCATCAAGTTTGACCTTGAATGTCTTAAGGGCTGGGGGTGCCACCACATCTCTGGGCAATCTGTTCCAGTATTTCACTACCCTTATTGTAAAAAAATTCCTCCTTATGTCTAACCTAAATCTACCCTGCTCCAGGTTAAAACCATTGCCCCTTTTCCTACTGCTGCAAGCCCTTCTAAATAGTCCTTTCTCAGCCTTCCTGTAGGTCCCCTTCAGTTAAAAATAGAGCTGCAAGTTTCCCTGGAGCCTTCTCTTCCCCAGGGGCACAGTTCCAACTCTTCCAGTCTGTCTTCGTAGGAGAGGTGCTCCAGCCCTCTGATCGTTTTTGTGTGCCTCCTCTGGACCTGCTCCAGCAGGTCCATGTCCTTCCTGTGTCCCTCGAGAGCAGGACACAGTAGTCCAGGTGATGTCTCACTAGAGTAAAGTGGCAGTTTTTATTTAATGAATTAAAACACTTTCTATTGTGATATTTTGGTGAAACAGTAGACTTCAATGGAAAAACAGACAGTAGGATTCTATATAGTAGTCATATAAATAGTATTGGTTGACATACACAGATTTAGTTAAAACAATTCCTATGCTAGAATTCTAATGTTGAGCAATTGGAAAGAAAAATAAAAATAATAAGCTCTGAAGGAGATGGGAATAAAGCTGTGTTCCAAATTATTAATAGGTCTAATTCATTTTATGTAGGAAAGGACTGTATAGTAACTCATAGAATCACAGAATTAACCAGGTTGGAAAAGACCTTCAAGATCATCAAGTCCAACCTATTGCCCCACACCATCTAATCAACTAAACCATGGCACTAAGTGCCTCATCCAGTCTTATTTTAAACACCTCCAGAGACAGTGACTCCACCACCTCCCTGGGCAGCCCATTCCAATGGGCAATCACTCTCTCTGTGAAGAATTTTCTTCCTAACCAGCCTAAACCTCCCTTGGCACAGCTTGAAACTGTGTCCTCTTGTTCTGTCACTGGTTGCCTGGGAGAAGAGACCAACCCCCACTTGGTTACAGCCTCCTTTCAGGCAGTTGTAGATGGCAATAAGATCTCCCCTGAGCCTCCTCTTCTCCAGTCTGAACAACCCCAACTCCCTCAGCCTCTCCTCACAGGGCTTGTGCTCCAAACCCCTCCCCAGCTTTGTTGCCCTTCTCTGGACACGTTCAAGCAACTCAACATCTTTCTTGAACTGAGGGGCCCAGACCTGGACACAGTACTCAAGGTGTGGTCTAACCAGTGATGAGTACAAGGGCACAATGATTTCCCTGCTCCTGCTGGCCACACTATTCCTGATGCAGGCCAGGATGCCATTGGCCTTCTTGGCCACCTGGGCACACTGCTGGCTCGTGTTCAGCCTACTGTCAACCAGTACCCCAGGTCCCTTTCTGCCTGGCTGCTCTCCAGCCACTCTGTCCCCAGCCTGTAGCACTGCATGGGGCTGTTGTGGCCAATGCATAGAACCTGGCACTTGGACATGTTGAATCTCATACCGTTGGACTCTGCCTTGAAGAACACCCTGCATGAAAGAGAAAAACTTCAGGATGATTAAAGTGAAACTGTTGAACTTCAACTAGCTAGTTAGCTTCTTATATTGTGCAGATGAAGCTAACCCTGGGTTTAGTGGAGGCTTAACTGCAAGTTTAGAGTATTCGAAACAAATATTTCAATTCATATATCAAGCTGATATGAACAAAAGAGAAGGTTGATGCTGGATGTGCATGAAACAATAGCTCACCTTTGAGCTGGGCAGGGACTGTTGGCATAAGGCAGTAAATTGCCAAGATTTTGTAGCAGAGAACCTGTGCTTCTGTAGCAAGGCTTGCTTCTAAATCATGGTTAATCACTTTTCCTGATAGAGACTGTTATCGCAGATACTACATTTAATAACCACTATATCCCATCATGGCAATCTGCAGCATAAGAAACTTGTCTATGGCCTAGTGTTCTGTGAAAGATCTGTCACAAGGTTTTCATTTTGTGAGGGGAGGTTGGGAAGAGAAAAACATGCAGCTCAACTTGCTTAGTGAAGAGAGACAGGCCACGGGAAAGGAGAAGACATGAACTGATCATTCTCAGCAAATTACCTGGCAGTCGTTTGAAGTACCAAGCTCCTGAAGAAGAAAGAGTTTACTTCTAGATTTAATTTGAAACTAGCCTGGATAGACAGCAGCAGTCTTGGTGTGTACTTGCTGCAAAACTTTTATTGTGATCTGTAAATACCACTGAACTTCAGTTACTGCTGTTTTACATGGCAGGGACTGAGTGTTAAAATGTTAATGAGGTAAAATGTTCACCTAGGAGGCGATGCCTGGGCAAGGTGTTAGATCTGGAGAAGCAATAATGATGCCTCAAATATACACTCTCCCAGTCAGCAGTGATTTGGGGTTTGGAGCACTGGTAGTCAGAGGTAGACACAACTAGTGTAAAACTATTCTAAACTGGCAGTTTTAGAATAGTTCCTGGGAGTTCTTTTCTGCAGGTGAGCTTTAGCACATCAGGTGCACTTATTTCCATTTGAAGTGAACAGCTGAAGCATCCTGTAATCTAAATAGATATTTTTTTAAGTCAGTTGAAATAATTACTTTTGTAAGATGGTACGTCATAATCAAGCAAACCTTAAAATATAATAGGTTTTATTCAAATGTGTGTTAAAGTGCAAGAAACCTAATGAAGTGCCTCGACACACAGGTGTTCTACTGCTTGGT
The DNA here is from genome assembly GCF_027791375.1 of Indicator indicator. Classification (NCBI taxonomy): domain Eukaryota; kingdom Metazoa; phylum Chordata; class Aves; order Piciformes; family Indicatoridae; genus Indicator; species Indicator indicator. The sequence continues at coordinate 31,038,288 of NC_072010.1, forward strand.
GTTTCCCCCTCCACCAGCCCATTCCCATTTACAGCCAGTGGCAATATACTCCTGTAAGGAATTGGCTGGATGGTCTTATCCAGAGGGTAGTGCTCCATAGCTTGAAGTCTGGATGGAGAGCACTGACAAGTGGTGTCCCTCAGGGGCATGTACTGGGACCTGTACTGTTCAATATTTTTATCACCGCTATAGACAGTGAGACTGAGTGCACCATCATCAAGCTTGCAGATGACAACAAGCTGAGTGGTGTTGTCCATATGCCCAGAGGGTTGGGATGTCATCCAGAGGGACCTGGAGAAGCTGGAGAGGTGGGCCCAGGTGAACCTCATGAGATTCAACAAGAGCAAGTGCAGGGTCCTGCACCTGGGTTGGAAGAATCCTTGCTATCATTAGAGACTGGGGAATGAGGTGTGAGAAAGCAGCCCTGTGGAAAAGAACTTGGGGGTGCTGATGGATGAGAAGCTGGGCATGAGCAGACAGTGTGCAGTTGCAGCCCAGAAGACCAATCACGTCCTGGGCTGCATCAAAAGATGTATGGCCAGCAGATCCAGAGAGGTGATTCTGCCACTTTGCTCTGCTCTGATGAGACCTCACCTGGAGTGCTGCGTCCAGCTCTGGAACCCTCAATACAGGAAGGACATGGACCTGACGGAGCAGGTCCAGAGAAGGGCCACAAAAGTGATCAGGGGGCTGGAGCACCTCTGCTCTGAGGAGATGCTGAGGGAATTGGGGTTGTTCAGCCTGGAGAAGAGGAGGCTCTGGGGAGACCTAATAGCAGCTTTCCAGTACCTGGAGGGGGCCTACAAGAAGGACGGAGAAAGACTTTACAAAGGCCTGTGGTGACAGGACAATAGGCAATGGCTTCAAACTAGAGAAGGGCAGATTGGACGTTAGGAACAAATTCTTTACTATGAGGGTAGTGGAACACTGGAACAGGTTGCCCAGGGAGGTGGTTGAAGCCCTCATACTCCAAGATACTCAAGGTGAGGCTCAAGAGCATTCTAGGCAACCTGATCTACCTGAGGATGTCCCTGCTTACTGCAGAGGAGGTTGGACTAGATGACATGTAGAGGTCCCTTCCAACCCAAACTATTCTGTGATAAGCAGGGAATTATAAGGCAGGTTTTTACCATGAAGAACATGGAATAGAAAAGTCACTCAGATGTGGTGGATGGTATGAGGCCAGTAAGCATTTTTGTTCACAGAAATAAAATCTTAGAAGACAGACTGTAATGAGAATTGATTTCTTGAAAAATCTTGGGGGTTTGTTTGTTTATTCTTGTATTGTTTTGTTTATTTATTTTAACCTAACTCCAGATGTAATGTTTTAAAATGCAAGAAGGTCTACAGATGTTGACAGAGACAGAGGAAATGATGTCTGAGCAATAGATGCACAGCAGAGGAGATTCCTAACACAGAGTTGTGATCTGTTGTGTCCACTGGGCAGATAATTTCTGGAATGCTGTGTTTGGTTTCACAGGCAGTAATGAGCTCCTTGGCACTAGGACAGCATAAATTAAAAATGCAGGAAGAGGGTCTGAGGTGCTGTGTATTAGACTCTCTACTGTTTCTGGTAATTCAATTTCCTTAAGGGAAAATAAGTAATCTTCAGCACCACCACTTTCTCCTGAGCTTGTGTCATACTCTGGACTAAAATGATCTTGTTTGGTCTTCATCTGCACTGAAATTCAAAAACACTGATGAGGGGCCTTGTCTGTGTTCTTGTTTCCAGCAGTTCCTGTCTCTTGTTGTAGCTTCTGCTGCTGCTTGAAATCTTCACAGTGACAAATGCAAGGTCCTGCACCTGGGTCATGGCAATCCCAAGCACAAATATGGGCTGGGTGCAGAATGGATAGAGTGCAGTCCTGAGGAGAAAGATTTGGGAGTACTGGTTGATGAGAAGCTCAATCTGAGCTCAGAAAGCCAATTCTGGACTGCAACCAAAAAAGCATGGCCAGCAAGTGATGGCTTGGCCCCCATGTTTATGGCTATGCTCATAGTAAAAAGTTAGGGATAGTTTCATATTGACTCTTCTTTGGACTAACTTCCTCCATAGCAGATATGTGTTGGAGAAAGCTGGTTAGAGCAGTCCAAACTAGAAAGGCAGTGATATAAAATATAATCAGGGTGGACAATGAGGTGTCCTTAGCTTGATTTGGTTTAGCAGAACAGACGTATATTAGATCTTCTCTGCTGAATCACATCCCTCATTGTTCAGAAATGCTTCCTTGCTCCCAGCTGGCAGGGAAACCTATTGCCTCCCTGAAATTTTTAGCCTCTTTGACAGCAGAAATGGAATTCTCTCAAGTCCTATGAAACTGCTGCTTTCAATCCAGTCTGCATTCCCGAATTAGGGAGGATATAAAGGGAGAGAAAACCATTGTGATGTGCAAAGATAATAATGCTGAAAAAATGGAGGAGGGTGGGCTAGAACTACAGCTGGATGAGCCCTGGTTTTAGCTGCATTGTATTTGGGTTACATTATTCAAATGTTTTACTGAAGTTTTTTCTTGCTTTCCCAGTTCATGTTGCTCTGCTCTCCTTCACTGTGGGAAGCTCTGACCTTGTGCAAGGCACTCTGACTCTGCTGTCAGCTCTTTCTGGCCACATACCCCTCTGGACAGCACGGCTGCTGGGCTCAGCTTTCCCTCATTCAAGTAGTGTGCTCGGCAGTAGAGCACAACAGTGATACATGCAAGCAAAAGCAGGGTCAGGGAGAACATGGAATAATTTTCTACCAGCTAACAGTTCAAAAGCTGAGAGATTTGATTACCTTTTTATAGAGCCTATATTACATGTCCTATATTGGCCATTTGCTGTCTCAGTGGTTCGTATACTTCACACAAGCGAATGTGGCTTTCTACACCTCTGCTCATTTACCTGGCTCTGAAAAGTACAAGGTGGTTGGAAGTATCCTGGTTTTACTGTAATTACACAACTTCATCAGTATTAGCAGTGGTAGCACAGCTTCTGATACCAGATCTGTAGTTTCCTGCATTTAAGGATTCTCACCAGTTGACATGTGCATTGGGTGAGCTACATCAGCCCAAACCTCCTGGAGCAGAGCAGCGTGGTTTTGTCTTTAACGTTCAGAGGTATCTTATAATTACCTCACCCTTTAGATTAACACACAGACAGAACTTTACTTGAGGCTCTTCTCTGTTTTCAGAACTCATTTTTCTCTGCCTTCACTACCTTTTCATGTCCTCTTTTAATTTGGACAAGTCCATATTTGACTGTCTCGATTTTCATCTGGATGCAGACTGCAAAGTTAATAAGGTATTTGGCAGGTAGAAACCAGACTGTGAAGACCAGTTTTGGCAGGCCCAGCCGCTATCTTGTAGGAGGTTTGTGCCACTTTTAAACAAAAAGTCTGCTGGGAACATGTCTGTCTTGCAGGTCCTGCATGCCAGGATCCCCTGCCTTCTGCATGTGAAGGTCCCACATGCTCTGCAGGCCAGGTTGAAGAGGCTGAGCAGCAATGTGGCTGTGTGCTGTTTGCCAGGGCACCTTCAGGAATTAGGAGTTCATCCTTAAGGAGTGGACTAAGCTGAGGAGAGAGAATCCCTGGCTCCAAGACTAGAGAATGCTGAGTGACTCAAAACACAATGCTGCTCAGATAAATTTTTAACCTGTTAGCAAATAAAAGTGTTCAAACTGGTCAAGGCCAGAAGCAGCAAAGTTTAACACTCACTGCCTTCTTTGGATATTTTTGTTCTGTTCAAATAGCTGAAACTGAACTAAAGATTGAGCTTTGGTCACATTACAGGGTCAGATTTTTGTCAGCAACTGCCTTTTCTTGGTCTTGGACCTTTGTCTCATGCATAGAGACGTTCACATGCACATGCAGAGCAAGCACATGGAGAGGTAATGAAAATAACCCAAAGGCCCCAAATTCACACAGCTGCAATTGAAAAAGAGGAGAGAGATCTCTTCCCCTTGTTTGCGATATACGAAGAGCGCTGAAGCGCAACACACAGCTATGCCTGGCTCCAGAAAAACTCCTTTCCAGTACACCCAAACCTCTGTGGTCATGTACACACCAGTCAACAAAATGCACGTGACCTCACTCTGGGCTCTGAAGCTGACTGGTGTGGGTTGCCTGTGCTCATGCTGTTACGCCCTCTTGCCCTCTAGAATGGAGAGGATGTGGTTGAGAAGTGATACCTCACTAAACATTGCCTTCTGCAATGAAATGACGAAATGACTAGCTCAGGGAACAAGTGGAGAGCAGAGTGTGCTGTTTATCTTGACCTTAGCAAGGCTTTTGGTGCTTGTAGAAAAAGAGGTGAAATATAGGCTAGGTAAGTGGATATGGTAGGGGGTGTGGGGGTGTGTGTGGGGGGAAGGTGTGAATTCAAACCTGGCTAAACAGCTGGGCACAGGGGACTTTGATCAGTGGCACAAAGTCTAGCTGGAGGCCATTCGTTAGTGGTGTACCCAAATGGTCCATACTGAGGCCAGTACTGTTTAATGTCTTTGTTAATGATCTGGATGGCAGAGAACACCCTTGGCAAGTTTGTTGATTACACAAAACTGAGAGGAGCAGTTTGTAAATGAGATGATTGTGCTGCCAACCAGAGGGATCTCTACAGGATGGAGACATGGGCAGACAGGAACCATCATGAACTTCACTGACACAAAATGTGAAGTCCTGCCCTGGGGGAGGAACAACCCCATTCACCAGTACACATTGGCTGGAAAACAGTTTAACAGAAAAGGCTCTAGGTTTTCTGTTGCACAGCAAACTGACTATGAGCTAGCAATCTGCACATGCAGCAATGACCAACAGCTTTTTAGGCTGCTTTAGGCAGAGAGTAACCAGTAGGTCGAGGGAGGTGATTCTTCCTCTCTATTCAGCACTGGTGAGGCACACCTTTAGTACTGAGTTCAGTGCTGAGCTCATCAGTACAAGAGAAATTTGGCTTTACTATAGTGAGTCCAGGGCAGGGCCATGATGATGGTGTAAAGACTGGAGCCACTCTCATTTAAGGAGAGACTTAGAAAGCAGGGGCTGTTCATTATGGGTAAGAGAAGGCTCAGGGGCTCTTATCCATGTAGATGAATGCCTGATGAGAGGAGTAAAGAACATAGAGCCAGGCTCTTCTAATTGGTTCTAGGGATGAGGCAAGAAGCAGTGGGCACAAACTGAAATTCTGTTTAAGCATGAGGGTTTTTTTTTTTTACTGTGAAGGTGGTCAAGCACTGGCATGGATTGTCCAGAGAGGCTGTGGAGGCTCCATCCTTGGAGTTATTCCCATCCTGCCAGGACATGTCCCTTATCAACCTCTAGGGTAGTTGAGTGAAAGGAACCTTTGTTGAAAAGAGTTATTGACATGCTGGCAAATTCAGCTTGAAATGAAAAATGCTTTTTGAATGAGACAAATGGGTTTGTAGTATTTATTATTTATGGTATCTATTTTACCAGTATTTCCTACTCTACGAAGAAAGACTAGCTTGAAATGTGGGATTCTCAGTCCACTAACGTTTGTAATGTTACTTTTCAGGGAATGAAAGCTTCAAAATGAGACACAGAAAATTTACTTGCAACAAAACAACAATTTAAAACATATTTTACTGGGGGGATGGAGTGGGGTGGGGGAGTGGGATTCCTACTGGGAATCCCGCTTTTTCTTCTCCAAACTTGCAGAGTTTTTGGATGAGCATTTTCTCCATTTTTCTGTACTTAAGCAGGGGGGAGGGAAAAGCTGCAACTTGGATGGTAATTGCTCTCTTGGTCTATGTTTTGATTCATATTCCAGCTTCTGGCTCATAAGGAGCAGAAGGGAACAGAGGGATTTACAAGGGAGGTGTCAGCTCTACTTTTCTGTCAGATGAGAGACTGAATGGGGCACTTGAGGGAGCTATTCACCTTCCCAGAGAAATGGTGAGGAGGAAGAACATCGGTGAGCCTCTAGAACAAAGCACTAAATGAAAAGAATAATTTTTGACAGATGTGAAAACTGTTTGTTTTAAGGAAAACCATTGTTGTTATAACTCTGTAAATAGAATTGTCTGAAGTACATGAAGATTGTGGGTAAAGTGTCGTGGGTAGATCTTCTCTTGCTTATGCTGGAGTTAATGCTGGAGTGAGAATAAATGTTATTGAGTTAAAATATACTAGTTTTCGATTTTGAAAGCCTGTTCTCAATATGTGAGGGCTTTTTGTACAGAACTATAGTGCATATAGCTGCCTGTACGTGCAAGTAGATGCAGTACTGGAGGAGAAAGAGACAGAAATATCATTTCAGTGGCTGGAGGCCTCAGGACAATCTAAGGGGAAAAATGAGCCCGATCAAGGGGAACAGCAGCCTCACTGCAGGTTTTACAAGGATATCTGAGACCTCCGAAGTCAGGCCCTCTCTAAAGCCTGTGCTTAAGAGGAACCTTTCTCTGCTGAGGATATGAGAGATTGTCAACATTAGTTTTTATGCCTCTTTGATTTCAGAAGCTACCAATGCCTGGCAGCTTATTTGGTTAGCTAGGTATCTTTAATGCTCAGTCCCTTTGTTCTTTCACAGTACATTAGAGTACTTTAGAGGTTGGAAGGGACCTCCAGAGATCATCGAGTCCAACCCTCTGCCAAAGCAGGATCGCTTAGGATAGTCCACACAGAAATGCATTCAGGTGGGTTTTGAAAGTCTCCAGAGAAGGAGACTCCACAACCCTCCCTGGGCAGCCTGTTCCAGTGCTCTGCCACCCACACCGTAAAGAAGTTTCTCCTCACGTTGAGGTGAAACCTTCTATGTTCAAGTTTGAACCCATTGCTCCTTGTCTTATTAGTGCGCACCACTGAAAAGAGCCTGGCCCCCTCCACTTGACACCCACCCCTCACATATTTATAGACATTGATGAAATCCCCTCTCAGTCTTCTCTTTTCAAGACTAAACAACCCCAGGGCTCTCAGTTTCTCTTCATAGGGAAATGCTTGAGCCTCCTAATCATCCTTGTGGTTCTCCCTTGGATTCTCTCCAGCAAATAAAAGTGGGTAGTTGATGGACCTAAACTAGAGAAGTCTGTCATATAGGTTTCTAAAGATATCTTAGGAAAACAAAATAACACTGCATTTTGCTAATGTGTTCTAATATAATTTCTTATTCTGCACTTGGCCATGCTTGCTTGCCCTGCTCACACTGTGTATTCCAAGACTGATTATATATGTTAGTATTTAAATGCTTCTTGGAAGTCTTCATGGGATCTCTTTTAGATTTATGTCTTCCCTAGGTTCCTCTTTCACCCTCACTTTTGATGGATCTTCATCCTGTGGTGAAGGTCAAGCCTTTTCCATATGAAAACCCTTCATAATTCTGTGGCAAATCAGATGTCCTTTTAGGTTCCCAATGAGATCAAGGACAAGTCGTTAATCCACCACGAGCTGAAAGGTTCTTCTGTCCCTGAGAAGGAAAGGTAGAAATAGCAAAGTGCAACATCTCTAAGCTCTCAACCTTGTGTTTGCTATTAGTGTACAAGCTGGCAGTCACAGCTAATACAAGACACTGATGTGAGCTATTTATTACTAATTTCTGGGTCAGACCAGATGTTTTGGTAGCCTCTTGTTTCGTGGAAGTAGCAACCAGGTGAAGATAGGTGACTTCTTGTCAGGCCATCTCCGTCTTGAATATATACCATGACAGAAGGGAACAGGGAGAGGATTGTGGCAGCTTTTCTCCTTCAGAGTACAGCCCCAGTCTTGGGAGGACCTGGGAAACAGAAATCCACTGTCTGAATGGAGATGGGGACCAAGCGTGTTTCTTCTGATGCTGGGAGGTTGAAGGCTAAGAATCCAAACCCACTGAAGCAGATGTTCATGGGGATGGTGAAATTGTGCTCCACTGGGCTGGAAAATATGGACAAAAAGGTTGGTTCCTCAAAGAGCCAAATGTGCTCTTTTCTAGACTAAAGTATTTCCTCAGCTGTTAGTGCCAGCTCTTATTTAGGAGGATCCTGTTTTGTATCTGCAAATGAAAAGAGCTGCTTGGTAGCCAGCCAGAAGCAAGGCTACTTAATTTAACAGTGAAAAGTTTGGAGAGATGGGGAAAGTTTGCTAGAAAGCAGATCTGCAATACAGCAGACTCTGTTTCTTCTTCATGCAACAGAAAATCCAAGAAAAATTTGAAGGATCACAGAAATATATTTCATGTATCTAGATTTACTGAACCGTACAAGATCTAGCTGCTAGAGAAACTAGAGTGTGCAGACCAACTCTGCATTTACTGTGATCCTTCCTCTCCTGAGTACCTTTGTCCATGACTGACAGCCCTTGGACCACCTTGGATTTCCTTGGCTTTAAGATGGAAAGGCCATTTATGTAAGGGTAGGCTGGTTCTAGCCTCCTATACCTGAAGCCCTGCCAAATAAATACATAGACAAAAAGTAGTTTCCTGAATGTCTCCTCCTGGGTTCATCTCACTGCCTAGAGAGTGAGTGAAGAATCTCCCCTACAACAGATCTTCAGTGACTGGAAGTAAATACATAAAAACACCAGTGCCAGATGCAGGGTTGTGGTAGTTTCAGGCTGTGCCTGGAAAATTTTCCACGGATCTTGAACAGAAGGTGATAGAATGTAAATAAATTACCATTGGATGCAAAAGGGAAAATAATGATAAGGTCTAAATAATCCCATTGGCCTGGTATCTAACATAAAGCTGGTTGTATAAATTAACTTTATTTTTGCCTTCTTTGCTCTAGCTGGTGCTTCTGCTGGCTTTTCTGACCTTGGCAGAGTTTCTTTGTTGTCACTAAGTACTAGCAGCCTACTCTCTGCTTTTCTCCTTTCTTTTCTTGTCCCGTGTACAAGGGGGAAGGGGGAAGGAGGAGGAAGCTGTTGGTTCTTGTGTTGTTTATAAATTGTAAATATATGTAAATATTGTATATTTTGTACATATTCATTGTATTCCATATTCTAAGATTGTAGTTTTTCTTGTAAATGCAGCTTCATTTGCTTTCAACTGAGTTGGTCTGGCAATTTTATATTGGGGGGAATTTCAACCCACCACAAGGGTGGACAATAGCAGCCCTGTAGGTGAATCATCTGAGCAATAAGTGTCAGATCACAACACTGCTGAAAGTTCAGAGGCCACATCAGCAGGACACACACATTCAAGTAACTAGGAAGGAATCATTTTATTAATGATCGTCTGTGGTGGGTTGAAAATCCCCCCCCAACATTAAATTGCCAGACCAGCTCAGTTGGAAGCAAATGAAAGCTGTATTTACAAGCAAAACTACAACCTACAATGGAATGCAATGAATATGTACAAAATGTTCAGTATTTACTATATTTACAATTAATGAACAGCACAACAACCCTCCTGGCCAAAGACGGGGGGAGCTGCAACAGCATCTCCCTTTCCTACCTCCTCCCCTACCCCCCATGTACACAAGAGACAAGAGAGAGAAGCAGAGAAGTTAATACCAGTCAGAACAGTGCAGCCAAGGTCAAACAGAAGCCAGCAGAAGCACAAAGTTAGTATCTCCCTGTCCAAGGAAGCGAGAAGAAGAGGAGATTTTTTTGGGAACCCAATCTTATGGTAGATATGTCCATATTCCAATAGGATTGTTTAGAATAATCATAATTTTCCTTTTTACACCCAATAGTGATTTATTTACATTTTACCACTTTCTGCTCAAGATCTGTGAAAAATTTTTAGAGGCATAGCCTAAAACTACCACCTTGCTGCTAGACCACGCTTTCTGTTGGAGCGTCTCCTCACAAAAAATGCTCCCCATGCTGCCTGCTGGCACCTGTCAGCTCTATGGACTCTGATGAGTCAGCTACCAAACTGGATTCAGAAATGTAAATATTCATTAGAACAGTAATCATTAAGTGACTTCAATGATGTATGCCTCAGTCAGCACCCCCTGTTAAACACAGCCTCATAGGTGTTACAAATAAAGGGGTAATAAGATGAGAAATTAATAATAATATATTAATTATTTATTAATGTGACTCCGCCTCCCACTGATACTAAGATTGTAATGGTTATAAAGCTTTGGTATTCAGCTGAGAATCATCTTCACAATTGGAATGGTTACAAATAGTTTGAGAACAGTGTTTGTAAAAGATCAATCCAAAAGCAGTAAATGTTACCCCACTAACAAAAAGGAGGAAGTTCCTGGAGGCTTTAGGAATATATCAATTACTCACAATGCTGTTTGCTGATTGTGGGAATTTCTCTTTTGTCTCTTTTTACCAAAAAATCCTCCTGAATTGCTTCTGCTGTTTATAATCCATGTGCAGGGGAGCAAAGACCCAGGAGAGAAGAGTGTGTGCTCTGCAGCTCACCCGTTTTCATAAAGCCAAGCTAATTTTTGCCATGTGTCACCATAAAGCATGCCCAAAGCCAAAGCAAAAGCCCATAAACAGGTAACCATCAGTTCTCTGCCTGAACATGGCCAGGCTTTCTCCAGCAGGGGGTCTGTGCCTGGCACGTGGATCAGCGAAGGGCTCATGTGAATCCACTCATCCACAGGCCTGGGAGGGAGAGGTATCTCCCCTGTCTCCCTTCATCCCAGCTTCTCTGTTTCCCCCCATCCTGTCTTCCGGGGGGGTAGGGTAGGGATTTTGGATGTACTGCCACAACGGGACACCCCATATCCTCACAATCTACCTCACCTTACCCCAGCTCATAGAATAAATAAATTCTGTGGGTTTTTTCCCCTCTACCAGCATTAATCTTGTGTATTGTGTAATTACTGGTGATTTTGGAAGACTCAGGTACCACAGTTTGTGCTCCACTCTCATGGCACAGCTGCCCAAACCTTACATCCTCAACAACTCCTCTTCACCCACACCAATACCTGGTCGTTTCTCTAAAACCTCTGCAATGCTCTTTGGCATTTCTAGCCTGAGGTTCCATAGCAGAAGGAAAATTAAAATTTAGGGCAGCATTAAGTTAATTAAACTTGCCATAAAGTTAATAGCACAAAGAATACTGTGCAGACTACATTATTAATTTTAATGTTTTATTCAATAAAACTCCATTTTTAATGGGCTCAGTGTTACTGGAGGATTTCTACCCTGCTTTGAGAGTTTCATGGCACACAAAGTTTCTGAGGCCCTGTAAATAAAGTCAAAGTAATTTTCACTCCAGTGGCAAAAGATCCACAATTAGTAAAAGAAATTAGAAATCTGTAGTTTCTGGGAAAGACAAAAATAGTCAACCACGGGAAATAAAATTCCTACATAGTGAAAGGAATTAATTTATATTCATCAACTTTCCTGTTATGTCATTTCCTAGAACTCCTACTATTCTCCCCACCACCTGTTTTGCCCATTGACAAAGTGCCAGTTCACTTTATAAAGATTTTTCTGAGGGTTTTGGTGCTGAAGCCTTGCTGCACCATTGTGGCACACCACAGTTTTATCTGCACAGCTCTGCTCCTGACCACGCTGCAGGAGATTGCTATTTATGAATAATGCAATGAAATCGTACACAGCATGAGGGTAGAACTCTGAGGCCGTGTGCTCCTTCAGGTTGATTTTTTTCTTTAAGTGCAGCCAAGCAATAGCTAAATAACATGGTTCAAAGAGGTACAGCTCTTCCATTCCAAGGGGACTGTGGATTATGGTCTGAAAGGGCTAGCGCAGAGTAAAGTGATGGGCACAATAACCCAATGCATGCTTTGGAAAGAGACAGTGGGAATGTAACTTTCCCTGGAGAAAGGAAGGAAATTAATGAAAACTGAAACCATGGCACAAACCCAGCATTATTAAAAAGGAAGGCATAAGGAAGAAATCATTAGGAAATGTGCAGCTATTGCTGCAACACAACACAAGGGAGAAAGGAAGACCAAATGAGCATATTAGGTGCTTTCTGGCTTAATTGCTGCATTTATAAAATATTATTGTTGATGTGGGAAAGGGCAGACTTCAAGGAAAACTGCTGCTGGATAACTATTGAGCTTCACCTTACTATTCAATCTTAGTGCCTTGCCTGGTGCAATGTGTAGAGATATCATCAAACTGGCAAAGCTTCCTTCTTTTTAAATCTCTTAGCTCAGAGGAAAAAGGGGCCAGGTAACTCAGTCTCTGTGGAAAAGCATGCTCCCAAAATCCTCAGGACTGCTATATCTGCCTACAAGCTTTGCTATTTTCTTGCTTGTGAACCTTCATCCATTCTGAGTTTTTCTGGATACCATCTAGGTTTGACAGCAGGAGGAACAAATAATTTAAAAAGTAATTCTTTTAATGGTGCCTGAAACATTCTGATGCCTTTCTGTTAAAAGAGAAATGTTTTGAAAAAAAATCTCCACATCCAGCATGAGTCTCTGGATCGGTGCTGAACCTACTGGTGAAGAGATGACTGTGGGGAAAGATCCCTAGCATTTGTGGTGGGGAAAGATCCCTAGCATTTGTGGTGGGGAAAGATCCCTAGCATTTGTGGTGGGGAAAGCTTGAAAAGGAGGGGAAGTGCAGCAGATGCTGGGGTTGGCTTTCACTCACCCAGCTGCCTGTGCGTTTGGGAAGCTGTGGCTGGTGTCCTCACAGCTGAGGAACTGTGATGGCACCCAAAGAACCTTGTGCACAGTCAAGAGCCTTCACTACACCTCTTTCAAGCTGCAAGGGGAAGAGGGGCTTTTGCAATGCTGTTCTTCTGTGTTCAATTTACTCCCTCCACTGAAGCTAGGTCTTCCACATTATGGACATTTTGTGCCTGTGGATAAAGGTGCTGTGAACAGTCCAGCAAAGTTGGGCGGTTTTAGGGGTGAGAGTGCAACAGATGTTGGGTTTGCCAGAGCTGGAGAAAGGCTTTTTGATGCAATACTTCTCCATGTAGGTGCTTCTGCCTGAAGTCTTCTGCATCTAGGACAAGAAGACATCTTGTTCACCTCTACATCTTTTTCACCCTTTCTTCCCTTCTCTACCTTCTTTTGCCACCTGCCTCATTCACATTCAGCAAAGTAATTGCATTTACAATATTATTTTCCTGACAGCTGGAAACAATGTCTAAAACTGGCATTAAAAAAAACAAATGCATCAAGAGCCCACTTATCCAGGAGAGCTAAGGGTATTCTTCTAGATCAGCTTCTTTATTTCCTTTCATAACAGAGATTTTTTCTAGTTCTCAACCATTTCCTGTTTTTTCTTCTTGTGTACTGGCATCCCTGTAGCATGAAGGTTGGTAGGTCTTGCCAACATGCATCACACCAGAAGCCTGGGGAAAGCCTTTAGCATCAAAAATAAAACTCTGATCCTGTGGCTGTTTGAAGAAAGGTGTGAAAAGTAGACTTTTGTAGTGTAATATTCAAGTGCTGCAGTGCCCACAACAGAGCTGCTGTCTCCAGGAGTGGAATTCACAAGCCTGAGCAATACCTAACGGGTGAAGGAAAGAGACCTGGGTGCACCAAAGTCAGTTTAGCATTCTTCATCAGACTCAGTGGGTAAATGAGAAAGCACTGAAGGTATTCCTGAAATGACTCTACCTGCTACCATTGCGTTTATACATGTTGTTTGATATTGATATGTTGGGGCTTTCTCTTTCTAAAAGAGAAGGTGTGAACAATTAAACACTTTGAAGCAGTGTCCTTAAGTCCTTACTCAGGAAATAAGAGACGGATTATAAGTCTTCTTTAACCTGAAAGGACTTGAAGTTATGTTGCCCCTTTCTCATTTTTGCTAAATCTTGCAGACCACAATAACTAAGAAAAGAAAATAATCAATTTTCCTGATGGAAAATACTGGCACTCCAAAGACTGTGATAATGCTGAAGCTATAAAGATGAATACCTGTGGTAACAGGAGACAGAAGGTGCCTTCAGCCAAGTCCAGACCTTCCTCAACATCTACATCTGTCAGGATGTTTAATCCAGAACCTGAGGGCTCTCAGTCCTAAGGAGGTAGGAGAAGATGACTAATCCACACAATATGGTGCAGGACACAGTGCTGGAATGAAGGTTTGGCTCAGGAGCTGCTGTGAGTCCAAGCAGGGGTTGTTGCTTTGCATGACTGCAAGCTGGACCCTTGCACAGAAGTAAGATGTTGCTGACAGCTGGTTGGAGACATTGACACTGATGCAGGTGCCTGCTGGGGTAGGAATAGGAGCTAGGAGGTTCTCCTGCACTTGGGACTCCTGTGCCCTTTGCTGTTTGCTCAGGCTCCCATGTACAGGGCAACTCTTGTCTCACCCAAGTGCTGAGCTCCCTCTGAGCAGAGACGACCAGCCATATCCCAAGACTATATTTGCTGAAAAGCAGCAGTCTGGGTGTGGGCAGTACAAGGAAGGGGTGGTACAGCATGAGGCTATACACTGTCCTGCTTTAGGCATTTACACAGAGAGAAAAATTACCATTGAAAGGTAAGATGAATGTAGCTAATGACACATTGATACCCAGGGCTTCTTTGGCATCTCATGCTTGAAAGCATTTGCATAACCATGCTTCAAAACAGAGACCTATGACACAATGACAACTCCAAAGAACCACAGAACCACATTTAACTTACAGTGTGCTGTGTGTGCCCACTGGCCTGTCAGAGTGGTATTTTTCATTTACTGGACGTGAAGCATGGATTGATTTACAACATGTAGCTTCAGGTACCAACCCTGCCGAAGAACACAGTCCATGTGGAGTGGTTAGAAAAGCCACATTGCACAGCTAGAAAGTGGTCTTTTCCTTGGGCAAAAGGCCTGTGGTGCAGGTGGCTTGTTGAGGGATTGTGGCAGTTTAGGCTGGGTGCCTCCTGTTACTGCCACATTAAGTTACACCTCCGGTGCCCCCAGTGTCCAACCCAGTAGGAGGACACAGGAAACAGCATATTTCTACCCATAAATCCTGCGCCCTGTAAATCCATCTGCAAAGCCATTCTCTTCCTCTTTCTTCCCTCTCTGCTGCCATGGCAGATGCTCCCTGTTGGATAATGGTGGGGGAGTATCTCGAGGTCTCTTAGACCTGTCTAGGGCTAATGCCAGGAGGAGAAGTGGGGGGGGGGGGGCAGTCTCAGACCTGGCCAGCCTGAGACCAGCCTAGCAGTGGGGAGGGGAAGAAAGAGCCCTGGGGGTTTGGGTATACCCTCAGGTGGGGAGAAGGGAAGTGTTGGGAGGCTTTTGGGTATAAGGGACTCTGTGCATTTTGGGATACCTTTGCCACTGTCCTTTGTAGTTTCTGTAAAACACTAATTTCTTTTTTCCATTTAAACTTTCCATCACTATCCAATCCATTTATGTGAGGGTCATTCTTTTGTCTCTCTCAGGGCAATAGAGGATCTGTCTGGCTCTAAACCAGGACAGGAAGTAAGCACACCTAG
Organism: Indicator indicator; assembly: GCF_027791375.1. Lineage (NCBI taxonomy): Eukaryota > Metazoa > Chordata > Aves > Piciformes > Indicatoridae > Indicator > Indicator indicator. Next base: position 31,053,531 of record NC_072010.1, read on the forward strand.
CTTCTGCATGTTCATTCCTCAGCATGACTTCATTAGAGGATGAGGAGATCTACACCTTCAGCATCCAGCCTGGACATGAGGCTTCTGCAACATCAACCACTTTGCCATTTGCATTCATTTGTGAGTGATGTCCCTGGGAGAAAATTCTAAATGGAGACAGCTCATGGTTATCAGTTCCACTGCTTTCACATTAGGACTCTACAGCAGCCATGGAAATCCAAGGCCAAGAGTTTAAAGTAACTCTCCTGTGCCTCTTGCAAACACACAGAGAGAGACAATGTTATGTGCCTGACTGAATACATAAATACTTTTAGATGCAAAGTTCATACAATGACATTTGAGGATGCTATAATTCTGTGAATACTAAGACATTGCTGAAAACACATTTGAAGTCTACATAGTAACTTGGGATGAGGGCTTTGAGAGAAGCTTGCAGCAACAGTCATAAATGTCAGCACTGTTTCAGAGAGGCAGGCAGTGGAAGAGTGCCAAATGATAAGCTCTGGTTCTGGTTTTGCAGTGTTTACCTTGTTTGCTTGGATTGCCAGGCTGAAATTCAAGAATCAATCATCAGACTATGATGGACATATTTCGTTATGGTACAAGGAGCCTCAAATGTCTTTCATGTACTGTGTGCTGGGAGGCCTTTGAAGTGTCTTCAGGATGGACATTAATATCCTTTCTGCCTCCAAACACTTCACAGAATTAACCAGGTTGGAAAAGACCTTCAAGATCATCAAGTCCAACCTATCACCCAACACCATCTAATCAACTAAACCATGGCACTAAGTGCCTCATCCAATCTTATTTTAAACACTTTCAGGGACAGTGAGTCCACCACCACCTCCTTGGGCAGCCCATTCCAATGGCCAATCACTCTTTCTGTGAAGAATTTCTTCCTAACATCCAGCCTAAACCTCCCCTGGCACAGCTTGAGACTACACCCTCTTGTTCTGGTGCTGGTTGCCTGGGAGAAGAGACCAAACCCCCTGGCTACAACCTCCCTTCAGGTAGTTGTAGAGAGCAACAAGGTCTCCCCTGAGCCTCCTCTTCTCCAGGCTAAACCCCCCCAGCTCCCTCAGCCTCTCCTCACAGGGCTTGTGCTCCAGACCCCTCACCAGCTTTGTTGCCCTTCTCTGGACATGTTCAACCAGCTCAACATCTTTCTTGAATTGAGGGGCCCAGAACTGAACACAGTACTCAAGGTGTGGTCTATCCAGTGCTGAGTGCAGGGGCACAATGACTTCCCTGCTCCTGCTGGCCACACTATTCCTGATGCAGGCCAGGATGCCATTGGCCTTCTTGGCCACCTGGGCACACTGCTGGCTCATGTTCAGCCTACTGTCAATCAGTATCCCCAGGTCCCTTTCTGTCTGGCTGCTCTCCAGCCACTCTGTCCCCAGCCTGTAGCACTGCATGGGGTTGTTGTGGCCAATGTGTAGAACCCAGCACTTAGATGTGTTAAGTCTCATGCTGTTGGACTCTGCCCATCTGACCAGCCTGTCAAGGTCCCTCTGCAGGGCCCTCCTACAGGGGACACGGTCTCACTCCATGCACTGAGCAGTCACCACTGAAAAACAGAGGATGCTTGTGTACCAAAGAAAAGAAATACAGATGCTATACCAAGCCTACTTGTTTGTGTAACAGTGTTTGAGGCTAATACTATATGAGAAGCTCAGGTAGAATTATTTGGAATTATTCCCAAGTTTCTCACATAGAAGAAATGGCTCCCCATTTTTGTTTTACTTTTGCGTTAAGTGTTTATTCTACCAGAGAACTCTATATGTGCATTGATTGAAAGTCAGTTTGGAACAGTTTATATGTATTTTCAAGGATTTTACAAGTAAAACCTTGGAGAGAAATTCTCTGCAGTGCTTTCTGAAAAGTTCCTAAAGACAGGACATGTTGACTGGTGTGCAATGGGCAAACCAGGGAGCACACAGCAATAACCCCAGTGCTTCCTTGGAAAGCTGGGTCCTGACCCTGCCTTTGCCAGAGTTGCAACACAAATATTTTTCAGTCCAGCATTTCTCTGCTCACTTGCTTCTTATTTTCTGGATAGCTGAACTGTGACTCAGACACTACATTCTAAGAGCTGAAACTCTGGACGTATGGAGATTTTTTTTCCCTCAGATTGTGCATATAAAATGCTATTCAAAACCAATGACTAAAATACCTGATTCTGGGTCTCCCAACCTAAGGACTCAGAATTTGCAAAATTTCACTCAGCATCTTGTCACTTCTCCTCCTACCTATGAAATGGTAAGGGGCTTCATGCAAAGAAATCAACATGATAATGATGGATCTGTACAAATATCCTGGTGATCAGAGCAGGGCTTAAATACCCCTCTGTGCCTCAAAGGTTGAACTCTGAGCAACAAGAAAAGAGCTACATGTTGACCCGCTGTTCATAAACTGAACTCCATTCAGAATGTGCAGTGAGTGAGGTGAGCATCCCAAGGCAAAAACCCCAAACCAACAAACACAAAAACCCCACATAAAATATTGTGATTGAATTCTAGCATGACACAGGTGAAAAGGAGGGGTAAAATGCAGCCTGCACAGGGCTGCCTTTGCTGCACTCAGCACACTGTTGCTTTTTCCCTGCCCAGGGCAGCAATGGGCCCTTGAGGAGATCTGGCAGATGTTATTGCTCTGCCACTCCATCATTTTTGCCAAAGTGTGGCAGACAGGAGAGTTGCCTGAGGACTGGAGAAGAGCCAATGCCGCTCCAGTCTTCAAAAAGGGCAAGAAAGAGGTTCCGGGGAACTATTGACCAGTCAGCGACACCTCCATCCCTGGAAAAATGATGGGGATGCTCTGGAGGGCATCTCAAGGCACTTGGAAGAGAAGAAGGTTATCAGGAGTAATCAGCTCCTAATCAGTATCAGGACTAATCTGATAGCATTCTATGATGCCATAACTGAATGGGTAGATTCAGGGAGACCAGTGGATGTAGTCTACCTTGACCTTAGCAAGGCCTTTGACACCATCTCCCATGACATCCTAGTGAGCAAGCTCAGGAAGCGTGGGATGGAAGAGCAGACAGTGAGGTGGATTAGGAACTGGTTACAAGATCGAGTTCAAAGAGTGGTGATCAATGGTTCCAGGTCCAGCTGGAGAGCTGTAACTAGTGGAGTCGCACAGGGATCAGTGCTGGGTCTGGCCTGGTTCAACATCTTCATCAATGACACTAATGAGGGCACAGAGTGTCTGCTCAGCAAGTTTTCTGATGATACCAAACTGGGAGGCTTGGTTGATACACCTGAAAGCTGTGCAGCCATTCAGCAAGCCTGGGACAGGCTAGAGAGTTGGGCAGAGAGGAACCTAATGAGGTTCAACAAGGATAAGTACAGAGTCCTGCATCTGGGAATGAATAATAAACTGCACAGTACAGATTGGGAGGCAATCTGCTGGAGAGCAGCCCTGTGGAGAGGGACCTGGGAGTCCTGATAGGTAACAAGTATCCACGGGGCAGCAATGTGCCCTTGTGGCCAAGAAAGCAAATGGGATCCTGGGGTGTATTAAGAAGAGTGTGTCCAGCAGATCGAGGGAGGTTCTCTTCCCCCTCTACTCTGCCCTGGTGAGACCTTGTCTTGAGTACTGCATTTAGTTTTGGGCTCCCCAGTTTGGGAGGGACAGGGACCTGCTGAGAGGGTCCAGTGGGGGTGCTACAAGGACGATTAGGGGACTGGAGCACTGCCTTATGAGGGGAAGCTGAGGCACCTGGAGCTTTTTAGTCAGGAGAATACAGAGGGGATTTAATAAATGTTTATAAATATCTGAGGGCTGGGTGTCAGGAGGGAGGGGACAGGCTCTTCTCACTTGCTCCCTGTGATAGAACAAGAAGCAATGGATGTAAGCTGCACCACAGGAGGTTCCACCTCAACACAAGGGGGAACTTCTTTACTGTAAGGGTCACAGACCACTGGAATAGGCTCTCCAGAGAGGTTTTGGAGTCTGCTTCCCTGGAGACTTTCAAGGCTCATCTGGATGCATTCCTCTGTGACCTGAGCTAGATTGTATGGTCCTGCTCTGGCAGGGGGATTGGACTCAATGATCTCTTTGTGTCCCTTCCAACCCCTGACATCCTGTGATCCTGTGAAATGAAGTGTATCCTGAAACTACTTTCCAAGTTTATTTTGTAAAAATCATTTTGGTTGGAAAAGACCTTTAGGATTGCCAAGTCCAACCATTATCTAACTCTGCCCAGTCATCCCTGCCTTTTTGAAACACCACCAGGAATGGGGATTCAACCACCTCTCTGGGGAGTCTACTCCAGTGTTTGAGAACCTTTCAGTGAAGAAGTTTCTTCTAACATCCCATCTCAACCTCCCCTGGTGCAACTTGAAGCCATTTCTTCTCATCCTATCACTTGTTACTAGAGAGAAGAAACCAGCCTCCCCGTCCCCCCCTCCCCCAACGTAATTGTAGAGAGCAAGAAGTTCTCCCCCCAGCCTCCTTTTCTCTAGGTTAAATAAATCCAGTTCCCTCAGTTGTTCCTCACAATATCTGTTCTCCAGACCACTTCACTAGCTTTGCTGTCCTTCTCTGGACCTGTTCTGGACCTCGATGTCTTTTTTACAGCTGCATTCTTTCTTGCTTTATCAGACAAATTTTTGCCTTCAGCCTCTTTCTACACTCCTCTATTCAAATCATCCTTTGTTCTGTGAAGAATTTTTAATCAATTGATTTCTAGTTTTCAGGTAATAATATCAATTTCTATTGTAAACTTTACTAAGATAAAATATACCAGCCTGAGGCAGGTGGCTAGTGAAGAAGGAAGCTGGCTACTGAAAATGCTGCCTACCGTGAACAAAGAAATAAACTTGACTCCAAGACTTCCAGCTCTCTTCAGTCTTACAATCTGTTCACCTTCGTCCTCTAACTTTGCCTTGAAACCAGAAGAACCAGCAGGAAAGAAATGCTGCTGCTAGTTGTGAAAGGGAATCTCTAACAGAAAGTTGTTGCTTTGTGTACCTTGATGCATGAAAAGCCATATGTGACCAAAACAGAGCCCAGCAGAGGTGTACTGCAGGTGTGTGCTGTGGGATTTACATAACTTCTCTGCTCTTATGACTACAAAGAGACTGGCACGTGACTGTATCGGTATATTTGATTTTTTTTGGACCCATCAACATCTGAAGATGTTTTTCCTTTAGAGCTGTTCAGAGGGTGGTTTTTTTTCTTGTTTTGTAACAACCCTGTGCACTTTTCCACATTGGTGTCTTTTGTTAGTTTTCCCTTTTCCCAGTCACCATGACAGCACAAGGCTAAATCCTACCAGAATATTGTTTTCTTTGTATTTTACAGCAAGACTCTTGACTCTCCAAATAAGGAAATGAAAAGGGGAAAGAATTCATATTTTCCATCTGTTGTAAAACTTCTCACTGAAATTGCTGCCCTTTAAAGCAACACCATACTACATCTTGCTCTGAAGCACTGCTTAAGAGATGATAAGGAAGTAGACTGCTTATATAGATTGTCTTTAAGGAAGACAAACCAAACCAAAACAACAACCCCCCAAAAGCAGATGTAAAGATATGACTCTGATTAAATATATTGTGGAAGAAAGATGTCCCAGCCCTTACAGACTCCTGTAGTTTTGAAATGTTGCTCTGCAGTACTGCTGAGGTAGTTTAGCTACTTTAAAAATTGCAAGTTTCCTTTCTATTTTAATATACAGTTTTTTAAAGGTTATCAGAGTAATAAAAATGTTTCATTTTGTTCTAGGAAAAAAACAACTTGGCTTTAAGCCACCATGTTCTGTGAGCAAGTGGAAGGATTGGGTAGATTGGACTAGTTAGGCAACCCACACCTAAAATGCACTTTCCTGAAGTAAACCTAGTAATAATCCAGAAGAAGAACAGCAAAGAAAGAAGCTAAGAAAATGCAAGACCTACATCTTTTTCAAGCATTCTCTTTGTTGCCTGTGGTGGCAAAGCATACTAGCTGATGCATCCATTGATACTTCTAAGCATGTGTCCAAATGAGTTTGCTGGTCTGAAATTTTTCATTGAACTTTTTGCAAGCCTAACACCCTTTCCCCTGAAGCTGTCTTCTTGAGATAACCCTGATATGCCCTTCACACTTCTAGTTGCTGGCAGCATCTCAGTTCCTCAGGGTGGGATAAAAGAGAGAGTGGCAGAGGTGCAGACTTTTTTTTCTTTGCTCTGAAGCAATAAAACTGCTTCTGGCAATCACAGCATAGTTTGCTTTCCTTGGGGTTTTTTCAAGGTTTTAATGACATGAAGAAAAATATTACTTTAATAATTGACACACATACATTTTATGGCATCTCAGAAGTTTTTCTTAAGGTTTCTCTAATATTTTGTGGTTTCCTTTGAATGCTTTATTTTGGGTGGATTTTCAGGATTGCAAATCAGTGCTTCATTTCACACACAGAGGACATCTGCATTACTTGGTGAGCCCCAGCCTTAGACCTTTGTTTCAGTCCTTCCTGAAACCTTCTCATGTGTTGTTTCTGTATTTTCTGGCATAGCAGAGTCTGATGTATTCACCTCTTATAGCCCAGATACGAAGACAGGTTTACTAAAATAAGAAAAGTAATTAAAAATGTGGAAGTGTTTTGTTGTGTTTTGTTGTTGTTTTCTTTAAAAAAAAAATATTCTGGTGGCTCCAAAAGATGTCTATAGAAATATTTCCAAGAAAGGACTACAACAGTTTTCCTTGGGGCACTTGTAGCATATGTGAGCCAGACCCGTCTGTTTGTTTTCAGTTATTTAATTTTGAATTGTTTGTCATCAGCAGTCTTCACAGAGGTGTTCATCCTTCTTGGATACCCTGAAAACAAATCAGAAGCTATTTTGGTGTTTAACAATAATTGTTTTAACTACCATCTCACTTAGAACAATTATTTACTCATCAGTGTATCAAACTTAAACACGCACAATGGATCCTGAAGTAGAAGAGCAGTGTGAAATTCACTGTAAGGCCATACCAATTTTACAGAATCAGATTTTTTGTTCAGGGAGATGGTTTGTATTCAGATAATAACATCTTTATTATTTTCTCTTAAAAGCTTGTTGCTGCCAAATGCAATCCAATATTCTTTTAAGCATAGTGGGTACTGCAGATCCACTAAGCAGTGCCATATTAAGACAAAGCACTTGCCCTTCACAAGGAAATCTAGAGGTAGATGTCAAGTACTGTTTGATGAACTGTCTAGGGCAGTCTCCCTTCATTCCTGTCTCTCACTTGACTCTTTTGTTAGGGGACTCATAGTACAAGTTGATGTAACCTTTAGAGAGATTATGTTCAAAGGGCCAAGAACTCTAGGTCCTTTCCTTCACCCTGCCTTAATCAGTCTCATCCATTTGCTTCCAGTTCGCCATTTGTACAGGATAAGTGCAGTGACAAGAGCTGTGCCTAGTAAGAGGTGATGCTCTGAGCTGATTTGAGGTGAATTTTCTTCATTCTGTGCCTCATAGCCTTGTGATGTGAGCTGGGTAGAGGAATTACTTGGAGCTCTGCATAAGATCATAGATGATGCAGGTTAGAAGGGAGGTCTTTAGTCAACGTCCTTCTTAAAGCATGGTCGATATTGATTTCATAGAAGACATCATTTAACTTATTCTTAACTTATCTTTTCCTTCAGTGATTATTCTTCACCAAGAATTCTTTGTGACTGTTGAGACTGCTCATCTCCTCTGCATAAGCGTGGACAAGCATGCAGGACAGCAACAACTGACATTAATTTCCATTGCACGGGTGAGACATTCTAAACAAAAGAGTTATCTTCCTCCTCCTCCTTGTAACTTTTTCAGAGAGCACAATTAAATCCCTAACTATAAAATTCATTGCATTGAGTCATCGCCAAGAGAGATGTTTCCAAAGGATGTTACTTCTAGAACAAAGAAGAATGCAAGAGACTTCATGTAAGACAATTCCACACTTTTTGATCTATCATCTTTGGAAAATGCAACCTTCCAAAAAGCAGTTCATCCTTTTCTCACCACATCTACCAGGTTTAAGTGATTAAAGTGATTCAAATGATGATGCTTTAACTTTTATGATTCAGAGTCAGCTCCAGTTCAAATACTCACTTGCCCCTTCTCATGGTATCTTGCTGGATTCTCACTGACATTGATCATCTACCAAATTGTACCAGAGGAAAAATGCAATGATTTTGTGAGTAGGTGGGTAAATCCTTTCTTAAGCTGATTGCAGCTTTTGGCACCAAGTGAGTTCACCATTCTGTGCAGAACAGCTCTACTGGCTTTGCATTTGACTGATGTTCTGTCATGCTGGCCAGGACTTTTCTGCTTCTGGAAAGATAACACATCAAACCAGCACTCTTCTAGCAAATCCATGGCAATCCTTTCGAAACACTGCAAATGGCAATCACAGTGTTTGGGCAAAGCCTGTAGGTACGAGTTCTCATTGCGATCCCAGGTAGGTGCAATATCTCTTGTAACTCTACTGAAGTACTGCATCTACATGTTTGTGTGCTACTGAGAGATTTTAAAAAGCAATTCTTCAGGATGTATACATAAGTACTATTAATATTATTTTTCCCACACCTGTCTTTTGTACCTGGTTTTATGCCAGTAGGTGGCCACGTTTTGCCTCTCAAACCATCTGTCTGAGGCACCATACAGCAGCTCAGGTATACCTTTATCTGTCATCTTTGACCATTAGAGAACCCTCCCCATTTTCTGCTTGTTGCACAACCACCTCACCCCTTCCCATAAAAACCCTTCACCGATTTTCCCTAAGGATCTCTGCAGGTCCTTTTATTATATTGGTTACTAACCATTTCTGCCTTGGAATATCCCCAGTGCCTCTGCCCACCTGTGCACCCTCCCTGGCTTGTTGCCTGCAGATTAGGTCACAAGCCGTGCTCTCTCAGGTGCCCCTAAGGAAGTCCCTGTGCCCCTTTTATGGACCCTCCTTTATTTACCTGAAGCCATGTGCAATCCTGTTGAGGTCTTATTGTATGTCTTCACTAGTGATGGTTTAGGCATTGAGAGAATAAGGGCGAAGAATAACAGAAAGATGTTGCTATCAGAATAGTTAGTCTTGGAGTCAGAGAGATGAGGGCAGTGCTGAGGAGATGAGGTTCATTTCTTGCATACTGATCTAGGAAGTCAGAGGGCCAAACTGAGACAGAATAGAGACAGCCCTGATTAACTTGCTGGCTAGGTTCAAGCTGTGCTCTGACAAGTAGCCCAATGGAGCTGGACATAATTAACAGTAGAGGTGTGACCTTGTACCATTATATGCATCAAACACATGCATAATGTCTTTATGAAATAAATTTACAAGAGAAAAGGCATCACTTACTTTTCTCTTTGCACAATACCATATGGTTAACACTATTGAGAACAAGCATTTTTATGTATCCGAAATTCTTCAGGAGGAAAATTCCTCTGTAGATTCTCAATATTGCAATGGATGGAGAAAGAGGTGGAGTGCTTCAGAGCTCATCTGCATTGCTAACAAGTGACCTTCTTTGTTAGCTGGTTTAATAAGACTGACAAACAACAAGATTTTGTGCAACTTCCCTACTGATAAATGCATGGGGAAAATGTCACTCGCTAGTGTGTTGTAGGAAAATTTATTCATCTTCTTCATAAGCCTTGACCTGCCAGTCTTTTTCATGCACAGCTTGCAAGAACAGATTTGATTAAGTGAGCCAAAAGGCTCCAGCCACTACATTGGTTTCTTTTTCATGAACTTTACTGAAGCTTCACTGCTCAGGAATAAACACAAATAATCAAACTGCCTTTAGAAAGGCATGAATAGCTAGGGCCAAATGAGTGATGTCAGACTACAAGAATAAAAGCAAAGTATGAAAAGATGCAATCTATCACACATTATAACCAGCCTCCTTGGATGTGCCCTCTTCAGCTTGCATTGTGAAGAGTTTTAGTCCAGCCAGTTACCGTCATTTTTCTACACTGAAGCTCATTTCTCTCTGCCTGGCCCCTGCCTTTTTTTCCTCTGAGAACAAAACACTCAGAAAGAACATTTCTTTTCTATTTAAAGTTTTTGCATATTCCTGTCACTGGAAATTTGTTAAAAGTGAACTGAAGTCTTCTCCAGAAGTTCAGGTTCAGGACTTCATCACTTACCTCACGTGGATGTCCCTGTAGGAACCTTGGCTCCATTACACAAGATGCTATGTAAAATCCAAGAAGAATTAAATAGACTTTCTGGTTTGCAAAACAAAAACCTTAAAGTAGCTTGTGAAGCAGTTGGGGTTTTGGGTATCTTGTGCACATATTGCATTAGTTGTAATTACATTCCTCTAAACAGGTGCCCTCTTCTTTCCTCCCCACAGGTAACTTCTGGATGTTTAACAATATCTGAGGGCAGATAGTGCAACAAGAGCTCCCTGTATGCCAAATAGAGATTATACCAAAGTACTCTTGCAAAGGGATTGGGAATATGCCAAAGGTCAAGCACTATTTTAATTTGAGGGTCTTCAGACAGATAGTACCTGTGTCAGATATCAGCTCTGGATGAGAAAGATGTGGGAACGCAGACTCCTCTTCCTTTCAAGACCTTCGAGGAGACATTCCTTATGTCTGTGCTCCAGTTGGGGAGCTCTGGCACTTATTTTAGGGGGCTAGTTCAGACACCTACAACCTGGATGTGAAATGGATATCTCTACTGGTTTTGTGTTTATAATCAAGGGCAGTGGGAAGCAATCAGCTGACTCATATCCCAGCAATTTGAACTCTGCTTCTACCTGGCAGGCTGTCTTGTTGCTATTTTGAAACAGGTCAGATCCTCCTAGAAGCCTTTATATGGCACCATTCATTATGTAATTCTGCCAGTGAAGGCTCACTGAAAGCACTCTGGTATTTTAAATGCTGTGGGGGAATTTAAACTCATGTCAGATATAAAAGATACAACTATTTAAACAAGCTGATAGTTTCTGAGTCTAACATGTGACTGATTTTTGTAAACCATGTATTGTACAAGTCTGTGGTTTGATTTAATTTCTGTGCCTCATTATGGATTTTAGACTTCAGTCCTAATAAAAACTGTTTGTTATACTTCGAAATGATGTAAGAAAATATTCATCTCTTGCTGAGGAATTAGGAAAGAAAATAAACCCTGTTCCTGTTTTCCTAGTTTGAACAGATATTTAATTACAATGACATGCCTTGGGCAAAACGTAATTAATACATAATTTCTCTATAACTGCAATTAATGGAAGGCTTATGACTGCTGAGCTACAGAAGGGACTGAAAATTTCTTTCTGATCTTACTCATTTTTCATCTGATCATCTTTCATTACTTTCTCACTGGAAGAGGGAAGCTTTTTTCCTGATCATTCAATTTTAATGTGTACTGATGGATAATGCCCTGCAAGATCTCTGCTCTGCCAGCTTTTCAGTTTTGATAATTTCCATTGTGGCTTGTAGCCTGAGCAAATGCTATGTTAAGGCTTTGCAGTGGAGCCAATGCATCCTCAAACAGTTTTCCTTGTGGAAGGCTCATCCATGGATGTGCTGACTGGTGTGGGATGGGTTGCCTCCTGCCCTCTTTGAAGATGGGATACACTGCTTTGTGCTGGTGTGGCTTCTTGGATTAGGGAGTTTCCTGAGGTGTGCAGAGCATAAAGATGTTGACAACTGTGGGATCTGCATTCATGGACATCATCATGAGAGATGTTATGCCCCCTCACTGGAATGGGCTTGTAATAAGCTGAGGAGGCAGGGCGCAGTGTATGTCCTTGTGGCCAAGATGTCATGGGGAGGCAGATGAGCACAGACATGTTTACCCCCTCCAATCACAAGACCTGGCCTTATCCCTCTGTGTCACTGGAAACAGTAACACCTGGGTAGTAATTAAGATGACAGAAGTTGTCACACTATCACCGCTTTGTGTGAGGTAACACTGTAACTATGAACACTTACAGCCATACAGGACACTGACATTGTAGATGAACACTTTTCCCGGTGGGATAAACCTAGCCTAGGCTTTCCCTTCCCTGCATACCTTCTTGAAAGCAAGTTTTGAGAGCTTCACCGCCAACATGCCTGTCTCTATCGGCTCCATGCTCTTCCTGTTCCTCCTAACTCGTGTGCATTATTATGACTGATATGACCAGCCTTTCCACCATTCTTCCTTTCTTTCCATGTGGTGTGAGCTCATCTGTTTATAAAGGTGAGAGCACTTTCTTGTCTCAACTCCTTTGGTGTGACCTATTGCTCACATGGTGCCCGTGTGTATCAAACCCCACTTATTTATTAAAATGACACGTTGTCTTCTGCAGTATTGCTGCTCTGTCCCTCAGATGCTTTGTTTTAACTTCTTCTTGAAGTGGTCTGTAAACTGCTCAAGCTGATGATCTTTTCCATACGATTTAATTTTTATAGTCTGCAGAGAAACAGGAGTTGCTGGTGTTGAAACAACTTGAAGACCTGCCAGGATCAAACTAACCTCACAGTGTGGCCAGATGTTAATGATAGATAATGGAACTAGATTCATTATGTGCTGGTTCTCTGTAAGGATCCTGTATAAATGCATGTCTGTAGAAAGTCTTCTCTATATCAGAAAGTCTTCTCTATATCAGAAAGTCTTTGCATGAGATGAACTGAGATAAGGAAAGCCAGAGGTGAGTGAGAGAAGAATGGAGAAGTCAAGTTGTCATGCAGTATGAAGTGGTCATGTTTGAGAGTGAAACAAGGAATTGTTTTGGTTGCAAGAGACCTTTAAGAACATCAGGCCTAGCCATTAACTTAACAGGTCACTAATAAACCATATCCCTCAGCACTACATCTACACCTTTTTAAAACAATCCCAGGGGTGGTGACTACACCACTTCCATGGGTAGATGGTCCCAGTGCTTTGCAACACTTCCTGTGAAGAAAATTTTCCTAATATCTAAACTAAACCTCCTCTGGTGCAATTTGAGGCCATTTCCTTTTGTCCTATCACTTGTGACTTGGGAGAAGAGACCAGCATCCCTCCCTTCCCTCCCGGCCCCCCACCTTGCCATCCTCTTTTGGTATAGTTGTAGAGAATAAGAAGGTCTCAGCCTCCTTTTCGTGACTCTGAGCGACTCCAGTTCCGTTAGTTGCTCCTCATAGCACTTATTCTCCAGACCCTTCACCAGCTTTGTTGCCATTCTTTGGATATGCTACAGCATCTCAGTGTCTTTCTTGTAGTGAGAGGCTCAAAACTGAACACAGTATTTGAGAAGCAGCTACATCAGTGCCAAGTACAGGGGGACGAACCCTTTCCTAGTTCTGCTGGCCATGTTATGGCTAATGCGAGCCAGGATGCTGTTGGCTTTCCTGGCCACAAAACTGGTTCATATTCAGCCAGCTGTTGACCAACAGCCCCAGGAACTTTCTCTGAGCTTCTGCTATTCCTTATGTAGGTGGTTTATTCTTTTTGCATATGAAAAGAAATATTGTGATGATAGTTATGGAATTTGTGGGAATTAGGAGCAATGCCTGTGGAGAAATTTTGATTACTTTGTCAACACTGCAGCCTGCACCTCTACCTGTACCTTCTGTTCCTTCTCCACATGTGCCTTATGAAAGGAGGATGTTTGTTGTCTAATGCACATGCCCATAAATTGCTCTGAAGATCACAACAAAGAGGGGTGTTCAGACCAAATCCTTCAGCTTTCACAGGAAAAGGAAGGATCAGGGAAGGAGAGAGGCAAGTCTGAGAACACAGGAAATTGGAGAGGCATCTGGTGACAGAAATAAATGAGTGTCGGAAAGAAGGGAGAAGGGCTTCCAATCAAAACCAAAATCAGAAACAGAAAGTAGGAGTGTAAGGAATATTAAACACAAACGTGCTGATGGCTGCTGTAGCTTTTCTTATTATCACATTTCTATTTCATGCTGACAACACTGCTTTGTAGTGAATGTGTTGGATCATTTCCAGATAACAGCTCTTAACCTGTTGTTGGAGTGTTTATGAAAGCTTGTGCTTTTTCTGCCCCTCTGGAGACTGCCATTCACTCCGGTGGACTTCTGAATTGTCCTCTAAAGAACCTCGTGTCTTTCTATTAGCCTCTTAATTAATGACACTTAAGCTTAGCTAAAATAAATTTTCACCTTAATGATGCTTCTCATTAAAGAAGTTGAAGTTGGTAAATCTTGTGGTTTAGGATTTAGGGTATTTTGTAACTGGAATGAAGCATCACTGATGGATTGCTCCACAAGAGTCACATTGGGTGCTTCAGACAGTTATATCCACTGGATGCTGTAAAGCATCATTACATTCTCCTCTTGGAACTGGTGTAATTTGCAATTAAATTTGCCTTTAGAACTGTAGAATTATCAAGTCATAGAATTGTTCGGGTTGGAAAAGACCTCTAAAGTCATTGAGTGCAATCCTTGACCACCACCATGGCCATCAAACCATGTCACAGAATGCCATCTCCACGTTTCTTGAACGCCTCCGGGGACGGTGACTCCACCACCTCCCTGGGTAATCTGTTGCAATGCCTGACCACTCTTTCCATAAAAAAAGTTTTCCTAATATCCAGTCTAAACCTCCCCTGCCACAGTTTCAAACCATTACCTCTCATCCTGTCACCTGATACTAGAGACAAGAGACTGATCCCCACCTCACTACAACCTCCTTTCAGGTAATTACAGAGAGCAATGAGGTCTCCCCTCAACCTCCTCTACTACAGATTAAACAATCCCAGTCCCCCCAGCCGCTTCTCATAGGACTTGTTCTCCAGACCCTTCACCAGTTTTGTTGTCCTTCTCTGCACAAGCTCCAACAACTCAATGTTCTTCTTGTAGTGAGGGATCCAAAACTAAACACAGTATTTGAGGTGTGGCCTCACCAGTGCTGAGTACAGGGGCACGATCACTTCCCTGCCCCTGCTGGCCACTATATGACACAAACCAGGATGGTGTTGGCCTTCTTGGCCACCTGGGCACATTGCTGGATCATATCAGATGGCTGTCAACCAGCACCCTCAGATCCTTTTCCATCAGTCAACTTTCCAGTCAGTCTGCCCCAAGCCTGTAGCATAGCACAGGGTTGGTGTGACCCAAGTACTGGACCTGGTACTTGGCTTTGTTAAACCTCACACAACTGACCTCAGCCCATTGATCCAGCCTGCCCAGATTTCTTTGCAGAGCTTTCCTGCCCTCAAGCAGATTAACACTCCCACCCAATTTAATGTCATCTGCAAACTTACTGAAAGTGCAGCCAATTCCCTTGTCCAGATCATTGACAAAGACATTAAAGTGACCTGGCCCCAGCACTGAGCCCACTGGTGATTGTCTGGCAAATGGATTTAACTCTTTTCACCACCACTCTGAGCCAGGTCACCCAGCCATTTCCTAACCCAGTAAATCATTCACCTATATGAGCAGCCAGTTCCTCCAGGAGGATGCTGTGGTAAATGGTACTGATCTTACTACTGAAGACTGAGGCAAAGAAGATGTTAAGTACCTCAGCCTTTTCCCCATCCTTGACCACTATGTTCCCCCCTGAATCCATCAAATGACAGATTCTCCTTAGTCTTCCTTTTGTTGTTAGTTTATTTGTAGAAGCATTTCTTGTTCTCTTTAACAGATGAAGCCAAATTACCTTTCAGTTGGGTTTTGGCCCTTCTAATTTTCTCCCTGTATTGTCCCATGACAAGCTTGTAGTCCTCCCTAGTGGCCTGCCGCTTCTTCCAATGACCATAGACTCTCTTTTTCTCCCTAAGCAGCAAACAAACATCTGTAATTAGCCAGGCTGGCTTTCCCTGATGACTCATTTTTGGCACATGGGGACAGCCTGTTCCTGTGCTTTTAAGAGTTCCCTACAGTTTTAACAGTGCCTAGTCTTCCTGGGCTCCTTGGGCCCTCAGGACTGCCTCCCAAGAGAGTCTGTCTCTGAAACAGGCAAAAGTCTGCCTGCAGAATTTGCAGATGGCAGTTCTGCTGATTGTAGGGCAATTGGAGCACCTTGTGCAATGCAGGACTTTTCAAAGTTTAGTATTACTTTCATATTTCCTTCCTGGCTCCCACAGCAATTGAAGCAGGGTACTCTTGTGCTCTGGCTTCCGAGCATGCCAATCTTTTTTTGTTTTTGGCAAAATTTTATATATGTATAACATTTCTGAGTTCCTGAATCCTGGAATGGGTGTGAAATATTTAGCATATGGAGAAGCAGAATTATTGACACAATGAAAGTCAGAGAAAGTGAGGTTGTTGCTCATTGAAGCTCGCATGATTAGAAAATGGGTGAAGTGAATACTGATCAACTCCAGGGCTGGGGTTCTAAAATTTAGGAGGCTAGAGACATATGGATGGGGTTGTGAGCATAGAAATTGTCCTCTGTGCTATCCTAACCCATCACAATCATGTTTCATAGTATCACAGTATCACAGAATGTTAGAGGTTGGAAGGGACCTCAAGAGATCATTGAGTCCAACTGCCCTGCCAAAGCAGGATCACTTAGGGTAGTCCACACAGGAATGCCTCCAGGTGGGTTTTGGAAGTCTCCAGAGATGTAAACTCCATGATCTCTCTGGGCAGCTTGTTCCAGTGCTCTGTCACTCTCACTGTAAAGAAGTTTCCCATGTTAAGGTGAAATCTTCTATGTTCACAGTTTCAGAAAGTTCTAGTGAAGAGCCTAACTATTTCTTCCTACACATATGACTGGGCACCAAACTCAAAATGGTCTGAGAAAAAGCAATGTGTGATGGAGAAGTGGTGATGAGAGTAGTATGAGAAATGTGAGTGAGAGCTTGTGGATACCCAGGACAGGAAGAGGATGAAAATGGTGTCATCAGCATCTGAGGGAGGAAGGATTTCCCTGGCCCTGTGAGCTGCATTCAGACAAGCAAGGGGGAATTTGGCATCCCACAGACAGGGCTGTACTGCACTGTACTGCAGCATTGAGCTCCTTGTGGGTATGGCTTTATGGGTCTTCAACAGCTTTATTTCACAGGCTTCAGAAGTAGCATTAAGCTAGGACACAGAAAAAGACCTTTTTCCAAGGATAGTGGTTAAACTGTGTTTACCAATGTCCATAACTATATTTCCACTACTGCATCAAACCTTCCCTCACCCTGACCCACCACACAGCATGAACACATACTTCTCAGCTTGCAGCAGTTCAACCTGTGTTCCTCAGGATACAGCTAGCAATGTATAGCATGCCAAGAAGAAGGAACACGCAACTACTTTGAAAGCATTTACAGCAGGCTCACAGATTGCCCAGGGAGGTGGCTGAGGCCCCTTCCCTGGGGTTATTCAAGGTGAGGTTTGACAAGGCCCTGGGCAACCTGATCTAGTTGGGCCTGTCCCTGTTGACTGCAGGGAGGTCAGACTAGATGACCTTTGGAGGTCCCTTCTGGCCTGGACCATTCTATGATTCCACGATTCTATAATGCTGTGTTATGCATTGCCATGTAAGCTATTGCTGTGCTTCTGCAGGTAGATGTAATATTACAAATGGAGACATAGCTGGTACATGATCCTGTGGTCACTTAGGGACCGGTGCACCCGAGTCAAGAGGCACACGTTGACATTACCAAATCTCTCTCCAGTCTGCTGCAGATGTGGCATTCGGTGGTGTTCAGCATCGCGGCTGCAAAGAAACCTTTGTGTCGTCATGTGCGGTCATGACCAAGGATAAGATCACAGAATCACAGAATCACAGAAGGGACCTTGTAAGATCATCTAGTCCAACCCCTCTGCCAGAGCAGGATCACCTATAGCAGATCACACATGAATGCATCTGCAACTTGCAGTTTTCTGACGTGCAGGGAAGAGCCAATGACCAGTGAAGAAAGGAGTTGGCTCACCCAGCTTTACCCAAGAGTCAGGCATTTGCATTACACCAGTTCTTTCAGTTTCTTTCCAGATGGGTCTTGAAAATCTCCAGAGAAGGAGACTCCACAACCTCTCTGGGCAGCCTGTTCCAGTGCTCTGTGACCCTCACAGTGAAGAAGTTCCTCCTCATGTTGAGGTGGAACCTCCTGTGCTGGAGTTTATATCCATTGCCCCCTGTCCTATCACAGGGTGCAACAGAGAAGAGTCTGTCCCCTCCCTCTTGACACCCAGCCCTCAGATATTTACAAACATTTATCAAATCCCCTCTCAGTTTTCTCTTCTCCTGACTAAAAAGCCCCAGGGCTCTCAGCCTCTCCTCACAGGGCATGTGCTCCAGTCCCTTCATCATCCTCCTAGCCCTTCATTGGAGTCTCTCGAGTTGATCCCTGTCCCTCTTGAACTGGGGAGCCCAAAACTGAACACAGTACTCAAGATGAGGTCTCACCAGGGCAGAATAGAGGGGGAGGAGAACTTCCCTCGATCTGCTGGACACACTCTCCTTAATACACCCCAGGATCCCATTGGCCTTCTTGGCCACAAGGGCACATTGCTGTCCCATGGAGAACTTATCCACCAAGACTTCCAGGTCCTTCTCCACAGGTCTGCTCTCTAGCAGATTGCCTCCTAACCTGTACTGGTGCAGTTTATTACTCCTTCCCAGATGCAGGACTCTGCACTTATCCTTGTTGAACCTCATTAGGTTCCTCTCTGCCCAGCTCTCCATTCTGTCCAAGTCTCACTGAATGGCTGCACAGCCTTCAGGTGTATCAGTCAAGCCTCCCAGTTTGCCATCATCAGCAAACTTGCTGAGCAGACACTCTGTGCCCTCATCAATGTCATTGGTGAAGATGTTGAACAGGACCAGACTCAATACTGATCTCTGTGGGACTCCACTAGTTACAGCTCTCCAGCTGGACCTGGCACCACTGATCGCCACTCTTTGCACTCTATTTTGTAACCAGTTCCAAATCCATCTTACTATCTGTTCTTCTATCCCACACTTCCTGAGCCTATTTACAAGTATGGTGTGGGAGACAGTGTCAAAAACCTTACTAAGGTCAGTGTAGGCTACATCCACTGGCTCACACATCCTCATTCGCACACACACATCCTCATTCAGGAATTCCAACTAGGAAAAGATTTCTCAGTTTTTCCTGGCAGTTGCAGACCCCTTTTATTCCCTAGCCACTGTATGTTGTAGGAAGCAGGCTATTTGGCTTCACTTTTTTTTTTATCAGAGGGATTTGATTTTATTCCTAATATTGAGTCAACAGCAAATAATTGTATTTCACAATCACAGCACAGAAATATGCAAAGTTCAGCAGGTTCCAGCTATGCAGGCTTTGAGATCTACATGGCTTAAAGGCTCCAACAGTTCAGGACTCCAGCATTCATGCACAGGTTGAAGTTGTCTGACAGAGTTCACACAGGACAGAGCCTTTTGCATCCCCATTTACTCAGTGTTCATAGGATGTTTTTGATCTTCAAGCTGTGCCTTTCAGTACTATCAGAGAAATGAGCACTCAGATAACAGCATAGGAGTTGCTGTTATCCACACAAAAAAGGAAGCTTTCAAGATCTTTTTGGCATATGAATCATCCAGTGCCTTTTCTGTTCAAATTATTGCCAGTCACAGTTCAGTAGGTGTACTACAGACTGTGTTATGAAGAGATATGGGCACCAATGCTTCCTTGTGCTTATAGATGTGCAAAGACGTCCACTGCTTTGACACTCAGCTTTTCTGGAATACAGTTGATATGAAAGGACAAAAGATCATTTAGGGCATGAGACAACCACAAATGAAGGCACTCCAAGCACTTTTAAATTTTTTTTTTTTAAGATTCTACCCTCATATGTTAACAACCAGTGTTGGAGCATTGGCTCAACCAGTGCTTTGATGGGAAATAAAATGTCAGGCACCAGTGTCCTAAGACACCAGGAAAGAATCTATCTATCCCAAACAGACAGTGCCAGGGGCAGAGGACTATAACAGAGGAGGTACTTTGTTTGAGATATTACGTTATTTCATAGACAACCTAATCTCGTTTGTGTGTGTCAGTGATACCACCTATTAGCCAGGCTTCAGCTTTTTCTAAACCCTGGGACTGAGCTACCAGTGGAAATGACTTCTGGATGGTAGGTAACTAGGTATTTTGAAAGCATCTCTCTTATCACATTCTAGGTTATTATTCTGGAGGAACACAATGCAGCCTGGAACATCTTTGCAAACTGATACATAGTGGGATGACAATATTCTGTACCCATGCACAGCAACCCCTCCACTCCTGTTATGAGATACACCATGTTCAAGGCTGAGCCATGACAGAGTGGGCTGTGTTTCCATGGGCTGAATTGTGTAGAGGAAGCTCTCATTCTGCTTTTGTACTGTTGAGAAGAAGGAAGAAAGTGATACAAAACTTTCTTCCTTTCAGACACAGGCTTGCTACTTGCTGCTGCCCAAATACTTTCTCCTAGATATTGATTATACCTTCAGGGAGGTGATTCATATCTTTCCAGAGAAACTTTCACTGTGGTGAAGCATGGCTGACATGTTACGTGCCTCAAAGCTACAGACCTGAGGACCTGTCATTTGTCTTTGTTTTCACTTGGACCTAAAGCAGAGTCTGGTCCTGAGAGCTGTGTTTCCCACCTGGGGAAGTGTGTAGAGCTGACTATGTTCCCGTGTGCATCTCCATGACTGCATCCTGCCTGCTGCTATTTTTTTTTAATGATAAACACCTTTTGCTGATGACCACTCATTCCTAGAAGTGTGTGTATTCCCACAGAACTTCTAACAGAGAAATGCATTCCTGGCTGGGTGTAGCAATATTTCCCCCTGTTCACCAAAACAGTTTGAGGCATTTGCATAGCACAGGCAACTCATGTCAGCTGTGCTTGACAGGAAGGAATTTTGGCTCAAATGCCATTGAGAATAAATTTAAAACGTTGTTATCAAGACATCATAGAAGGAAATAACATCTAAAGTGTAAGCCCCGAAATAATACAGACCGATAGCTGCCAGACAGAGCAAAGAAATAGGGCTGTCTCTCTAACAAAGCACATCTGACTTGTGTTCAGCCTCGCCCCACACCACTGTAGGCTGGGGCAAGGCAGTTTGAAAGCAGGAAGAAAATGCAGGTGACAGGATTGCTAAAATCCCAGACATGAGAAACACTGATGCTAAGGTGGATGTGGCAGAGAGCCCCTGACTGGCTGAAAGAAATTATGCAAAGCAATTATGAGCTCATAAGGGGCAAACGAGGAGGACAGGACAGCAGAGAAGACGACCCAGCAATAAACATTATTGGAAACAGCACAAAGATATGAGCTCCAATGAAGTGGCACTTTTCTATTGGCACAAGTTCTTCCTGGTTGTTTCTCATGCTGCATAATTTTCAGCAGTAACTTAAAATGCAGTTTTTAACCCCCTACCCATTTCTATCTCAGGGATTAGGGAGCAGCTAAAGTTGTTCCCCTGCTTCTCTAACCTTTTCTGACTTTCACACTTTTATTTAAAGAGGTTGTCTACTTTCCAAATCTCAGTAGCATCCACATTCTGGAGACATCAAGTGCACATCATGCAAAATTTATGTATGCACTATTATCTCATGTCGTAAGCTCATGAGTGAAACACCTTAGGTGAAAGCATGCAGATACAAAGCATGACTTTGCTCAGAATAACTGCTAAAATGTCCCTTGCTCTATGGTGTAGTTCAAAATGATTGCTAAAAACTTGGCATGAAAATGTTTGCTGCCATTTCTCTGAAAGACCATTCTGCAGACTGGGGGATAAATAGCATTCCATTACAAGGTTACCTATCCAATAAACAGTACAAATTATTCTGTCCTGACAAGGGTTCATCTTTGAGCATTTTATAAACAATCCTAATCTCATCACATCTTTTTGCTTTCTGCAAAAGCTTTTCAGGTGTACTGAGACTGTAGGTTCATTCTTCGTGTACTGGAAAGGGAAAAGCAGAAACACCATGGTATGCTAGATGCCAGACTGCAACCATGTAGAATAATCTACAGACTTCCATAGGGAGTATTACAGGAGTGAACAAAATGTTTTGACACAGCTGGATACCCAATACTTAATACTTTCACCTGAAGTTTGCAATTATTTTTTTGATGTGAACACATATATTTGCCTATAGGCATGTAAATCACAGAATCATAGAATCATAGAATCAGTCAGGGTTGGAAGGGACCACAAGGATCATCTAGTTCCAACCCCCCCTGCAATGGGCAGGGACACCTCACACTACATCAGGCTGGCCAGAGCCTCATCCAGCCTGGCTGCAAACACCTCCAGGGATGGGGCCTCAACCACCTCCCTGGACAACCCATTCCAGGCTCTCACCACTCTTGTGGTGAAGAACTTCTTCCTCATGTCTAGCCTGAATCTCCCCACTTCCAGCTTTATTCCATTCCCCCTAGTCCTGTCACACTACCTGATATCCTAAAATGTCCCTCCCCAGCTTTCTTGTAGGCCCCCTTCAGATATTGGAAGGCCACAAGAAGGTCACCTCGGAGCCTTCTTTTCTCCAGACTGAACAGCCCCAACTCTTTCAGTCTCTTCTCATAGGAGAGGTGCTCCAGCCCTCTGATCATCCTGGTGGCCCTTCTCTGGACATCTTCCAGCATGGCCATATCCCTCTTGTAATAGGGGCTCCAGAACTGGATGCAGTACTCCAGGTGGGGTCTCACCAGAGCTGAGTAGAGGAGGAGAATCACTTCCCTTGACCTGCTGGCCACACTTCTCTTGATGCAGCCCAGGATCTGGTTGGCTTTCTGGGCTGCAAGTGCACACTGCTGGCTCATGTTGAGCTTCTCGTCCACCAGCACCCCCAAGTCCCTCTCCTGATGGATGCTTTCCAGCCAGTCACTGCCCAGCCTGTATTTGTGCCTGGGATTGACTCAACCCAGATGCAGGACCCTGCACTTGGTCTTGTTGAACTTCATGAGGTTGGCTTGTGCCCACCTCTCCAGCCTGTCAAGGTCCCTCTGGATGCCATCCCTTCCCTCCAGTGTGTCTGCTGCACCACACAGCTTGGTGTCATCAGCAAACTTGCTGAGGGTGCACTCAGTGCAATCACAAATCACAGAATCACAAATCACAGAACATTAGGGGTTGGAAGGGTGTGATGGTGATGTTATTAATTTATGAATTATGAAATATGGATTATTAAAAATAATTTTTGTTAATGAATACAATTATTAATAATCAATTAATAGTTATTTTATATATATAGATTCTAGTGCACGGTTGTGAAATGCTGGTTTAATATGTCCAATTTGACCCAATTAGAATATTTAGAGAATTAATTTCTAATTAAGGGAATGAAGAGTGCAATTCTGCAGCCTGTCCACCAGATGGCGACTTGACAAATTGCTTGGTGGTTTTAACTGTCTACAGAGAAAGATTTACAACGCTGTCAGAGGCAATTCCATGAGGCTAGGTGAGGGTGCTTTGAACTGAAAGCGAGTGTTGCACACATGAAAAGATACAGTGTCTTTGTTTGTAGGGAAGGAAGTTGCTGGGTTATGCTTGTTGCTCACTGGCTGCCCAGGGCTGGCCCAGGGCTGGTCTGTCCCAGGCTGGGGAAGGCCTCCTGGGGCTGAGGCTGCGGCTGAGTCACTGGCGGGCCATGGTGGGGCCTTCCCTCTGGATGGTGACTTTCTTTCTCCTCCCGTCTCTGTGGAAGGGGTGAGACTTTCTGCCAATCAGCAGCTTCCCTTGGCAGAGTGCTCCCACAGCACAACTGTGGCAGCCGGGGGCAGGCAGGGTCGGTATGGCTCACGGACGGGGTCAGCCCTTGCAGAGCTGGCCCGCAGTGCGAGGTGGGGCAACGGACTTCAGAGAAGAGGAGCGGCTATGGGGAGCAGCAGCTCCCTTGGCTCAGCTCCAACTAGCTGGCAATGTTGAATCTCATCGGCGACGGCTTCCCTGTTTAAGGTTATGATGCAGTCCTTAGCTTGAACTCAAAGGAGAGGACAGGACTCTCTCTCTCGGGAAATCCTGACTTTATGTTGCCCTGGCGGCACAGGGCTGTGGAGCGTTGAAGCAGGCGGCTCAGTTTGTCTCCTGCAAATGGCGGGGTCATGCAGGGTGGCTGAGCGTGGTTCCTGCTTATGCCAGCCAGCATACACAAGGTCGTGGCTGCTCGGTCTGCTGCTTATAGCTGTAGCAGATGTTGGACTGCCAGGCTTGAGCTAGTCCCTCCCCCTCTGGGCTAAAGCTTACCATGGGGAGTCCAGTCCTTGTTAAGACACGACTGGGCTTTCGGCACTGGCTTTTGTAGCTTCAGCAAAGGGATCTCCTTTGCAGATTCCTTGGGCAAACGGAGGCACAGTGGCCTTCCTGGGGTGCTGGCTTTCCTCTCTGTGCTGCAGAGGCTGCTAGTATGCATGCATGTGGGGGTGAGAAGACTTACAGGCAATGGCTCAAGTGCTGCGAGCTTACAAAGCTCAAGCAAAGCGAGAGCGTGCAAAGCTCTGGAGAACAAAAGGAGAGAGCAAAAGGACAGAGCAACTTGTTTACAAGTGGGGTAATACTTATAAGTCTCTTGAGGCTGAACTTTGGCCAATGGCACTCTTATCAACAACCTGCTTTAGCCTATAGAAAGGATGAAGCTACAATTATGCCCATATTTGGAGGAAGCATGAGAATCCCATGCGATGGGTGCATGTAGTTGTTTACCCCTTACAAGGCAGATTGGGGCCTGGGCCTTTGTCCCCCACTCCGGAAAGGAGGATGGAAGAAGGAACTTGCCCAAACATGTTGGGACAAGTTTTACAGTATTTGGGGCATAATTCTGGGCATATGGTGCCTTCACCACGAAGGGATCTCGAAAGATCATCTAGTCCAACCCCACTGCAAGAGCAGGATCACCTAGAGTAGGTCACACAGGAATGTGTCCAGATGGGTTTTAAATATCTCCAGAGAGGGAGACTCCACAACCCTCCTGGGCAGCCTGCTTCAGTGTTGTCACCCTCACAGTGAAAAAGTTTTTCCTTATGTTCATGTAGAACATCATGTGCTCCAGCTTGCACCCATTGCCCCTTGTTGGCGTCACCGAGAGGAGTCTGGATCCATCCACCTGTCACTCCCCCTTCACATATTTATAAACATTAATGAGGTCACCCCTCAGTCTCCTCTTCTCCAAGCTAAAGAGACCCAGCTCCCTCAGCCTTTCCTTATAAGGGAGATGTTCCACTCTCTTAATCATCTTTGTGGCTCTGTAGTGGACTCTTCCAAGCAGTTCCCTGTCCTTGAACTGAGGGGCCCAGAACTGGACATGATATATGTATATGGGTAAGGTTTCAGACTGCAAAAGTTAGTTTTGTTTTTTTTATTTTCAAGTGTGTAGATCCACACAGGAGAGGATAATTTGGGTTGCTTTTAATATCTTCACTTAAAAGTGAGGTTTGGAAAAGTAGAACATAACACACACGGTGCTTTAACACCTCTCACAGCCCTGTGCTCTCTCCAGGGGTGCAGTGAGAGCTCCCTGGCTTTGGCTAACTTCATTCTCTTAGCAGTGGGGAAGTGCAGGGCATGCAGGTGCTGCTGGAGATGACACTCAGAAGGGGGAAAAAGTTTTTGGCAACCCTAGAGTCATTAATTACCATCAGCCTGTATCAATCCACTGAACTGCTTTTGGATCACAAAATAATTGTGAATCTCCTAATCATAAGAAACTCTGAACCATTAAGGTTAGAAGCAGGTGTGAAGCCCATGTCTTGTTTGGTGACATAAATGATGTTGGTTGCTGTCAGTCTGCTCTCCACTATCCTTGTAGCTCCAGTAGGAAAGCAATTTACTGGCTCGCTTACCATTTGATATTTTGACGGAGTCACAGAATAAAAAAAGAAACAGAATTTAATTTGAAATATTTTGCCTTTAAAATTCTGGATGCCTCTGCAAGCATTTACAGTCAAAGGCAGAACTGAAGGCAGGGAGAAGAGAGAGGCTTATGAACTTTCCCTTTCTCAATCTTGTATCTAGGGTTTCGTATACCACAGCATTTTTAGTTTAAGGTTTTAAGTGAGAAATTACAAGAACTCAGGCACATTAGGAAAGAAACAGCATACACAAAGTTCAGAAGCTGCCTGTCCACTATTTTAAGGGTCCACAGAAGTGGGAAACTTTCCAAGTTGAGGAAGTGCTAGATGCAGGATCCATCAGGTGCATGCTCTTTCAAATGTGCAGCCTGTCAGCTCTCTCTCTGCCTTCTAGCAACTGCCTGTGCTTTTTCTAGCTGAATGACAGATGATGTCTGAAAGGAGAGGGGTGAGTTGTGCCATGTTTCTCACAGTGCTGCCTGCACACATAACTGAATACCTTTCCCTTTGCCGTATGACAGTTGTGCCAAAGTGTGCCAGGCATTGCACTGTCTGAAGATTTGGAGCAGAAATAAAAGTGGAGAGACAAAGAAGATGAAGAATTAGTTTAATGTGAGAGTCTGGGCCTGGGAATGGAGTGCAGATCATCAACTATCAGGATATTGTTTTCACAGAATCACAGAGTATATCCAGTTGGAAGAGACCTCAAAGATCATCCAGTCCACCCTTTGACCCAGTATTGAAGGGCCAACACTAAACCATGTCCCTGTGTACCAGGTCCACATGCTGCTTGAATTTCTCTAGGGATGATTACTCCACCACTGCCCTGGGCAGACCATTCCAGTGTTTGATAACCCTTTCAGTGAAGAAGTATTTCCTAACATCCAGCCTGGTTACCTGGCACAGCTGGTAACCATTTCCTCTAGTCCTATTTCGTGTCATCAAGGAGAAGAGGCCCCTTCCTCACTCCAGCCTCCCTTCAGGTAGTTGGAGAGCGATATGGTCTCCCCTCAGCCTCCTCTTCTCCAGAATTATCAACCCCAGCTCCCTCAGATGCTCCTTGAAGGCCATGTGCTCCAGGCCCTTCACCAGCCTTGTTGCCCTTCTCTGGCACCTCAATATCCTTCCTGTATATTGAGGGGCCCAGAACTGAACATTTGATGTGTAGCCTCACCAGTGCTGAGTACTGCGGGATGGTCATCTCCCTGGTCCTGCTGGCCACAGTGTTTCTGATACAAGCCAGGATGCCACTGGCTTTCTTGGCCACCTGGGCACACTGCTATCAACCAAGCCCTCCAAGTTGCAGCTTTCCAGCCACATATTCTCATGTCTGTAGCTTACCACAAGGTTGTTGTGCAGGACCTGGTACTGGGCCTTGTTGAGCAATGTGCCGTTAGCCTTGGCCCATTGGTCTAACCTGTCCAGATCCCTAAAGCTTCCCTACCCTCTAGCAGATCAACACAGTCACCCAGCTTGGTTCAATCTGCAAATTTACTGAGGGTGCACTCAATCCCCATATCCAGATTATTAATAAATATATTAAAGAGGACAGGCCTCAGTACTGAACCCTGGGGCACACTGCTAGTGACTGGACAGCAGACAAATTTAACTCCATTCACCACCACTCTTTGGGCCTGGCCACCTGTATTGGGTTTGGCTGAGATGGAGTTAATTCTCCTGAAAGCATCTTTCAAGTGCAGGGTTTTGCAGTGCTGCGGATGATAACACAGCAGTGTTTTGGCTACTGCTGAACAAGCACCCAGGCTGTGCTTTTCCAATGTTTCTCCACCCCAAAAGTATGCTGAGGGGTGGGCAAGGTCTTGGGAGGGGACACAGCTGAGCCAGCTGACCCAAACTGGCCAAAGGGGTGTTCCATGCCATATGACATCAGCTCAGACATCAGAATGAGAGTGACTGACCACTGGGTGCTGGTGGAAAGTAGAGAATAACACTTCTCTTTGCTTTCATTTCTGCATGCAGTCTATTGCTTGTGCTTATCGTTATTATTAAATTGCTTCTATCTCATGCTGGCTTTTGTTGTATTTTCCCCTCTCCCCTGTCCATCTAAGAAGGGGAGTGATAGAATGGCTTTGGTGGGCATTTGGCCCCCATCTAGGGCCAAACCACCACACCATCCAGCCAGTTTTTTATCCAGTGCAGAGTGCACTTATTCAAGCCTCATACCATGAAGGAGAATGCTGTGGAAGACAGTGCCAAAGACTTTACTAAAGTCCAGGCAGAAAATGTCTGCAGCCCTTTCCTCATTGTAGAAGAGATCAGATTAGACAGACAGGACTTGCCTTTCATAAACCCACGCTGACTGGGCCTGATCTCCTGGTTGTCTTCCACGTGCTGTATGATG
The DNA here is from genome assembly GCF_027791375.1 of Indicator indicator. Taxonomy (NCBI): domain Eukaryota; kingdom Metazoa; phylum Chordata; class Aves; order Piciformes; family Indicatoridae; genus Indicator; species Indicator indicator. Next base: position 31,081,530 of record NC_072010.1, read on the forward strand.
GCATTCAGGATGACCTGCTCCGTAACCTTTCCTGGCATTGAGGTCAGATTGACAGGCCTGTAGTTCCCTGCATCATCCTTCTGGCCCTTCTTGTAGGTGGGTGTCACATTTGCTAGCCTCCAGTCAACTGGGACCTTCCAGGTTAGCCAGGACTGTTGTCAAATAATGGTGAGTGGCTTGGTGAGCACATCTGCCAGCTCCTTAAGTAACCTTGGGTGGTGCCATTGACTTGTGCACATCTAAGTGGCACAATAGGTCATGGATCAATTCCTCCTGGATTACGTGGGCTGCTTTCTGCTCCCCATCACTGTCTTTCTATTCCAGGGACTGAACCTTCAACGAGCAACTGGTGTCACTGACAAAAACTGAGGCAATGTAGCTGTTCAGCAGCTCAGCCTTTTTTTTTCCATAATCCATTTGTCCCAGCAAAGAGTTATTAAAAATGACTGAAATCAGACATGGAAGACACATATAATGTTTGCTGTCCATCTTCTTAAATGCTGCAGCATCTGTTATATTATTTTGAAAAAAATGAGAGGAAAATATTATTGTTTCTTCAGAAAGTTTATATCTAAGCTTGGTCTCTAATTTTTTTTTCTGAAGAAAATAAAGAGCACGTCAGGAAAGCACCATGGATAGTACATCTAAAAAGATAGTGGCTGCTATATGCAGAACACAGGACTTAATATACACACCTGAAGAAAGAAAGGACAGTCTGGGGGTTTCTGAATACCTACCTAGGAGCCACTGGCTTGTCAATATGACCATCAGCTTCTGCATGAACTGCCTGAATGAACTGCTCCAGTGAACCTTTCATGTAGTCCTTCAAATGAGGTACAAGAAGTGATTGTGTGTATTTGAGAGAACTTACTGAATAAGAGAATTTACTGAATTAACAAGTAGTTGTTATTACTAACAGCTTCGTTAGTGACAGGTTTTCAGTAAATATTGCTTGTAATCTGTCTCTCCTTCTGACATGACTCCCTATCAGAATGAAGATAATTTCCAGCTATAGGCAAGTTTCTTGATTGTGCTTTGACAGCAGGAATGTTTCTGTCTTACCAAGGCTGGGTGTGCACTTTGACTCTGTCCTGACTCTATATCAAGATGGAGTCCATGTCATTGTTGAGTGACCTGAGATAATATGACCAGGGCATAAGAAAACATTTGAGCATAAGTCACAAGTCAAAACTCCACAGGAAGATTTAAGTCTTTCACGTTGTATAAGATGCAGCAACTTTCAGTCTGCAGCTGGAATGGGTGGTGAGTTCTTTTCCTAAAGCAGTACAGTATATACTAGTGCATGGGATTATTGCTCCCTAGGGGCAGGACTTTGCATTTCCCTCTGCTGGGATTCATAAGATTTCTGCTGGCTCATGCCTCTGGCCTGTTATGCCCCCTTGAATGGCTGTATACCCATCTGGCATGGCAAGGACTCTTTCCAATGTTGTATTAGCTACAGACTTGTGAGGATGCACTCTGCCACCCAGATCATTAATGAAGATATTACATAGCTTCTGATCACAAGTCTCTGGACATAACAATTCAGCAAGTTTTCAGTCCATCTCACTGCCTGCTTATCTAACACATACTTTATCAGCCATGGGAGATGGCCTCAAAGGCTTTAAAGTCAGGAGAAACAATAGCCATTACTCTTCCCTCATCCACCAGGGTAGTCACCTTATCATAGAAACTGCTCAGGCTGCTCAGGCATGACTTTCCCTTCACATGTGCATGCTGACCACTCACAGTTACCTTCTTGTCTTTTCTATGTTTGAAAAATGTTTTCCAGGAGGATTTGCTCCATTACCTTCTTAGGAATCAAGGCGATGTTGACTAGCCTGTACTTCCCTGGATATTTCTTCTTGCCTTTCTTCAATATGGGAGAGACATTCACTGCCTTTCAGTAATCAGAAACCCAGACAAGCTGCCCTTTCAAAGGTGATCAAGAGTGTCCTCACAAAGACGTCAAACAGCTTGCTCAGCACTTGTGGATGCATGTCTTTAGGTCATAGTGTCATAGAATCATAGAATTGTTTTGGTTGTAAAAGACTTGCAAGACCAAACAAATGCAATCAACCTAACAACTTCCTTTTGCTGCCTATGTACTTACAGAGGAACTTCTCCTTGCTCTTCACATCCTGTGACAGATTCAACTCCAGATGGGCTTTGGCTTTTCCTAATCACATTCCTGCACACTAGTGTGGTGTCTCTATCCTTCCTGCATGACCTGTTCCTTTTTTCATCTTTTGTGCACTTCCTTTTATGTCTGAGTTTTATTTTGATCTTCTTGTTCATCCAAGTAGGCCTCCTGCCACATTTCACTGACTTTTTGCAGTTGGGGATGAACCATTGGTAAAGCTGTAGGAGGTGATTCTTGAAAGTTGATCAGCTTTTCTGCATCCCTTTTCTCTCCAAGATCACCTCCTATGTGATTCTTCCAAACAAGTCTCTGAATATGCAAAATTCTGCTCCCCTGAAGGTCAAGCCTTGTCCTCTTCTTTCAGGAAATTATCATCTCATGGTCACTGCAGCCAAGACTGCTGCCAGTCTTCGTATCCCAAATCATGTCTTTTTGTTTATAAGTGACAGGTCAAGGAACCTTACCTTGTTGATTCCTCAACATTCTATATTTGGAAATACTGTCAATGCACTCTGGACACCTCCTGGACTGCTTGTGCCCTGTCTGTATCATCCCTGGAGCAAGTATTTTCAGGCTTGTAGTTTTGAAGACTATTGATTTTTGTTTTTAATGCTCTGATTGTTAAACAGATATTTATTTTATTACTTGTTAACTTTCAACAAAATATCATCCTTTTTCTAGGAAAACACTTCAAGCTGCAATAAGAGACAGTGTCTCTCCATCCCTTTGGAAGAGATCTGTTTCTCTTTCTATATATGTATATTTTGTATATCTGAGTAACTTTTTAAATTATATAATCTTTTAAAAAGATATTTTAAAGTCAAACTTAGGAAACATCCGTCAACATTTTCTATATCTTTACTGGGTACGCTCTGGTTCCTAAATGAACATCAAGCAGCCACTTCCTCACTCCTTGTCCAAGTGAATTAATTGCCAGCCTTTGAAGTTCAGCTTGTTCATCACAATTCATCACTGCACTGTTAGAGACCGGATAATTTATCATCATGGTGGCATCAGTGGAAAATATGCCTGAGGCAAGACTTTATATGTGCATTAAACTTCAAGCACGTTCCTGAACAGCATTGAATTCCTCTCCTGGTTATGTACATGCTTGAATCAAAATGTCAGTATATGCTTAAGCACTTTCTTGAGCTGAACTCTTCAGCAGCCTCAATGTGAAGTCAACAGAAGTCCTTCTAGACCACTTAATATACATCCATCCATATTTTTGGAGGGCTCTGTGTATTTTTAGCAACCATATGTCATTGTATATACATCATTATAGGCTGTCTTCCCAAAATGGGGTTTGGAGATTTCCAAGTTGCAGAATCACAGAATCACAAAACCGCAGAATCACAGAATCGCAAAACCACAGAATCACAGAATGTTAGGGGTTAGAAGGGATCTTGAAACATCATCTAGTCCAACCTCCCTGCCAAAGCAGGCAATGGTAACATACCTGAACCTCAAAACTCCAGCTGTGACCGATTCATCAGCGTACTGGAGAGAGTGCAGAGGAGGGCAGCGAAGCTGTGAAGGGCCTGGAGAACAAATCTTATGAGGAGCGACTGAAGGAGCTGGGGCTGTTTAGTTTGGAAAAGAGGAGGCTGAGGAAAGACCTCATTGCTCTCTACAACTACCTGAAAGGATGCTGTGGAGGGGCTAGTGCTGGTCTCTTCTCACAGATAATTAATGATAGGGCAAGAGGGAATGTAGGTTTAGACAGGACATTAGGAAAAATTTTTCACAGCAAGAGTGGTCAGGCATTGGAATCTTCTGCCCAGGGAGGTGGTTGAGTTACCAACCCTGGATGTGCTTAAAGGTCATTTGGATGTGGTGCTTGGGGATATGGTTTAGGGGTGAACTTTTTAGGATAGGGTTCTCAGTTGGACTTGGTGATCCTGAGGGTCTTTTCCAACCTGAATGTTTCTGTGATTCTGTGATCTAAATACCATCTCTTTACAGGCATTTTAGATGTCTCTGCTTACTACAGGGGGATTGGGCCAGATGAACTTTAAAAGTCTCTTCCAACCCAAAATATTCTATGATTCTATGATTTTAAATTTGCCTAATTGCCTTCTAGTGAAAAAAGGATTATTTTCCATGGCAACAGTTGGGAAAGTTAGCACAGTAAGCAATTACTATGAGTTTATTCTACCTTCTAAAGGAGAAATGTAGTACTTTTTTGTGCTTCAGGAATGCAATTAAAACAGAAAATTTTCTCTTCCCATTCTCCCCTAGATTTTAATTGCTGCTAAAACCTGATTACTTGGACATAAGAAGGCATAGAGCAATAAAGAATGTCAAAGGAAGAAGCAAATTTTTGGAGCAGAGTGTAAATTGTAAATACACTTGCCTTTCACTTTGCTGATAGGCACTGCAGCTAAATTTTAGCAAGAGTCTGGTCATTTTCTGAACAATTTGTAGCAATTCCCAGCTGCTGCTTCACTTTGGGTAACTGAGCAGTTTTATGTGCAGCTGTTCGAGTGAATTGTTTTAATGTTTTATTGGAATTACTACCTTTCACTTCACTGAACCAAGGGATATAATTACACACTTTACAACTGGCTGCATAGCAAGTGAAAATTACAGTAAACATTTGAATATTTTAAGTGATGGTGTCAAGAGTTAGGCCAACTCAAGGTCCATTCCCTATATTTAGTACCTAGGAGGTACTGCAACTTTATGCAAGGCAAAGAAAGAAGCTGATAAGGATGCTGATTGCTATTTTTGATTTGTCCTTCAGTTGCAATTCCAGATAGAGAATTTCCAAGTGAAAAAATTTCCAAAGTAGTTTGCTTGCATTCATTGACCTATAGCACAACAAGCACCACTCCATATTAATATTACATCTTATGATTCTAGTTTAAACTCCTAGGACCTGATGAGCTTGCTGAAGACTATTTCCCAGTCGACTTGTTTTTTCCTATGAATTTTAAACTGCCATGAAAGTAAAGAATTTGCCTTTCACAGGTTTTGTAATGGCAAATGTTGTTCATGCTCTGTAGTGGGTCTGTATGCTGCAACTACTAATCAAATCCTATCGTGTAGCAAAATGTCATCAGCCAGATTTGAAATTTGCACACCTCAAGTATTTTTATGTTTCTTTGTCTTGACTGTCTAATTACTTTAACGTGGGAGATGTTTGAGGAGGGGCAGGAGGTCCTAATGCAGGTTCCCCAGCCTGCCTTTTGGCAATGTATGTTGTTTCAAATGCCTTGGCAAGATAAGAAAACCTTTCATAGTAAAATACTGCTGGATAACTGTAGAGGGTTTTTGAGATGGGAATGTTAAGATCTTCTGTGAAGTGCCACGGTTACCATAAAGGACCCCCTTGCCTACACCTTCTTGTTATTGATTAAATAAAATTACACCATTGTCAGCAGTATCTACATGCTTTATGGGTTTCTTTTGGCCCAGCTAAGCCATGGTTGCTTTTCCTATTTAATTGTAAATATCAGTTTTAATCACTTCCTGACATTTCTTGTTTGAAAGGGCTGATATTAACAGCTCCACATGGTGGAGAAAGACAGGTATATACTAAATATACCATAATTAGTTCTATCTGCCCTTTCTCTTTGTTAAATACAATCAGGATTTTGTGTGTCCACACCTTGGTGCAGGCAGTGTTGCTAGGCTACTGCTGTGCTGGCTGGCACACGTGAGCAACATCATTTGACTATGAGGATGAGCTGTACCTGAGCTGCCAGCACACATGGCCATCTACTTCACATACATGGCTGAGGTGACATAACACCTGGGGCTCAGAACAACATAAAAAGGATGGAAGGATAAGAGCAGTAAAATAAAAACAAAAATCAGCTACTGCTGTTATCAAAGAAGTCAGCTCTGTACATTGCCCTGTCCCATGTCCCCAGAGACAATGTGCTTGCACTACAATAATCTTTAATGGTGTGGTGGGTTGAAACTAGCCCCCCAAAAATTGGAGAATTACCCCCAAAATAAATCACCAGACTAGCCCAGCTGGTTTGAAAGCAGAATGAAGTTATATTTACAAAGCAAACAAAATCTAGAAATATCAAATGCAATGAATATGTAAAAAATACACATGCATGTATTTACAGTTCAGAAAAACACAAATACAAGGATCCCCTTGTACAGAATCACCCCCCTGGACAGTCCAGGGTAATTGTTCACTATCTCCTCCCATCCTTCCCTCCTTCCTGGTGCCTCACACACAGTAGACAAAACAGAGATTATCATGGCAAGGCCACAGAAGAGAGAGAGAGAAGATGCAAGCAGAAGTAATAGAAGGAGAAAAAGAGAAAGAACTACCTGTGCAATCAAATATAAGCTATTCAACGAATGGAATGATATATACTGATCAGTTGTTATTGTTCTGTGTCCAATGGGAATTTATTTACATATAAATACACATATAAATACATATAAAAACTTATACATTGTAAATACACTGTATTTACATATAATACATATATACACAGGTAAATACGTGTAAAAATTTATTTTTTCACTCAAAATCTTTGCAGTTAGGAGCTAGGCTAAAATTCCACCTTCCAACTGTAACACAATGCTAGTAAATGATGCCCCTTCTCAGCACTGGGACAAGCTGATCAAACAGCAGGTGAAAGACAATGCCTCTTCACCACCAAATCTCCCAAGCACAAAAGCCACTAAAGATTTTAGATACCCCAAGTGGGACACATTTTTGTGTCTGAATAAAAACCCATGTGCCTAGACCACAGCTGCCCTTTGCTGATAGTATCTGTGGGTGCTGCTGAGGCTCTCTGGAGGTCCCTGAGCCCATGGGATGGGGCCATGCTTGGCATTGGCTGATGCCTAGGCCTGGCACAGAGATGTTCATCCACTGTAAGAAATCCAAAGACATCACCCTCTTACCCATCTGACCAGCTCCATGCCCTGTCCTGGAGCTGTAGTATGAAAAAAACACTTCCTAAAAATACAGGAAACCTTGCAGAGAGCTGCTCTAATTCAGCACATTATTTAAACAGTGCTGGAAACCTCACTTTGGTAGTCCCACATGGGAAGGGGGGTGGTGGGGCAGTGCTGTTTCTGGTTTGAGTAAAGGGTGAGCTAAGCTTGGAGTAGCTTAAGGTGACCCTTCTGGGAACAGGAGCACAAGGACTGCTGTTGATAATATTGAAAATGTTCCTAATTGAGAAGATTTCAAGCCATGAAATCCACTTGCAGAATGTTTGCTGTTGGCTGACAGCACAAGTTTGAGATTACAAACTAATTAACCCGGTACTTAAGAATTCACCAGGGATGGTCATTTCAATGCAACTTTTTTTCTTTTTTTTAATTTGTTGAGAGGTCTCATTAGCAAGTTTAACTCCTCAAGGATGGCATCTCAGACGTATTAATGTGTCTTAATCACAAATAATGGCAACTGAAGATAGTAGGAATGGCAAGTAATTTCACTACAAAGGGCACAGGATCATCTCTAGTGTGTCTATAATCTGATATGTTGAAGAACAGAGACACATCCCCTGCTGTCCCTAGGCTCAAGATTTCCCTAGGCACAAGATTATAATTGTAGCTGTGTTCTTCTCACAGGCTATGTGTTATGGTGTTTCCAGGTGATGCCAAGATGAGAAGACTCTTATTGTGAAAGGCAAAAGCATTTATTGCCTATGTAAGTAAGCAAAGCACTAAGCACAAGCAAAAGCAAAGCAAGAGTTTAAGCATAATCCAAAGCCAAAACCTACTACTCTGTTACATAGTTAACTTACATACTTTTCTAATACAGAGCTGCCACATCCCAATCAGCTACCCTTTCACTGACATGGGTCCAAGCAAAGCATACAATGGGTTAATACTGACAAACAAGCTCCTCAACATATCCAGCCAACTTCTGCCTAGTCTTTCTCTTCAGTTACAAGGTGTTTACATTCTTTTCAACTCAAAGACAAAACATAGCCTTCTCAAAAGTTGTTCAAACGTTTGCTATCTGTGCTGGTTTGGGGCCAGACAGATCGTCTCTTGCCCCGAAAGGGACAAAAGAATGAGACTCACACAAACGGATTGGAGAGTGATGGAAAGTTTAAATGGAAAAGCAATTGGTGAAGCTACAGAGAACTACAAACTACAAAGCATAGTGGCAAAGAGTATCCCAAAACGTACAGAACCCCTCACAGAATTCCCAAAGCTTCCCAATCCTTCCCTTCTTCCCACCTGAGGGTAAATCCAAACCCCCCAGGGCTCGCTCTTCCCCCCTCCCGCTGCCAGGCAAGTCTCAGGCTGGCCAGGTCTGAGACTGCCCCCCCCCTCCATTCTCCTCCTGGCATTAGGCCTAGACAGGCCTAAGAGGCCTTGAGGATACTCCCCCGGCATTACCCGATAAGAGAGGACATCTCCCAGGGGAGCAGAGAGGGAAGAAAGAGGAAGAGAATGACTTTGCAGATGGCCTTATAGGGTGCAGGACTTATGGGTAGAAATACGTCGTTTCCTGTGTCCACCCCTGTGGGTGGGCACCCAGGACACCAGAGGTGTATCTCATGTAGCAGTGGCAGGGGGCACCCAGCCTAAACTGCCACACTATCTTACTACACAAGATCTCACCATCCTGCTTGTGAGTGTCCTGGCACCTCAGGTACCTGAGATCCCTCTGCTCAAGAGCCATGTGCACATTTAGCTGCTCTTTGCAGCAAGGGCTCACAGAGTTTTGTCCGTTATTTACAGTGTTTTCAATTCCTTGAATTGTTTTGGAGTTACATTTCCTTCCCAACCTGTCACATTTCTCGCTTTCTCAACATTTTTGTCCCCTGCTCTTCCCTAAATTACAGAGGGAGCTCCTTTTCCCGTAGCTAATTTTTAGTGGATGTTCAGTCTCTCATGAGTCCCTTGTCCACTGTACCACTGGCATTCTCATCGCACTTGTTTATGCTACCCCAGCCTCATGAGAGATGTAACATGAACCACAACACTCTATCCAGATGTCTTCTTGCATTAGGTGCATCTTCCTTTTTTCAGTGCTAAGGGGAATGAAGCCACCCTGCCCCGGACACATAACTTCAGCTTAGTTTGCATCTGGTCACTTAGCATTGTTTTGGGGCACATTTGAATGCTCCTAAAATGCTTGCCATCCAACTCCTTCTATCAACCCACTTCCAAACAGCTGTCTAAGCTGCCCAAGAAACAACACTACTGGTTTCTTAAATCACAAGAGAATTATCTGTGCTACCTTTGTTAATTTTCCAAAAATCCTTCCTGGACTGAAGCTGTATTGTGTTTGCATGGCAAGGTTTTCTGGCAGAAATGGCTACAGGGGTAGCTTCTGTAAAAAGATACCAGAAGATTCCCCCATGTCCAATAAAGCCAATGCTAGTTGACTCCAAGACAAATTCGCTGCTGGACAAAGCTGAGCCCATCAACAACAGTGGTAGTGCCTCTGTGGTAACATAGTTAAGAAGGAAAAAAATAGCTGCTAGGCAACACCAGCTGGAGACACAAGTGAGAATGTGTGAAAAAAAATCATTCTACACATACCAAGGACAGTGAAGGAGTGGGAGAAGGTACTCCAAGCAGTGGAGAAGAAATTCCCTAGCAGTGTGTTGTGATGATCACAGTAAGGCAGGCTGTGCTCCTGCAGCCCAAGGAGGTCAATGGTGGAGCAGATACCCATCTGCAGTCTATGGAGGACCACACACCAGAGCAGGTGGTTGCATCTGAAGGAGGCTGTGGCCCCATGGAGAGATGATGCTGAAGAAGGAGGCTTCTGGCAGAACCTGTGGATCCATGGAGATAGGAGCCCACACTGGAGCAGGTTTTCAGGGAGGACTTGTAACCCCATGGGTGACTTACACTGGAGCTGCCTGTTCCTGAAGTACCACACCCTGTGAAAGAGACCAGCGCTGGAGAAGTTTGTGAAGAACTGCAACCGAAGGGAAGGACTCATGTTGGAGAAGTTCATGGAACACTGTCTCCCAAGGGAGGGATCCCATGCTGGAGCAGGGGAAGAGTGTGAGGAGTCCTCGCCCTAAGGAGAAAGGAGCAGCAGAGATGTGATGAACTGAGAGGAACCCCCATTCTTTGGCTGCCTGTGCTGCTGGTGGGGAAGAGATAGAGAAGCTGGGAGTAAAGTTGAGGCCAGGAGGAAGGGAGGGGTGAGAAGAAAGTGTTTTAAGATATGTTTTTATTTCTTATTACTCTAGTCTGATTTGTCTATCATTAAATTAAGTCAAGTCTGTTTTGCTTGAGATATTAATTGGTGACATTGACAGGCTGCCCAGGGGGGATGTGGAGTCTCCCTCTCTGGAGATACTCAAAACCCACCTGGATGTGTTCCTGTGTGATCTGGTATAGGTGATTCTGCTCTGGCAGGGGGCTTGGACTGGATGATCTTTCGAGGTCCCTTGCAGCCCCTAACATTCTGTGATTCTGTGACCTTCCTGCCCTTATCTTGACCCATGAGCCTTTTGTCATATTTTTTCCCCTTGTTCAGCTGAGGAGAAGGAGTGATACTGCTGCACCTGATATCCAGCCAAGGCACCTGATATCCAGCCAAGGTCAACCCACCACAGAGGTTACCATTTATTTCCATTCTTCTGACTGAGAAACATATGGCACTTTATAACCAATAAAACTGTGTGTCTCAAATACAGATATATCAAGACAACTGACTCTGCTGTCTGAAGAGAAGGTTAAGTGGTTTTGGTACATAATCAGCCAAGACACTTAGGAAAACTGTGGCAGAAACAGTTTTAATCCTCTTTTAATCTCTCCTGCCTCCATTTCTACAACGAAGAATGTGTTTTAAATATGTATCACACAATGTAAGAGCACAGCTCATATGTGTAGGTTAGAAGTACTTAACCTACACCTGAAAATATCTTGAAGTGGGAGAAGTAGACAGAGAAAAAGACGCAACTTTAGCTCTCTATAGATGCCTTGAATATTTGATTAACTTGCCTAGGTTACTCCATTACCCTTTAGACATGGTATTTCAACTTCAGCAGTCATTTTGGGAAAAGATCTGAGGATAAAGTCACAGGATCTTCCATTGTAACCACATCATTTTTTCTCTGCTGTAAAAGATGGATTTGTCAGTTGGAAGACTCTGTTGTGATTAAGCTGGCAAGCTATGGCTGTTTCAGTTCTGCTGAAGGCATTATTTATAACATCAAGAACATCACCAAATTTTTGTGTCTGTTCATACATGAGGTGCCCTTTCACTTTTGCTCTGTCTGCTTCATCTGTCTGAAGTTTTCCTGATGTTTGTACTTCACTGTGTTTCACAGGAGTCTCTCCTCTTGGCAGGGCCTTTTAAACATTATTATATAAAACAGGCAAACTTTGAACAACCTGAGAAGGGAAGTTATAAAGCTGGAGATGTATTCTGCCCAAGGCAGGGGGCAAAAGTGTACTATCTACCATAAGAGCTTCCCTGTTTCTGTTATCTATCTACTTCTGTCTCCGGTGCCTCCATGGGTAATTCCTTACTCTTAAAAACCACCTGACTGATAAAAAATAAATTAGTTTGTATCTTTACCTGCAAATAGAATGTTTTGGGTTGGGAAGGATTTTCAAAGGTCAGTTACTCCAAACCCCCTGCAAAGAGTGGGGACATCTTCAACTAGATCAGATCGGTCAGATACCTGTCCAACATGACCTTGAATGTTTCCAGGGATGAGATATATACCACCTCTCTTCCAGTGTTTCACCATGTGTCTTTTGGAAAGGAATTTCAGGAATATCTCCATGTCTGAGATTCTCCAGAGTAAGAATAAACCTGGCTATGTTAGGGAAAAGCATACAAAATTTTACCTCAGAATTGCCCTGTTCTCTCTGAGGCATCATAACAAAACTTGTGATTGTGTCTGGTTTAGATGACTTTTTACAGCCAGAAACTACCCAGCTCACATCCCAGTGATTGCAACACAGGGCTCCTGGGGACTCAAAAAAAACCCCAAACATGTGGGGATGCCAGATGCCACAAGCACTCACCCAGCTCCCAGAGGCTATGCTGCTGTTTGTACCTGTGCTGTCTGGTTTCAAAATAAGGTGGCTGCTTTTGTAAGACTTTATTTCATCCTTCAGAAGTGCCCAAATCCTGATAGCTGCAAGGAGGCTTCACGGTTTTGCTGGTGTCCAGTGCACTGAGTATGGCTCCTCCTCTGTTCCTATAAAACACATCACATTTGGCTAAACATCCTAAGGGTTTGGGTCAATGCTGTTTGAACAGCCTTCTCTGTATTTAACAGAAATAAAAGATGGAGACCTATCTAAAGATTGGAACCTTTATACCATCCCTGCAGAGCTGACTTTGAAAGGCACCACTGAGAGCAAAATTCTCTGCTAATGAATCTTCCTAGGTAGCTTCAAGAGCAGCTGATAAATAGATAAATAAAAGGTTGGAGTGTAAAGCACTGAACTAAAAATCTCTATTTAGTTTTCATGAGCTTTAGTGCTGTGGATTTACACCATCCTCTGGCTGCTGAATGAAGTAACAATGATCAGAACAGGACTGAGGTAGTCTCTTCACAGCAGGCTGCCAGTAAACTTAGTTGATTATTTATAGTACAGCTGGAAAAAGAAAGATAACTTTCATCAGTGTTTGCTTATTGGGTTTTTTTGTTTTGTTATATTTTTGTTTGTTTTTATTCCCCCTCCACAACTGCCATTAACATAAGAACAAGCACTCAGATTAGAAAATGTAAAAAACCCCAAACAAACCACTCCAAATCTACAAAAATCTCAAATGTAAGCTTAAGTAATAAAAGCTAGTGTAGATTTAAAGCCACAACAAAAATTCAACTAAAATATTCCTGCTCACATTGTCTATTGGAAAGCTCCATTTTGCTCAAATTCAGAATTATGCATCAAAACCAAACCTGTATTTTGCACAAGGGCTCATTCTCCAGGACTGTCAGAATTTGCTGACTGAATCCAGCATTGCCTGGAGCCTTTCTAGATGTATTTGCTGTGAAGAAAATATCTTCTGGTGCAGCACTAGCATCTCCAAAGCATTTCTCTCTTCCAAATTACTTAAAAAAAAGATGACTGCATGATTACTGAAAGGGATATTTTCTCTATTTCCTTAAGAGCAGCAGCCCAAATACTTGTGCAAATACATACTGCAGTGACTTTAAAAGCAAGATGCTAGCTTGAGTGAAATCCAAGATGCAAGCAAAAACTAAATTCTGACTTAGAGACAGATGTTAATACAGAGAGTTGGGGAGGTCTTCATGTGAGCAAGAAGAGGGGGATTGCATGTTGCCATCCCTGGACAGAACACTAGGTGAGTAAACCTTGCATGGACCTGGTCCATCTGTGACTGCTGATTGTTTGGGTTTTCATACCTGTCTAGAGATGTTTCATGGTTGACTGATTAGCTGATTAACTGAATCAACATTTTTTTCCCCTCTCAGTTTGCAGGAATAAGCTGTACTTCATAGAATCATAGAACGGCTTAGGTTGGAAGGGACCTTAGAAATCATCTACTCCAAACTCCAAGTAGTTGATTCCTCTCAAGTAGACTTGATTGCTCAAGGATTCTTCTAACCTGGTCTTGAACAATTCCATGGAGGGGACACCCACAACCTCTCTGGGCAACCTATTCCAGAGTCCTACCTCCCTCATACTGAAGAATTTCTTCCTAAGATCTAGTCTAAACATACCCTCCCCCAGCTTAAAACCATTCCCCCTTGTCCTATTGCTAGACACCCTTAGGAAAAGTCCCTCTCCAGCCTTCCTGCAGGTTCCTTTAAGGCATAGGAAGGCAATTCTAATGACCCTCCCCAAGTCTTCTCTTCTCTAGGCTAAACAACCCCAGCCCTCAGCCTGGTCCTTATAGCAGAGGTGTTCCAACCCTTGGATCATCTTTGTAGCCCTCCTTTGGATTTGCTCCAACAGTTCTATGTTCTTTTTATGATGTGGACAACAGAACTGGATGCACTATTTGAGGTGAGGTCTCACAAGAACAGAGAAAAGAGGAAAAATCTCCTCTCTTTCCCTACTGGCCAAAATCCTCTTTGTTCAGCCTAGGATGTGTTTTGCCTTCCGGGTTGCATGAGCGCGCTGCCAGCTCACGTTGGGATTCTCATCAATCAGCACCCCCAAGCATTTTTATTCAGGGTTCTGCACCCAGACTGTATTTGTGCCTTCCCTTTAAACTTGTATATTTCTCTTTAAAGTTGTCCCTTTTTATATCCAGGACAAAAGGTAATCTCATGTGGAGTGATTGCATAGTTCCCATTAGAAAGCTCTTTGCTGTTCGCTTCTCTTAACTACTCTTGCTTACATGACACACTTGTAAAGCTGCTGGTTTAGATTTGTGGATTTATCTTATGATTGTGCTGCTGTCAATTATGCTAACGGTAACGTAGTTTTACATGTCTTAGTTTTCAAATGCAACAACCATTATTCTGTGTCTGTTCTTCCTGCTTCTTCTTTTTCTCCTCTGTATCTCATTTTTGGGGTACATGCCAGCATAATGACATGCCATTGAAATGAGAGCCAGGACTCATTAGCTCCGGTAATTATCACCTTCCTCTGCCCAGAAGGCTTAGAAAATCTCTCTTGGCCAAGCCTTTCATCAGCATAGCCATCCACAGTGTTACCAAACTCACTGGCAGCAATGTGCTGCTGCTTTGTCCACCTAGAGCGCAGGGATGCTCTTCCTCTCTCAGAGAGGAGATCTCCCTCTCCTGTTGCTGAATCACTGACATAACAGCCAATGTAAGCTGCCAATGTACATTTGAAAATCTCCCTTCCTATGATTACTTACGGCTCCTTTCCATATAGAATTAGAAAATATTTCCTATCCAATACCAACAGACTTGTGCCCTTTGCTTCTCTTTTTCCACAGTTTTCACTACTTTTTTTCCCCATGGTAACTTTCTCTTGCCTCCTTCTTTCTCCCCACTTCCTCGATATTTCTCCTTGCGTCACATCATAGTTGTGCTGATTTGTGTCGCATCTGCATCCCCCTCTTTAAAGGACCAAAAATAAAATGAGCAAGAGGGATACATAACTACTTAGAAGCCGAAAACCTCTAGTGTCTCAGAGCCTTCCTGCTTGTCCCATCATCACAGTATCACAGTATGTTAGGAGTTGGAAGGGACCTCAAGATATCATCAGGTCCAAACCCCCTGCCAGAGCAGGATCACCTAGGATAATCCGCACAGGAACACATCCAGGTGGGTTTTGAAAGTCTCTACAGAAGGAGACTCCACAACCCCCCTGGGGAGCCTGTTCCAGGGCTCTGTCACCCTCACGGTAAAGAAGTTTCTCCTCATGCTGAGGTGAAATGTTCTGTGTTCTAGTTTGAACATTTTTCCTTGTCCTGTCACTGTATACCACCAAAAAGAGCCTGGCCTCCTCCTCCTGACACCCACCCCTCACATATTTATACACATTGATCAGATCCCCTCTCAGTCTTCTCTTCTCAATACTAAACAGCCCCAGAGATCTCAGTCTCTCTTCATAGAGGAGATGCTCAAGTCCCCTAATCATTCTCATGGCTCTCTGTTGGATTCTCTCCAGCAGGTCTCTGTCTCTCTTGAACTGGGGACCCCAAAACCGGACACACTATTCCAGGTGTGGTCTCACCAGGGCAGAGTAGAGAGGTAGAAGAACTTCCCTAGACCTGCTGGACACACCTTTCTTGATACATCCCAGGATCCCATTGGCTCTCTTGGCCACAAGAGCACATTGTTGTTCCCTGGAGAACTTGCTGTCCACCAGCACTCCAAGGTCTTTCTCTGTGGAGCTGCTTTCCAGCAGGGCAGCCCCTACCCTGTACTGGTGCCTGTTGTTATTTCTCCTCAGATGCAGGACCCTGCACCTGAACTTATTAAACTTCATGAGGTTTGCCTGCACCCAGCTCTCCAGCCTGTCCAGGTCACGTTGGATGGCTGCACAGCCTGACAGGTGTCAGCCAACTCCCAGTTTTGTATCATCAGAGAACTTGCTGAGGGTATTCTCAATACCCTCTTCCAGGTTGTTGATAAAGATATGGAACAAAACTGGACCCAGTACTGATTCCTGGGGGACACCACTTGCCACAGGCCTTCAATTTGGATTAAAATGCAGGCTGGTGAAGCAGATCTGGGATCCTGTTTCTTGTCATGCTGTAAACTTGCTGAAAACCATTGCAGACATATGATGTCCTGTCATTATCTGTGCTTTGTTCATGTTGTTAAATATCTGTTTAATTTGGATGAAAGTTTATTTAACTGACAATTGTTGAAAGAGTTTTTTTACCACTCAGGTATGACAAAAGAATAGCAGTTTAGATATTTTCTTGGCATAGCTAAGATTTTCTTTAGCATTAGCAAGCGATAACTCCCACTGCTGATAGTGTTTCTTCTGATAGACATTATCCTCTCTCTGGGCATCAGAGAAGCACAGGGTATGAAGAAGAAATAGAAAAGAATGGTGTGCTTCATGGACCAAAACAGCTAGAAATCAAGCATCACAAGGAAGAAGGCACAAAAGCAGTTGTATAAGATTTAGTCAAGGTAGAAACATGTGGTCCGTCCTCACTCAAGGGGAAGTTAGAAGAACATGAGACCGGCTCCTACTCCTAGCTACAAAAAGCAAATAGCCCTGTCTCATTTCATGAAATTGCAGTGAGACATGCAAACAATGTTGTAATCTGTGGATGACTTTACATTTGAAGATTCAGTCTGAATTTCTGCACTGACAAAATTGTTGCCCTGTCTGGTATGTCATTGTGCTGGATCAAGGCTAAGGCTTTCTAGGGCTGATTAGTACTGCAAAACAGCTGCCAACGTTTTCTGTTAGGAAAGCCAAATCTAAAGTCTTGTGCCATTAACTAGAAGACAAAATGAACCTAAACAACATTTTTGGAGACAGTTAGGTGCAGTTACAACATTTACATGTATTTATGTCTTAAAGGCAAGTGCATTTACATTAAAAACAAAAGTAATTTTGTGAAGATGAAGGTATCATTCTCACAGAGGAGCTCAAAGGAGAGAGATTGTTTATGGCAAAGTGTGTGTCATTTGTTTGGCTAGCCCTGCTTTGTAGTCTTCTTGAAGAATAGAGGTCAGACCATGAAGGGCAACAGATTTGCTTGTTTCCACTGATGCAGATGGATTTGTGTTGTGGCTTCCACATCCCAGCCCCTACCCCCCCACTGGCCTCAGCTCTAGATCTTCTTGACTACAGAAAGTTTTCTAGAGGCAGAATTTGACAAATTTTGTTCTCAGCCAGACAAAAAAACATTTCAGAACTTAAAGTGAACACTGTCTCTAAATCTAGCTAAGCTTGGAGAAAAGGTGTTTATTTATACAACCCTGCTTCCCTTTGCCTCCCCTGTTCAGGCCACTCACTCTCCCATAGTGGAAAGAAATTGTCTTTCAACTGTACCTATGCACATTGATCACAATGGTCACATGCTTTGTGACATGTGAGGTTTATAAGTTCAAATAATGTTTAAACTGGCCACACCTCAAATACCGTATTTTTGTTTTGGACCCTAACTACAAGAGGGTGTCCAGAGAAGGCCAACAAAGCTGGTGAAGGGCCTGGAGAACAAGTCATAGGAGGAGAGGCTGAGGGAGCTGGGGTTGTTTAGTCTGGAGAAGAGAAGGCTGAGGGGAGACCTCATTGTTCTCTACGACTACCTGAAAGGAGGTTGTAGTGGGGCGGGGATTGGTTTCTTCTTTCTAGTATCAAGTGAGAGAATGAGAGGAAATGGCCTCAAATTGTACCAGGGAATGTTTAGATTGGGTATTAGGAAAAATTTCTCTACAGAAAGAGTGGTCAGGAATTGGAACAGGCTGCCCAGTGAGGCAGGTGAGTCACTGTCCTTGGTGGTGTTAAAAAAATGTGTAGACTTGACGCTTTGGGACACGGTTTAATGACCTTGTTGGTGTTAGGTTGGCAGTGTGACTTGATGATTTTAGAAGTCTCTTCCACCCAAAACACTTTTATAATACTATGATTCTGTAAGAAATGCAGAATCTGAATCAGATTCTTGGGGCTTTTTGGATCTTTGAGGAGCAGCTTGTTTTTGTATGCCAAGTCAGTTGTTTCCGATCTGAGAGCTTCAAAAATATGTGGGTGTAGGTTAGTCTGGTGCTAACCCATGCTGAAGTCTAGTACTGTGGGTGGAATTACCCTAGAGACACTGATCTGCCATGATCTTCATCCAGTAAGGAATGTAATCATGTGACTATCTTTAGGGTAGTGAATAACTTTCTTCAATCAGATTGCTTCTTTGAAGCTGATAGGTCTATTCATATGTTCAGATTAATCATACGCATTCAAATATCTTGCTTAATTGGAGTCCCTTATTCTTTATATTGGCCAAGACTGAGGTGAAAGGATTTTATTAACAATGAAGTCAAAATTACATATTTCAAGTTTCTTTTCATTATTGCACTGGGGAACATTTGTACTGTTAATTAGTGAAATGATTATCTCAAATCAGCTCTAACAGTGCTTGATAATTTTGCAAGTATCACAGTGCAAGTACAGCTAAGAAAAGGAAGAGATCAACTCTATTAATAAAGATAATTCTTCAGAATTTATACATTAGAACATAGGGGATTTAAACTGAACATTCTCTGAAGAGTTTCTTGGACATTTTTCTGCAAGATATTTTTTCCTATTCATCTCTTTTAGAGCTGCAGTTTTGTGCTTCTATTCTAGCAAGTAATTTTTTCTCCTTAAAGCACACTACATTTTTAAATTTATGAATCTTCCCCGCATTTTCACTTCCAAAGCAAGTAAAAATTTCTTTTGGAGAAACGGGTTGTTTGTTTTCTATTTGTCAGAACGACTTAATAATGCATCACAGTGTTATAAACTAATGCCTACAGCTATTAGCCAAACCCTCTACTGGTTTCCAACATACTGTAAAAGGTAGGAGGCCATTTCCAAACTCTTGGTTTTTCTTCTCATGCCTTGAAAGCTCAGGTGTCTCTTCATGCACAGGACAGACACTGCACTATTCAGCCAGCCTTCTGCAAGGCAAAGTTGTTGGTGTGAGATGCCATTTGCAAGTCTGGTTTAAGACTATCTGTACTGTCTGCTCAAATCACACAGGGCTAGACTCAAAGGCCCTGATTTCTACATTATATAATCTAAACGCTAGGTTATGAGTGTTAATGATGAAGGTGCAGTTAAAAATGGAGGAGTCAATAGGGCAAATAGAAGATTTTCTTGCCATGTCCTTTTGTTGGCTATCTCCACATGGCCTTTTTTTTGCTCAAGGTCTTAGTTTAGACCAGTTCACATTCAGAAATGAATATGGAGTGCATGTGTGGGCTTTGGTGAGCAGTGAGCTTTGTTCTTCATGTCTGTGGCTGCTTCACTTCATCTTCATCATTTCACTTGGTGTGTGTTTAGATTGTGATCTAATGTCTTTTCCCCCTGACAGTACCTCAAGGATTCCTCGAAACATCCCTTCACTTGGCCTCTCCTGGTGTGTGCCACAGTGGGTTTCATATTCAGCCTTTATGTTGCCACTCCTCTGTGAGACCACTCAAGCATGTCCTCACAGCTGTTCTCATAAATCCGTGGCCTGTGAGCAGAGCTTTCAAGCTCCCCTCCTGTGCCCTGAAAAGTTGCCTATTATTCAATTTCAACAAACTGGGATGGAATATGCTGGTGGTCACCACTTTCCTCTGAAAGGCTGTGGGTTTCTGAGTGAGTCCTTTTTTCTGCATGTCAGTGAAACTCCAGGTGAGTGAAACAAAGCCTGCTCCCTGCATTGTTTCCCTTAAACAAAACCTATTTAAATTTAGAAACCTTGGGTTATCTATTGTTGTGTCTCCAAACTTCATTTGTTGCATAGATATACTACCAAAAAAAAAAAAAATCACAGAACAAGATGTCCCTATTTCCAGTTTATTGGGAGGTGAGATAAACGTAGCACATCACATGTCAGATTCTTGATTAGCTCTAAGGAAAAAAAACCAAACCCCAAACAGTACTGGTAGGCTGAATGATGTCTTCCCAGAACATAATTAATTCTTGCTGTGCAGCTGAATTGACTGACGATGGGATGGCCAATATATGATGGGGTGTTGCCATCAGCAGCATGGCAATAAAACACAGCAATAAGGGACAGGGCTGATAGACAGCTGAGCAACATTTGTAAAGGTAATTCTACAGCTTTGCTGTTGCTGAAACCACGTGCTCTGATACACTAAATTGTCATGTAAACTCAAAGGTTGAAAGCACTCAGCACTGCAAAATAGTCTTGTGGTAACGGAAAAGACCTCCAAAGGAACAGGAAGAGCATAAGTGGAATAGAACAGACCTTTTTTGAGAAGAAAATGTACCTTATGATGGCATTTTTCAGGACCTTGTGTCACACAGACAAATCCAACGAGGGTAACAGCTCTCTGTTATCCCAGGGTAGGATGGCAAATCCTGGAGAAAGACTCAGTCTTGTGTTACAGCATCTCATTTAAGCTGCCATAGCACTGTAGGTGAGGGCAGGCTGTCACTTCTGCCTGTGACCCTAGGCAAGTGCTCAGCAGCTTGTGTGTGTTGGGCAGACAGCTGCTGCTAGGCAGTTGCTTGTGGCAGTAGCTGGTTGCTTAGGTCTAGCCTAGAAGTGATTTCTGTGAGCTGCAGGCTTTCCCCTACCCGTAGCCCTAGACATCCCTGGAGGATTCAAAAGATGTGTACAAGGACACACAAAAAGTGGATTGTGAGCTTATCATTTGGCTCCTGACTTGTTTATGGGATTTTTAATAGACATTTTTTGATGAAACAGTTCAATAACCTTATTGTTCTTTGGTTCAGTCAAGCATTTCAAGATGCTGAAACTTGTCCTTTGGAAAGGCAAGGAAGCGATTGTAAAGGAAGGCAAGGAAGTCAGGAGTTGTGATGGTTCAAAACTGTTCTTTTTAATTTTTCTTCTCAAAGTTCAAGCAGAGAAGGTGAAGGAATGTAGCTGAGTCACTACTGGGTGTAAGAAAGCAAAATAATGATTGTTCTAAACACTTCCATTGGATAGATAGAAATGTTCAAGAGCCACTACTCAAAACAAAGTGGGGCAGTCACAGCTGGAGTTTGCAGCTTGCTGGGCTTCCGTCTGGCTGCTTCTTCTTCTTTTCTGGCTGAAGATAGCACACTGACCTTGGCAAGCTAAGTCTTACATCCTCTCTGCTTCTTAACTCTCTGCCTTCTGCCAGGGGAGTCTGGAGGGAATCTTTCTGCTTGGGGAGGAGGCCCCTTGGGAGGTCCCCTTGGGGGAAGCAAAGGGAGCTTGGTTGTGCTTTTTCTGTTGATTGTACATATATGTAAATGTTGTAAATAGTGTGTATATTTGTACATATTCATTGCATTTCATCATAGATTGTAGATTTACTTGTAAATACGGCTTTCATTTGCTTCCAGACTGAGCTAGCCTGGTTATTGTCAGTGGGGGGGATTTCAGCTCTCATGCTGTTACAGGAGTTTTAAAAATGTATTTAAAGCTTAAATACAAAAACCAAAAAACCCCCCCAAAACCCACAAAACCCCAAATCTTGTGATGTGGTGCTGCACATTGTAAAATACCTGCATGGGAGACAAACCACTCAGTTGCCTGGATGTGGGTGTGCAGTGCTTTTACAGGTGCCCGTGAGCACCCAAGACCTGCGGCAAAAAAACTATCCAAGACTTGTATCCATCTGCAGCTGCAAGCCAAGGGGTGTATTCTTGAAATGCATGGCTGAGTTCTCACCTCCTTGCACATTCACAGTGCAATGAATGTTAAACCAATGCTAAAGTGGGCTGAAAGTGGATTGTAAAGTAAGAAGCACTCTGATGAGGATATATTTTTCATTGCTTGCTCTTAAGATTAATTTTGGGTGTATGTCAGTGTAGAGCTTGATATATTTCTAAGCAACTGTCATCTAACTTCCTAAAAATGTCCCCAGCTTCCATTGTGATGCTGCTGTGGCATACTATAAGCTAATAGGAGGATTTTCTACCATTTTTTGTCAATATTACCCTGTTTTATAATTCCAGAAAATGTCTGCACCTGCCTATTGTGCTGAGGAGCTTGTAAAGAGGCTCAGGAAACTCAAGGGGAAAACAGCGTTGATAATTGATGTGTCAAGGGCAGCCCTTGCAGAGACAGAGAGAAGAAAGGATTCTTCAGTTCTGAAGTAGCTTATAGGGACTTGTAATTCTGCTCTATTACAGGAAAGAAGTGGTGGCGGGAGACTAACATTTTACTAGGATCAGAGGCAGTTACACAGGCAAATAAACACTAAAGGACTTCAATGACTTAAGAGTTTGTCTTTTTGATTTTGATCAGTACTGTTTATGCCACAGTAGGCAAGAGAGAACCAGTGTGCCAAAATGAATGGTTGTCCATGCATTCCTACAGTTCAAGGTTTTTGAAATTTACAATGTTTGAAACACTTCCAGGTAAATTACATAGACACCAAGACTGTATAAAACAGTTGTTGTCAAAACAAGGGAAAAGGACAAAGTCTCATCAGTTAATTGCAGCAGTTTGTGTTGTTTAAAGATATCCTCTAGGTTACTCCTATACCCATTATTCTTACACAAAACCCAAGCACTACATGGATGATAATATCTCTGCTAAGCAACAGTGATAAGGCTGAAGCACTCCTCTGTTTAAACAAGCTTCAGGAATACATACTTGCCTGTATAGCATTTACTTCTAATAATGCTTCCACTCATCAAATAAATCAAAGCAACTTCTATGGACATTTCATTCCAAGTTCACATGCACTCAACTCATTGAACCTTCACGGCTCTTGAGTCTTCTTGCAACCCTGACATCCTACTTGAATTCTGTTTTGAGGTACTTTATTTAAGCAAAGATTATTATCTTCACAAAGTAATTTCCTAAGGTAAGTAAACTCAGAAGTTTCCAGAAAGCCCTGAAAACTATCTTAAGAATATCTGTTCACATAGAGTCTCAAGGGTATTAGTCTTGTTTGCTTTATCCACTTTGTCACATTTCATTTGTCTGGAGTCTTCTCCCAGGCAACCAGCAACAGAACAAGAGGACAGAGTCTCAAGCTGCGCAGGAGGAAGTCTAGGCTTGATCTTAGAAAGAACTTCTTAGAAAGAAGTTCTTCACAGAAAGAGGGATTTCCCACGGGAATGGGATGTGGTGCGGGACAGTGTCGAAGGCTTTGCTCAGGTCCAGGTAAATGACATCAGTTGCTCGCTCCTCATTGATTAATGTTGTGGCCTGTTCATAGAAGGCCACCAGGTTTGTCAGGCAGGATTTGCCCTTGGTGAAGCCATGCTGACTGTACCAAATCACCTCTTCATTATTCTTCTGTCTCAGTAGTGCCTCCAGGAGGATCTGCTCCATGATCTTACCAGGCACAGAGGTGAGACTGACTGGCCTGTAGTTCCCTGGTTCTTCCTTCTTCCCCTTTTTGAAAATGGGAGTAATGTTTCCCCTTTTCCAGTCAGTGGGGACTTCCCCAGACTGCCAGGACTTTTGGAATATAATAGAGAGGGGTTTAGCAACCTCATCTGCCAGTTCTCTCAGTACCTGTGGGTGTATCCCGTCGGGTCCCATGGACTTGAACACTTTCAGGTTCTTCAGGTGATCACGAACCTGATCTTCACTTATGATGGGCAGTTCTTCCTTCTGGTTCTTGCCATTAGCTTCCATGACTCCAGGAGTGTGGCTGGAGGCCTTTGCAGTGAAGACTGAGGTAAAGAAGTCATTGAGAACCTCAGACTTTTCCATGTCACTTGTGACCATTCCACCTGTTTCCTTTTTGAGGGGGTCCACACCTTCCCTAGTCCCCTAGTCTTCTTTTTACGATTAATATACCTGTAGAAATTCTCAGTGTTCCCTTTAACCTCCCTGGCTAGATTCAATTCAAAGTGTGCTTTGGCTTTCCTAACCAGGTCTCTTGCTGCTCGGGCAGCTTCCTTACCTGCCCCCATTCCAGCTGTCCTTTCCTCCACTCCTTGTAGAGTTTCCTTTTAAGTGATAGTGTGTCCAGGAGCTCCTTGCTTATCCAGGCAGGCTTCCTAGCATTCTTCCCTGCTTTCCTCTCTGTTGGTATACATTGCTCCTGGACACAGAGGAGGTGGTCCTTGAATACTGACCAGCTGTCCTGGGCCCCTCTTCCCTCTAGGGCTTTGTCCCACGACACTTTGGCCAGCAGATCCCTGACGTGATCAAAGTCTGCACGCCTGAAGTCTAGGGTCATAAGCTTAGAATATGTCCTCCTGGTTGCCCTGAGAATCTTAAATTCAACTGCTTCATGGTCACTGCTGCCAGGGCTGTCCCCGAGCCTCACATTGGTCACCAGCCCTTCCCTGTTGATGAGAACAAGGTCCAGCATAGCACCTTTTCTTGTTGGTTCCTCTACCATTTGGAGGAGGAAGTTGTCATCTATGCAATCCAGGAACATCCTGGATTGCTAGTGCCTTGCTGTGTTGTCCCTCCAGCAGATGTCAGGGTGGTTGAAATCACCCATGAGGACCAGGGCTTGTCACCGCTTCTATTTGCCTGTGGAGGGCCTCATCTGCTTGGTTCTGCTGGTCAGGTGGTCTGCAGCAGACCCCTACAGTAACATCTCCTTCCCCTGTCTTGCCTTTAATTTTAACCCATACACTCTCAACCAGCTCTTCATCCTTCCCCAGGAGGAGCTCCACTGATTCCAGTTGGTCACGGATATAGAGGGCAATGCCTCATCCTCTTCTTCCCTTCCTATCCTTCCTAAAGAGCTTGTACCCATCTACCCCTACATTCCAGTCATGGGAATCATCCCACCAAGTTTCAGTAATAGCCACTATGTCATGGCATCCCAGCAGCACAGTGGCCCTTAATTCATCCTGTTTGTTGCCCAAGCTGCATGCATTTACATAGAGGCACTTCAGCTGGGCTGGCCCTGTGGTGCTCTTATGCCAGTTCCCCTTGATTTCCGCAGTGTCCTGGTGCATCATTCGTGGCTTGCCTCAGGCAGCAAGTTGAGAACCCTCACAAGCTCACAAGCTCTCCATCCCTCTACCTCTGGTGAGCTGCCCCACTGTTTGTCACCAGCCAGCAGGAGCCTATTAACCCCTTCCCCCTTCAAATCTAGTTTAAAGCCCTATCAATGAGCCCTGCCAATTCCTGCCCCCAGATCCTTTTCCCCCTCTGGGACAAGTGCATCCCATTTGTTGTTTGCAGCTCTGGCGCCTTGTAAACTGAGCAGTGTTTGTAGAACGCAAAGCCCTGTCGATGACACCAGCCCCGGAGCCATGAATTGACCTCTTGGCTCTTCCTAAAAGTTCCCTCGTCCATTGCTGGTGTTAGAGGGATAGAGGAGAACACAACTTGAGCTTCTGATCCCTTTAGCAGTTGCCCTAAGGTCCCAACGTCTCTTTTAATTGATCGTGAGCCCCTCATTGTTACATCGTCAAGAAAAGTCAATCCAGTGTTATTATGCACTTTGTTGGACCCCATCTGCTAAGAGCATTCGTGTCATGGGCAAGTCTGAACTTCTGAACCTAGTGTTAGTGATTGACTGATATGTGGCAGCCAGCACAATAATTGCATTTGGAGTAAGAAAGGAAAAAAAAAAGTGCACTTATGAAAGTTTGTCATTAGAATCTCAAATAAACATGGTGAAATAATTTCTTGCTAAAATACTATTTGCAATAATTGTGTGTTTTCTTTAACAGCTCAATGTGTTCCTTGCCTGCCTGATTTTTTATTCAGACTTAAACTGTAGCAGCTTATTTAAAACTGCATTTATTATTTTTCCTGTGCAGGCTGCATAAATGTGTGTCAATAGTGGCAACATGGAAATGACTCAATTGGTAATGGCAATAGCATTAAATATATTTTGCTAGTGTCTGAATGGAAAACATTTCAGATGAAAAATTAATTCCACCCACGTGAAACAGGAAATCAGAAGTTGTGCTTCAGTCATTGCCTTTTAAAAATAGCTGTCAGTTAGCTTTTTTAATTCTCTTGTTTATATTTCAGCTTTTATGTGAAAATGAAAGCCACAGTTCTTTCTAAAAAAATAAATTATTTAAAGAAACAAGAATGAAATATGTGTTGGAAATATTTAATACTATGCTTCAGGAAATGTTAGCTTAAGCTGCAAACCAATGGCAAATAAATTTGGTGAATAAACCTAAAAAGAGTTTCTCAAACAAACAAATGGCAAATGAAGTACTCATAACATTTTTTTGGTGCTGTATTCGAAGTCTCATGACTTGTGCACATCTTTCTGCTTCATGTGAAAGACAGGCAATTGCAGATGCAAGCTGCATTTTGAGTGCCTAAGGGTCCAGCTATGCAGGCAAGTGTGAGGGAGCAAGAATATGCATACGTTCATATGTTTGTATACACCAGGTTGTTCAGCTGCCAGTCAGAACAACTGCCTGCTGAAAAACTCCATGTTACAAATATGGACTTGGAAAAACATAACACCAGAGCCCCTAGAAATGATGTGAAAACGATTTGATAAAACCATTCTTAATGACAGATCTGTCCTAACTTAATTAGCAAGTCACACATTAGCTGTCTGTAGTGTTCACTGGGAGAGAAAGGTTTTGTATATAACCAGTTATATGTACCACAGGTTCTTAATCATAGAATCATGATGAGAAAGAAAAAAAAATCTTGAAGGTAGAAGTTATGACAAGAATACAAATAGCTGTTGGGTAGTGATAAGACTAGGTGGAATGGATCCAATGGAGGGGAGATTTAGATTAGATGTTAGGAAGAAGTTCTTCACCATGAGGGTGGTGAGATACTGGAACAGGTTGCCCAGGGAGGTGGTAGAAACCCCATCTCTGGAAGTTTTTAAGGCCAGGCTGGATGTGGCTCTCAGCAATCTGATCTAGTGTGAGGTGTCCCTGCCCATAGCAGGGAGGTTGGAACTAGATGATCCTTGAGGTTCCTTCCAACCCTGACAATTCTGTGAAAAAATGCTAGAAAGACAGATGACAGCCAAGAACAAGGCAATGGGGCCTTGTGTTTTACAGTTTGCACATGGCCTCTTGAAGGCTAGTGGCTGGTAACCAAGTTCCATGAATGTGAGAAGCAGCTGAGAGAGACTAGTCAAAGTCACTTTGAAATATTGCAGAAAGAAGAGATCCATTTCTTTGGTTCCATGATGGTCCTGACAGCCATTTAGCAGCAGGAAAAGAAGAGAGATGTGATGCTGGAAAGAGTCTACAGGAACTTGGTTATGAGATGAAATGGTGAATAGAGCCTGCATCTTTTTCTTTATAAGCCTGCATTACTCTTTATAAGTAAAGGATGGAACCTATCTCAAAAGACAAAGGATTATTAGGTTAATATTAATTATGGCATAAAATTAAAACTATGAAATAATTAAAACCCCCTAAAATATCTTTAACAATTAACTCTCCTAAGTTTGTGAAGATGGAGTCTGGTTCAACACAAATGAAGGAAAACTCATTTTGTTTCCTGAGATTCCCAGCTGAAAACAAAGACCGTGTATGCCAGCTCCCAAAGTCAGCTTTTGTTGTCCCTGACAAAATTGCAAGTAATGTGTGACACAATAAGCATGTCAGAAATAAGAAGCTAAACTTCAGCTGAGGACACTGAAACTTTGGAGTTCATTAACGTCTTTTTAATACACTTCCACTGAAATGGAGACAGTGTCTGAGACAGTCCCACCAAAACACAGGAGAAAAATGGATTGTCCTTTTTGCAGAAGTTTTCAAAATGTTATACTTTATTTTAATCTAAAACTGTCAGTTTTTGATGCTTCTCTAAGAAATAATTAAGAAATATTTGGAAATCTGCTCAAGTGTTTCAGTTTAGTGATAACACTAAAGTGTTTTGAATAATTTTTGCTTTTTAACACCATGACACTGCAAAATAAAATGCAACGTCAAGCTGAAAACTCGGACTTTGTATTTTGAAAAGGATGGAAAGAACTGGATTGGAAGAACATCCTGAGATGACTGATTTTCTGCCTTTTTTTCTTTCCAAATGAAATTTTGCTCCAAGTGGTATGTGTCTACAGAAAGGTTCTGTTTTGTCAAGGTATTTTTTTCCCCTGTGGAAAAAATATGCTGTAGGTAAATGTTTGACGGGTACTAGTCTGCAAGACTTGTTGATTAGCAAAACTTCAGGTGCTTAGACCTCATATAAACACTGCATAATGCATGATTTAAAAAAAAAAAGATAACATTTTTCATTTTTTTAAAAAGGGTGACAGGATATAGGCTTAGCCTGAAAATGCTGTTTCTGTGAGCCAGCATCGTGGCTTAAGCAAATCCAGCAAAAAAGTACTACATGGCCTCTCCTTTACCCCTTGGGTGGGATGAGAGGAATAGGACGAATAAGTCAAAACCTCATGGATTAAAATAAGAAGAATTTAATAGGACAACACAAGGAGAGAAGAAACAATAACAATAATACCAATAAAAGTGTATATAAAGCCAGTGATGCACAATGGTCATCACGTGGAACCTAGCGCTCCGCCAGTTCTGGAGCTGTTGATCCCTGCTCCTCTGGCTAGCTCCCCCAGTTACATACTGAGCATGACTTCACTCCATAGTGAATATCCCCTTGGCTAGTTCAAGTCAGCTGTCCAGTGTCCCCTACCACTTCTTGTGAAAATTAACTCTACCCCAGCTGAAGCTGGGACAGCCAGTGTTATCTTTCCTTTGCTATTTTAGATGCAGATTGCTGGCCAGCCAGAAAGAATGGCTCTATCATTTTAATTTCTGTTAGTTTATGGCATAGGTTAATGTTTCAAAACGGAACCTTAGCAGCTCCATTTGTGTCCATATGAATTTACATGGAAAGCTGCATCTTGGGCTTTTTGTTTGTTTGTTTGTTTTTTTGTTTGAACTGTGCTTTGACAGCTTCCTCTGCAGCAGTCTGTATCCAGATTACTGCTGAAAGGAGCATGCTCTTTGTATGGATGCAGAACCCAGGCAAAGACACTGGAAAGCAATAGGTATCAAAGAAAATTGGATACTTACATGAATGCCCATTTGGCATGAAGTTCTCAAATTTCTCTTTTTTCTTACCCAATTATTGATTGCTATTCAATGCCTAGGTACTGGAGTTGTATAAAGTATGCAGGGGAAAGACCAAAAAGACTTGCATAGAATGTGTTCCAGCTGGTGGTGTTTGTAAAGGGCACCAAGAAAAGGCTGTATGAATGCAGGAGCAGGAAAGAGACAAGCATGGTAGGTGACTCAGAGCAGACTTGAATTATTTTTTTCTTTTCTGTTTTTGCTTTAGTTTCTCCCTAAAGCTTAACTGTTAGTAGATATTTAATGTAATGAGTTGCAACACAGGGATTCAGGTTTACACCAGAAAGGTCATGGTAAAGAATGTTTATTTTCAAGTAAATTGGAATAATTTTAGATGGTCAGTCCCAAAGGATCCCTTGCCCAGGTGATAAGGGAGGAACTGATACATTTTCTGACCCACCTACAAGCACCTCCCAGAGGTCTTGGTCCAGGAAAGCATATTTCACAGGCAGCCAAGAAGTAGAAAGAGAACCTACTGAATAAACCAGTTTAAAGGCCCATACAGAGAATAATTTGGTGATATATGCCAGCTAATATGGATTAGTCAAGAACAAGTCAGGCTAAACCATCTACTTGGCTGATTAAGGGGAAGTAACAAATGGCATTTGTCTTGACATGAGTACAATTTTTGGCACTGTCTTACGCAAGCAAGTTAGGGAAATAAGATCCAAATGAAATGATGATAAATTGGATGAATAATTACATTAATATATCTCTAGAAACTGTTAAGAATGTATCTGTCTTAAATTAGCAGCACATTTTAAGTAGAGTCCTACAGAGGTTTCAGTATAGACATTAATGATTTAAGGGATGAAATACTGTAAATGCTCATAGTCTGTTCAAATGAAATGAAATTAGTAAGAATTAAAAGCAGTTTGTAGAGCCAGGTTTTAATTCAAAATAATAGGATGTATTGGAGAAGTGATCCAAAATCAGCAAGATGGAGTTCAACCAAGATGAGCACAGAACTGTGGCTAGGGAAGAGAAACATTAAAAGCAGCCATAAAATGAGAACTATCTGCCAGTGCAGCTGTACTGTGTAAAAGCATCTGAGACCTGGAGTGGAGTACAAACTGGATTCTTTTTGGGGACATATTAGCAAAAGCATAATGTGTAAAGTGCTTGGAAATAAAAGTGTGTTTCTCCACAGTGCTGGTGAGACCTCAGTTGGAGTACTGGTACTGAGGCGTAAAGCAGAATGAGAATGCATAGGAGACATACAGAAAATAGGAACAAGAATGATAAAATGTTTGGGTTGTATAAGAAAAGCCTGAAGGAATTGTCTTTTTTTCTAGAAAAGAAGGTCAGTGAGCAGGCATGACAATCCTTTTCAGTGTTTTAACTGATTGACACAACTTGAGTGGTGATAATTTTTTTTCTGTAACTGAGTGATAGAACAGAAGCAAATCAGCTTGACTAGTGATAAAGAGGTTCAGATGTGAACTGGAAGAGATCATTAGATCAGTATCTTTGGACAGTATTACGGATAGTTCAGGCCAGTACCTATTAGAGAGCTTTTTCTAGTGATTAGTTATACCTATGTGTGATCAGAGGAAGGTGATGAGGTGCAGAGTACCATAACTAATAGAGGATCACCCAAATATGTTTTGGAATGATTTTTTGATTAGCATGACCTCATAGTGGTACCCTACTGAGAAGAAGATTTTGTAAGGTATGTAAAGAGCCTTCTTATGGAACAAGAACTGAAGGACTAAGAAGGAGAGATGTCAGCAGGTGTACAACCTTGGTGTATAACATCACCTGCTGTTTGGAATGGATGGCTGCACAAAGGCATCAGCGTGCAATGTTTTCATCTGTCTGCCTCAAGGCTGACACTATCTCTGAGGAGGGAGCAATGGTTGTGACTATGCAAATACTATATTTTAAAGGGGACAGTGTTCTTACTTGGGTTTTAAATTAAAAGACTAGGATTGGGCTCTGTAGAAGGAAACAATTTTTATCACAGAATGTCATCCTTGTGCATCTCCTCAGCTAAAGATAATCAGAAATAAAATCACAGAATTACAGAATAGCAGCATGTTGGAAGAGGACTTGTAATGTGTTAACACAGAAGTGAGAGAAGGTAACACAAAAAACCTCCAAGCTGAGATAAAGAGTTGACATAAAAAGAGTTTAATATAAAAGAAATAATAAAATGCACAATTACCATAGCCTATTTGTAGGAAAAGCACACCAAAATGCAGAAAGCAGCAGCAAGCAGAAGCCAGTGAGCTAACCCCCCCACCCCTCCCACCCCATGACAACCCCAGAAGAAGAGACCAACACCCCAGATCCAGAAACCAAAAGCAACAACAGGAGCAGGAAACCACTCATGCCACAATCTGAAATACAAGCCCCATCAATATTTTGCTCCAGCCAGCACTTCCATTTTGAAGCTGGCACAACACAACATGGTAATTGAATATCAGCAGCAGATTCAACCCAACCCATGACAGACCTCTAGAGATCATTGAGTCCAACCCCCCTGCCAAAGCAGGATCACTTAGGGCAGGCCACACAGGAATGCTTCCAGGTGGGTTTTGAAAGTCTCCAGAGAAGGAGACTCCACAACCTCTCTGGGCAGCCTGTCCCAGTGCTCTGCCACCCTCACTGTAAACATGTTTCTCCTCATGTTGAGGTGGAACCTCCTGTGTTTCAGCTTATACCCATTGTTCCTTGTCCTATCACTAGGCACCATTGAAAAGACACCATCACCTTCATTCTGACACCCATCCCTCAGAGGTTAATAAGATCCCCCCTCAGCCTTCTCCTCTCAAGACTAAACAGCTCCAGATCTCTCAGTCTTTCTTCATAGGAGAGATGTTCAAGTCCCCCACACATCCTTGCAACTCTCTATCAGACTCTCTCCAGCAGCTGCCTGTCTCTCTTGAACTGGGGAGCCCAAAATGACAGTCTCACCAGGGCAGAGTAGAGGGGAAGGAGAACATCCCTATACCTGCTGGACACACTTCTCTTGATGCATCTCAGGATGCTGTTGGCCTTCTTCAAATAAAAAGTTCAGGCAGGAAACTGGCATTGTTAGTTGCTAACAGGAATGCAGGCAAGGACAAATAAGTCAGTTTCCTAGTATTCTTTTACATCCTGTACTGAACTGCATCACCTCCTACTTCATGGGTCTGTGAAAATGTAGAACAGCTTTAATTTCCTTTGGGGAGGCTTCCTTACCAGGTAGGTAGCACCAGACATGTAAGGATAAATCAGATACCTAATAATAAGGATAAAAAGCAGTCATTTGCAAGCAATAGTGGCAGGCAGTTGGTTTTAAAGTTGTCATCTTGTTGACTTACCTGAAACTACAGTCCTGCCTTGTCTTTTCTGTTGTCTGAGAGGGGGACAATCTCTTGCCCAAAATGACATCAGAACTAGAGCTCATTAACCTTGAGATCAAGTGAAAGTTCAGTTCCCTGGGGTATAAGTGCCTTACAGGTTGAGCCAGACATGAGTTGTGAACATTTTTGGCAGGGAGCACAGAAAATCAGCTTTGGGACCAAAGAATTGCAAGCTCATAAATCTGAGATACCTTAATATTGTTTTCTGAAAGGCAAAAGTGAATACAAGTGAATTCTCCTACAATTCCTTTCTTTGAGATGTTCTGTGAATAGTCACAAAATCTCTCTGCATGTGTCTGTTGTGAAGGGGATTATTAAGAAATTACACTTACAATAATAAACGATATGGCAAATGGGCATTAATAAAATATTAGCAACCCTTTATTAATATGAAAATTGTCAAACTCATTAAAAGGTTGGTTGTACGGTTGGAATATATACTTACAATGGGAATATACAGTCTCAGGGCAAATATAAACAATTTTATGCAAACTAGGAGGCAATAACTTGGAAAAAGAAAGTCCCCGAGAGCCGTTAGCACTCAATTACAATGGGGGGAGGCTCGATAAGAACCTTTAAACCCAAAGGGCAGTGAATTAATTCCTCACAGCTGGTTTTACCCACATGAGGGATGCTGCTGCTTCTGTGTTAGCTTTGGGGCGCTCTCGTACGGTGCTGGCACAGCAGATTGCCAGCAAGAAGGGTTTGCTATGTGGTCCCAGGCTGGTCTGGCTTCAGCGGACAGCGGGCAGTTAACGACGCTCTTCGCGACGGGCGCTTGCTTGGTTCCTGGGTAAACTGTGGCACAGCACGACCCTAGTAGCAAGGCGAAGCAGGCTAGGCAGATCTGGCTTCTAGACTTGCGGCTTCTCCAGCTTGCTGTGTATGGCTCGTGGCTTTATCCCAGGCTCTGGACCAGGCACTCGAGGCAGGGCAGGGCAACTCGGGTCAGCTTCTATATGATGGATCCGAGTAGACTTGAAAGCAAAGTTTGAAGCAAGGCAAGGCTTAAAGCAAGGCTGGAAGCAAGGCAAAGGCGACACCCTAGTCGACCTGTATAAATATATATACACCTGGCCAGTGATCGATTGGTCCAATGGAGCAGTGAAGCTAACGTGTAGCTGCCCAATGGAAAGGCATTCTGCCAGGCTATAACCATAAAAGGCAGAAACAAAGACCTTGTTTCTGGGGGAGCAGTGGTCAGTGTATGTGCTCTTATCCCAGGTAAACAACTTGTTTACCAGGCAGGGGTCCTGTCTCCTTTGTTCTTTTTCCTCCATTGCTCTGTCTTTCTGCAGGAAGGAGGGGAGAGAAAGGGATCTTGTCTAGATGTCTAAAGGCCTGTCTGAATTTGTATTGGGCTCTACCACGACAGTGTCCTGGGTTTATGTGTAGAGAACATGAACTTGTCCTGTTTCAACTTCTACTGTATTTCATCTGAGGGTAGGAGGAGATTTTGCCAGCCAAGTCAATAGTTATTCTCTTTGGTCCTTATTGTTTTAGGGTGCTTTCTATAATGCTATCATCTGATGATAACCTTGCACTTTTCATCTACACAGGGCCAGGACTGAGTGGCTGAACGTTGACTCAGAATGTTTTAATCAACAGACCATTTCTGGATGGAAAAATTGTGTATACTTTATATGTGAAAATGTCTTGAAATAAAGTCACTTGTAGGGCTACACATGTGTTTTTCACACTGGCCATAGGTCTCTCTCCGGATGAATAAACTAAGAGTGCAGTTTGAAATACGGTGATAAAAGTGGGAAGACTCTTTTTACCAATAGTGAGACTTTGGCTTGGGTCCCTGACAGGGTAATTTTTTTAAGCATAGAAAATTGTCACTTATTATTTACTCTTTTCTGTACTGTGAATCAATTTGATGGACAAGCTGCTGTGTGAATAAATATTACAGTAATACAGAATGTAAGTGAGCTCAGAGAGTACAGCAAAACAAAGGGATACCTCAAGGCATACTGAAAAAATGATTACTTCCTACTTTAATTGAGCCTTTTTAGGGATTTGTGCTGAACAGCCACAGTTAAGTGCTGTTTCCAGCTTCAGGAACAGGTAGGAAATCCACCTGTAACTGAACTCCAGTAAAATCTTGGTTTAGACAGTGTCAAAATCACCAGGTAAAGCAACAGATAAAAATGTTTTGTTCAATGAGGAGTTTAAAATGCTCTATATCGTCTCTACTCCCCAATACTTAAATTTCAGAGGAATCTTTTTAGTGCAGATTTGCCTTTAGGTTGTGAGGACATGCAGGTTTACTATAAAGTTTCTACCTTCTGCTGAATGGGAAAATACTGTGATCTCATAGAAAACCATACAATTTGTGCAGCAGGCTCTGTGAGACAGTCTTGAAGTTCTTGCTTGACTTTCACTAAGTGTTTTTTGGAAATTAGAAGATGTCATGGTTTCAGGGAGCAGACAGAATCTCTTTACCCGTCTCCAAATGAGTAAAAGAAAACACTCCACACAGGATTGGAAAGAATTGAAAAAATAAAATGGAAGTACTATTGACAACTATATACAACAGTGCAAAACACACAAATTTCATATGCCACCTCACTAGGCCAACACTATCCAAAACCTATCCCCCAACCAGGCCTTAATGCCCCAGTCCTCAAAGCCTCCCCCTCTCCCTCATAACTCCCTACCCAGGCCCAAATGACACAGTAAAAAAATAGCCAGGCCACTCATGGCCAGAAGCCTCAACTCCCCCATAAATACCAAAGAGATACCAGCTCGGCACACTGGGAGAAGAGAGAGGAAAAATCCAGAACAGCCTGTGCTGTTCATTTATAAAGGAGAGATGGAGGCATGGTAGGAATGAAATTACAAAAGATTACATTTTCTGGTGTCTACTTCCTGGGCAATCTAGTCCCTTCCGGAGGACCTTAAGGAATTCTGTGGTTATTAAGGCATCCAGTCTTAAATCCATAACAGAAGATTCTATACAGGACAACTCTTCAGCATGTGCTGAAGCGTACTTCTACTCAGAAAAGTATTTCTCAGAAAAGTACTTCTACTCAGAAAACTACCAAGGTGTACTTTTAGTTAAGTGCATATATTAACAATCCCTATTTCAATGGGACATCAGGTTATGCTTGGTTTCAAGGAAGAGACATAAATGTATTTAATAGGTATGTTTTGATCAGAGACTTACAGAAGGACTTCAGGATTTGGTTTCATGTGAAGCCTGCAATTTTGGAAGAACTAGGAAAAGCCTCTCTTGTTTTTTAAACATAATGGCAAACATGGAAGCCCAGACCCATCCTACTGAACTTAAGATAGACAGCTGCCTTCTGAGAATCTTCCTAGTCAGTGGTGGTGGCATCCATTTGAACACTGACTCTCCCTTCAGAGGGTCTAATGGTCACAAAGTTGAGTGGCAGAATTTCAGCCTTTGTAGAGGAAGTCAAATCATACCTAATGAACTGATTTAGCTCTGTGTTAGTATCATGAAGACACATGTCAGATTCTCACAGAAGAACCTGCAATCAAGGAAGTAAAATATCTGATACCTCTTACAGCCCATTATATTGCCACATCCCAGGGCTGAGATATTAAGAATCAACAGCAATAAAGTCCCAACAGGTTTACAATGATAGGAATGTTATCAATAACAACAATTGTGAGTTAATGAACAGGCTGCAAACCAGAGCTTCATTATTTTTTGGAAAATCTCATGCTTCTCAAACCAAGTTCCCAACTTCCTAGAAAATGGTTCATGAATCTGACTTCCTTAAGGCTGGTATTACTGGATGATTGTTTTTCACTGCCAGTGACCTAATTATAATTTTTCAGCAATAGGACAGAGGATGGTACTAAGCACAATAAGCCTATATTGCTTCTAGGCTGTGCTATGTTTGAACGGTCCCTTTCTTGCATGTCACTTGACCAATGTGCCTGCAAGCCATGTTTGCTGTATTTGTGGAATTAAGAGTTTGAAAGGCACAGTCACTTAGTAGATGTGTTAATCAGGAAGTAGGGAAGGAGATGTGGTTGTTCTAAACATTCCTGTGAGTGAAATTAAGACACAAACAAGGTCATAAATCAAAATGAGACTATTTATTACTTGCAAACAAAACAGATAAATAAGGGAAAGAAAAGGGAGAG
This sequence comes from Indicator indicator, assembly GCF_027791375.1. Lineage (NCBI taxonomy): Eukaryota > Metazoa > Chordata > Aves > Piciformes > Indicatoridae > Indicator > Indicator indicator. The sequence goes on from NC_072010.1 coordinate 31,118,094, forward strand.
AGAAAAAGGGAGAGAATGGAGAAAGAAAGAGCAGAAGAGATGGAGAGATAATTACCACCCCCCGGTTCTTCTTTGGTGGGGAGGTGAAGGAGACATTCCCGGACTGCTGAAGATGGTGTTCTGCTGTCACTACGGCTGATGTTCCTCAGCTTGTGACATTCCCAGTGATGTTTCTCTACTAAGATGACATAACTCAGGGTTTTTATACTGTTCCTGATTCATTCATGGTATCTCCACCTGGCCCAGCCCCTTGTTACAATGCATATGTGACTTCGAGGTGCCTACCAGTGGGCTTAGAGAGGCCTTTGCCAAACATCTTCCTCCTGTCTTAGCTGTTCACCACACCACCTGGACAATTGTTATCTTAGTGGGCAGAGCTGACACATCAGGAGGGTTGGTCACAATGATCTTTGTTGAGACACTTCTCACATTCTGAGTGTAATCATTACGTTCACAAGGTGATTTTCATGTTCAGGAGATGATTCCCACAGTGATCCTACTAGGTTGGGTTCTCCACCTTTGTTAAATGTAGCTGCGTGGCTTCTAGACAGCTTGGAGTGAAAGCAATACCATCTGACTGTGGATAGCCTACCAAGACCATAGCGACTGAAAAGTCCATTGGGCTGGATCCTACTGGTCTGTAGTAGGGATGGACACATCAGCTTCTGTATCTACACAATGTGATGTAGAACAAGGGAGTCCCTTTTAACTCTTCTCCCACTAGAAATCCACACCTGTGGATGTCTGTGAAATAATAGCAGAACTGTCACAAAGCCCTGGGGATAACTCAGGTTATAATTTTTTTGAGGATAAAATACTCTGGAGCCTCTGAAATGTTTTGCCTAATTTTAGAAATCTGACATTTCTCAGCAATATGGGGAACAAAGCATCTACAAAATGGCTACACAAGAAAATCAGAAAAGGATGGACAGTAGAGAGAGGAAAGAAGGAACACCTCCGTGAGAAGTGGCAAGAGTTTCTCATTCCTGCTAACTGTATAAACCCCAGTCCATACGCAAATCACTGGGCAGGTAACAAAGGTATTTGTTCTGACAGCCTGCAGTGTTGATGGCTGATGTCTGAACCCTGCTGAAGAGTGAGCTAATTAGTGGAAGAACTGAATTTACAGTCAGTAGAAGGACATTAATGCATTTAGATGAAACAAGGAGCTGCTGACCAATATTGCCATGTCTCTTTTTAATTTGTGCACTGATGCTTTGAGGTGTGTGTTACTAAGTCACAAACTAGAATTGTTTTCCTAGTTAAACATCCTCAGTTTTTGTGTTGAGGCTGTTTCGTTAATGGTGCAACAGATACTGACATTGCTGTCTGAGCTGTCCAGATGTGGGCATTAGATAAACTGGAGAAACCATTCTGCAAATCATTGTTTCTGTTTCCTCCCTCTCAGTTGAAATGTAGTGTCCTGGTATAAGGAAGCCCACCTCCCCAAAAAAAGCCCTGGGCTGAGATAACGAGTTTAATGAAAAGATTACAGTGTACAATCACGTTAGCCTGTTTCATAGAAAAGCACAGCAAAAGCAGAAGCAGCAGCAGAAGCCAGCTATGAAACAACTCCCCTAACCCCCAAGCCTGCACCCAACCCAGCAAAAGAGACCAACAACCCAAACCCAGAAACTGGAAGCAGAAACTGGAAACGGGAAGCCTCTCATGTTACAATATGAACTACAAGCTTTGTGATACTTTGCTCCAGCCAGCACGTTAATTTTAAACCAGGATGATGCCAACATGGTATTGAATACACATCAGTAGATTCAATTGGCTAAAGCCATGACACTTTAGCAAATACTTGCTCAGCATCTCTTAACTGTTTATTTGTAGAGTTGTAAATGCCACCATTTTCATATGCAAGTGTTTCAGCTCTCTCCCTTTGAAAAATCTGCTAAGGCAACTTTGAAATATACCCTTCAAAATATGTTTAAAATGTCTTGTACTTTCAATTTTACCTTCATTCTCTTTTCCATGTTGTTTCCATCCATTAAGAAAAAAAAAAAAAAGATTCCCTACATTTGTAGTTAGCTGATTGATTTGTTTTTCTTCAGGAATTGGTGAGGGTTATATAATGAAGCTCAAATGAATTAATTTGAAAACCTTCTATCATTCTCACTTCCCTTTGGAATCTTATGACTGTTGCATTCACTTCTAAAACATCTGAGTCTAAGGTGTAAGAAGGTTTCCAAAGAGCAATTAATCTAAATGTGTCCTGCTCCATAATTTCTGTGTTTGTGCTTGTCTCTGCCTCATACGGTTTACACAAGGGACAATTGGGTAATGTTTCTGGAAGCAAAAGACAGATTTTTTTTTTTTAAACATTTGTTATTGTACTCAGTACCTTCTGTACTTTCTGTTATACCTAAATTAACATTTAATTTAAATTACACAGAAACCAGTGAATTCTAGAGTAAACTGCCTGCCCTTGGTAAAACAATGATAATGCAAGTAATTTCTTTCTTCAGTTGAGGCAATAAAAGTAATAATGATGGATTATTTTGCAGTGCTTTGTAAATATACCGTATGCATAAAATATTACAATATAAATATTGTTTTCACTGTTGTTTTGAATACAGATAACAAGTCTTCCTTCCTTCAAAAAATTATTTGTGGAAGACTTGTCCTCTACAACTGCCTCAAAGGAGGCTGGAGTAAGGTGGAGGGTCTGTCTCTTCTCACATGCAACAGCTGAGAGAACAACAGGAAACAGGCTCAAACTGTGCCAAAGGAAGTTCGGGTTGGGAAAAATTTCTTCACAGAAAGGGTTACCAAGCATTGGAATGGGCTGCCCAGGGAAGCGGTGGAATCACCATCCCTGGAGGTATTCAAAAGAAGCGTGGACATGGAGGGACGTGGTCTCTTCCAACCTCAACAGTTCATAGAATCACAGAATCAGTCAGGGTTGGAAGGGACCACAAAGATCATCTAGTTCCACTCCCACTGCCATGGGCAGGAACACCTCACACTACATCAGGCTGACCAGAGCCTCATCCAGCCTGGCTGCAAACACCTCCAGGGATGGGGCCTCAACCACCTCCCTGGACAACCCATTCCAGGCTCTCACCACTCTCATGGTGAAGACCTTCTTCCTCACATCCAGTCTGAATCTCCCCACTTCCAGCTTTATTCCATTCCCCCTAGTCCTATCACTAGTTCTATGATTCTACGATTCTATAATCATTCTGAAACACACATGGGGAAAATTTACCCTCCCCTAGTTTTGGACTATGAATCATGGGAAAATTATGAGTTTTGAAATATAATAGGAAAGAAGTATGAAGTCGTAGGAAGGCAAAAAAGTCACCTTTTACTGATGAGCTCGTTTGTCTTCTAATTTCAGAAATGGCTTTGAAAGTCTGAAGACTTTCTTCTCAATCAGCAAATCAATATCCTCACAATGCAGTTTCCTAGGAGAGATGTTGAGTGTTCAGAAGAGACTCTTCAAGCAGCCTCCAAGCTTGAGGTGGCACTTCTCTGCCAAAGGTAAACTTTAAAGCTTTGTACAAGTCCCAGCGGAAAGGGAAAAGATGAAGTTATCAGGCCAGTTATGGGATTTGCAAATAAAGACCTTTAAAGTGATTTAGATTATTAGGCAGACAGTGGAGAACATGAAGTGCATCTTTAATTTATTACTTTGATATTATCTTTTGTTGGGCAGGAATGTATGTCTATGTCAGATGTATTTCAGTAAGGTCTTCATCACACATCCACTGGGAGCTTTCCAGTGTTTTAATCTGAAGGCAGTTTGCTAGGTCATTGCCTATTATTTATGCTCTGGTTTATCAGAAGTGTCAGAGTTTATTGCATGTTGCTCCTGGCAGTTCAGGAGCTTAGAAGAGGGCAGAATGATTACCCAAAATATCCCATAACGCTTAATCTTTTTATGAAATCAGAAGCATCTTTGATGTTTGTCATTCAGATGTGATCTCTGCGTGAGGTGGGATGGATATGGATGTCTGTGGCTTTGCATGTTCTCTTCCTTTGCTAAGCTACGACATGGTATACGGAGTGACAGAGATGGAGCTCTGGGTCTTCATCATCAAGTCCTTGGCCAGCAGCTGCCTGTATATGTTAGGTATGAATGGGGATAGTCCTGAGCTCTATGGAATGCCCCTAAACCCCTCCATGCTTAGGGGATATGAATCATTATCTGATTAATTCCTTTTGAGATCACTTGGAGAAGGAAGACCAGGATCAGATAAGTGAAATCTGATGTCATTCCAGGCAGTTCAGTCAGATTAGTAGACAGTGATGTAGGCTGCTGCCAGCCCTGATGGTGTTCACCATGTTCAAGTTTAGACAAAAATTGGAAAGTAGCTTGTTCAAAGCAGTTTTATCTTAGTAAAGAGAACATTTTCTGCCACAATGTACAGCTAATAAAAGTCACAACATTACAACCTTATTTTACAAAATACTCTGGTCTGTATCCAGCTTCCATCATTTCCTCAAGGGAAAGTCACAGAGGAATCTTCCTGATAACCTGCGAACAAACACATCAATCCATTTGTCAGTGATTCTGACCAACATGAGAGAATGGAAAGAACAGCATGAAACGGAAGCAGCACAGACAAAGTAGGTGTTAGTCTAAAGAGCATGAGTGGTGCATCCTCACAGAAACATTTTTACATCACTTGCCTTAATATGTGGGGGTTTTTTGTTTTGTTTTTTTTTTCCCTAAAACCCAACTGCTATTTTGCAAAACAGAGCAGTCATGATTTAGATTCCCATACCTGTTTTAGGTCTATCCAGTGGCCAAACCAGGATGATGCACAAGGTATTCTTCACTGGCCCCTTTTGAATGTATTTTGCAGTAAACAGGGTGAAGAGGTTGCAAAGTTACAATCTAGCTCAGCTAGGTCTGAAAAATATTCACCAGAGTATCAGTAGCTGTGGAAATTATCTGAAAGAGATGTTGCAAGTCTTGTTGAATAGCATTGAGAGAACAGACAAGCAAACGGGAGACCTACAGACTTTCAAAGCACTAACAAAAGCCTGTCCAAACTTTTGTGTTTTAACCCAGCTGTTGTGAAGTAAGAAAGCAGACTGGAAAATGTCCAAATACAACATTCAAAGATGTTTTACAGGAACTGTGATGCATATTGCAATTGCTAATGCCTAGAGACATAGCAGAAGGTGATAATTCACAGGAAAATCAAAGATGTATCCTGTGGGTTACCAGCTTCTCTTTAAGGAGCCCATTAGAGAACACAGCAAAGGGAAGCTGTGGCTTGAGCCTTTTGGCTTCAGGCAGCTGGATCCTGCTGGGACTTTTTTTTATCACTATTATATGGTGACATGCTGTGACACTATTTTTTGGTCTTGACACCCTCTTGAAATAGAAGACCGTGCATGACAGAGCCTGTTTTTGAAGGGAAACTTTGGCTGAAAAGAAATGGAGTGAGTTGGGGTGGTAGGAGAGGCATATTGACTGGAACAGTCATTATAAATACTCATCTCTGGGGAGAGGAGGACCTGGTGATGATCCCTGTAGAACAGCTATTGGCCTCTGAAAGATGCGTGCATGAGAAAGAGAAATCATCCAGCAGCTAATTTAAATCATTGACTCCTGGAGCTTCCCCAGTGGAAGGACACTGGACAGCAGGGTGTTTTACTGTAGTTTCACAATATTGATCAAGTGTCAGAGCCAAGTCCCAGTAGAGTCCACAGCATGGTGCTGATAACGATTTGACAGGAATAGATCTACCACAATCTGGGCATCCTGAGGACCTCCAGGAACTCAAATGTAAGAATTCCATCTGTGATTTTCATGATATAGGCAATTATACAGCTTTATGAGTATAAACAAACTGCTTCTCTGTTTTGTCTTACCGGGTACCTAGGGCTTTGATCCAAAAACCACCAAATCATCAACTAAATGTTGATCCAATAAACACTAAAGCAAGTTTGTGTTTTTCAGGGCTTCTTTTCTGGGTCAGATTCTGCAAAGCACCATCCTGACAGAAGAGCTCTACTGGAGCAGTGCCTTGCAGGGCACAAAGGAGGAAAAAGCGCTGAGATAGCTCCAAAGATTATGCAAAGCTCTGAGAAACCAGGTTGCATTAACTCTGCTGGACACAAAACTGTTGTGTTTCTTAAACTTGCTGTTTTCTACACTGAAGGAGGAAATCTCATATTTTCTGGCTCAAAATGTCAAAGCCTTCCTCTGGTTAAGTAAAAGAGATTGCAGAGTTTTCAGAGAAAAATGTGAGAGCTCCTGAGGATACACAACAAGCCCTGGTTTCCTCTCGGATGCAAAAGCACATGACATTTGACCCCTAACATTAATGTGACTGTACACAGGGAAGAGTAGTGTATGTTGGAGATTTCACATTTCCCTTTCTCAGTGATGCATTCGGATATCATGGCACCCGCCCATTAACGTGGAACCAAACTGTGCTCTCTCACTCTGAAGAGAATGAGGCCAGTCCCCACTTACTTTTAGAGGCATGTGAAGCCTGCATGTGCTGCAGGGATGGATGGACAGTGCATGCTCTGAATTTCTCAGAACCCTTTGTGGAGAAATGGCTGCAGCTAACTTGAGTTTGGATTAATTGTAGGTTTCAGCACAACTGCTGCTCTCCAGGCTGGCTGCATTCAGTCCATAGGGGTTTCAGAGAAGTTGAGAAGAGGAAGAAATTTTAATGAAATTAATTGGTCAAAAGATTTCCAGGTCCTCTGCAGAACTATTTGGGAACCTTTGACAATAGAAATACCATATAGTTTTCCTCCTTGGTAGTAGTTACTTAAGATGTATTGCTGCACAGTTTACAACTTACTTGCAGGATTTGCTCTGTCAGCGGTTTGTACTCAGCACTTGCTTGAAAACTGTGAGAGGTCAGATTTGGCCTGCCACATTTCCATTGTGCAGAAGGAGTGTCAAAGGGAGTCTTTCAGAGGGGGGTTAACAAGTTTAGAGCTCATGGCCCAGAGCAACTTATGACTGGAAAGGTAATGGCCAAGGGAGGTGCTGCAAAGGAAGGTTGTAAACAGAAAGTCCATGTGAGACCAGATCCTGCCTGTAGACACAGGCATGTAGCCTCCACTGGGTCAGGTCAGAGCCAAGTCATAGTTATTATCCTGGGCAGAAGGTGTGGGAAAGGGAGAGAAAGAGCCAGTGAATGTGGTCAGTGATGCTTGGTGAATGTAGACAGACTCTGAGATGAGCTTTAATTGCATACGGTTTATTGTTTCTCTTAAAAGTTACCAACATTTCTTTACCTACTTGCTTTCATTTTTTCCATTGTCCTTCATGTTTTTCATGTGTGTGTGTTAGTTGTGTGTTAAACTATAGGCACAAGTCTAATGATTGGCTATGATGGCAGCGAGAATTGAGATTGTTTAACCTGGACAAAAGGAGGCTGAGGGAGGACTTTATTGATCTCTACAACTACCTGTTGTAGTGAGATGAGTGTTGGTTTGCTCTCCCAAGTAGACAGTGACAGGATGAGAGGAAATGGCCTCAAGTTACACCAGGGGAGATTTTAGTTGGACATTAGGAAAAATTTCTTCACTGAAAGGGTTCTGAGGCACTATAACTGGCTGCCTAGGGAAAGTAGAGGAGTCCCCATTCCTGGAGGTATTTAAAAAGACATGTAGATGTGCTAAGGGACATGGTTTAGTGGTGACTTGGTAGTACTAGGTTGGTGATTGGACTTGCTGAACTCAGAGGTCTTTTCCAACCAAAACGATTCTATTATTCTGTGAACTGTAGACAGCTCAAGTGGAAGGAGATGAATCCCACTCATGTATGTATAGCTTAAATAATTAAAAAAACCCCAAACAATCAAAAATCCCTAACAGATTGTCCAAGTTCCTACCTACTTGTTATGTAACTCCAACTCTTAAATGCTCCTTTTATTTACCCTACTCCAGGCAGTAACTTAGTTTCTGATGTATGTCAAGATCACACAAAGCGGTATGTCCTCAAGCTCATGCTTTGGGTCCAGAGAAGAGAAGGCTCTGAGGTGACCTTCTTGTGGCCTTCCAATATCTGAAGGAGGCCTACAGAAAACCTGGGGAGGGACTTTTTAGGATATCAGGTAGTGACAGGACTAGGGGGAATGGAAAAAAAGCTGGAAGTGGGGAGATTCAGGCTGGACGTGAGGAAGAAGTTCTTCACCATGAGAGTGGTGAGAGCCTGGAATGTGTTGTCCAGGGAGGTGTTTGAGGCCCCATCCCTGGAGGTGTTTAAGGCCAGGCTGGATGAGGCTCTGGCCAGCCTGATGTAGTGTGAGGTGTTCCTGCCCAAGGCAGGGGGGTTGGAACTAGATGATCCTTGTGGTCCCTTCCAACCCTGACTGATTCTATGATTCTATAACACAGCCTTGGGGGGGAGGGGGGGCAGGATGGCACCTTACCCCTTGCTCCCTTTTCCTATGCCTCTCTGTTTCCCCCCCACCCCAGCTTCCTGGGGGCAGGAATGGGTTTTGGATGTACTGCCACAGTGGGACAATCATGATCACCATCTCTTTTGATGGTGATTAGAAGTAGCTGTTGGTAATCATACAGAAATGAGCATCTTTTTCTGGTTTACCGTCAGATTTTCTTGCTGAGTATTGGCAAAAATTTGAAACCCTGAAGACTCAACAACAACATTCAAGTACATCTGATGTTTACAGACTATTTAGCAGTTCCTGTGGTGAGACAGGCTCCTTGGTAAATCTGAAGCTGTAAAACTATTAGGCATTAAGCCTTCCAGCATAACACAAGCATTCAGTTTCGTGGAGTAATTCTGCAATTTCTGGAGGAACTGCAGCAAACCTTTTAGAGTAGTAAGTACAAAAAAATTGCTACATAATGTTTATGTCTAACTTTATATATTCCTAGGAGTGCATCTAAAAAAAAAATAAAGGTCAAAAGAAAAAATTGCAGGACTAGTGTTGCATTTTCCATAAATCCTTTTGATATTTTTTTTCTTTTAAGAATTTTTCTGTGTGCATTGCTAATTTCCACAATCCTGTTTCCTTCAATACAAAAAAATATAATTAAAACTAACTAAATGAATGCATTTCTATATTCAGGTCAATGATATCTTGCATTCTTTTTAAAGACAATTGTTCATACTGTAATGTAGTAATTTAAATTAGCAAAACATATTCAAATAGTCTTGTGCTCAGGAACTTTTTGTTCTTTGTGTTTGTTTAAGTATCACCCATATCACTTTATATAGAATAGTTACAAATGAGAAAATACTGTATTTTAGTATTCAAACATCCTTTTCAGTATTTACATTTCTTTCATTTTATAGACCTTGACATCTCAGAGGACACTTGGTACTTCTTATCTCTGTTTTCTTCTTATCTCTACATTTGCACATTTTTTGCTTTAGTGTTAGAGATGAGAGAGCCAACCTGAAAGGCCTGTATCCTTTTTTTGAACTTATAAACTCCACAAATCACTAGAAAAATCAATGCCAGATATGAATAAATAAATTACTAAAATCTACACTGGATTTCTTTCTAAGACATGATTGCAGTTAGGATCCTAGATGAATATTTAAATACCCAAATAACTCATCCAGATCTTAGAAGCAGGTATAAGCACCTATTGACTTTACTGATCAAAGCTACTGGAAGTAACCAGGGCACTTCTCCAGAGTATGTGAATGCTATCTACAGGAAACAGCTGTACCCTAGAAGACTCTGTAAGTTCAGTGCAAGGACACATCTGCCCTCCCTCCCTTCTTGTTGGATTTTTGATGCTTCTTGTAGTTCTCTGGCAGCAGGTACAGAGTCTGGGTCTTCCCCACCCTTATCATCTTTGTGCAAGTGCTTCTGAAATGGTGGCTCCAAAACTGGAAATGCTTCTTTTTTTGCAGAAGTATCCTAAAACACTCATCTGACACAGGTGATGTTAAATGAGATCAGGGTGATCCCCAAGGAAAAGGAATTTGACATGGCAAACAGAACAAAAGAAAACAACTGATTCTAAAGGCATGAGAATTTAACTTAAATAGATTCTGCCTTGTAATTTCTCCCTATTTTGAATGGAAAGAGACAGGCACTCTCCAGGGTGAGATATCTTACCCTAAAATTTGTATGTGAATGAAGCTATTTGTCTTGTGATATACCCTACCTGTGCATACCTTGGGATGAGATGACTCTTTCATGTAGGGATGTCCGTTTCTCTCTGTCAGTATCAGGGAGCCAAGGGTGGCTAGCAGAGATTTAGATGTCTCATTTTTAGCTACCAGAAGCTAGATGATAAGTGTTTTAATGTCTATTTATTTCTTTCTCACTGATAAAAGGCAACCTTACAATAAAATTCTCTTCTTTGCTGCATCTTCCTTTGTTGCACATTCAGATCAAACATCTAGGCACTATGTTCCATGCAGTCCTTTTATTAAACCTATCAGAACTGAATGTATATTTTTAGCATGAAAAAATATTCCCCTCATAAAAAAACCTTGGAATGAAACATCAAATGTTAGAGAGCACAGTGATAAGTTTTATTTACCATTCTTCTTGAAAAGATGTTGATGAAAACTTGGGTAAAAATACCTCAGAACAGGAAGTGCCACAGCAAAGTAGTAAATGTTGCAGAATAGCAAATGAATCTGCCTTGAATCTAGTGACACAAAGAGGTTTCAGCAAGGCATAGAAGTGATTGTTTTGCATACCATTTCCCATCCCACCTCTTGTATCACAAGCCTGGAAATACCTGTACCCTTGTGCATAATGACAATTCTTTGCTCCTTAGTTTCTGCTCTCCCTTCCTCATTCATTCATGTCATCCTGATATTTTGTATACACGCACACAGTTGGACTCACAACTAGTTATTGAAGTATAGCTCTCATCATAATTACAGGAAGAAAAATAGCTATAGGAACACTTCCCCACACATCGGCATTGAGGATGTAAAATGCATTTGTTGTAAGAATTTTGGGCACGTCTCTGTCTTAGAGAGCCAAAGCTGACTGGCAGTGACATGACAGTTCAGGGAATGGTTTAACTGTACACTTGACTTTAAGCACCTGAAAATCCTGTCAGAAACATTGGCACTATATATAGGACTAGTAACCCATGTCTGTGCACCAGTGCACTTTGGGACAGGGTTCCACTGCTGCTGTAAATACAAAACAACTTTACCTAGCTACTGAGTTGAGGATCACCACTGAGATGGAGAACAGTCAAGGGGAGTTTGGATATTGAGATCAGTAGGAATGGCAAAAAACAGCAGACTGCTTTGGAATGAAATGCACGTCCACACGTGGACAGAGAAAGCTGTGTTGTGAAGGCTCCACAAATCACCTTGTCCTTGCATCCTACTCACTGTATCGTGCTACTTTAATCTCCTCTTTATGGCCCAAAGCTATTTATTCCTATGGTTATCTCAGAAACCTTAAGGCTCTTTCCAAGTCAGCTTTGTGTCCTTCTTCTACCTTTAGTCAGAGCCTCCTGGTATTGCTCAGTGAAAGTTTGATAAAGCAAACAAACAAAAAAGTGGTTGCAGTGACAGGGGGCAGGCTATATCCTGCTCTAATCTGAGGAGGGGACATCTTTTTCTGCAGCTCCCCTCTTGTTTTTGCAAACAGTAATCCTAACATCTTCTGTGGGCTCTCAGAAATGGCAGGCTGGCTTGGGGACAGAGGTGAAGGGAGGTGTTTGTCAAAGTGAACTTCTCTCCATGGTATGTGAGGAGAGGTGGTGTGGGCTGTTTCAACAAAGGTCTGTGCTGTGGGTTGCTCTCTGTAACAAAGCTTCTGTTAGCAGTTGGTTTCCAGAGCAGCCCTGGGCAGCACAAAGAGGTCCTCTGGCATGCAGAGAGCAGGGGTGTGGGATGACTTTGGGCCTGGAATAAGTATGCAGACAAACCCATCCTGTCACAGAACCACAAGATTTTTGGAGGATGTGTTGTTAATTGTAACATGCCTCAATTATAGAACTCAGGCATCTAAAAAGCCAGAGTTTCTTGTATGTAAGTCTGGGAGATTTCTTTTCCAAATCTCCAGGGCAGAATTTCCTCACAAAACATTAGGGTTTTTTTTGCTTCTTTTTCAGCGTGCAGCCACGACAACCAATTTCCTCACACTAAAAATGAGCAGAAGGAGAAATAACTGGCAAAGAAAATTTCTTTTGTTATGTGCTTGTCTTCCTTCTACAAATGTGGTATCGTTGCACAAATTATAATGTTAAGAGGTCTGTTTCTTGTAAGTGTGGATGAATGTGTGTGCAAATACATTTTACATATTAGCAGCTTCTGGGCTAATTATGATTACTAAAGCAAGACTTTTCCTTTAGGTCTGGGGGAAATTTACTCTCCAGGATGTAGCTATTTTCAGAAATAATGTGTTTCTAGTATATTAAAATACTTTAAAATATTTAAAAAACTGAATTTAGAAATATCTCTTATATATATATATATATATATATATATTAAAAAAAAAGGCTTTTGTGAAGGTGCACAGTAATCCATGCAAACTGTCTTGAGGACACAGAAATATGTAAATAAGACCACAATTAACATGTTTTTTGACAAACACACTTTCCTTGATTTAGAGTGACTCCTTATCTCTTCTTCCTGCAACAAATCCATGATTACCTTACAATATAACACAGACATTTTTGCCAGGAATTAAACATTAGCCTTACAATCATAGGAATATCAAAATAATAAAATGCACATTTAAGAAACATGGAGCTTTACAGTAAAACTGACTTATGAAAACTAATCCACTCATCCTCTCAAAAATGCACATCTTCTTTAGTCCACCCACTAAAATGAGCTTACTGCTCTTTTCTCTCTGAAAGTTACGGGTTTTTTTTTGATTCATTGCAGTGGCTGCTAACTGAGCTATAGGTGCACAATTTTGGAGACTGACGAGATTCTCAATCACTATAAATTTTTCTAGAAGACAGCAGTGAAGAGATGTTTCTAAGGTGACAAATTGTGCCCTTAAGAAAAGGAGAACAAGGAACTTTTTGGATAATACTTATTTAAGACTGAAAGGAAAAGTGTCTGTGGGCAAAAAATGCTGATGAAATGCGTATTAGTTGTGCCTCATTTTCATCCATTCATTTTATAGAGTGAATGGTCACACGGAGAGGGTGTTAGCGATTGGAAGTGACCTCCAAAGATCATCAAGTCCAAACCCCCTGCCAGAGCAGGGCCATAGAATCTAGCACAGGTCTTACAGGAATGCATCCAGATGGGTCTTGAAAAGTCTCCAGAGAAGGAGACTCCACAACCTCTCTGGGCAGTCTGCTCCAGGGCTCTATGACCCTCACAGTGAAGAAGTTCCTTCTCATGTTGAGGTGGAACCTCCTATGCTGTAGTTTATACCCATTGTCCCTTGTCCTATCACAGGGTACAACTGAGCCTGTCCCCTCCCTCTTGACCCCCAGTCCTCAGATATTTATAAACATTTCTCAAATCCCCTCTCAGTCTTCTCTTCTCCATACTAAACAGCCCCAGGGCTCTCAGCCTCTCCTCATAAGGCAGTGCTCTAGTCCCTCAATCATCCTGGTGGCTCTCCATTGGACTCTCTTGAGTGGATCCTTGTCCCTCTTGAGCTGGGGAGTCCAAAACTGGATACAGTATTCCAGGTGTGCTCTCAGCAGGGCAGAATAGAGGAGGAGGAGACCCTCCCTTGATGTGCTGGACACACTCCTCTTAATGCACCCCAGGATCCCATTGGCCTTCTTGCCCACAAGGGCACATTGCTGTCCCATGGAGAACTTGTTATCCACCAGGACTCCCAGGTCCTTCTCCACAGGGCTGCTCTCCAGCAGATCACCTCCTAACCTATACTGATGCAGTTTATTATTCCTTCCCAGATGCAGGACTCTGCACTTATCCTTGTTGAACCTCATTAGGTTCCTCTCTGCCCAGCTCTCCAGCCTCTCCCAGGCTCGCTGAATGGCCACACAGCCTTTGGGTGTATCTGCCAAACCTCCCTTGCTGAGCAGACACTCTGTGCCCTCATCAATGTCATTGATGAAGATGTTGAACAGGACCAGACCCAGCACTGATCCCTCTGGGACTCCACTAGTTATAGCTCTCCAGTTGGACTTGGTACCATTGATCACCACTCTTTGCACTCTATTTTGTAACCAGCTCCTAATTCATCTCACTGTCTGTTCTTCTATCTCACACCTCCTGAGCTTACTTACAAGGATTTTGTGGGAGACAGTGTCAAAAGCCTTAATAAGGTCAATGTAGACTATTGAAGACAAAAGGAGATGCCTAGAGGAGAGCATATGGACAGCACAACTCCTCTGAGTGCTCTCTCAGCTTTCCACACTTTGTGACTCAAAATATGATCCTAAATCAACTCTGCTCTCCATGAAGTGGTCCCACAAGCAGGACTAAGAATATGGGTTGTGCGATTCTGAAGACTACAAGCATAAATATCAAAAAGTGCTGGGGAAGAAATTCTGCATTTCCTGCTGTTCATGGCAAGATCTGCCCTTACTCTGCTAGGCTGAGAAATTCTTTGTTGGCAATCACATGTGCATCTTGAGACATTAGATAGGGGATATACAATAAATGGTTGAACTTGATGAGGTAGTGGCCTAGCAAGTCTTTTATTTCTGACTGAGAAGTCTCAGCTCTAGTCTGCTTCTACAGCCTGGCCATCATGTAGGGAGTGAATTACACATTAATAGGTGTCACTGCTCCATCTCCTCTGCAAGGAATCCAATTCATACACCCTGAGATTGCTGGGTGATATAGATCAGCATGATATTTGCTTAGCAGCATATTCCTGCCCCCAAATGCTAAGCCAGATGCATGCTGCATTTGTTTGTGTTCCACACAAGTTCTATTATCCATCATACCAGAAAAACTGCCTGGCATCCAGTAGGGTGTTTTGCATGCACTAACCATATCCAAGCAGTATATTACCATAAATAATATTGTCTTGCTTCGAGTGTTTTGAAAGATTCATAAAATAATGAAATGCAGTTTTGACTTTTTCCTTTTACTCGTCTTTTTTTTGGGTCATTACATTTCTTGAAATATATAGATACCACATATTCTGAGGGAGAATATATAAAACTCCTATAGTACACATCCAAGCTGAAGCTCAGAAATTTCAGTTTTAGCAATGAAAATGATGTACTTAGAAACATTGCCATTATTCAGTGAAAGTCTCTTGCTTAAGGAAAAATTAACTCACCTGGGTAAAGGTCTGAGAAAATCTGCTGACCTCATCTGAAATGAAAGAATAATCCAGCTCTTTTTTTGCTTGCAATTCTTAAAAAATGTTTAGTTAGAAACTCTTAAGCTTCAGTTTTGACTGAGCTTAAATTTCATTCTCTATTCTGAAATGCTTTTCTGCTTCTGCTGCCCTGGCTTTTATCATCCATTCAGCCTGGTCTGGGAGATTCCAGGATAAATGGGTTTAAATCTGCAAGATTTAAAAGCCACCACCAGCAACAGGTTGAAAACCCAGGTAATCAGGTTAAGGTTGGTTCAAGTTTCCTCTGACATGTGGCAACCCTCAGTTGGTAACTACTACCTCTGTACAATTCTGTCTCCACAACCAGCAGAAAAACCTCAGATTGCTTTTTCAGGAAATGGCAGCATCAGTCCAAGGTTTTTGTCACTCCAGATAGGCTGCTAGCCTCAGCATTCCACACCTGTTGTATGAAAGTTATCAAAGCTCACATAGTTTCTCTCAGGATAGAAAGAGTGAGTTTTGGAAAGAGAAATAATTCAATGAGCTACAAAGCAGAAGGAAAAGTACCAACTCAGCATTTGGGGATGGTTCCAGCTCTTGTGCATGGCTCTGAGGCAATGTGGGGATTGATGAGAAAAGGTGATTTTATTGGCTATTCCAAGGGGATCTGGCTAGCAGGAGATAATTATGGCTGTACTTTTTTGTCCATCTATTCTCAGTCATAAACATCTCCTTCTTAAAAAGTAACTTCTAATAATGAAAAGGTCAAATAGCACAACAAGAACATTAATCTATGGCTTCCAAATTGCTGTTGGGTATCTACCATCATTACTGCAATGACTGTTTGAAGGGCTGCCCATTAATGCTATAGAAGACTGCTTGAGAAAAATTCAGATGTTCTAAAGGATAGTGGATTTGATTTTTCAGAAGGAGCAGCCTTTGGGATAGGTGAGTGAACAGTGTTCTTGGTCCTAATTCAGAGTCTAATCCTTTTCCTACTGAAGCTGTTACAGGCTTTTGTTATTGACTTCAGTGGAAACAGGATCAGGCATGTTGGTTTTATGTGGGGAGTTGGCAAGAACATTGAACAAAATTGACATCACTGGTTTGAAGAACTTGTTTCAATACAAGGTTTTATTTAATCTCCACAGAGTTAAATAATGAAATTATTTTTTCTCTATAATAAAGGCAAGATATCTTCAAGAGACAAGTCAAAAGAATAGCATTCAAATACTAAAAACTTTCGGGGTCTATGTCATATTATGGTTTTCTTCCTTCCTTGTCTTACAAAATCAGTTTCTTCAGCTTTCATGTATTAACCCTACTGTTTTTTGGTAACACTCCTCCTTGACTCTGGGGTTGTTTAGCCAGGAGAAGAGAAGGCTCAGGGGTGACCTCACTGCTGTCTACAACTACCTGAAGGGAGGTTGTAGCCAGGAGGGGGTTGGTCTCTTCTCCCAGGCAACCAGCACCAGAACAAGAGGACACAGTCTCAAGCTGCACCAGGGGAAGTTTAGGCTCGAGGTGAGGAGAAAGTTCTTCACGGAGAGAGTTGTTAGCCGTTGGAATGTGCTGCCCAGGGAGGTGGTGGAGTCACCATCCCTGGAGGTGTTCAAGAGGGGATTGGACATGGCACTTGGTGCCATGGTTTAGTAGTCGTGAGGTCTTGAGTGACAGGTTTGACTCGATGATCCTTGAGGTCTTTTCCAACCTTATTGATTCTGTGATTCTGTGATTCTGTGAATGTCTTCCAACAGCTCTGTATGCAATATGAATAACATCTGTCATGAATTGTCTGTTCTGTCTTTCTTTCTGCACTTAGGGAATGGAAATGAATGCAGTGACATCTTTTGTTCCAGAAGGGATTTTACAGACAAGTAAACATGTATTTACATGTATTTATATGAATTTATATGTCTAGAGAAGATAAAGTAACCTGCTTTGTCTTGAAGAACCATGTGTTGCAACGGTCCCTATTTAACCATTACCTGACTTAGCTTCCACGGACACTGCCTTTCTTGTGTGGACCTTTTTTCCAGATAGCTGCATTGCCCTTTTGAGTGTAATTGCCAGCCACAGCATTCATCCTAAGAATTTTGGAAAACATTGCTTCTAGACTATAGAAGCCTCAGCAGAGAAACCAAAAGCATTAATCTGAGTGAGCAGAAACTGATTTGCTGGTCAGTGGTGCTGAAATGTAATGTGCACTTGGTCTTGATGTATTATTAACTCAGTTAAGTCTCTCTTTTGGGGAAAGAAAATATTTTTACTTAAGCAATGAGATATAGCAACCTTATAGCATGGGGTGACACTTACTGCCATCTGACTCTGCTTCTCAGCCAGCTGAAACAGAATATAGAAACATGGACAATTTATGATAACACTGAACTGAATGTGTCAGAAAAGAAGGATTTTTTGGCCTGCCTTTCTTTTCTGTCTCAACAGACAAGACTGAAGAGAATTGGACTGCTTTTGCCTGACCATAACAGAGGAAAATAATGCTTGGCAAGACTGGACTTCCCATGGAAATCCTGGGTGGTTTTGTTTGTTTATTTTATACTGATACTGGTTTACCACATTTTCCAGACATCCTGGAGGAAGGTGGGTAAGGGAAATCTGAAGAGATCTGCTGGGTCTCTGATAGCTTTCTATACCAAGCTGGAAGAACCTAACATCAATGAAGAGAAATGAAACTCTCCTACTCTGCATCACTAGATGGGCATCTATCACAGAAATAATACTGCTCACTGATATCACACTCATCACCATCGTTCCTCTGTCCTTCATTGGCATAGAGACTATGCTCATGTTTGACTCCAGAATACTCTTTTTCATCTTATCTTATGCCACAGATTTTGGTCCATTTGATGACAAGAAATGTCTGTCTCATGGTGGGTTAAGCTTACTCTGCTAGTATTGCGCTCAGTTGGTGTAATCAGTTTATTCAGGGACTGCATATGACTGCTAAGATCACAGAGTAAGCAGGTCCTTCACATTTCTGCAAGGGAAATGCAGGTTCAGTCTTCTGTGAGCACCCATTAGATGAATTTCCATCAAAAGAAGTAGTCAGTTTATTATACCATATTACATTAGATTCCCATCATTTCTTCTTACTTTATCCATGTCAAATGATCCAAGAGGATCAAAACAGATACCAGCCTTCTTCACGGAGGAAGTTCCCTTATATGTGATTTTAAGCTGATTTCAGTGCTGGCTTGAACCCAGATTATGTTGGTACTGGAGGACTAGACTTGGTTAGGTGTGTATGTCAGCACTCGGCTGATTTCTCTTCTGCTGTGCTTAGGAAAAGGAGGTAGTTAGTGAGAATTTGATACCCATGTGGCACCTTTCCTTGAACACAAAATAAAAAATATTAAAATCACTGTTGAAGTATAAATAGGTGTAAACCAGATGATCCTAGATGGTATGTGACCAACTTTTGCTTCTGATTTAGACAGTCTGTCTAGTCCTTGCTTGCACATCATATCTTCTCACTGGAGTAAGCCTCAGTGAGGCATGAGGGTCAGGTGGGCTTTAGGTGAGGTAAGAATTTGGGACTTGAGCAGTCATTAACTACAGACCACAAGAAAGGTTGTGTCTGGAGCAATCATACAGAGAACTGAAAGTAAATGCAGCAATTCAGCCTTGGAGTGAAAGGAGAAAGTACTTATTAAAGGAGAAAGTACAACTTATTATCTTCATTTAAAATTACTACCGTAGCATCATTTCCCATAAGGGTAAAAAAAGAATTTCCAGTGTGTTTTAGTATTACAGTAACTAAAGCTTATTATCCTGAATACTAATTTAAGGTGATTTAGTTGAAAGGCACACCATGTCACATATGTTTTGACATTGAAGAGCATTAGTATGCTTTGCCTTTTTTTCCCCCTTTTCCAGAGTTCATACCTTAGAGCTCTTTTACAAATTGGGTCCTCAAGGGTGGGTCCATTACAAATTGGGAAAAGCATGTGTGAATATTAGAGCTGTCTATATGCAATCATCTACATTTGTATCAAATGCTGTCACAAGAAGTATACAGGCAAGGTCAGGCAAGAAAAAACAGGATTTTTGTTAAAGCAATAGAACTGTGTAATAGAGATCACTCCTACACATTTGACCCTATGCATGTGGTCCAATTACACTGCTAAAATGATGCTCTTTCATTAAAAAACAAAAACCAAACCAAACCAAAACAAAAAAGAACATTAACTTTCTTTTTTTGTTGTTTTTTTCCTAGAGGGAAAATGGGACTGCAGTTAGAAAAGTAGAGCACCAAGTTTATTTTAATACAAAGCTAAGTTTAGCTCTCTTATCAAAGAGTCATGTTTGGAAGAAGACACAGAACTTTCCTGCCCTGCCATGAAGCTCAGACATGAAAGAAAAAGTGATTTGTTTCCCACTAGGTTTGTTTTGGTGAATATTAGAAAACAAAAGAAGTACTGAATATGATTTACACTTTCAAAAGCTTTTCAAGTTTTTATAAAGTTACCATGAAAAAAAAAGTTCTCTGGTCATGATACTGATGTCTGGATACATTCTCATAAATACAGTGAATTCATTGCAGAGTGTGAAACTGCTAATCTTGAAGGATAATGATGACATGACACGTTGTAATGCAAAGCTATAGTTTCTCTTCATGCAATCTGATTGCTAAGAACCAGAAAAAAGCCTTGAGGGAGCAATGATTTGGTTTTGAAATCTCAAGCTACAGTCTATAAACACTGGGAACTCAATTCAGTTGTTTAAATGTCATTAGAGGCATCCAGGAATAACTTGATAGGGATGGGACTGGTAAACAGGATGCGTAAACTATGGGATATCTGTGACCTTGGCTAGCAGCTGATGACAAAACAAAACAATCTTGGGCACATCAAATAATTATGTGGCTATATAGGAGTAATTTTATCTTTCTGTATCTAGGGGATGGGCTGAAGCTCCACTGTATTCATCAAGTGTCATCTTTGTCATCTTGGTGGGAATCATGTATCGGCTGTCTTTTAGGGGCAAATTCATTCTCCTAGCTCTGTCTGCATCACAGACACCTCTAAGCTGCATCTGGCAGTCTGTGGCCCCCCAAGGCTCTGTATCAGGTAGGAAATGTAGGAGAAATGCACAGGACGTTTCTGAGACCTGCCCCTTGATAGTGGCTTAAAGTAGATTGCTTTGCATTTTTTGCCATGTCAAGAAAGCTCATGATGTCCCAGCTGGTGCCACTTGCACAGATGGGATGGGATTCAACTCTGCTGGGTAGGCATGTCAGTGACTAAATGTAGATGCGTCCTGTTCCAGTCAGTGGAGGTTCAGTTCTCTGTGTACAGTCACCTAGAGCTCTTTGAAATGCCCTTGGATACCTGAGACTTCTTCAGAGATCTAGCAGGTACAGCACAGGGACCACAGGAAATGTGTGCCTTTCTGGAATGGCAGCTCCAGAAAGTGGGACCAAGGACATCTCAGAAGGTGTTACACCCTTACTTGTGGGAAACTGATCTGAGCTTGCAGGACAGCCCACAGGACAATTCAGCTCAATCTGAAGCAGATATATAAGTGGCCTTTTGCTCACCAAACTCCACTGAGTGCCTTACTCTTCCATGACAAGGTCAGTACAGGTGTTAAACAGTACTTCTTTTCAGGACTGAAGCTTAGTACAACTCCAGAGTTCAGAAAGATGAGTAAAAGTTTTGTGGCTCTTTAAGAAAATCAGAAAAGCTACAGGAGGAATCCAGGCAGATTTAGCTCAGGCTTTTCTCCACGCTGGGTAGGGACAAAGAGGATGTTCCAGTAATCACAGGTGTGACTCCTCCATTTGTCATTGCACAGCATGAATGACATACTCTGGGATAATACTGTGCTGCTTATTTGCAAACACATGTGCATGAGCTCACTAAATATTGCCTACTGATGTTAGAAATTAATGGGAAGTCATGGAAAAGCTCTTTCCCTGGGTTTTAGCTTATATCTCACCTCCTATATTCTGCGCCTCCTCCTTGTCAGATTTGACTCACCTCATTGTATGGCATTACAAAGTCTCCAGAAAGGATGTCAAAATACCTGCAAAAAGCTAAAAAACCTAGAAAACTCAGATTTTAAGAAAGAAACGAGATTGGCAGTTTGTGAGGTTGTAGAGAGAGACAAAATTTTTGTACTTAATGTTGCCCACATCTTTCCACCTTATTTGCAGCAATATTTTTCCTTGGTTATTTTAAGATAGTGGCATTGTTCAGCTAGAAGAACTGTGAGATAAATGTGAATAGGAATGAAGTTACCTGGCATAACTCACAGAAGTGAGGGAATCATATAGAGATTATCCACCTCCAGACTGGTCAGACCTCAGTCCTGGTTAGCAGAGCTGAGGATTTCTGTCATCTCAGTGAATGTAGCTGGAGTGTGGATCCGGCTCACCAGATGTGTAATTCTGGCCAGCCTTCTTGGCTGGAGACAGGAGATGCACTGCCAATTCCTTAATTTCTGCAATTGGTTGAGTACAACTTGCTATGTCTTGACAATTGTTTTTGCATACCTTTTTCATTTTGGGTACATCTTGTGGTTAAAGGTTCAGCAATGAGGCCAGAGGAATAACTCGGGAATGGTTATCGCTTTCATGAAGACAGAATGACATCTGCAATCACTTCAAGTGCATTTCTAGCGCCTCTCATCTGCATTACTTGTCTCTTTGTTAAATCCTTTCATGTGGAGGAGGAGATGAAGCATGTCACATATCCAGAAAGCACTTTGTATTCTGTATTGATAGTGGCAGTGTTTATGACTTGTACTTTCCCATAAATTATTTCCAAGATGTGCTCTTAACTTCCTCGAGTCTCACATGTTCAGTTTGTTATGGAGGGGCATGTCTGATTTTTCGTCTCATGTTTCACAGAATCACAGGATGTTAGAGGTTGGAAGGGACCTCCAGAGATCATTGAGTCCCACCCCCCTGCCCAAAGCAGGACCACCTAGGGCAGTCTGAACAGTAATGCATCCAGGAAGGTTTTAAAAGTCTCCAGAGAAGGAGACTCCACAACTGCCATGGACAGCCTGTTCCAGTGCTCTGTAACTCTCATTGTAAAGAAGTTTCTTCTCATGTAGAGGTGAAACCTTCTATGCTCAAGTTTGTATCCATTGTTCCTTGTCTTATTACTGTGAACCACCGAAAAGAGCCTGGGCCCCTCCACTTGACACCCTCAGATATTTATAGACATTGATCAGATCCCCTCTCAGTCTTCTCTTCTCAAGACTAAGCAGCCCCAGGTCTCTCAGTCTCTCTTCATAGGGGAGATGCCCAAGTAAAAATGCAGTCCATCAGGCATTGTTAGTCACTCTGAAACAGATTTTGCAGTGTGGCAGAGGAATTCCTAGCCTAAGGGAGAGAGGGGAAGGTTCATGAACCCATGCAGACTGCTGACAATAGAGGCTTGACTTTGCTGGCATGGCTCTTGTGAGACCTGCAGGGGAAAGAGAGACAGAAGAGCAAACTCTGAAGTTCTTCTCTCTGAAGAATCTTTTACAAGGGCTGATCAAAGACAAGTATCAGTAAGCTCCTAGCCTAGGGCCTCTGAATTGTACTGCATATAAGGATCTAAAATCGATATGGATACCCTGGCATGACAGTGTGGAAGAGACAACAGAGTAGCTCCACACTACTAGCAAAGCCTCAGTGTAAGGGAGACTTTGCTTGGTGAGGGGGTTTTTCTTTAGGCTAGATATGGGCCTCTAAGGCTTCTAGGAATAACCCATGATTGTATCCCCTCTCTGTCAAAATATGACCATACCGTCTTAAAATGTCTTAAGAAAACATCCATGCTTTAGCATATTTCATTATGAATTTCTTCATGAATCATAGAACCAGCCCACGTGGAAAGAGACCTGGAGAGATCATCTGGTCCAACCATTCTGGGAAAGGGAGCCTAGATGAGATCATCTAGCACCCTACCCAACTGGATCTTGAAAAATTCCAGTGATGGAAACTTTACCACATTCCTGGGGAGGTTGTTCAAGTGATTGATTCTTCTCACTGTAAAAAAAGTCTTATATCAAGATGAAACCTGGTCTTGTACAACTTATACCCATTGCCATTTTGTCTTCTCCATGTGGCTTCTTGTGAAAAGAGCCTCACTTCTCTCTGTAACCACATTTAATTACCAGAAAACTGTGATGAAGTCCTTCTGAGTCTACTCAAGAAGCCAAGTTCTTTTGTCTTACTTCATAAGGCAATTCCTCCAGCCCTTTGATCATCTTCATGGCTCTCCTTTGGACCCTCTTCAGTTTGTCTGCATTTTTCTTATATGATGGGCAGCAGAACTGGACACAGTACTCTAGGTGCAGCCTGAGAAGTATTGAGCAGAGTGGGATGTTCACATCTGTGCTAGTAAAGCCCCTGAATTCCTTTCTTTCTTCCTGACTGGAGCTTCTATTTTTTTTTTTTCTTTTTTTTGGAGTGAATGTGTCCCAGACAGAGATGAAACATCAGGGGCAATTGGAAAACTTGACGAAAGAATGTCCCTGCCTTGTGTACTAACCTTTCAAACAATACATTGCTTTTAATTTTGTGTTCCTGAGGGATCTCCAATTCACTAAGCTGGAGAGACCTTCCTCTGTCATTTCTATGTATAATGTATTACTTTTTGTTGACAGAAATGGATGTACAGTGTGCAATATGCTAGACTTCCCCTGTGTTTTCTGCCACTGGCAATTTGTACTCATCTCAAAACTTGTTGTTTTGTTTTCCAGCATCTGATAAATATACCTGGATGCTACCTGTAATTTGCAAGTGAGATTTCTTTCTTCTTTTCAAGTGAACATAGAGTAACTTGGAAAATTAATTTCCTTAATCTAAAACTCAATGCTGAACTGTTTTTTTTGGAATCAGTAATCAGACAGTGGCTGAGGATAATTAGAAAAAGCATATGGCTTCCTGCAGCTTCATTATTCATGCCAGCAAATCCCTAGGCAAACAGTATTAGTACAAAATATTCTCTGACCACTGAGTAAGTGAAACATAGCCAAATTCTGTGCAGTCCTCAGTCTGGATGAAGTGTGGGAGTAGTAAAGAGAACCCCCACAAATGGCTGCTTCCTAAGAAGTAGAGAAGAACTCTACTTCTTAGGAAATAGCAGTGAACTTTCCTTAGGATTATCTACTACATCCAACCTCCAGCAAAACTTTGAGATCTGGCTAACAGCTCAAATCTCTTCACCATGACATTCATTCCTCTATGCTGAACCTGTGTTGGATTTCAGTGAAGACATTTCCTCTGTGTGGAAGGGCATCTGAAGTGGATGAATAGACATACAACAGGTAACATTTGGGATGTGAAGAACCAAGATACAACTTGGTCTTAAAGTGACTAAAATTGGGAAGAATGAATGGAATAACTGTAAATTTCTCGGCAGATCTGAAATCTACATTATTACAACAGGTCAATATGACTTTCCTCAGAAATGTGAATTTTCTTCTTGTAAGGCAGTGGAGGGTAACATCTTAGAGCTCACATTATTTGTTATGTTTAGGTCCTTGGGCTGCTTTAAGGTTAAAGAAGTTCTGAAATCAAGGTTAGTAAAAAGATGCAGGACACTGTATTTGTCCTTAACTGCTCTTGGTGCTCTTAGCTCACCAGGTGATGTGCACATCCTCTTCACTGATAAACAGATGTATAACATTTGTTATAAATCATGCTAGAATTACCTGATTTTAGAAATGTTTGTCAATGGGTTCCCATTTCTCCACTTAAAAAAAAACTATATAGTTACCATTTTCTCTTAAGCATTTTGTTAACCATAGCTGTTAGTCAGCGTGATAGCAATTGAGAAGGTTTCTGCTATCAACATTCGCTATTTTGTAGCCCTACTTTTTCTTTGTAATGTTTGCTGTCAGCCTCTGATCACTCACAACATGGAGGTGATTGCATTACACTTTTCAGACACACATTGATCTCTACAAATTTTGACTTACAAGGTGTCTTTTGGAGAAGAGATTACCAATGAAACTATCAGTGCCATTCCCTTTTTATTTTTAATTACAGTCAGCTGGTTATTTTAATAATGATGTACTGAGATGCAGGCTACACTACAACTAATTTCAATGTGATTGACTTTCCAAGTTGGATTAGCTCCTGAGACTTGTTAGTGGAACATTTTCCATTTCCCCACCATGTATTCTTCTCAATATGTGAGAAATGTTTGACAATACTTAAGGGACTGTTGCGGAAGGGCTATGACATGGCCCAGTACAAACCCAGACAGGCCTTAAGATGCCTAGACAGGGTCCCTTTCTCTCTCCTCCTTCTTGCAGAAAAACAGGGCAACACGGGAAAAGGAGCAAAGGGGACAGGACTCCTGCCTGTCTGGTAAACTAGATGTTTATCTGGGGTGAGAGCAAGTAAGCTGGCCACTGCTCCCCCAGATACAAAGTCCTTGCTTCTGCCTTTTATGGTTATAGCCGGGCAGAACGCCTTTCCATTGGGCAGCTACAAGTTAGCTTCAGTGCCCCATTGGACCAATTGACCTCTGGCAATTTGTATATATACAAGTGACTAGGTAGTCACCTTTGCCTTGCTCAAGCCTTGCTCAAGTCTACTGAAGCCTTGCCTTGCAAGCCTTGCCTTAAGCCTTGCTGCCTCGAGCTGCCCTGCCCTGCCTCGAGTGTCTGGTCCAGAGCCTGGGATAAAGCCACGAGCCATACACATGCAAGTTGGAGAAGCCACGAGCCTAGAAGCCAGAGCTGCTTTAGCCTGCTTCCCCTTGCCACCAGCATTGTGCTGTGCCTCAGTTTACCCAGGAACCAAGCAAGCGCCCATCGCAAAGAGCGTCGTTAACTGCCTGCCATCCGCTGAAGCCAGACCAGCCTGGGACCATGCAGTGAACCTTTCCTGCCAGCAATCCGCCGTGACGCACCTTACGAGAGCGCCCCAAAGCTAACACAGCAGCAGCAGCATTCCCTCATGTGGGTGAAACTAGCTGTGAGTAACTATTTCACTGCCCTTTGGGTTTAATGGTTCTTATCGAGCCTCCTCCCCACCGTAACTGAGCGCTACCTGCTCTCGGGACTTTCTCTTTCCAAGTTGTTGCTTCCTAATTTGCATAGAATAGTTTATATTTGCCCTAAGACTGCATAATTCCCATTGTGAATGTATTTTCTAATTGTACAACGATCCTTTTAATGAGTTTTGGCATATTTCATTAATAAAAGGGTTACTATTTTTATTAATACCCCTTTGTCATATTGTTTATTAATTATTACTGTGAGGGTAATTAATAAATATTCCTCCCCTCGACCACAACAGGGATGTCTTTTGTTCCTAATGAGCATAGTGGTGTGTTGTGTGTTTGTGATCTAGTTCTGTGCAAAGCAACAGAGTTGACCAAAGCAGTGTATCAAGAACAAGGCTTAACAACATCTGAATTTCCCCCTTGAAGTTTTTTGACTAGGAAGATTCAGGGGTGAAGAGCACCAAGTAGTTTTTGAGTCATATAGGTGGACTTTAATGAAGCTTTTTATCTCTCATTTCACAAGGTTTGTAACAAAATAAGCTCAAAACTAAATGATTGATTTCCATTTGGAATAAATACTCAAATTTACATGCCATGATAAAAAGCCATTGGGGAAAATAAATAGCACTAACAGAAATCTAGGTACTAGGTATACAGGTAGCATCCAGGTATATTTATCAGATGCTGGAAAACAAAACAACAAGTTTTGAGATGAGTACAAATTGCCAGTGGCAGAAAACACATGGGAAGTCTAGCATACTGCACACCGTACATCCATTTCTGTCAGTAAAAAGTGATAAACTATACACAGAAATGACAGAGGAAGGTCTCTCCAGCTTAGTGAATTGGATTTTCAGAATGAATGTTATTTTTGTCTTCTTCTTCTGTCCTTTAAAAAAAAAAATCTAGTGGTTTTCAAGAGCATTTCAAGAGCTAAAGAAAATTAAAAACTGCAAAGAAATTTTAAAATGTTAAAGAAAAGGGAGAAAGAAATAGCTTATGGATGCATGAACTAAGTGTGTATCACATGCTGCTGAGCAATTTAAGAAAAGTTAATATGCTTTTGAGTATAAGCCCAACACAATTCACAACCCACAGCTGTGAGTCAGAAGGAAAGTTCTCTATTAAAATGTCAGACTTGTCAGTTATTCCTTTCGCCATTTACTGAAATCTTCGAGGAAAATTCTGTTCATTAATGCTGTTCTTTATTCTTGGTAGCAGTCATGCTCTGGTGAACACTTCTATTTGCATTCAGTCCTGAAATTTGGACTGTCTCATGAAATTTTATGTATGATCTTGTGCTGCATGTAGTGCTTGACTCTATGACTCTGTGTGTAAATAGCCACAGCACCACACAACAAATACGTTGAAAACAAATACCTAGTCAAAGTCTTACCACAATCAGGAAGAAGAGGAGAGCAGAATACAACGAAACAAGACTGGAACTTACTTTCCTTCTAAGAAAATCTTCAGGAACACATGCATTCAGGGCTTGAATGCCAAATAACATATAACAAGGTTGAAAAGAATCATATATTAGCACTGGAGTACACACTATTTTCAAACTGATCAGTGAATTGGCAATGATGAGAGATAAAGCCACAGGAAGTTATCAAGAATTTCCCCTCCCTGTTATCAAAAAAAGTCTCTGTATGAAGCTGTACAGACAATATTGAATGCTCACAAAGGCTATTCGTAGGAGAGGGGTGTCCTCACATCATTTTGACATCTCTGAGAGGCAGAGCAAAGGTTGGTGGTCCTGTGGTAGGCAAAGATCTCTCAAGATCCATGGGTATCAGGGGAACAATTCTGAACCATTCCCTGCAGTAGCAAATTACAGTAGAAAACATATGGGGATTCTCACAGTATCATTTATTCCCAAAATTCCTA
This sequence comes from Indicator indicator, assembly GCF_027791375.1. Taxonomy (NCBI): domain Eukaryota; kingdom Metazoa; phylum Chordata; class Aves; order Piciformes; family Indicatoridae; genus Indicator; species Indicator indicator. The sequence continues at coordinate 31,146,097 of NC_072010.1, forward strand.
ACACAGAAATTTCCATGTGCCTGGGCAGTATGAGCAACTGTACTTGTACATCTTTTGCACCTAAAAAATTTGAAGAGTATGCTTCATTCCTGGGAGGAATGAACAATGTGATTATGTTTCTGTTATCTGAATTTGACAAGCAATGTCATGCTCAAAGGTACAGTCCTTTGTTTTCATGAATCTGATTATGAGTGATACCCATTAGTCACCTTTTAGATGAACAGATAATTGGAAATGTGCTTTTCTATTATCTCTGACTGGACCTCACAGGAAATCTCTATTACTTTTCTATTATGTCCTTCAGGGAGAACTAATCTGCTGCTTTATTATGCTCCTGCTTCCCGACATTACAGTGAGCTACTTAGTCCATGCTGCTTTACTGTGAGGATGACCTCTGCTTCAGTCCTTGAACCTCCTGGTAGAGTAAGGGGCTGCTCTGTGTGAGCAGTGACTTCATAGTCCATCCCATAATGCTTTTTATGACAGCTCTTGTGTTTTAACATCACTCCACTGACTCTACTGTAAAATGGACCTGCAGTGGTTGATATCAGTCTGTCCTTCCTTGTACTGCTCCAAGGGCTCCTTTTTTTCATTTCCCCCACAATGTTATCCTCTCCTTTGCTCTAGTCTTTCCCAGTTGTTGTTGCCATTTCCTTTTGTTGATATTCCCCCATCCTGGATCACTGCCTTTTTTACCTGCACACTGGCCAGCTCTTATCTCTGGGGGTGCCTGTGAAAAGTCCTTGGTAATTGTAATAGCCTGATCCCGCTGACTCTGGTCGGCCATTGCAGAGGCAACGAGCATAATTCTTGGTCCTATCTCATCTGTGTATGAAAAGCATCAATGGTTGGGATTTGGGAGCTCATGACAACTGGGAAGTAGTTCAGAGCAAGCTTCTTGAAGGGTAGACAAGAGAGCTCTCTCTTCCTGTGAGGCTTCTACCACTGACAGCTGACAGCTGTGCTTTCTGGGGTGAGAATTGCTCCTGAAAGACCTCACTTGCTCCTGCTTTGGCCATGATTTACAGCGAGTTGAAGGCAGCAATCCTGTGCAGGTGAAAAGGTGGTTCAGATGCCTTAAAAAGTGAGGGCTGGATGGCTTACACAGAACAGAAGTGAAACTGTATTAATCTTATGGTCATGTTACATGCTGAGCTGAGTATCCTCATTTTGTAATTATAAGTCACTGGCTTCACAAGGTACATGTAAGCTGTGCTGTGTCAGCATGTACAGACAGCATTACAAGGTTACCCTCCACATTGGATAAACTCTAGGGAAGCAAATGGACTTAATGTGTTTGTAGGATTTCAGTAAGTAGGACATTGAGGACATTACTTTGCACCTCAGTAGCAATTTATAATCTCAACGAGGTACTCACTTCTCTACATGTGAAAAATAATCTTTTGCTTTGATGCCAAGAAATATCCCTGTGCTAATATCTTTTTAATGGGTGTATCCTGCTCTTTTTTCTTTCTTTCTTTTTTTTTTTTTTAAACAAAAAGGGCTGGTGAGAAGAAACACAGGCTGACTTTCATATAGCTGACTTCCAAAAATCTCCTGCAGACTGATCTATATTTCATTAGATGAAATATATAAGAGGCTGCATCCCTCTTGATTTATGAGCAAAAGTTTTATGAGAAATATGAACTGTATAATGTAGATGATCCATCATTCAGGGATAAATATTAGTAACACTAGGCAAAATCAAAATTCTCCTGGGCTGCACTCCAGTGATTATATGAGATAATTTTCCAGAGGTCCCAGAACAGTACAACATGGGTAAATTGGCCTTGAGACCAAGTGCTACACTAGAATGTGTAATTTCTTGAAAAAAAGGATCATTAATCTCCATTTTCACTTGAATTAATATACTCCAAGGATGACAACACACTTTGCCTTGAGATTTATGCACAGCAACAGAGAAGAGAGGGGCTTTGAAAGACCCAATGAAGGTTTTGTGTAATTGTTCTAATAGATTATGTCACTTCTCCCTAACCTCTTTAAGTTTCTTAGACCACTATGGTTGCAGCAGCTTGCTGTTTCCAGACATGTACAGAATGTACTACTGAGGTCTGGGTTTCAGATCCTGTATACAGGTTCACCTGAGACTGTCTCTCTGCTGGACAGTGGCTGTGTGAGGCTGCTCGTGCACCTCCCATGTACTGCAAATGGAGAAGGCAGCACTGATTTGGGGTATACCTGTGAAGAGAACCACATTTGGATGGATAGATCTGTGCTGTGGGTCACAGTTGCAGTGAGGAGAAACACATTTGGATGGATAGATCTGTGCTGTGGGTCACAGTTGCAGTGAGGAGAACCACATTTGGATGGATAGATCTGTGCTGTGGGTCACAGTTGCAGTGAGGAGAACCACATTTGGGATGGACAGATCTGTGCTGTGGGTCACAGTTGCAGTGAGCAGAACCACGTTTGGGATGGACAGATCTGTGCTGTGGGTCACAGTTGCAGTGAGGAGAAACACATTTGGATGGATAGATCTGTGCTGTGGGTCACAGTTGCAGTGAGGAGAACCACGTTTGGGATGGACAGATCTGTGCTGTGGGTCACAGTTGCAGTGAGGAGAAACACGTTTGGGATGGACAGATCTGTGCTGTGGGTCACAGTTGCAGTGAGGAGAACCACGTTTGGGATGGACAGATCTGTGCTGTGGGTCACAGTTGCAGTGAGCAGAACCACATTTGGGATGGACAGATCTGTGCTGTGGGTCACAGTTGCAGTGAGGAGAAACACGTTTGGGATGGACAGATCTGTGCTGTGGGTCACAGTTGCAGTGAGGAGAAACATGTTTGGGATGGACAGATCTGTGCTGTGGGTCACAGTTGCAGTGAGGAGAAACACGTTTGGGATGGACAGATCTGTGCTGTGGGTCACAGTTGCAGTGAGGAGAACCACGTTTGGGATGGACAGATCTGTGCTGTGGGTCACAGTTGCAGTGAGGAGAACCACGTTTGGGATGGACAGATCTGTGCTGTGGGTCACAGTTGCAGTGACGGTTTGGAGTTGGGGTGGGGATTTAATTTTCTAACCTCTGTTTCCACAGGGATGTTTTGCAGACAAGGAAAAGCTGTGACACCTCAGTAACATTCCTGATTTCATTCCTCACATCTTACCCAATGTACAGTTTTGTCCAGCAATACTTTCACATAGAGTGCACAGCTGGAGATGGAGCCCCAGACATTTCCTCTGCATACAGATCCTGAAATTGCTGAGCCACTGGGTGAGGCTCTGACTTGCTCTTCTCATCTACCAGCACCAGAGACTTTGTATTTGTGTGACACAGGCAAACATGAAGTATGTCATCTTCCTTCCTTGCTTACTTCCAGATCCATGTGTACTAGTTTTAAGGCTAGGCACTGTCTTGGAAAGAGAGAAATGCAGGAATCTGCACTGTTTCATGGTGGTACCATGGCCCATTGCTTCCTAGGCAAGGGAGAATTTACTCCCATCCTTTGTGGAAATGGCAAGGACTCTGCATTCCAGCCTCTTCTAAAAGACTGAGTCAGTTGTCAGCTCCTGCCACAAAGGGATCTCTTTGTGAGGGTCCTTGGTGGGGATCTTGGCTTCACACAGATGTCTGTGTCTGAAGGAGGATACTTCCTTCTCTTTGGATATTCCTGCTAGGTGACTTTATACACTGCTTCAAAACTAAGTGTACTGACTACTGTGAATCCTATTCCAAAGTACTCCATTTTAACTCTCCCTGGGCATGGATCCCTTTCATGGATTTAGCCCAAGGTTACTGTTCAGAGTCTCACATGATGCATTCATGGATGAGGTTCACTGGTCCCAACACAAGGCCACTGTTCTAATTCCTGAACTGCAGGCTTCCTTTTCTTTTCCACTGTCTCTTGTACTTGGCTGTTCTGCTTAGGCTTTGTCTCCCTTCCTATCACCACAGAGTCCTTCACATCACCTGGAAAGCCTGGAGGACTGTTCCTCCTCTCCAGTGGCTCCAGGACTGCAGCAATGCCCAGTAGTCAAAACAGCAGGGACTTCTTTCAGAGCCTGTTGGTGTTGTGCTGAAGCTGATGTGGCAGACCAGATTAGCCTCGTGCAAGTGTCTCAGAAAACCTAGGGCACCCCAAATGGCACTGGGCAATGCTGCTAGGCACCCAGGTTTGTTGAGCTACTTTCTGTGACTGTCATTTGCAAACTACTGCTGAATATCAGCTCTAAAACTGGATGAGATACACATCATCCAGCCCGAGGGTCTCAGGAAAGCATGGATTCTTTGTAACAGGGGGGACTGCTTTGACTCATGAGGGCTCTGAGAGGACCTGGACTTACTCAGTTCAGAATGTCCCACCGCAGCCAGATGGTCCACGTCTAATGAACTGAAAAGATATCATTCTTCCAGCTTCTGATCTTTCTTGAACAGAGGACATGGACCTATTCATGCCATCTGTTCTGAATACATTGTTAAAAATGCTGCTGTATCTTCATAACATTGCTTCTTGACAGACTTCTGTACTGTGTCTGCTTTCTCATTGCACCCTGCCTTGCAGAAGATGGTTCAGTTTTATCATGTCATAGAATGATTTCCATCCATTTGCAGTAAGACTCCTGGATGATATATACAGCTATATATTTAGCAAGTGATCCATCTACTATGAATTCCTTCTTGTAAATGTAAATTAATATGAAGGTTTAAATATGGTCATAGTTGCTGAGAAGAGTTTGCAGAAGATTCTTCCTGTAGTACTTCTGGATGCAGGTATTGGGAGGCAAGACTTAGGCACTCATTTTTGCGTCTTCTGAATGTTGAGCACAATTGTTCACTTATGCTCAATTACAAATCCTCTCATATTCTTGAAAAATATAAAGTTTAGAGAAATTAGTAACTCTCAAGAATAGTATAACACTTTAAGAAAGTAACAATTTTTCCATGTTGCCAAGGGTCATGCTAGTCACTAAAGTTATTATTTCTCACTATCTCTGGGTAGTTAGTATTATCATGTTCACAGTATGTAGAAGTTTTGCTTATTACATGTGCTACTTCTTTTTTGAAGAATAAGAGCAAAGGCATCAAAGCAGAGCTCACCTGGACATCCTTTGTCATATCACAGAATCACAGAATCACAGAAACTTTCATGATGGAAAAGACCCTCAGGATCACCAAGTCCAACTGACAACCCTACTCTACAAGGTTCACCCCTAAACCTTATCTCCCCAAGCACCACATCCAAATGGCCTTTAAACACATCCAGGGTTGGTGACTCAACCACCTCCCTGGGCAGCACATTCCAATGCCTGACCACTCTTTCTGTGAAGAATTTTTCCCTAATGTCCTGTCTAAACCAACCCAGTCATAGCTTGAGACCACTCCCTCTTGTTCTATCACTAATGACCTGTGAGAAGAGACCAGCACCAGCCTCTCTACGATGTCCTTTCAGGTAGCTGTAGAGAGCAATGAGGTCTTCCCTCGGCCTCCTCCTCTCCAAACTGAACAGCCCCAGCTCCTTCAGTCGCTCCTCATAAGATTTATTCTCCAGGCCCTTCAGCATCTTTGTTACCCTCTTCTGCACTCTCTCCAGCACCTCCACATATCTTCTATATTGAGGTGCCCAAAACTGGACACAATACCCAAGGTACGGCCTCACCAGAACTGAGTACAAGGGGACTATCACCTCCCTACTCCTGCTGGGCAAAACATTTTTGATACAAGCCAGGATGCCATTGGCTTTCTTGGCCACCTGGGCACACTCATATTCATGTTGCTCATATTCAGTTGCTTGTCGATTAGAACCCCCAGGTCCCTTTCTATATCCAATAATAGGGACCTGTTAAAATCACAGAAAATTCCCAATACATCCTGAAGTTGGTTCTAGAAGACTCACCTTTCTGCTGCAGCTATTTATTCTTCCTTATTTCCCTGAATGTCTCAGAGGAGATGCTCAGATCATGCCTTGGCAGTCCTTACTGTTGTTGGCTGTGTCCCCCAAAGCGTTACCACCTTAGACTCAAACTCAAAGGAAGAAAAAGGAGGTGGGGGGGAAGTGAAAGGGACTGTGATTTTCATACTGTATCCTGAACTCTTCTTTCTTCCATAATGTGGTGATTTGGCACCTAGAGAGCTGTTCCCACCTACAAAGCACTGATTTCTACAGAAATTAAAAAGAGGATGTTGCAATGGCAAGAAATACGAAGGTTAGGGGTGCAGAAAAAAGTAACTGATGACCAGAAATGCATACACTTTACTATCTTGCTTTAATTTTGCTGCATTTTCCTCCTCTTCCTTAAAATAAAAACAATAAATCAGCAGTCTGGTGTCTTGCATGCAGCATCTAATGCCTGTGTGCATCAACTAGGCTTCATCTGACAGAAATAAACAAATTTACAATAAAGTTGTTCACATTCAAACTACTTGCCCAGGATGTCTTTACAGCCAGGATATGATTATAATTTTAGGATTCAATTAATCTCATTTCAAAATAAGTGTCTGTCATCAGTCACATGAATTGTGTTGTAAAAGTAGCTGTTTCCCTTTGTTGTCTTGTAAGAGGAGCAAGGGAGAATAGTTCAGAGACAGACATCTCTGCATTGCAGATTTCAGACAGTTTGATACCCTGCTTTAGAGGGGATTAAAAATCAAACTGCTCCCTAATCAAAACTGAACCCAGTCTGAGCAATTTGTCTACCAGATGCTCCAGATGGTTTTAGCATGATTTTACACTTCAAGAACTAAGTGATTTTGTACTATTGCATTTATACTGTTAATAATTGTTGTTATCAACCAGATACAAGAGACAGCTCCATTTCAATACTGGGTAAAGTAATCTCTCTTAATTAGTTTTCCTATTATGCTGCAAAGTGTTGTGGGTTCCTTTGGGCTGACAGTCATTAGATACATGTAAGCCATTCTTGTTTCATTGCTGTTTTTTTTTTTTTCATCATAATTCTCATTTTTTCCCTGTATCCTCTTCTTGATATTTGTCCTAGTAACTCATGAGCAGCTATTTTCAGAGCAGCTTCCAGCCTTGATTATCCTTGCCTGTTACCATCGGAATGGGTTAGTTAGGGTTTATCTCCCTAATCTCAAATGCTGATGTAGTTAGAACCATATTCAGTCTTACTGTTTCACAGTGATACAATAGATGCTCAAGACAGGTAAGGTCTTTCGCAGTGGAGTGGCCAGATTAATTTCTGCACTTCTGCTGTTCTTTGCTATCTTCTCAATAAGATTTTATTGATTGATTAATTGTAAAGTATTTTTAACCCCTTTCTCTTAAAGGGCTTTTCTCATCCTTTGGTTTTGTTTTGTTTTGCTTTGTCTTTTTAATTTTATGGTGGAGTACCAAGTACCCCATGGTAACATGAGAGCAATTGGATCTCAATCGAGCCTGACGTTACATACACATTACTTACCAGCCATACAAAGATAAAGAGTGGTGGCTTTGCATTTAAAAGATCTGTTTAAGATAATCTTTCACTTGTTTTCTCAAGAGTCTGGTGATTTCCCAGTAGTTAAACTTGAACAATGCTTCATTTCATCTTGTTACTTCACGTTACCAATTGATTATGTTCATTTAATACACCCAAGGGCAGCGATGGAGACGAGGGACTGACTTTGCTAACTCCTCCCAAGGACATGGCAAAAGAAGGTCTCCCTTTCTGAAAGCTTCCTGCATTTATCTTCCAGCTGTGGATGAATTTTCAGTGATAGTTTCTGCTTTCTGCACTAGGCAGTGCTACGCATGGCTGTGGCTGTCAATGTCTGTGTTGTGGCAAGTGGATGGTGCCCATTGGGAAGGCTGACTCCGGTTTATCCCTTCCTTCATTGAGGTGCCCAAGTGTGAGATGTCTCCTTCCCTTCATGCAGGCAGCCAGTGCTGACCATATTCCCAATTTGGGCATCCCCATTACGTGCTGGTGCTGGGAGTGGAGGTGAATTTGGACCGGTGCCTCCAAGTAGAAGGTCCTAAGCCCCTGTGTCCCCCTGGTCAAAGATCCAGTTGTGTAACAGTCCTTCTTCTTTCCACACTTCAGCTGGGTTCAAGTGCCCCACCTCATTCTGAGAGAACAGTATCCCATCTGGCAGGGCTAGGGAGCATTTCTCCGCCTCGTGTTCTCAGCCTCTGTTTCCTTCCTTACTCTTCCTTTCTCCCTGTTCATTCTGTGGGCACCAAGGGGGTCCTTTTTTCTTGGTTGACTTTGTTATTCTTATTTGTTATTTACTAAGATCTGTGGCAAATGGGGTGTGACAGATAATAGCTGTGTACCCTGAGGGTCTTGAAGTGTAAAGGTAATGAATCTATAGCTAAGCAAACAAACAGAGGAGAAAACAACATCAGTCACAGGCTAGGGAGGAGTGCATTGGTGCTAATATGCTTGTTGGAATATGGCCTTTGAAAGACTTTGCTGAGATAGTAAGAAACCTGAAGAACATTAATAAAAGGATATTTTGGATACTTGAGGGAAATGAAATACCTTTTTCTTAGCTTTATTTCTCCTTTCACATCTAGATTATCAGAAGGTAGGTAGTCAAGTATGGAGAGTTCATTGTTGGAGCAGACGATGATGTGAACATTCATCCCTTCTGGAGAAGTCCACTCCACGGGGACAGGCTGGTCCAGGGAGAGCTCAGTCATACATGTGAAAGCATCACTGCATTACCAGGCTGCTTCTAGGTCTAGGTGAGCATTAAGCATCCAGAGACCTGGCCATGTGTCACTGGTGGTGAAATACATCTGTTCATTTATCATTAACAGTTCAGTTGATTTCTAATCAGAGCTTGACAACAATGGTAAATGTAACAGCTTTCTCTCAGCAAATGCTATTTGAAAGAAATTAAATGAATTCATGTCTGTGTACCTGGGTTCTGCCAAAATATTTGTGGAAAATTAACAAAATATTTCTTAGATAAAAGATTGTAACATTTCAGTTTGACTTTGTTGTCGCACACATTTGCTGCAGAGCGAGACAGCTAAAATAAAATAAATAGGAGCAGTGAAGCTCTTTTTGCTGTTATTTGTTTTTCTTTTGTGATGTAGAATGAAACTAAATACCAGTGTCTTGAAGTTCCTCCCCAGGATAAGAAATCTGACTTTCACCAGCTTGAACTGTAATGCAATATTTCTCCTTACTGTGCTGGTTTGGGGCCAGACACAGATCCTCTCTTGCCCCGAAAGGGACAAAAGAATGAGACTCACACAAATGGATTGGAGAGTGATGGAAAGTTTAAATGGAAAAAAAGCAAATGGTGAAGATACAGAGAACTACAAACTACAAAGCATAGTAACAAAGAGTATCCCAAAGCGTACAGAGCCCGTTACATTAATTCCCAAAGCTTCCCAATCCTTCCCTTCTTCCCACCTGAGGGTAAACCCAAACCCCCCAGGGCTCTTTCTTCCCCCTCCCGCTGCTAGGCAAGTCTCAGGCTGGCCAGGTCTGAGGCTGCCCCCCCCTCCATTCTCCTCCTGGCATTAGGCCTAGACAGGCCTAAGAGGCCTTGAGGATACTCCCCCGGCATTACCCGATAAGAGAGGACATCTCCCAGGGGAGCAGAGAGGGAAGAAAGAGGAAGAGAATGACTTTGCAGATGGCCTTATAGGGTGCAGGATTTATGGGTAGAAATACGTCGTTTCCTGTGTCCACCCCTGTGGGTGGGCACCCAGGACACCAGAGGTGTATCTCATGCGGCAGTGGCAGGGGGCACCCAACCTAAACTGCCACACTTACATAAGCAGCTTGGCTTCCTACATAAGCAGCTCGGCTTCCTAGCATTGGATCTGCACATGGAGAAGAAAGAAGGGACATTTCTAAGCAGGAAACAAACTCTCTCTCTTCTGCTTTAGGCTACACTTGATTAGCCCAATATTGTGATTAAAATCCAATTTGCCTGCACCTTTAAAAACTACTCCACTCTAGGAAAAGCAGGAAGAAATTTGTCTTTGTCCAGGACATGTCTTCCCCTGCCAAATATATGAACTATCCAAACAAAATGTAGCAATTTGTCTTTCATTTCATGATGAACATTTGCACTGATATTTGTTCACTTTTCCAGTAGTATCTTCAAAAAATTGTTATAATCTATGTTTTCATACTAAACATGGTGAACTCATTACTGAAAAGACAGAGCTGGCATACACTCTGATGCTTCTGAAGTGAGGGTGTATTATGGAAATGAAAACTTACCACATTGGAGGGAAACATAAAAATAATTAATTGTCTGTAATGTGGCGTTTACTCTATCTGAAAATGCTTCTCTTTTGTCTCCAGTTGAAAAAAATTACTATATGAACTATGAACCACAGTAACAGGTTTCTCTATTTGACAGTCACTGGCTAAAAAATGTGAATCCAAATGCAAAGTAAGGACATGAAACAAAGTCCACTTCATTGACAAGAAAATTGCTATTTAACTTCTAGCTTTTTGAGTGATGTGTTGATCAAGCCTTGTGTATCAAGGCTGGAGTGATGGTAAAGAAAATATCTTCATCCTCTCTGCACTACTCAAAAGAATACATTAACGTCTAAAGTTCACTTGAGCCTGCCCGTGGCAGACTATTTCTTCCTTCTTGGCAGTCCTGCATGTTGCCTGCCCCCAGGATAATGTTCTAGCACAGGAGTGATATAAACTGTAACTCTTTGAAAAGATATTGTTTGTGTATTTGTCATTTAGTGCACCTTGGTATTATGGCTTTTGTTTCTCCCCTAGCCATTATGAACACCCCATGATCCATTTATGACAGATGCTGTGACAGATAACATTGCCATGGTGCATAGCACTTGGGCTTGTGTTGTCTTGTAGAGTAAAAAGGGTCTGATTCAGCTTTTTGATCTTTGCATCCCCATACAGGCTGTGTTTTCACAAACCACAGCTGTACAGAGATACGCCTGTTTACATGGTTTACCACAGACCTGTCACAGCCTCAGGACAAGGGGCAGTGTCACCCTTGAGTATGACCCAAATGCTATGGTGAAGTTGCTACCCTTATGGTCACTGGGCTGACCAAATGAATTTTATTTGTGTGTGCTTTGAAGACTAATAGTGCTGAACATTGTATCAGAAAAACACTTTTAATTTAAATGCTTTCAAAATTGCCAGCAACTTTGATAAGCAGGGTTTCTACATCAAAAACATTTGCTTTTGAACCCTAGGTAACTAAATCGTTAACCCATAGCTGTGTCTGCATGGGTTTGGAGCCTAAAGGTAAACCATTAACCCGAGATGCATTTGAGCACATTTGTACTTCATAGCACCCAGGAGCAGAGTGCAGGAAGGCAAGAAGGTAGGTAGGCAGAGGGATTGGCTAGCACTGATGCAGAAGTCCTTAGTCCTGCTGGATCCAGGCTGATGCTATACAAAGCCATTCAAATGTATCTGTCCTCCTCTGTTCCAGAGGCCAGCAGCCCAGGTCACTCAGGGAACAGTGAAACCATGACATCTTGCTCCCAAGGCCTGTGGCAGAGACCCTGTGTATGCCCTGTCATTTCTCTGCAAATGGATTTTCATCAGGTTAACTCTGAACAGTTGATATTTGCTGTGCATTTTTACTGTCCAAAAGAGGCAAACTCTTCCTGTCTAAATCTCAGAGCTGGGACTAAGGCCTCTCTTCTGCAATAGTTTGTGTATTGCCCTGACAGAGCATCTCTTCATATCTGTCTGCCTGTCTGCTATCAAATCAAGGGGAAATGTTTCTGTGAGTTTGCATGCACAAACCACCCTCCACTTCATACCAGGTAACATCTGGACCACAGGACAAAAATGTGAACAGATCCTTTACTTTTATGATTCCATACACATTCAACTGAGGGACAGGGTATTTATCTTCATATGGATAAGGATAAATGGATAGATAAGGATAAATGGATGGATAAGTCTTATTCCTTGTCATAGAAAATGTGCTCCTTTTTGCTATCCTAGCTTCTACAGGGATAATTGGGTGTTTGGGTACCTCAGCACTTGGGGCTGACTGGGCATTTCAAAAGCTGTGAACATAAACAAGCAACTCCACTCTCCTGTTTATTGGAAATACAGTAAACAGATTTATTAATGGACTTCAGATCATGTACCTAAGTAATTATTTAAGCTGGACTTATTTCAGTTACATTTTCTAATAATATTGTTAATGATCTCAGTAGTTCAGTGCAGAGGGAACGATACAAGCCTGTAGCCATAATTCAAAGAATCTATCTCAATGACTTTAAAAGTGATTTTCCCTCAAATCAGAACAAAATACTGATGATTGTGCTGCTGAAGAGGCCACAGAGAAAGAGAAAACTGTCTCAGAACAGTTTTACATTGACCTGGGAGGAGGTGACAGGAGTTCTCTGACCTTGAGCCTTCAAGGCAGGTAGAAAAGTCAAGTTTGGAGGAGAAAGTGGTGTCAAAATCAGGCACGTGTCTCGAGTAATCTAAATCACACCTAATTATGGACACATAAGAACCACAGACAACACACAGTTAGCTATTAAGTACTAAATGATCATGGAAAGATATACCTTCCCACTCTGGAAATCTGGGAATTTAGCTGTTTTGGGGTCACAGGTCTCTACCTATGAACAGTCACTCTTAGTCTCCACTTTTGCCTTGTCTGAAAGATAAGTTATATTAAGATTGTGAACTGATTATACATAGGCCCTTTCTTCTCTAGTATAATCTTTGCTTTTTCCATATAGCAGATATATCAAATGGGTTTAGATGCTTGAGGACACTTATTTTATCTGAAGAATCTTAGAATGAAAAAAACATATTGAGGAGAATAAAACCTCCCTGTTCTTTTAGATGGAGTGCAAGATGTGTATCACACTATGTCCCTTAACTACCTGCCTGTCACCTGCTTGAAGTACATGCTAGTTTCCTTCCAACCTTCATGCCTTGATTTTTCCTTGGAGAAATCAGTATATGCAGCAGGGTCCATTGTGTTCCCTGTGTTTAGATCAATATGGAGCCAGGATGTTAAGAAAAAAATCAAGGACAGCATAGGATGTTTGGTGAAACAAAATTATCTGGGAGCTTTGCCCCAGGCATGTGCTTCTGAGGTTAGTTCACAGGTTAACTCACATCATCTTTCATTTACTAGAAGTTTACAAGTGTTTCAGCACCCCTTGGCCTGAGAGTAGCAGCCCAGAGAGCTTGCAGTCTTTGTGCCTCCCGTTTTTGGGTTTCAGTATTAAACTCAAATGAATGGCTGAGAGACAGAAGAAGTTTCCTAAATTGTCTGCCATCAGGGATCCCATCCCATTTGAACCATGGGAGAAGCTGAAGAGCTTGTGGCACTGGGATTTGAGCAGAGGGTCTTCAGGGTGTATGCCACAGAAAAATGAGTGTTTCTCAAGAATTTTACAATTTGAAAAAGGAGGAAGTTAAGGGCTAAGACCAGGGCCCAGCCCTGCTTTACTACACAGAGGATATCTGGGTGAGCATCCTCTATCAGAGTATCTCACCACATGTGCTACTGGGAGTTTTATGAATGAAGTGGTAGTGTTGGGTTGACATGAAATGCTACCCACTGGTCATGGCAGCATGGATGGCTTGAAATCTGTTTGACATTATCCCAGAGAGCTGAATGGCTTATACTGATACAACAACTTGTCTTTGGCAGTGCTATCTCCTTGGGAAAGTAGTGTATGGAGGTATATGGAGGTGTCTTTCTGAGTGTAGTAGCAAATATGCTTACCTCAAAGTGGATGTTTTTAGTGTGAACTGTAGTTAGGAGTGGTTGTTTGAGGCTAGTGAAACAAGACCTTTGGCCAGTACTTGTGGTAGCAACTGTTATACAACTGTTTGTCCAGTGCCAACCTGTTTCCCACCTTTATCTCATCAAACTACCTCATAGGCCTACTCTTTATGTTGTCTGCTCATTTTGTTCTCATCATTCGGGCATCCTCTTGCACTTCCTTTGGGTTAACAGCTTCTAGCAGTACTTCTGCTTCACTTGCAATGTTCCTGAGTCTCATCTCCAGCATCTGGGTGTCTGATTTCAGAACTACCTTTTAGCCATCATAGTAGGTGGTGGTTTGCAAATTTATTCCCTTTGATGTCTTTGCCACCCGTGCCCAAATTTCACACTTCTGCACAGCCATCAAAATCACAGATCTAAGTCAGCAAGTTTGAAAATCACAGGCCTATTGATGTAGCTAATTAGTGATTCTTGCCTCACCCAAAGACAGCTGTAACGATGTGTGTGCCTGAAACGTACCACTATGGTTTACCGGTGTGCTGATATCTATGTACTCGCAGGAGGTTTTTTCATGCCATGCAACTTGTTAATCTTGGAAACATCATCCTCCATGTTTCCCGCCTTAAGGTAAGAGGTGAACTCTTTTTTTGGGCAGAACTGAAAATAGCTTCTCCCTGACAAAGCATTATTTATATCTGTGATGGTGGGGCCATGACAGATGGCCTAGTACAAATCCAGACAGGCCTTAAGATGCCTAAACAGGTCTCTTTCTCTCCTTTCCTTCCTGCAGGGAAAACAGGGCAACGCGAGAAAAGGAACAAAGGGGACAGGACTCCTGCCTGTCTGGTAAACAAGATGTTTATCTGGGGTGAGATGTAAGCTCCCCCAGATACAAGGTCCTTGCTTCTGCCTTTTATGGTTATAGCCTGGCAGAACGCTTTCCATTGGGCAGCTACACATTAGCTTCAGTGCCCCATTGGACCAATTGACAGCTGGTATTTTGTATACATACAAGTGTCTAGGTAGCCTAGTCTTGCCCGGCTCAAATCTGCTGAAGCCTTGCTCAACCTTGCTCAAGCCTTGCCTTGTTGCCTCGAGTTGCCCTGCCCTTCCTTGAGTGTCTGGTCCAGAGCCTGGGAAAAAGCCACAAGCCATACACATGCAAGCTGGAGAAGCCAGAGTTGTCTAGCAGCCAGAGTTGCCTATCCTGCTTCCCCTTGTCACCAGAATCGTGCCGTGCCTCGGTTTACCCAGGAACCACACAAGCGCCTGTCACCAAGAGCATCTTTAACTGCCCGCTGTCTGCTTAAGCCAGACCAGCCTGGGACCACGCAGTGAACCTTTCCTGCTGGCAATCTGCCGTGCTGTGCCTATGAGAGCGCCCCAAAGCCAATGCAGCTGCAGCATCCCTTTATATGGGTGAAAATAGCTGTGAGTAGATTTACTGCCTTTTGGATTTAACGGTTCTTATCAAGCCTCCTCCCTGCCGTAACTGAGCACTAACTGCTCTCAGAGACCTTCTCTTTCCAAGTTGTTGCCTCCTAATTTGCGTAGAATAGTTTTGTATTTGCCCTGAGTCTGCATAATCCTTTGTAAATATATCTTCCAACCATACAAACGATCCTTTTAATGAGTTTTGGCATATTTCATTAATAAAGGGTTGCTATTTTATTAATACCTGTCTGCCATATCGTTTTATTAATTATTGCTGTGAGGGTAATTAATAGATAAGCCTCCCCTCGACCACAACGTTATCTCTATCTCTCTATCTCTATCTCTATCTCTATCATCTCTATCTCTATCTCTATCTCTATCTCTATCTCTATCTCTATCTCTATCTCTATCTCTATCTCTATCTCTATCTCTATCTCTATCTCTATCTCTATCTATCTATCTCTATCTCTATCTCTATCTCTATCTCTATCTCTATCTCTATCTCTATATCTCTATCTATCTCTATCTCTATCTCTATCTCTATCTCTATCTCTATCTCTATCTCTATCTCTATCTCTATCTCTATCTCTATCTCTACCTCTATCTCTATATCTCTATCTCTATCTCTATCTCTATCTCTATCTCTATCTCTATCTCTATCTCTATCTCTATCTCTATCTCTATCTCTCTCTGTCATCTTTATCTGTCTCTATATCATCTATATCTATCTATCTATCTAATCTATCTATCTATCTATCTATCTATCTATCTATCTATCTATCTATCTATCTATCTCTATATCTATCTCTATCTCTATCTCTATATCTCTATCTATCTATCTATCTATCTATCTATCTATCTATCTATCTATCTATCTATCTATCTCAGCATACTTATATTTACAAGAAAAGCTTTTGTCACCATTTTTTTTTTCCACTTTATGTGGTGTGTGTTCTGTGTTTAATGACCGGTTGGACGGTATAAGAAGAACAGCTATCAGTTTCTCTGAGGAAAAAGTCTCTAGAGACTTATGCTGCCCTTTGCAAGGCAGATGAAATTTTAAGTTCTCCCTGGCCGTGTATATGAAGCTGTAAAATCTTTCTCTTTATTTTTAAGTTGATCAAAAAGGATTTCCACAGAGAAACTGTGAAGGATAGTATGAAGGTCTGCATCTACCCCACATTGTCACAGAGCAGGGTGCAGCTCCCTCCTGACTGTCTTTGGTAAGTGATGCTGTACTCTGTTTATCCAAAGCCTGTGGAAATAAAGTTCTAAATAGACCCTCTCTGCTTAAGACCAGGCACACGAACAGTCCATTTTTTTGAGGAGATGAAAATGACTCTTTCCTCTTCTCCTAAGGGACAGCTTGGTCTAGACTTTTTCCAAGGACACTGAAGCATTACAATAACCCTGCTTGGTCAGCTGGTAAAACTGACACAACCAAATCCAGCAATGTCACTGTAGCCTGGAAAGGTAGGTAGGCTTAATCACCCTATTTCACCTATGTGTGAATATTGAACTCAGAAGATTTGCTTCAATTCCATAGAGGGAACCCGAGCAGGACAAGAGCTCTGTTATATATCTGGCACACATCAAGAAAGTTTTGAGTGTGCATGTACAGCTACAGTACAGCATGGTGTTGTTCCTCTCCTAAAATTTTACCTCAGTGCTGCACTATTAATCTGATCCCTGACCCATAGCACAGCTAGCCAGCGTGGATTTGGAGCCTCACACTGTCTCAAAGTCAGTTCTAGCTAATGAGTCTTTCTCCCACAGTGTCCTGCATGCTGCAGTTGTACTTTGACAGTGCTTTCCACTACCACCCACCTCTGCACCCAAAGTGATAGTCCAGCCTCACTGTCATCTGCATTCCTGCTAAGAAATCTTGTACTGCCTTGCACTTACAGCTTGAAAGAGTGCCTTGATGAGAATAACTGACTTCCCAGAGTTAATGGTTCAGTGAGTGTCCTCATTTATGCACTCTCAATCTATGTATGACATTTCTTATTAGAGTCTCTCTGCTGAGACAATTGGAGAAATATGAAGCCCCCTGTAACCTCTTTAATCAAGTTCTGGTGCAGTATCACTAAGGTCCAGCACATCCCCATGAAGTTGATCATTTTCATTGCTCTCTTCATCTGCTTCTGGGTATGGACTTTAGAGAAGGATTTCTCATCTCTCCACAGAGGTAGGCTGGAATTAGACTGTCAGTAATGGGCTTGTGTGTGCTCTGGCAATGTAATTTAGGAGGTTATCATTCTATAATGAAGGCTTTGGTCCCTTCTGGCATTTTCATTTGAAATGGCTGAGTGCTTTGCCTCCTTTCTTCATTGTATGATTTTCATGTAGTTGTACGAAGTTACACATAATTACATTAAATCTGCTATTTAAATACCATATAGTGATTTTCATTATTCAAAAGCCTGCTGCTGTTATCAGACTTAAAAGACAATGGAAATGTGTGACACTTTCACAGCAATCACGTGCTTCCAGTCTAAGTTATCCTTTTATTCTTTACTCACTCCAAACCCTGAAGCACTAAGTGCACAATTTTGTACCAGTCACAGCTCTGAAATCCTACTGCAGTGAGGCAAGGCTTAACAAGGGAAGGTGAAGCAGGAGGGTGAACACTTGACCTCTCTTTTCTTAGCTCTTATTATTTATATTCAGGTAGCTAATAGCTTCCCGTGTAGGAACTTTCCTGAAAGTAACTACTTTTGGGCTTAAAGGCTGTTGCCTCTTTCAAAAGCACTTCACCCCACAAATGGTTTTGAACTGTACTCTGCTCATGCCACAAAGATGATGCTTTTATGCCACTGCAGCAATGCTTATCTTCTCTTGAACTTGCAGGCACTCCTGGCTTTTGTCTTACTCAAGTCTTATTTCAAACACCACACTACTAATTTGCAGAATTTTTTCCCCCTGAGGTGAACTTATTGCTTGGTTTATTTTGATTACTTATTTCCCTACCTCCTCCTACTAAAAAAAAAAAAAAAAGATATTGTGAATGGTGTGGCTCTGAATATATCTAATTTTCTTTAAAAAATTAAAATCATTTCCTTTAAGTGCAGTTTCACTCTTCAGAGTGCTGCTGGGACCCAAAACAAACCAGGAAGCCAGCAAGCTGATCAGGGTCTTGGTGAGAGATCATTAAGTTTAACATTTGGCACTCTCTGAATTACTTATCAAGGGCTGTGGTCCCAGACAATATGGGATTAGATAAAATTCACAATGAGCTACAGATGAAATGCAGAAGTACTTCGTAAATTGCCTGTTGGAGGGAGAAGCATTAGAAATGATGGTTCTTCTATGTTTTGAACAATCATAGTCATGTTGGGCATGCACCAAATGCATAATTTTAGGCAGGGCTGATTGTTGTGCAAGTTACAGGAAATGTCTGCTGTGTCTCATTCTTTGACCCCATTCTCAGACGTTTCTTATGTTGCCAGCAATTACCCATCTGAAGTGAAACTTTGCATATCATGTTTACTCAGATGGAGTAGACTCTACTCAACTTGTTGAAAAACAAGCTTGTATGTATTCAAGAGGCACTTGCTACAGCTTGATTTTTTTCTTGTCATGTTGTTTTCAAGAGTAGAACTTAAAAGCCTCTAAGTCAGACTCTGCGCCATCAGTGTTTTTAAATGGACTTAAATGACACATAATGATCAGGGACCTCTAGCACAGTGTAGATGGGACCAGATTTTTTTGATTGCTCCTTCTGAACCACTGAAGCAATCTTAGCCAAATCTGCTGATTTTCCACCCTGTGCTTCATGCAAGACTAAAGGATGGGGCACTAATGTAGTCTCATTTCCAAGCCTTGAATTTGCTAAGTTCCTACTGCAAATTTAAGGGCTGTTCTAACTAATACGTATCTTTACAATCTCTTTGATGTCTTTCTGGTTGTCAAAGTAGCGAGTGAGAGTAGCTCTGAGGCTTGTGGCCAGTTTTTGTTGTGGTGGTGTTGCTTTTTTTCCTTTTATTTTCCCTAGGAAAAGATCTGTGGCAAGAGCTCTACTGACAAAATCCTTCGAAAGTAAATGCAAGAGGCTTTAGAATTGCCCTCTGCAACTACATCAGTGTTAACCTGTGTGAATAGCACTGTGATCTATCTTCATAAAGAGAAAAAAACTTCTAACATATCTATTAGTTTTCCTTCAAATATAAAAAACCCACTTTATTTGAAATTGTCTACTTCAACAGAATCAACAAAAATAAAAATATCACCTCTTCTGCCCTCTCTGCCTCTGACATGTTCATCTAGCCTATTTCTAACTCAGGCATACACTGTGGCCACAACTACCTTTTCCTCATTAGAATAAAGTGTGGTTTTTGTGTCTGCACTTGTAGCCAGATGATTCTCCCTGGTATAAGGGAGAAGTCTGTTTCAAAATCTCTTAAGAAGCATGTTACAAAAATTGTGCATGAGACACAAGGAGAACTTTGCATAAGGTAGAGAAGGAAGATCTCAGTGTTCAGGATCCTGAAGGATAATGCACTCTTTCAAAATTAGACCCTTTGTTTGGTATTGAAGTAACTTTCCTGTGTGACAGGAGAGAATTAGTCATCTTTATTAAAATGAATCGATTGCCAGCCGCCTACTGTTGTGGTTATCATGAAGTGTCCTCTATTCCAGCTTTAAAAAAAAACACAAAATAAAACAAATCTGTTTTTAGACTGTTGGAACTTAAAAAATAACAACCAAGATGAATAGCTTCTTGATTTTCCACTACCATTGAAGTGACATCAGTCATTCCCTGGTGCCAGGTGTTATTGTTAGCCACGAGGTTTTGGCATGCTAATTGCATAGGGCTTTGTGTGCCTCTGGGGCACACTGGGATTGTAGTAGATAGCGCAGATTCATTTAAAATAATTTTCTGGCATTCATAGGCTCATATCTAGGTACAACAGGATGATACAAAACTGGGAGGAGTGGCTGACATCAGAAAGTTGTGCTGCTGTTCAGTGTAAGATGGACCAGCTGGAGAGCTGGGCAGGAAGAAGCCTAATGTGCTGGGTTACACCCATCCTGGATGGGGCTGAAAGAACCCAGCCCCCAGGTGAACAAAAGAAACTTAATCCAGGTGGGACTTGGCTCCTCCCCTGCCGGGAGAAGGGGTCCCCTGGCTCAAAAGTGGTCTACTCCACTCCCCCTTCCTGTCCAGCAAGCCTATAGGGAGGACATCTCACTGCTTGCTCTCTTTCCTGCCTTGTCTGCTTGAAAGATCATTGCTGCTGCTGCCGCCTCCTGCACTGACCATGTGGCTGGGGCTATTTCTTCCAACTGAATACATTCGCATCCAGGGGAATACATGGCCATCCAGGCTTGGTTTTGTATATTTTCCCATTTACTCTCATCCCTCACCTCTGTGAACCCTCCCTGTTACTGATCTACCTATCTATCTATCTATCTCTATGTATATCTATCTTTTTTTTTTGTAAAAAACAAAAAAAATTACCTCTTCTACTTCCAAACTGATTCCAGACTATTTCTTTCACGAGTTTACTTCTCCTCTCCCCTACCCTTTTTTTCTTTCCTCCCTCTCCACCTTACCGGGAGAAAGGGAGGCGCGGCAGGGAGGAATCTCAATCTGTTATCAGTTTGAGCTCCAATCAGAGTTCAAACCACCACACCTAATGAAATTCACCAAGGGCATGTGTAGTGCACTCCATCTGGGAAAGAACAACCTTATGTATCAGTACAGGTTGGGAGCTGACCTGCTGGGGAGCAGCTCTGAGGAAGAGGACCCTGGAGATCTGGTGGACAACAGGCTGACCATGAGACAACAATCTGCCCTCACAGCCAAGAAAGCCAAGAGCAGTGACAGGACAAAGGGCAGTGACAGGACAAGGGGCAGTGGACACCAACCAAAGAGGTTGTGCGCTATCCGTTTCTGGAGGCACCCAAAACCAGCCCAAACCAGATTTACTCTGGATGATCCTGCTCTAGCAGGAGTTTGGAATAGATGATCTTCAGAGCTTCCTTCCAACCCCCACCATTCTGTGATTGCATGCAGATTTTGAGCAGGGGGAAGTTTGAATGCCGAAGTCTCAGATCTGTCAATGAACAAGATGTCCTCTCTCTTTACAGATCTGGTCTTGCTGTGACCAGCCAAAGGCATCCTTCTTACAGGTGCTTCTAATATTTTCCAATGTCTGGTTTTGTCTGCTGAGTCTTTAAATAATAAAAGGGGCAACATAATGCTTGTCTGGTAAACAGTGCTGTGCTGGTCAGGCAAGGCTAGCTATCTTCTGTGGGGCTGCCAGAGAGAAACATGAAAACACTGTTATATCATGAAAACACTGTTATATATAAAACAGGTAAGAATGAGAGGAACTTGCTAGAGGACATTCAAGAATCAACTGCTAACCCAGGAAGCATATAGTAAGTAGCCTTTAATCCCCTTCCTCACAAGTAACACTGATACTTTAATATTAAGAAAAATGAACTAATCTGACAACTATAGAAGATTTAAATCATTGAATGTAATGAATTAGAAACTCTAAAAGCTGACAGCTTTGCTGTGCTCCAGAAGGGGACTGTGTGCACTAAAAATTACAAATGATCTTTCAAAAACTCCAAGAAGTGGAAAGCTCTTCCAAGCATCAGGTGGTTATGGTGCTTCTGTTAGCTGCTTCTTTGGTCAAAGGCACAGAGCATGCATGTGCTGATGCTCTCCTGGTTCTCTAACTCAGTTTATTTTTAAACAGAGAGTAAAGCAAAAAGGCAAACCATGTTAATTCAGAAAAAAAATCAAAATAATAAGAAGAAATAAATTCTGGTATCCAAGTGCTCTTCAGTATGGAGGTGAAGCTGATGGCTGTGGGTATATGATGGGCTAACTCTGTACTGTAGGTAGGAAACATCTGAAGATGAGGATCTGAAGAGACTATGAGCTGGCAGGCATGAGGATAGTATAAATCATTGTTTCAGTCTCCTCTCATTTGAAGACTGAAGTCATTGTCTTAGAATCATAGAAACACAGAATTGTTAGGGTTGGAAGGGACCTCAAGGATCATCTAGTTCCAACCCCCCAGCCATAGGCAGGGACACCTCACATTACATCAGGCTGCTCAGACCCACATCCAGCCTGGCCTTAAAAACCTTCCACCAGGGATGGGCCTTCTGCCACCTCCCTGGGCAACCTGTTCCAGTGTCTCACCACCCTCGTGGTGAAGAATTTCTTCCTAGCATCCAATCTGAATCTACCCATTTCTACCTTTGCTCAATTCCCCCTAGTCCTATCATTACCTGACATCATAAAAAGTCCCTCCCCAGCTTTCTTGTAGGCCCCCTTCAGATACTGGAAAGCCACAATAAGGTCTCCTGAGAGCTTTCTCTTCTCCAGACTGAACAGCCTCAACTTTTTCAGTCTATCCTCACAGGAGAAGTGCTCCAGCCCTCTGATCATCCTTGTGGCCTTTCTCTGGACATGCTTCAGCATGTCCAGATCACTGGGGTTCCAGAACTCGATGCAGTACTCCAGGTGGAGTCTCCCCAGAGTGGAGTAGAGGGGGAGAATCACCTCCCTTGACCTGTTGGCAACATTTCTTTTGATGCAGCCCAGGATGTGATTTGCTTTCTGGGCTGCAAGTGCACACAGGTGGCTCATGTTGAGCTTCTCATCCACCAGCACCCCCAAGTCCTTTTCTTTAGGGTTGCTCTCAAGCCAGTCTCTGCCCAGCCTCTATTTGTGCTTGGGATTGCCCTGACCCAGACACAGGACCTTGCACTTGGTCTTCTTGAACCTCATGATTTTCTCTTGTTTGAACTATTTTTAAGGTCCACAGAAGAGGAGGTGCATGACATTAGACTATACCTTCATTGGTTTGCTCACTCTCTAGGTCTAGTTTCTTCTGCAGCAGTTTTGGTTCAGTTTATTGCTCCACTTGTTTACCAGACATGATTTCAGCATGTTTCCTTGTGCTGTGTTTAGGACAATTTGTCTTAATCCTGTGCTTCCCTCAGAACAGCAGGAGTGGCTGTGGCAGAGCTGAGCAGCAGTTGGCTGTTGAAATATTTACCCATCTTCCCAGCAAGGTTTTTGAAGCTTTTCCTGAGTTCTCAGCTGCTATGGGGGTGTTGTTATCAATATCCCACCTAACAAACAGAAGGGCAGTTTTGTTACGTCTGCAGGGTGGTCACTGGAGAGTAGCTGCACATAGATAACCTCAGGCAACAGGGTCCTTGCAGCCAAATTCTTTGATGATAGTGGCAGTCACTGGCAGTAACACAGTATGCTTTCTGCAGGGCTGAGTCTTTATTTCTCCATCACTGAAGACACTGCAAACAATGGAAAGGGGTATTTTATTAAGTTCAAACTCATTCCCTTCAGCCCATGTGCTTTGGCAAGCTCTGTGCATCAGCAAAGAAGGAAATTGACTCCTGGTACTGAAAGAGGAGAAAACCATAATCAATGCCATACAATTACCAGCAGTTTCAGCCCAATAGCCAGCATCCCACACTGCATCAAAAACAAAACCATGGAGTCCAATATTGGAACGTTAGTATCAGCTGAATATTGAACCTTTGAACTCATGTTGTCTTCAGCTTCCTCTGTTATTATTTCCTGTGTTGTTTGTTTTAGTAAGAAGACAACAAGGAAGATGTCCAACTTGCTCCACTTTTCAGCGGTTTTAACAAGCAGCACTGCACTTCTGACAGTGGTAATAACCATAGATGGAGCGGACAGCAGGCAGGAAGGGACCTCCTGAGCCCCAAAGTCATTCTCTTCTGCTGGAGCCAACTGTTCTAGCTCTGTCTTGGCTTTCATTAGGTTTTGTGCCCCTGCTTTGACCAAAATGTTGTTCCATTACCTTTATCCTCTAGAGGTAAGAGACTTTCCCATTTTCATACCAAATGTGTGCACAGTCATCATTTCAATATATTGCTCAGCCTGCTT
Organism: Indicator indicator; assembly: GCF_027791375.1. NCBI lineage: Eukaryota > Metazoa > Chordata > Aves > Piciformes > Indicatoridae > Indicator > Indicator indicator. The sequence continues at coordinate 31,170,081 of NC_072010.1, forward strand.
GCTCTTAAAGCAACATATGTTACATATAGATAAATACAGATCTTCCTTCCACTGTATCTGGCTTTAACTTCTTATTCTTCTCTCTGAAAGGATACACAAATCAAGCTGCCTCCATTTTTCCCACCAAGATAAATTGCCTTTTGTTTTGGCCACCTGAACAGTGTTGCTGTGTATCTGTTTAATTCTCAACTCAAATTCTGGAATATTGACGGCTGGAATTTCAGCCAGTTCTCCAGTCTGTTATATGATACTCCTAACACTTTTTATGTCCTTCCCCATTAAAATGTAGTTATTCCAAGCAAACAACAGAAATACTTGTAATTAGTCACTACACAGATCTTATCAGCATCAAGTGGTTTAATGTTTGCTTCATTTCTAATAATGTTCTGTTTTCAGTGAAGACCTTGCAGACTTACTTTGTTATGTTCCTTCATTTAATATAATTTAGCTTCTTAGTCTTACAAAATCTTCTAAAATGGTTTCAGCAATTACAACACCAATAAAAATAGCATACACTCTGTTGGGATTTTTGGCTATTTAGTTGAGAATTCTGCCACCCATCCCATCTGGAAGTAACTTATTCTGCTGTTACTCATCATACTTATTCTACATTCTTTACCTAGGCAGGGAAGTGTCCCTTAATGGTGTGTTTGTTAGTAAAACTCTCTAATAATATTACCTAAATATCTGTAATAGACAGACTTAAAATTGAAATGATATGGTGATTTCTTACCCTGCTAAAACCTCTTTTTCCTTTTTTTTCCCCAGTGAGATTGAGACAGATACTGTTTTGCTCCTGCCATTGTTTCTACCTTTATATGTTTATGCTCAGTTCCCTTGTCGATGCACCCTACTGCCTTTAGTTTCATCTCTGACTTTCTGCAAACTGCTATTCCTCAATACATCTGCTCTAAATGTGGTTGCTATTTTATCACATGCTGTTATCCCTTACAGTGTCTGATTTCACATCCTGTTCCAATAGTTTTACCTTGCCTGTTCTGTTTGCCAGGCCTCCTGCATTAGCATGTGATGGGGAAGCAGTTTCTTACCAGTCACACTCAGTAACCCAGCTGAGAGAGAAATAGTCCCTTAGACATGCTATCAGCTGCTTGACTTTGGTTCCTCTCAGAATGAGTATCCTTTCTCATGCTCTATCAATTGTTGCCATATGTTTGTTTAGCTCACTTGTTATTCTAAAACACTAAAACCATGTTCAGTTTCCCCTTCATTTTTTTCCTAGTCTGAAGTCCTTTCTATGAGCCAGGCTGACCCTGTTCTGCAGGAGCTGAGGATTTCGTTCAACAAGCTGCATCTGCTTTGATGTTTATCTCCTTGCAGCTGATTTCTCCTAAATATTCTCCCACCTGTTTTTCTTAGTCTTTGTTTTGCAACAAACACATGAAACCTGGTACCCTGGACCTGGAAATGTTCCATTTTGCAGGTAATGCAATAACAGTTTGGAGTCCAGTATGGAAGTATTAACAAAAAAATTATATGATTGTCTCAAATGCCTTGAGACAAACTAAGCAAAATCTCTTTTATACAACAGCAACATCAGTGGAAGTAAATTTTTCCAGAAATGTCTTTTATCCAAATTGTTTATTTAGATACAAGCAACCAAGCTTGTTGCTTATAAAATGACATTTATATTAAGGGCATGTCTTTGCCAAAGAGTGAGCACACACACAAAATCCCAGTTGTGCTGCTTTGTTCACTTCAGTGTTGCATAAACCCATGTATTAGGTTGAACTCTTGCCTTGGATCACAAGCTGTGCTAATCCATAATTAAGCTAGTATTGTGGGATAATCTGTTTGGAAGTGTCATTGTTCTTCTGGTTTAGTAAACTAAGCCAACAACTGTGAGGGATATGCTTTTGTGGCAGGCAATGAAAATCATCTTCCAGGAAAAAAGGATTCTGGTGGCATTTTGCATTGATACAGAAACATGTCATGTTGTGGAAATGAAGGCAAAGAAGACAATCAACAAAACTCCACTGAGCTGGTTGGTTGTTATTTGGCAAGGCAGCCTTGAGCCCAGACTGGCAGTAAACTGAGAATAAGCATCAGCTATTCAACAGAAGTTTCAAATGGACTCTCCTGATCTGTCAAGTTCTGAGATGTTTCATTGGTCATCCTAAACACATTCTTCACTATTTTGTTTATTTCCCATCCTTATGCTTCTCGTTTTGGAATCCCATTTTTTTTTAAATTTTTTTTTATTTTGTGTTGTTATTTGCTTAGATATTTCAGAGTTTCTTGTTTCTGGAGTCTTCCAAAACGATGAGTCTTGCTGTATTCCTATTAAAAGTACAATGCAGTCAAGAGAAGAGACCAACCAAATCTAGTTTAGTTTAAAGTTTTCCTCAGGTTTCCTTAAGTTTTCCTGAGTACTTAGACTTGAATCTCTATTTACAGGGCATATTAGTTGATGGTATTCCAGCTTTTCCCAGCAGCTCAGGCTCCCTGCTCCAAATCATCCCATGGGTCCCTTCTCCAGCCATTGCACTGGCAGCATCATATAATCATTTTATGCCTTTTCCTGGGTTTGACAGTCTCTACAGAGATTTTCTGTTGACACCATAGTTCCTGTGAAAACAAGCAGCACTTAATGGACTTCAGCGTAGCAAGACCTAGTTTAAAAGCAAAGGACTCCTGATTACAGGATCACAGGATCACAGGATTACAGGATGTTAGGGGTTGGAAGGGACCTTCAAACATCATCAAGTCCAACCCCTCTGCCAGAGCAGGACCATAGTATCTAGCACAGGTCGCACAGGAATGCATCCAGATGGGTCACGAAAGTCCCCAGAGAAGGACACTCCACACCCCTTCTGGGGAGCCTGTTCTAGTGCTCTGTGACCTTCACAGTGAAGAAATTCCTCCTCACAGAATCACAGAATCAACCAGGTTTCGAACAGTTGATGCAACAATTTTCTTTGTTATTGTTTTCTGTGGAATTTAGCAGTTCTCTACATTCACACTCCTAGAAACTACCAAGACCCTGATTTTCTTCAGGCTGATAGACCTCAAAAGGAAGAAAACAGAGTTCTTATGAGTCAAATCTTTGTGGGAAAACATGGGTTTTGCCAATTTTTCCTTCCACAAAACGAGTTATCTTCACTAACCAAGAAATCTGTCTGGAGAGCTGAGGGATGACGGTTAGTCTCCCTTGACATTTGCAGACTAAAGTGATGAGCAGGCAGACAAGGAAGATGAACTGCAGCGTTGAAGCCTAGTACTCTGTGAAAGTGTTGGGCAGTTTCCAAAACAGTTTTCAAATCATTCAAGATAAAGAGACAGCTGATGCTATCATTTTGTTCTCATAGCTTCAGCCTGAAGCTCAGCCATTTATGTGATATCGTCTTTGTCTTTTTCCATAGGCTGCCAATTTTGTACTCTTCTTGGAAGTTTTCTGTTTGGGTCTGAACTCAACTAGAATTTTCCTTCCTGAATATTTGATTGTGATACTAGATTTAAAAAAAAAATCCTAATCAATGCTTGTCCATACCTGGAATGCTCAGTGTGGTGTGTAAGGCTTCCTGTAGATTTGATATATAAGAAGTATTTGTCCTTGCAGCTTTCTGTGTTTTTTAAGGGCTACGGATTTCTTTGTTACACACAGGAGCTGTCACTCTGGATCAGAGCTGTGGTGATTCACGGGCTTAAGGCTACCAGAACAAGAAGCAACATTCAATTCACATGAGAATTTAAATGAAAAATCAGAAAAAAGTTGTAAGATACATGCTTCTAACAGGCAGGGTGATTCATCACTGGGAAGGTACTACAGTTGGACATGGCAAAATTTTCATTCATGTTTGCAAATTAGCACTGGAGGCCTTTCTGGAAGGTATGCTGCAGCCAAAATCAAGTTAGTGGATTAAGTACAAGTGTAACTGTGTGAAATTAGATGACATATGATAAAAGAACGGGCTACTTCAACAGACAGTCTTTGCAGTTCATTTATCCTACAGGCAGAAAAATAACATTCCTAGGGACAGAAAAGACTAGCTTTCTCAGAAGGGCTAGGCCTACTTTCTCTACCAGTCACTTGAACTTGAGACAGAAACCATTGGCACAGTGCTGAATTTTTACTTTGCTGTATTTTCACTTTGAGGCTGGCTTTACAATATATAAGACTTTCTGCAAAATCAGCATGTGTTTTGCATGGGAGAAAAACAATGTGGCTGTGTGTGTGAGGAGGAAGGGAGTTAGGAAGACCAAATTTATCATTTTCTGTCCTCAGCAACTGCAAAAAAATTTCTTGTCTTTTTTTTTTTTTTTGGTGTGGCTTTGAAATTTTCAGTAAATATGAAATCAATTGTTTCATACTCTGAATATACTTTAGCATATGACCATATGTCAGGACTACAAAGTAGCACATGTTGGGTTGCATTGGTGTGGATTGTTTGTCTCTGAATTTGTTATTCATGCAGGCCAGATCCCAGTAGGTGTCTTTGCTTACAGTTTTTTTTAAGGACCATTATGATCTCCTGTTGCTTTCTACCTTGGAAAGAGTCATATTTCATCTGTGGCAGTAAAATAAACTCATACATTAAACCAGGGCTTGCATGAAGCCTCACTGAACTACCAAAGGACAACATGTACAAGGTGATGTCCCTTCATGTCCTTATTTTTTTCTTAGGATGGTGTAGACACTTTAATTTTGGCGTGATTTTTCTTTCATGTTTCCTGGTCTTGCCTCTGATCTATCCTGTAAGATTCACACTCCTGGATGCCCACCAGTAGACATCAAGCTGAAAAGAGAAATCTCACAGTCCTCCATGTGCTGTAGAATTCATGTCTCTTATAATTAGCAGATTTATGCGAACTGAAGGAAAGATCAGGTGTTTGCAGCAGCTTGATGCTTATGCAATTGCAAAGTAATAGTTCTTGTCTCAATTATTTACAAGTTTGGCTAACATAGGAAAAGCTGGCTGCCAAAACTTCAGTTGCAAAATCAGCCTATAAAAGTAAATTACTGAAAGTGCTGTGTTTATCAAAGCTACTGAGTACTGTCCCACTAGGATTCAGAGTGTATGTAAGGTTGTAAAGGCTGTGAAAGATTGCTTTGGCTGAGAGTGCAGTGCTCTGTCGTCTAACTTTATTGTGCCATATCCTAGGAGGGTAATCCAGTAATATGTTTTCACTGGTTATGTGATCCTCATGAAGAGGTTGAGAGCATGTCAACATAACATTATTTCATGGCTCTGTTTTGGCCAATGCCAGTGAGCCCTCTGCAAGACAATGGTGAGACACCGTTTCTGAGGATGATTTGCTCTAATCATCCCTTGAGCACCTGGAGCAAGTATGAGATATAGCCTTTCCAAGTATCTCCAGCAGCACCTGCAGCTACCTTTGTGCCACGCTCCATGACCTTCTCCACACACAGTTTTAGCGTCACATTATACAACACCACTCATCAGGGCTGCTTTTTTAACATTTCAGTTAATTTGCTCTGCCAAAACACACACAAAAAGGAATAATTTTTTCTGAAGTTCACTGCAGTGGGATATGAAGACCAGCTGGGTGCTGTGTTAAGTGGTTGTGGTCATTCTCCTCTTGACAGTGCTACACGAGAAAGGATCTTTCTCTGGTCCTTAATAATTTTATAGACGTAGACTAAGATGTGTCAGGAGAAGAGCCGAAATAGCAGCACGTTCAGCAGAAGCTTCCTCATTGCAGAATGCTGCAGATGGAGTTAGAGAATATCTCAGGAAATGCTCAGACACAACTGGGCCTGGAATTGTGCACCTGTCTAGAGCTTGGACATCTGACCAAAAATTTCAGGAAAGCACTTCTGCCAAACTGGTGGCCACAGGTGTGATAGGTGGCAGTATCCTTCTTTACAAAGGAAGAGTTCATGCACTTCCCCCAAGACTAGGAGACAATCTGGTCCTTCTTCTTTTGACTAACATAATGAGATATCAAATTATTAGGCTACAGCTGAAGTTCCATATTCAGTTTCTGCCTTAGCCTCATAGAGCTCAAAGAGAATCCTGGGAAGGGAAGGAATGTCCTCCACATCTTCTCCTGAAGCCATGCCACTGTGCAGAGAAAACATGCATGATGTTTAGGGCTTTTTTTGTAAACCAGTCCTAAGCTGAAGTGGTCACTAACAGGACAGGGCAGAGTCCTGTGTTGTATGCTAAACAAAGTCCAAAAGATGGGACCATGAACTTCACTCTGCAGGTGAGTCATCCCAGCCTGGTAGAGCTGACACTGCACAAATGGGCTTTTTCTACCTTTAGCCTCATGGGGAGAGGGTGTGAGTGTGCACACTGTCCTTATCACTTTAGCCTATAATCTTGCACTTAAATTATAACCTTCTACAAGATATGGCTTCAAACAGTCTCAGGTTTTCTGACTGATGCCCCAATAATAAATGATGGATAGATAAAAGGTAGAAACTAGCTAAACTATTTCCATGACCTTCTGACTTTGATAGACAGAAAGCAGCTGCTAATTGATTTCGTAAGAAACCCAATGCTGGGTGTCCAGCAGGTTTTGAGAATGGAATCAAAGTGAAAGAGAATTCAAAATATGAAGCAAGTTTTAGTCCTAAATACCAGAAGCTGAAGAAAACAAAGGAAAATTAAACTTTCTCAAAAACAGTGTCTGTAGGCAAAAGATGCAGATTTGTTCTTGAAATGATTCCAAGTAATTGTTAAAGAGAACTAAACTTCTGTTTGGCTGTTTTTCTGTTTTGCATATATATTCTGGAAAGGTCCTAGGGTATTACTGATTTATCACAAAATAAAAAGAGACTACTTATAGGCAAAGTGTTGTGCTTTGCAAGTGCAACAGTAACAAGAAGAAACAGTCTTAGCAAGTGCATCCTTTCTTAACAGAAAAATCCATGGAGATGACATTCTTAGTAAATTCAGTTCCCGTTACCATAATGATGCTTATCTAGCAACGTCTTGGCAATTGAAGTTAGCTTTTACATTAATTAATTTGGTACAATTTTCATGTCTCATTGACATATTTTACATAGAATTATAGAATGGTCTGGATTGGAAGGGTCCTCCAAAGGTCATCTAGTCCAATCTTCTCTACAGTAAGCAGGGGCATCCTCAGCTAGACCAGGCTGCCCAGAGCCCTGTAGAGCCTCACCTTGAATATCTCCAGGAATGGGCCTTAACTACCTCCCCGGGCAACCTGTTCCAGTGTTCCACTACCCTCATGGTAAAGAACCTGTTCCTAACATCCAATCTAAATCTACTCTTCTCTAGTTTGAAGCCATTTCCCCTCATCCTATCACTGCAGGCCTTTGTAAACAGTCTCTCTCCATCCTTCTTGTAAGCCCCTTCAGGTACTGGAAGGCTGCTATTAGGTCTCCTCGGAGCCTTCTCTTCTCCAGGCTGAACAACCCCAGCTCCCTCAGCATGTCCTTGTAGCAGGTGTTCCAAACCGCTGATCATTTTTCTGGCCCTCCTCTGCACCTACTCTATCAGGTCCATGTCCTTCCTGTACTGAGGGCTCCAGACCTGTACACAGCACTCCAGGTGAGGTCTCACCAGAGCAAAGTGGCAGAATCACCTCTCTGGATCTGCTGGCAACACTTCTTTTGATGCAGCCCAGAATGTGATTGGCCTTCTGGGCTTCAGGCACACACTGTCTGCTCATGTCCGGCTTCTCATCCATCAGCACCCCCAAGTTCTTTTCTGCAGGGCTGCATTTTGTCACCTCATCCTCTGCTAGATCCAGGATAATGGAAAACTTATTAATGCATGAATTTTAAAAATGCTTTTCAAACACAATAAAGCATAAAACAAAGAAAAGCAACCTTTTTGGATCATCGATATGGAAGACAGAATTTCTACACCTATGTTTCCTGACTAGTAATATGAAATTTTAAAATAAATTGAATGGCACAGTAGCCGGATCCTTGTCTTGTGGTTATAGGAAATAATTGAGAACCAGATTTTAAAGTTCATATTCTAAAAAAAGGATGTCTGGGAGAGGAAATGGAGGTTATAATCAGTTTTAAATAACTCACTGACAAAATTCTGTTCAGTTTTACTTGTACAACAAACAGCTTTTGAAGCTAGGTAGTTTTGAGTAGCTAATGTCAAACCAAATACCTTAGCCATCAAAGAGGGAAAGGCATTACTTCAGTCACATAGGAGGTAAAAGTCAGAAATTAAGAGAAGAAATGAAACAATGGAAAATTAAATATAAATATCAAGGGTAAAGCAGCAGGGTGAATCTCTAAGAATAAGCTGCCAAAATTGCCATAAACAAGATATGAGCAACAACAATCTCACAGGCAACTATATTGCATTGCTTGGCAGCAGATGTGGCTTATCTGTCACTTTTAATCCAGTGTATTCCAGGCCTGACTTTGCAGCAGTTTACTCCTGTAGCTTGAGACAGCAATGACAGCAAATGGGACAAAGAGGAGCTTCAGGCAGGTGAGGTGTCAATGTCCACACTTAAAAACACATAGAACAAGGGCTGCTGTTTTGGGTCTTTGCTTGCTGGGAATTCCGGAACTCCTGGCTGACCATGCCCTAGATGGTACAGAAGAAGAACAATTTGGCAGAAGCAGTCTCCACCAAGAGGGTGGAAATACTCTGTGACAAAATAGGCAGTAGATTTAGCTATTAATATAGAGTTAATATTTTTTAAAGCAAACTCACTTTTCACATTTTTCTATGGAAGGGGAAGAAGGAGGAGACCATGAAGCTTAGCAAGTAACTAGTTAGACATGCCCATATGGAAGATGCTTAATAATGGCAGTTACATTTAATAACCAGAGGCACATCATCATTTCATCTGGAATGCAGGACTTGAAAAATCTTCACTGTCCCTTTGTTGCCATGACAGCCTCATGAAAACATAACTGAAGATAACACAACCATCAAACTCAGGATGTGAAATTCCAGTGAAGTCAGGATATTGTTTGATAGATGAACTCAGTAATTCATTAAGAGCTACTGTCTTCAAAAATCATACAACCATAGACCAATGCTGATGTGAAGGAAACACAGTGGAGAGAACTGCTGCGTGCTCCTGACCAGTCCTCCTGGAAAACAGTGAGACAGAGGGATTAGCAGAGAGGCTTTTTGATGCAGTCTCCATTTCCAAGACCACAGAAATAGTTCAGAGTTCATCTTGAATGTGTCTTTCTGTCATCTTAGTTAGGTTTTGGTCTTCTGTCTCACACTATAACAACCTTAGTCCTGAAGAGACTTTGCCCTCACTCAAAATGACCAGTTATCAAGCACCATTGTTTTTGGTGCAGGCAAGCAGTCTGAGATGTTTAGGACAACAATCAAATGAAAGGTAAGTGCATAGATCAAAGTGCAGAGGTCAAACTCTTATGTCTCTACAGAAAATCAGTAGAGACAAGTGGCTACTTAGTGTCAGGACCTGAGAGGACTTTTGTTCTTAAAGGACTTATGTGAAGATGGAGTATCCCACTACCAGACTGAAGGTCGCTTGCTGTCTAACTTCTAACTGTGTCGTATGTTTATTTATAAAGTTCATAACACCTCCAACCAGTATTAAACAAATACTCATCAGTGATGCTCACTCAATGATTTCGATTTCTGTTCATTAGTCAGTTAATTTATATTGGTTCTCCAACAACTGACAACTGCTTTCTATGAAAATACTTTGGAAAAATGTCTAGTATCAGCTCAGGCTAGTATTAGGAAGAAGTATTCTTGCTACCACCTTCCTCTGCCACCATCTTGCAGGGTTTCTGTGCTGCCTCTGTCTCAGAGCCATGGCTTGTCTCTTGCTCCATATCCCCAAATACCAAACATACCAAGGTGGACAAAAGGTACGACTCAGAGCTAGGAAAATGACAGTTATATGGGACAATGGCTTAAATGTATTTCAGCTTTCACCATACTCTCACCATGTTTTAAGGCCACAGGGGAACTCAATTTGCTCCTCTTGTTTACATCATAGCATCTTCAGGCACTTCAGAGGGCTGGAGCACCTCTCCTATGAGGAGAGACTGAAAGAGTTGGGGCTGTTCAGTCTGGAGAAGAGAAGGCTCCGAAGAGACCTTATTGTGGCCTTCCAGTATCTGAAGGGGGCCTACAAGAAAGATGGGTAGGGACTTTTTAGGATATCAGGTAGTGATAGGACTAGGGGGAATGGAACAAAAACAGAAATGGGTAGATTCAGATTGGATGTTAGGAAGAAGTTTTACACCATGAGGGTGGTGAGACACTGGAACAGGTTGGGAGGTGGTGGAAGCCTCATCCCTGGAGGTTTTTAAGGCCAGGCTGGATGTGGCTCTGAGCAACCTGATGTAGTGTGAGGTGTCCCTGTCCATGGCAGGGGGGTTGGAACTAGTGATTCTTGAGGTTCCTTCCAACCCTAACAATTCTGTGATTCTATATGAATTTTGGGACAAAATTTAGAAATCTATGTTCTTCAGAGCAAGAGGACAAGAATAGAAGTCCAGTTTACACCAGGTAAACTTGGGCTTCTGATTCTCTGAATCATGAATTCATATTAATTATTGAGGTCAATTTATTCACAAATTCTTTGATTAAATGAAAGTCACCTATCTGGCCTGGGGTGCACAAATTACAAGTGTGTTCACATCAAGAATACTCCACGGTACAACTTCACCCTGTAGAAAGTGACATCCCTCGCCATGCCCTAAAGAGTAAATTAAGGTTTTAAAACAACAGTAGGTGTTCATCCAGTCATAATCATCACATGATGGGTACTCCAAAGCAAAAATGTTGGACCATGCCCAGGCATGGTAATGGAATGTTTAGATGCCCTTCATGTCTGTGAGGCTCTGGAGGTGATAAGAGATGTTGTACCTCCAAACCATGTGACAAAAGGATGGGAGTCAAAAATAACAAAGTGTTGCATCTTTGAAATGGATGGGAAGGCAACTGCGGAGAAGGGCACCTGTTAAAATAAAGATAAATCAGTGGGCTTAATGAGACAGGCTGTGGGAAAGTAGAACTGTAACATCACCTGCGTGTCAATAAATAGCCACCTGCTCTGCAGGTCTGGGCCATTTTGCCCACCCTGCATCCCGTGGTCACCTCCTTGCAACTGGTCTGTCAGTTGTATTTCTGCTCTCCGTGTGGAGACCGGCACGTCCGCGATCAACATATTGCTCGATGCACTCAGGAAAACCCACACAGCAGCCCAGTTTGCTGTCTGCAGAGAAGGCATGTTGGCAGAGGGGAAGCATGACAAGTACATTGTCATGCTCCCCTCTGAGCAGAGCCATGAATGTGCTTCTGAAATCTCATTGATGCCAAGCAGTGCAAGAGTATGAAAAGGTGGGAGATTGTCATTTCTTGTCTCCTGATGATATGTGCTGTGAAAAAGTAACAGATGGAGCTTCCTGCATTATCAGCCTTTTCAGGCAGGCTTGCTCTCATTGCAGGCTTGTTAGGTGTTTGAGACTGTGGCAAAGGCTCTGATGATGAGCTTCCTAGCACCCATATGTACCTTAAATCCTCTTAAATCGAAAGTGATGCTCAAGTATCACCACTGGTTTCCCCAGAGCACTGAAGGTTGGTCCTTTCATGACCTCTCATAACACTGCATACATCACTCAGCTTGCTACACGCAAGGGATGTTTTTTGCAAAAGGATGGATGAAACAACTGAATAGCTGGAACCACTCACTAAGTTTTGATACAACTGGTTTTAACTGGAGCAACACGTCTACTGGAACCTACACCCTGGTGGCAGATGTGAGCTGTGAGCTCATTGTTTGGCTAATATTTAGAACCCAGCATCTAGCACCCATCCTTGCTGCAATTGTTTCTGTACTGCAATAGATAGCAACCATGACAGAGTGCAGAAGCTGAATCTGTCCAGAAAATTCAACATGCTGTGAAATTACAGATGACAGGTAGGTGGAAGGCAGAGGTCTCCATGCTCCTTTTGGGCTCTCCAGCAGAGCTGCTTGTCCTATAATTGGTGAATTATCTGCTTTCCTGTGGTGGTTTGAAACTGTCTTTTTAATTTTTCCTTGCAAAGTTCAGAACAGAGAAAGTGAAAGAATGTAAATAAGTCACTACTGGGTGTAAGAAAGCAAAATAACGATTGTTCTAAACACTTCCATTGGATAGATAGAAATGTTTAAGAACTATTACCCAAAACAAAGTAGGCATTCTGCACATTCTGCGTTCGGCAGTGGGGGCAGTTGCTGGGCTGTCTGGCTGCTGTTTCTTCTTCTCTTCTGGCTGAAGATAACACTACTGACCTTGGCAGCTAAGTTAACAACTTTCTGCTCTAACTAAACTCTGCTTCTCTGTCCAGGGGGGTCGGGGGGGAAGCTCCTGGGAGAGGGAGGCCCCCTTTGGGAGGGTCCCCTTGGGGGGAAGCAAAGGGAGATTGGTTGTGCTTTTCTGTTGATTGTATATATTTGTAAATGTTGTGAATTTTGTATATTTGTACATATTCATTGCATTTCATCTGCTTGTAAATACAGCTTTTCATTTGCTTCCAGACTGGGCTAGCCTGGTTATTGTCGGTGGGGGGGGGAATTTCAGCTCACACCGACACACTTTTTATTTTTGGCGCCCAACGTGGGGCTCGATTGCTTGTTTGATTTATTTCTGCTCAGATTAGGAAGCAAAATGAAGCTGTTTTGGGTTCTGAGTCATTCTATTTTATCTATTATCAGTGTGATTGTCTACAGATGGGCCATTTCCTGCATGATAGACAAGATTGTGAGATATGTGGCATATAAGTCGTTTCTTTGGGTTAAGAACAAGTTACTGAATGCTGTTGAATTCTGTTGTGGTCTTATTGGGCTTAGAAGATATGGTAACTCAACTATGAATCTGCTAGCAGACACATTTGAGTTTGTTACTCCTCTTACAACTACAGAGGGTCTTTGGAACCAGTGGTACCCTAGATACCTTGTGCTAGCCTTAATTTTGTTGTTTCTTGGAATAATCATATGGCTGCTGATAGCACTGTGTCAAGAAAGACGTAAGGCTACTCACTCTTCCAACCTGCGTAGATGTAAGAGGAAACACAGAAAAGCTCAGAGAGGTTCGGAATTGGTTTCTGATTCTGATTACGGTGACCAGGAAATCACAGTTCAGGTTTGTGAGAAAGCTGCCGATAGTTTTGACTCAGAGCCAGCAGCAGTAGCTGCGGGACCTTTGCCAGAATCTGAGATAACAGACTCGGGTACACAGGCAGACATAGTTACACAGACAGACTCGGCGACACAGACAGACTCGATTACACAGGCAGAGAGGGGTGCACGGGCAGACAGGGGTACACAAACAGACACAGTTGCACAGAGAGAAATGGATGCACAGACAGACATAGTTACACAGAGAGAAATGGTTGTGCAGGCAGACATGGTTACACAGAGAGAAATGGTTGTCCAGGCAGACATAGTTACACAGAGAGAAATGGCTGCGCAGACAGACATAGCTGTGCAGGCAGACGCCATTAACGAGGCACAGTCTCCTCCTCCTCCCTCTGCTGCCCAGATGGACGCAGCAGTGGCTGCAGGATCTCAAAGCACACCTCCTGCCAACCCTGCACAGACTCCCTCTGCTCCTGCTAACCCTGCACAAAATTCCTCTACTCCCTCCAACTCTGCTGTGAATGTGAAAGCCAATCCAGTAAATTTGGTGGCCACTGTAAGCAGAAAGCGTAAAGGAGCTGCAGGAGGAGATGCAGATGCTGCAGGAGATGGTGCAGATGGAGATGAGGGTCCTTCTACTCAGGGTCCCTCTGTTAAGAAAGATCCTTCTGGTGAGGAAGAGAAGGTTAGCCTTAAAACTCTGGCAGACCTCTTGAGACCCCACATGGATGATGGAGATGTAGACCCTGCTGAATTAGCAACTGCAGGCAGTGCCTCTGAACTCAAGGAAATTCAACGGAGGATTAAAATAGGATTATGGGGACAGCGACCTCAGGATGATGATGATGATGATGATGATGAGGATGACATACAGTCAGCTAATGCACCCAGACAGGAAATTAGACATGTGAGGAAGGATTACATCAGAGGAGATAACGAGCCAGTCCTGTCTTGGCTAGCCAGGTGTTTTGATATGGGAGCCCCAGCATTGGTGGTAGGCGACAAGTCGGCCTCTCAGTTGGGGATGCTCTCAAAGGATACAGGCATAGACAGGCACCTAGGCAAGTGCATTGGTAAAGCTTCTCTGTGGGCACGCCTCCTACTGGCAGTCTCGCTGAGGTACCCCAGCAGAGATGATTTACCATGGAACCCTAAGCCTTGGACCACAATAGATGAGGGAATCAAGCGTCTGAGAGAATTTGCTGTGAGAGAAATAATATACAGAGATCATAAGACTCTGAATCCTGATGAAATTCCTGTTGGAACAGGCCTTGCCAAAAAGCTCATTAAGCTTGCTCCTCCTAATTATGCTACTATTCTGGCAAGCAGAATTGTGGCAAGAAATTATGGTGGAGTGCCTCCCACTGTTGGCTATTTCACTGACCAAATGAGGCAATTGGAGGATAGTCTTGCACGTACTTCTTTGGTTTCAGCCATTGAAACTTTGTCTGGAGAAATAAAGAATTGCATGAAAGAGCTGAAGGAGGAATTTAAAACCTCCATATCCAACTTGATGAAGGGGGATGATTCTGATTCCTCTTCCTCCAGATGGATACAAGTTTCAGCTGTTAGGAACAGACGTGCTCCAAGGAGGCCATTCCAGAATAGGTCAAACCAAAACAGACAGCAGAGGCAATCACGTGGCAGTATCTGGATAACTCTACGTGATCAGTTTGGTGAGAACATGAACAGATGGGATGGTCAACCAACTTCTGATCTTTTCAAGAGGTTACGGGAGCTGCAGAGGGCAGATCCCGAGGTAGCAATACCAGGAGGGTAGCTGTCGCTTCCTCAGTTTCCCAGAACAACTCTGATAGCTCCAACAGTGATCCTAATTCTGGTGCTGGACGTTGTGCCAGCTGTACATGTGGAGGTAATCCCCACCATTAGGGGTGCCCTGCCTTCCGCCAGGGGGAGGTAAGGGATAATGGAGATAACAGAATCTATTGGGATGTGTACATCCAGTGGCCTGGCACTTCAAAACAAAAATGTGTGGTAGTTTCTGGCTTTTCAACATCCTCATTTTGAGCCTGAGGAGGGAATAATTTTGGCTAATGTGTCACACTGTTGTTGGAGTTTTTTATTGTGGTTTTTCTTGTCTGTTTTACAAGCTTAGAGTTTGAGAACTTAGCTTGATTTATTTGCATTATTTCCCAGATGGTATGTGATGGCTGATGGCTAGGACGCTATTTTAATGAGCTATCTGTTGTGAAACCCCCCAAATATATGCTGTAATTAAACATAAATATGGTTCAGGATGCAGAAATTGTTCTGTGAAGGAAGAGAGCTGCCTGTGATGCAATTATCTTTCCCCCCAGTCCAGTATAGCAGAAAGCTGTTCCACACAAATATTAAGGAGACATCTATGGCCCAGAAGAGATCTGATGAACTCAAAAGTAATAATAAAAATCCAGCATGTTTGTGCCAGTACAGTTCAAATACGTTGTGAAACAAATAATAGAACACCCTTTGATTTGCAATGTGTTACCAGCAGGTCAAGGGAGGTGATTCCCCCTCTACTCTGCTGTCAGGATTTGGCCATGCTGCTGATGGTGGGATCTTGTCCAAATGCTCAAGGACTCACTGTCAACATTTCTTTCTTTTCCTTCCTTCCTTCCTTCCTTCCTTCCTTCCTTCCTTCCTTCCTTCCTTCCTTCCTTCCTTCCTTCCTTCCGTCCTTCCTTCGACATTCTTCATGTGCTGTGTTAGTATTTATACAACATGGAAATTATTTGAGAAGGGCCTACAGTTCTTCCTAGGAAGTAGAAAAGTAGATTACCTTGGGAAAGGAAGAAGTTGAATATAAGGATTGAAAGCTTCACCTGTGTGTGCTGAAACCAAACTGTGACTGGAAGGGAAGGGATCTGCCCACTGGGCACATTCCTTGTCCACTCTGGAATCCTGTCCTGTCCCTGGGGCAACTATCTCGTATGTCAGCTCTGCTTTCTCCCAGGAGATCAGATTGAAAGGAAAGAGCATGAGACTGAGGGTGGTAGCATCTGCTAAAGTTTCACTTTGGTCACATATGAAAAAAATAATTGTTTCATAACAAAATTCTTGTCCCTTACACTGTCCTGTATATGCACACACACTCCATGTGTGTCAGCTCTAGCTTTGACACATCTATGTCTGAACCTGGCATTCTGGCACCCCCATATGGTCACTAGAAAAGAAGGTACCTGTGGGGCAGTGTTTTTCATTTCTGAGGGCAGATATTATGAGAGTAGCATTCGCTGAAAGATACAGCAGAAGAACTGCATTCTTCATTCCCCAGCAATAAAAAATAAAGGAATATTTATTCCTTCTCTCTACATTACAGAATCATAGCATCAGAGAATTGGTTTGATTGGAAAAGATCTTTAATATCATTGAGTCAAACTGTCGACCTAACACCATCATGGCCATTAAACAACATCCCAAAGGGCCATATCTACACATTTTTTAACACTCCTAGGGACAGTAACTTCACCACCTCCCTATTCCAATACCTCCTCTTGTGCAATTTCAGGCCATTTCCTCTTATTCTATCACTTGATACTAGGGAGAAGAGACCAACACCCACCTCACTAGAACCTCCTTTCAGGTAGTTTTAGAGAGCAAGCCTCATCTTCTCAGACTAAATAACCCCAGTTTCCTCAGCCACTCCTCATAAGGTGTGTTCACCAGGCCCTTCCTTCACCATATTTGTTGCCCTTTGCTGGACACACTCCAGCAACTCGATGTCTTTCTTGTAGTGAGTGGCCCAAAACCAAACACAATATTCAAGCTGTGGCCTCAGCAGTCATGAGTAGAGAGGCATGATCACATCCCTACTCCAGCTGGCCACGATATTCCTTTTCCAGGCCAGGATTCTGTTGGCCTTCTTGGCCACATGAGTACACTGCTGCCTCATGTTCAGGTGGCTGTCAACCAGCACCCCCAGGTCCTTTTCTGCCAGGCAGCTTTCCAACCACTCTGCCACAGGCCTGTAGCTTTGCATGGGGTTGTTGTGACCCAAATGCAGGACCTGGCACTTGGCTTTATTAAACATCATACGGGGCCTGTCCAGACCCCTCTGTGATTGAAGAGCTGGGACATTCCCCAGCAAATACCCTAGATGTTTGGAACGTGTCTTTGACTTCAGTCAATGGACATTATTTTGAGGCTGTTACTCAAGTTCCCAGGCTCTGTGTCCCTGGGCCATTTAGAGTGACAAAGTGTGCCAAGAATGCAGATCACCCTTGTCATACTTGCATCCTTTTTTGGTGGGGTTCTGTAAGTCCCCAGGCTTCACCTGGAGGGACTGTATTTATTGCAGAAGCTCAAGGTCAGTTTGTTTAATCTGCACTCATTTTTTCTGGCAGTTATGGATTTGAATGGATTGGAAAAGAAGTGATGTTTTCAGATGAATTTAAGTAAGAGGTGAGGAAAACACACTTTTTCATTGTCTGTACAGTTCTGTACTGACAAAATTAAATTGTGGAAATGGAACAATAAGTGTCTCGGAAAGAAAGAAAGAAAAATTACTCCTTGTACCTTCACTAAGGATTGTCTTTTATCATTTCTCTACAACAAAGGCCTTCAAAGGCACAGCCTCTCTGTGTTGGTTTAATGCAGACTGCTATAAACAAGATTCACTCTCACGACTGGTGGAAAAAACCACCCAACCCCCCCTTGTTAGGGTTAGACTGAATCTCTGAACCACTGCTGCTGGTCTCCTCGTGAGACCAGCCTGTTAAAACCAATCCACTCTCCCATTTCCGAATGCGCTGCCATCTCTGTCATGGCAGGGTGCGCTGGGCTCTGCACTGCCAGGACCCAAGCTCCCACTGGGTTTGCTTTGCAACCCTGGAGCGCTTTGAACATCCCTATTTACCTCCTTTGGAAGGTCCAGGTTCTTTGATCCATGTCTGTAAGCCCACATGCAGAGAAGTTCAGCTCACAGTAATTGGGACAAGAAGCTGGCAGTATAGAGGCCACATTTCTGAGGTAATAACATCGTTTTTCAAATGCGTGCTTGACTGTATGACCTGTGGTTCAGAGTCCAATAAGCAGATGTGTTCAAGTGTGCTTCCCCACTCTAAAGACAGTGTTCTTCAATAGACTGTTACAGTTTTAGGCTGATGCCCAGGAAAATTCCAGAGACTTTGAGTAGAAAATAGTAAAAAGGTAAATAAATTACTACTGGATACAGAATAATAACATAGCTATGTCTATATAATTCCATTCTCTTGCAGACTGGGATAAAAGTTGGTGGCATAAACTATTCTTTCTCTTTTTTGCTTCTTCTCTCTGCTTATGCATTGCTCCCTTATCTCTTTCCTGACCTTGCATGCAAGCTGAACAGTCATCTGTTCAGAATGTGTAAGGTATAGTGGGGGGGGAAGGTGAAGGGGAACAGCAGAAGGGAGGTTGTGTGCAGCCCTCCTGGTTTGCCCAGAGGGGGCTGGGAACAATTCAAGGGAATCCTTGTGTTGTTTCTAAATTGTAAATATATTTTGTACATATCCATTGCATTTTATATTTCTTGATTTTGCTTGCTTTGTAAATGTAGCCTCATTCTGCCTTTTACACTATCACAGTATCACAGTATATCAGAGGCTGGAAGGGACCTCACGAGATCATCAAGTCCAAACCCCTGCTAAAGCAGAATCACTTAGGGTAGTCTGCACAGGAATGCATATAGGTGGGGTTTGAAAGTCTCCAGAGAAGAAGGCTCCACAACCTTCCTGGGGAGCCTGTTCCAGTGCTCTGTCACCCTCACTGTAAAGAAGTTTCTCCTCATGTTGAGGTGAAATCTTCTATGTTCAAGCTTGAACCTGTTGTTCCTTGTCTTATTACTCTGAACCACTGAAATGAGCCTGGCCCTCTCCACTTGACACCCACCCCTCAGATATTTATAGACGTTGATCAGATCCCCTCTCAGTCTTCTCTTTTCAAGACTACTACTACTACACGTAAACTACCATACAGTCTTCACATTAATATCCAAGGACAGTTTTTTAACTTGGTGGTCATCAGCTTTGAATAATGCTGGGGTCCACATTCTGTTTGCGGTTTGTGCTAATTATGGGAACTGTTCAGAGGAATTGCCTCAGAAAAAGGCGCAAAGGGAGCCATATCTTCACCTCCTGGTTAACGTTGCCTTCTGTGATGTGTCCCACCCACATGCAGCTTTAACACAACCTTGTCCAGCTGTGTGTGACACCAGATTCTTTACTGTTATGCCAGAGCTGCCTCAGTTATTTCCTGGTCTCACATAAAAGGAAAACTGTGTCCTTATAGCTAGATCCTGCCTTTTGCAGGCAGAGGCATAAAAATGAAGGGAGGAGGAAGTGTTCTTTGCAGCCTGCCAGCTGCCTCCTGTGCAATATCTCTTTACTGAATAGGAATAAATAGAACACGGCCCAGATGGGCTGCTTGTGACTGACAGGTGTCAGGATGTGTGTACAGCTTTGTTAGTCAAGTTGCTGCATGTCAATTGAACAACTAAAATGGTTTGGGATTCCATTTGTTTTCATAATCTGAAATGCTTACTAAAATCAAGCTAGAAGATATACATTTAACTATTTAGCACTTTTAACCAGAGCTATATTCTGTGTCAGAAAGTCAGCCAGATTCTCAGCACATGCTGTCTTGCACAGCTTGGGTGAACAAAAATATCAATGTGAAGTGTATTCATTAGCTCCATGGGTATCATTCAGCATTTTTATTGCTTCTGCCATTGTAACTTTTAACCTAAAGATGCCATTTTTGTAAATGCTACTCAGTCCTTGTTGGAAACTCTGTTTATCTCTAGCTATAGCAACAAACATGTTTTGTTATCTGTGCTAGTTTCTATTTATTTATTTATTTTAAATTGTCATTTGTTATTCCCCCAGGAAATTATTTTTCCAGGTAGGCAGCATAACCAATGTTGCTATAGATATGAGACATATCACATTAGAAAGGATGATCCATGAGTTCAGGTAAATATTTGTACAGTCTGCATAGACTCTACCTGACTTTGATAAACCTGTTAGGAGATAGTCACAAGTAATGGCCCACAAATATTCAGTGATTTTCCCCGTGTGCCATGTTCACAAGGACCAGAGTTTTTTCCACCCTAGATGTTTGGTTTATACTTTTGCACATTGCTTTTTTTCTTTTGTCTTGTTCTGTTAATTCCTTCATGAAGTGCATAAAACACTGTAGTTACAAACTTGAGTCAAAGCTGTTGTCTAGAAAAGAAGGACAGTGACTATCTGTATAGTCTCAGAAGGTCTCTTGCTGTCTATATTCTCTGGTTTTGTGAGGCTATGTATGTTTTTGGTGTACGTTGCTTGTGCTCAGCAAGGTAAACAAAACACATCTGTTGTGTAAGAACTTGTTTTTTTCCTTCAAGTCTCAAGGCAAGAATTCAAGCAAACAGTTATTTTTCGTGTATGCAGCAAGTTCACAGGAATTCCCCAGTGAAAACATGCATGTACACTTAAGGCTAGAGGATGAATGTTCTGACTCAGACTCCGAAGAAGTAGGTTGTTGCTCCCACAGCAGGCAGCTGCTGCATTACAACTGAGACAGGCTCTGTTGCCTCCCTGCCAAACACATGTACAAATCATCCTCTGTCTTGCATCCCATGGTTTTTCTCTAACTGTCTATTTCTGCTAGGGTTTACTCTATGGCTAGGAGAAAGCAATGGCTCCTTCACCAGGGGTGACACAGCTTGCACCAATTGCCAGCATGTCTCACTTAACTCTCAGTGTCTTCTCCTTTCAGTTCTACGCAGAAAGGTAAAAGCTTAATACATGCTATGTTTGGTTGTTGTTTTGTTTTTTGGTGTTTTTTATTAACTAAAAGAGAAAGAAGGATCTGCAAACACAAGAGTGACTGAATCCTTTCACTCGATAGCATAAATCAGGCTTTGGCTAAATTTGGATAGCATTTTCCTCTGGTATTTCTTGACAATTTTTTTTTCTGGCTCTGATGTTTCTTGGCATGCTCTCATTCTCCAAAGCATTTTAGATTTACATTGATGAGAGCTCCTTCATTTCAAGAACAGAGACCACAGGATCACGTAGGATAACAGGACGCCAGGAGCTGGAAGGGGCCTCTGGAGATCATCTAGTCCAACATCCTTGCCAGAGCAGGACCATAGACTCTAGCACAGGTCTCACAGGAATGCATCCAGATGGGTCTGGAAAGTCTCCAGAGAAGGAGACTCCACAACCTCTCTGGGGAGCCTGTTCCAGTGCTCCATGAGCCTCACAGTGAAGAAGTTCCTCCTCATGTTGAGCTGGAACCTCCTGTGCAGTAGTTTATAACCGTTGCCCCTTGACCTATCACAGGGTGCAACTGAGAAGAACCTGTCCCCTCCTTCTTGACACCCAGCCCTCAAGGCAAGCACAATAGCCACAGGTCTCATATGCTACACTGAG
Source organism: Indicator indicator (assembly GCF_027791375.1). Taxonomy (NCBI): domain Eukaryota; kingdom Metazoa; phylum Chordata; class Aves; order Piciformes; family Indicatoridae; genus Indicator; species Indicator indicator. The sequence continues at coordinate 31,191,527 of NC_072010.1, forward strand.
CCAGTTTTTGGAAAGACACATAGAAAGCTTAAACCTTTTTCCTGACTGAAGTTTAAGAGAAGCATCATCCAAAAGACTTGCTCCTCAATAAAACCCCCAAACCTCATAAAGTAACAACCACCAGGGAGGTTTTTGTTCCTCCTGAATACCACTGTACTCAGCTTCAAGGTAACAGGGTCTCATAACAAAGACTTGAAAATGTCATCTCACAGCTCAGAAGCCCTTTTGTATAATATAAAAGTAATTAGGTCAACTCATCCTCAATATTAAATTTCACCAAATCTTCCAAGTTTTCAGAAAGATTAAGTAGATGCTAGATCTGTTTGAACCTTAAGAAAACATTACTTTAAACCAAGGTTTACCTCAATTTCAGTGAGATAAGTTGTATGCTTTCAGAACCTCAGTTGCCTATATAGCATTTGCCTCCACCTGTTCTTTGTGTTATTTCCTGAGCACATGCAAATTTTCTTTTCTGTAAGAAAAGAATAGTGATACCCAGGAGTTTCCCAACTATTTTGTGGCAAGTGATATTTTTTTTTGTCAGCATAAACATTTTTATACTAAAATGTAACTGTTGATTAATTTTACATTTTATGTGGGAATTAAACAAAAAAAACCCAAACAAACAAGAGGCAACAAACAGCCCAAACCAAAAAATCCATCAGTCCATTCCATTTTGGTCAATTGAGTGTTTATGTGCATTTGAATGTGGTCTTGCAGTGCCTCACAAGACTAATATACCAGATGCTTCCATGTTCTCTGAGTCCCTTAGTGGTATTTCTTCTTGGATGGGCTGTTCCTTTAGGGAAAAGCATTTCATGCCATCCACAGTACAACTTCATCAATGATCTAGTTTAAAGATTACCTGAAACTTTTAGGAGGAATAGGAGACTAAGGTTTCTAAACTACAGTCTGTATGAAGTCTGACAGAGTTTAAAATGAACATATAGCTGATGCTGACTTGAAATTGTTTTTACATAGAAAACTATGTGGAAACAATACACTCTGAGAAAAATAAATGCTACATATTTCACTGTAATGCTTCAATATTAAAAGCAACTGCCTAATATCTAAATTTTCCATGGGATGAAAATTTTGACCCCAAAAATGCAGGATTTTGAAGTTTACTTGGGAGAAAAAAAAATCCAGGCAAAATATATTAAAAATATGAGATGCCTTTCCTGAAACTGTATAAATTTCATCAGCTCCACAGGGTTTTAGGTACACTTGAAAATGAAACCACTTTTATAGGCACCAAGACCATGCTGATGTCTGGAAGTAAATACCTATTCTCCAAAGTTTTGCTTATTACACTCTATGATGTTCTAACTTCATGGAAAGTCACGAAGCCTTGTGTAACAATGAGCCACTTCATTACTATGAAGATGGTGAAAAATGTTTCTGAGTTATGCTGTGCATGGAACTTCTCAAAGCTATCCCATATCATCCAGCTGAGATCACTTGGATGTTGTGTCCTACCCTAGGACATCTCAAAAGTCTTCAGCTACATCCTTATCCCTAAATACATTGTGGGGTTGGCTGAATGCTGGGTATCTGAAATGAAGATAGCAGTGGCACAGACACCAGTCTTATCTGCATGTCCAGTAGGATCACACAAGATTTGCCAGTAATTCTGGTTTTGCAAAGTATAGGGAAAATGGACAAACCAAAGAGCATGCTGAAGATTAGGCAAGCATGTGAAAATTTTGCAGCAATGGGGCTTTTAATGTTGTCTCCATCCACTGTCAAGTGAGAAATGCTTTGCAGTGAGCAAGTGAATCACAGAATCATAGAATTGTTTTGGTTGGAAAAGTCCTTTAAAATTACCGAGTCCAACCATTATGTAACTCTGCCAAGTCTGATGCTAAAGCCTTAACCTTTTTATTCTCTCCCATCATTGGCATAAGCCCATCTTTTTTGCTTTTGAAAGTTAATTTATGGATGAAAAGTTATTGAGAAATCTTCCTGAGATTGAGGGGGTTTGGGCACTAAGTGCTCCTAATTATTTACAAATCTTCAGCAGCTTTTCCTTTCCTTCTAGCATGTAGTTGTCACCGTGGATTTAAAAGGTAAGTTTACCCATTAAGCTTGCAGTGGTGGTTAACAAACCAAAATATTTTATGGCTCATTAATTGTGGGTAGAAAAGTTCCTTATACAAATAGCAGTCCTTTAATCTTTCATCCAAATCAAACCTCCTCTGAGATGAAAAAATACTTTAAATAACTGAGCTAGTACTTTTTTGTCTCTGTGTGCTAGTGGGGGCTTAGAGCAAGCTTGGCAAGCATACTGGGTTTTCTAGAGGACCAACAGTCAATGCTATGTGAAAATTCACTTTCCTAAGGTTTCCAATAATTTTTTGTAGGCCTGGGGTGTAGGTATAGGCTGCAGAAATTCTGGCTGTGCAACTCCATGAAAGCTGAATGCCACAGCTTTGCCATTGTCTGTAATACTGATGATACTTGGGAAAATGTAGTCCAGGCAGGTGAATAACAAATTTCCAAAGTGAGCTATAACATAGTATAAATAATAGCCTTTTTTCCTCATATTCTAAAAAAAAAAAAAAAAGGAGTTTTATTTTCTAATATTTTATTCACAAAGGTTTGTGAATTTTATTCACAAACATTCCTCTGCTACTGGCATGTCACTACTTGAATGTTTATCCAAGAGAGAAAGATTAATAATCTTTCTCCCCTGTAGCCAGAAAGTTTCCACAGGCATTTTGATACAGTTTTTGGAGAGGTATAAAAAAAAAAATCTGTTCCCTTGCTAGAACGTGTGCAAAAAGATTCCACTTCCAATAACATGGAGATTTGTTTTTCCTCTCTTATAAGCAGAAATGACTGCAAACTTTTTTTTCTGTGACTTGCTCAACAAGTCTCTTTGGGGAATACCTTGAATTGTTCTTTAAAGAAGTCATCCCTTGGTGGTTTATGAGACTCCCTAGCATGTAGCAGGGCATGTAATAATCTCGTGTTAGCCACAGGGTAAACTGCAACAGAGTTCTGAAGGGATAAAGAGACCTGGACAAGTTTTGTAACTTAACACTGACTTTTGAAACAGACCTTTCTTCCACCTCTGATGACAGGCAAGAGTAGTGGGATATCAGTCAAACGCGTTTTGTCCCTGGTTAGCCTAAATTTAAACAGCATGCCAAAATACAGTGTGTTCCCACCCCTGCCCTGTTCATAGTGGTTTTCTTCAACTAGGATTCTCTTTGTCCACCTTTGAAGTTATTTTGTGCTGTATTACAAGCCTTAAACTAGTGTGATGAGCTGAAAAAATGTAGCATTGGATCTGTGACTCACCTCACACTAGCAAACAACTTCCATCTAGCACAGCAAAACAGGACTTTGAATAGAACAGTGAGTGTTCATTAGATTTGGAGTAGAAACCTAGTTAAGGAAAATGTACTGTTAGGTGACAATGGTAATACATCAGGTAGATCATTCTAAATCAGGAGCAGACAGGAAAGCTGCACTGAATACTGCTAAGCAATTGCTTTCCTCAAGCAGCCCTTGCTCAGCACGAGCTTGAACCAGAAGCTATAGGATTGCAGTGGGGTGACCATCAGTACTGCAGCATGCTGCCTCTTAACTCAGTCCTGGCAAAGTGAGGAAAAGACAAAGAGGCAATTGAGAATGGTGAGTGAGGTGTGAAGAGAAACGTTGTGAAGATGTATGTTAGACCAGTACCAGGAGCAGCACAGAAAGAAGGTCCTCACTTCATTGGAAGGACACATATGCACCAGCTGGAGTTTAGGATTCCTGGTTTTGTTTTTTATCAATCGGAAAACAGAGGTATGCAAGGGAGCTAAATACCTCAGACTCACTGAAATTTGAATTTGGACTACACTGAAAATCCAGAGCCATTACTGTCCAGAGCTCCAAATACCTCGGTAGGACCCTATAAATATAGCCAAGGATAAAAAACTGGTGAACACTCAACATGCAGAGTAGTCAAAGGCTGATCTCCATTTCTTTGCATCCAAGTGCTTTTGCAGAGGCAATGCAGGAGATGTGCAGACCTGCTGCAGGTCCAGTGTGATGTGAAGCTGAGCAAATGTGTACCTGGCACATGTTTGTGTATCTCCAAGGCAAGCCCTGAACTGATGCCCTGAGCCGTATGGTGGCAGCACAACCGTGCAGTGCATGAAGCAAATCATCCTTCTCGTGTACCCTAACAGCATGCTCTGGAAGCAGGAGAAGGTGCCTCATCATTATGTGATCCATGGCAGATGTGTTTCAGCCCATGTGGAGGCAAAAATGTTGTTTGAGAAGAAAGCTACCTCTTTCAACACAGCAGGAGATAAAGTAAGATGTTAACAGGCTCCTTGCCTCAGCTACCCAGCAACTGTAAAGGATTAAATCTTTGCTGAAAATCTTCCTGATAACGACACCTGCTGAGATTTGGAAATTCCTGGCTTTTAGCTCGTTCACATGCAAACACAGACTGTTTCTGCATCCTAATTTACAGTTGCAGCACAAAGGGGGCAATCTCACAGCCTCTAATCATGCATGTAATCTTTTTGCTGCAACTGAGTTTGAATAACAACATCAAAACCAATCCACAGGGGCTAAAATTTAACCTGAAATGATTTCTCAGGGTGGCAGGCCCTTGAAGCATTTTTTTTGAGTGCTAGATAGAAATTAAGAAGTCTCCACATATGAGTAGAACATTGTGCAAGTTGAGCATAGTTGCAGGATTTCAGCTAAAACTGCCCTTTGTTACTGACAGTAGAGCTACAGCACTCTACTGCTAGATATTTGGGTGACTGAACACTTCTGCCTGTCTGAAGGGAACTTTTCAGCTTATGTTACATAGGAGTTTGAATTACATGATTACAGCTGTCCCTCTGCTTTTAAAAATCTAGGAAAACTGCTTCACCCAGAATGCTAATATATTTCTGACTGTTCCTCTGATTGTAAATGTGACCATATGCTTAGTATCACATGAAGTGAGAATTGCTTCTATTGTGAGCATCACCTCATATTAACAATCTGATGCAGGAGCCACAGGAATGGTATTATAACATCTCCATCCTTGGGGATACTGAAAAATTGACAGAAGAAGGTCCTGAGCAACCTGATGTCACTTCAGAGTTAATCTTGCTATAAACAATGACCTCCAGAACTCCCTCTGTGGTGGGTTGAAAACTACCCCACAACATGAAGTTGCCAGTTGCAAAAGCAAATGAAGCTGTATTTATAAGCAAAACTACAATCTAAATATGAAATGCAATGAATATGTACAAAATATGCAATATTTGCATATATTTGCAATTTATAAACAACACAAGAACCCCCTACACAAACCAGGGGGCTACTAACAGCTTTCCCCTTTCCTGCTCCCTTCCCTCCACCCTGTACACAGGACAAGAGGAAGAGCAGAGCGTTGCTGTTATAGCACTCAACCACAACAGGAATGTATTCAAGGTCAGCAAAGCCAGCTGAAGCACAAGTTAGCATCTGCCAGAGCGAGAAACCCAAAAAGAAAGAGAAAATTAGGGTACAAAACTAACTTTCATGTTAGGTATCTGTCCAATGAGATTATTTAGACCTCATCATTATTTTCCCTTTTGCATCCAATGGGAATTTATTTACATTCTACCACTTCCTATTCAAGATCTGTGGAAAATTTTCAAGGTACAGCCTAAAACTACCGCACCCTCCCGAACCTAAATTATTTACGATTCTCTGGTCTAGACTATTAGGACTTTCAGCCTTGGACTACTTTGGAGGATTTATAGTCTGTTAAAAATAACTATTTCCTGGAACCAGGTTGCCTAGTGTATGCTTTGTGTATCTACATCACTGGACTTGCCTCACACTCTGGAAGGAGAATGTGAAACAGAAATTCAATTCCAGGAGAAAACTAGAGTGTCTTTTTGCTAAGCAAACAAAATACCTACAGCGCTCAAGAATTTGCCTAGTAATTCTTCTGTACGTAAAGGGCTTGCCTCACACTCTGGAAGGAAAATGTGAAACAGAAATTCAATTCCAGGAGAAAACTAGAGTGTCTTTTTGCAAAGCAAACAAAATACCTACAGTGCTCAGGAATTTGCCTAGTAATTCTTCTGTACATAGAGGACTTGCGTCACACTCTGGAAGGAGAATATGAAACAGAAATTCAATTCCAGGAGAAAACTAGAGTGTCTTTTTGCTAAGCAAACAAAATACCTACAGCACTCAAGAATTTGCCTAGTAATTCTTCAGTACATAGAAAACCTAAACTTTCTAGTCATTATTCTGATAGAAGAGGTTTCAGGTTTGTTTGTATACATTTCTGAGCCTGAATTGAGCTGTTTTTATTTAGCAGGGTGAACTCTCTCCCTCATTCCTTTCCCTAAAAGACCAACATGCCAGAGCTTAACTTTGTGGATTGAAATTTTAAAGATCTTAATTCTTGGAGTCTTCAGTCCATTCTCATGGGGTTAGAGCTCACTGGCATGAGTAGGCACATTGAAGCACTTGAATTGTTAGTGCTTACTCTGAGCTGTGTATGAATTTTATCTTTATCCAGGGGCTTGGTGTAAATTCCATGTATTCTGCCAGTGCTCCCAATATACCCTACAGAAATACTAAAAAACCCCTTCAAATGTCTAAGGCAGAGATACTTACAGAGACACTGAGAGAGAGATGAAAGTTTTGGTTAGGAGAGAGAGAGATGTGTGTAGTTACCCAAGAAACACTATGAGGTAGTCGTAGAATCACAGTATCATAGAATTGTTAGGGTTGGAAGGGACCTCAAGGTTCATCTAGTTCCAATCCCCCTGCCAGGGACAGGGACACCTCACACTAGATCAGGTTGCTCAGAACCACATCCAGCCTGGCCTTAAAAACCTCCAGGGATGAGGCTTCCACCACCTCCCTGGGCAACCTGTTCCAGTGTCTCACCATTCTCATGGGGAAGAACTTCTTCCTAACATCCAATCTGAATCTACCGACTTCTATTTTTTTTCCATTCCCCTAGTCCTATCATTACCCTAAGAAGTCCCTCCCCATCTTTCTTGTAGGCCCCCTTCAGATACTGAAAGTCCTCAATAAGGTCTCCTCAGAGACCTCTTCTTTTCTCCAGACTGAACAGCCCCAACTCTCTCAGAGTGTCCTCATAGGAGAGGTGCTCCAGCCCTCTGATGATCCTTGTGGCCCTTCTCTGGACACGTTCCAGCACATCCAGATCACATTGTTGTGGGTAAAGCTGAAAATTTGATGCTGTTACTCAAAACCATCTTGCCACATGCCAGTTTCAATATCAAAGTGTTGGCTGGAGCAAAGTATCATGGAGCTTAAAGTTCAGATTTTAACATAAGAGGCTCCCTGTTCCAGTTGCTGCTTTTGGATTCTGGGTTTTGGGTATTGGCTCTTTCCTGTGGGAATGGCAGCAAGATGGGTGGGAATTGGACAGCTCCCTGGTTTTCTGCTTCATGCTACCACTTTCCTGCTTTATCCTGCACTTTTGTTTCTGTATAGGCTAAGATAAGGTTATTGTGCATTATATTATTAGCTAAGATGATTGTACATCGTATTATTATTATCTCCATTAGTAAAACTTTTTATCTCAACTCTTTTTATCTCAACACAGAGCTTTTGTGTGTTACTTTTGCCTCACTTCTGTGTTTTAGGGAAACAGGCAGGTTCACTTCAATCTGTTACACACATAAGAAATCTTCACTATTCAGGAAAAGTAAGATTTTTCTGGACATGATAGTGATCCTGTTAAAGTCAGTTGAGTATGTGCCCATTCTTTTTTTAATGGTTGTACCTATGAGTTAACAAAACCTGCTTTAAAACTAGACTTCCTAATCATTTCGAGAGTTGCTTTGAAATTTAAATGTCAATTCAAAATGAATCGCTGTAGAGTTTTACTGCCTACATACACTGATTTAGTCTGAATGCATTCCAGAGCCCAAACACATACTCTGAATGTATTTAATCTGCTTTCTAATTTCACCTGATATTTTACCAGTCATGGAAAGCTACTGGCAAATTGTGAGTCAGCATTTCTCCTTCTGTATTATACTACAACACATTTAATCCAAGTCAGATGCAAACATTTGTCCTTCAGGATCTGCATTGCTGTGGGCTATACATCACCTGCACACAAAATGAGCAGCCTGATGGCTGAATGAAGCAGCAGTGTGCTCCAGCAAACACACTAGAAACAAAATTTCTTCTGGCTATTTTGCGGTGGCTACAGCACACTGAAAAATTGCTACCTCATTGTAAAGGATATTGTGATCTCCTTACAAGCAGCTCCTCCCAGTCATTTTGACACTGTGGGGGACAGAGTGAAAATCTTACACAGCCTTTCCCAAGATCTTGATGTTAGAGAAATAAAATACTGTGTGGACAAGCTTTTTAGACAGTGCAGCTCAAATTCTCAAGGATCTTCATGCCCAGTTTCCCATATTTTGGTGTGCTTGATTTCCCTGTGGATTCCCTTCTTTGTACCCTGCAGAACTGACTAAAATCTAGGAGCAACTGGGCCAGGGATATTATTACTTTAGTTTTGCTTTGATACTGACGGCATTACCTGGTAGGTCCTTTGAAAGGAATCCAAAATCTCAGGGGGAAATCACAGTCTGGTCTTGTATCTAAATCTGTCACGCTTTTGTGTTCATCAGAAACTGCCTCTATTTCTATATATATATCTTAGGGAAATCTATTTTTTTTTAACCTACATTACTACAGTAACTAAACAACATCCTGGACAGGTTTAACTACTTTAAGCAGGTTGTCTTAGGAGACAAAGTGCAATTGTGAGAACTGTCAACCCAGGGTTATGGGAGTGTGGGCATGTGTGTATGCATAAATACATACATGTATAGCATGGTTGTGATAACCATGTGAGGTTTTCACACCTTTTCTTTCACTGTGTTGTAATTCACTTTTTGTTCAGGTTTTTATCCACTGTGTTCATTTCTAGAATTGAATGAATAGTACTGCATTGAAGGACTGTTTAAGAGGCTATGCCTCACGTCAGGCAAGCCTGACTGAGCTCAAAAGAGTCATAGAATCGTAGAATTGTTAGGGTTGGAAGGAACCTCAAGGATCATCTATTTCCAATCCCCCTGCCATGGGCAGGGACACCTCACACTAGATCAGGTTGCTCAGAACCACATCCAGCCTGGCCTTAAAAACCTCCAGGGATGAGGCTTCCACCACCTCCCTGGGCAACCTGTTCCAGTGTCTCACCACCCTCATGGTGAAGAATTTCTTCCTAACATCCAATCTGAATCTACCCATTTCTGGTTTTGCTCCATTCCCCCTAGTCCTATTGCTACCTGACATCCTAAAAAGTCCCTCCCCAGCTTTCTTGTAGGCCCCCTTCAGATACTGGAAGGCCACAATAAGGTCTCCTTGGATCCTTCTCTTCTCCAGACTGAACAATCCCAAGGATTTTACCATTATCACTTTGCATTTCCCCATCACAACATGTGCCAGATGTTTCCTTTTTCAGGAGCAGTCATTAGAACCGTTTAATGAAAGGGTAGATGGAAACAGTGATCACGAAAGTGCACAGCTGAAAAACTCCACCATAATCATTACTTATTCCCTATAGGGGAAGGATGGAAGAAACGTGCTTTGGGAAAAACGACTCATATAGCTGGGAAGATAATTCTTTCCAAGTCAATCCAGGCATACCACAGAAATAACTCTGTTGGTGATTGTTCTGCATGAATGCCATTCTTGATCTGTGAATATCCAGCACCAGGGACTGAGAAAGTGTCTCATATGGACTGAAGCATTCCTTTATGGGTTATTCATAAATGAGTGGTGCTATCTAATTCTGGCTAACAAAAATGCCTTATGTAAAATTAATAGAAGCAAACCCAGAAGGATCTTTCTGTGTTAAGAATCTGTCCCTCAAAAGCAGTCATCTGATATAGCTTAAAAAGACATGTTCCTGGCTGCTCAAGATGCCTGCTAAGGGAAAGTGCTAGACATCCACAACTATGAACTACTAACTTCTCAGTCTTTGTTGCTGAGCATGGAAGAAACAATACTCCAAGGAGTGAGATTCAGCACATTTTTTCCCACTGTCTGTATGCAGTACATCAGCTACTGAGATGTTACAATGTTTGCTTCTTTTTTACTTTTATGTGATTTACTAAAAATAGAAGATTTCACCTCAAAGTGAGGAGCAACTTCTTTACAGGGAGGGTGATGAAGCACTGGAACAGGCTGCCCAGGGTGGTTGCAGAGTCTCCTTCTCTGGAGACTTTCCAAACCCACCTGGATGCATTCCTGTGCAGACTACCCTAAGTGATCCTGCTCTGGTACGGGGGTTGGGCCTGATGACCTCTTGAGCTCCCTTCCTACCTCTGATATACTGTGATACTGTGATACTGTGAAACATTAAGGCATCCAGAATCCCGAGGAGCTTTGTCTTGTATTAATAATACAGATATTCAGTCCACCTCTGTGCAAAGCTGAGGAAAAGCAGTCATGGTGCATCAGGCTTTGTATAACACTAAACCTGGCACATTTCTAGGTCAAAGGGAACACATCTCAAAAGCACAGTCCTTGTTTGGAAATCATCTTGACAACACCTCTTACTTTTGAAAATACACTCAAATCAAAACAAGATGTCTTCTCCAGGTACAGATTGTCCACTGATTACAAATGGACCCTAATGAGAGCAACCTCTGTGACTGGTGTTAGCCTCCAAGACTAATTCTGACTGGTTAAAACTTCTTTACAAAGAAAAAAGCCCTGAAATGAGAGATTGGAAATGGTCCCTTGGAAGATGCTGAGGGCAGGGATCAGACACTTTTCTGGGCTTTGGGAGCTGTTGGTTGTCGTCAAAGTGTGTATCAAAAAAGGGACACAACCCCAACTCCTTCACTCCCTGAAGAGGTGCCCACAACACTAGATGGGGGTGAGGGGGTAGAGTACCTCTCTTCTGTGTTTTTGTGAACTGAACTCATGTCCCATTCCTAGCTTTGTACATATCTTTTACTGAAATGCTTGGGAAGATGAGTACAACACATAAGTTATACACAACTCTTTTTCTCTTTGGTTTCACTTAAACCTGAGATAAACCAGTCAGCCTTTCCTGCATAGCCCCTGGCCCAGCACTGGAGGAACCAGGGGCAGTAGCCCACTGGGGGTCCTGTAATCTGTGATGGATAGCCATAAATTCTTGATCTGTCTGATAAAAAGTCATTAACAATGCTGCCCTACTGCATGATTGTCAGTCAATAGCTTCATCATTAATGTCTGCAGCAGCAGAGCTTTAGGGAACTGCCACAGTTTTTACTGCAGCTGAGTGAGTGACACGTGCTAGCATAGCTCACTACTGAACTACAGATGAGCACTTGCAGATAAAACTCTGTTCACTGACAGGATATTGAGCACCCCTGCAGATTTGGGTGCTGGTGTTGCAGTACATCCAAAACCTTCCCCACCCCATGAAGACATGATAGGGAGAAACAGAGAAGCTGGGGTGAAGGGAGACAGGAGAGATACCTTCCTGTCCCAGACCTGTGGATTAGTGGATTCACATGGGACCTTCCCCCAAGCCATGTGTCCTGCCAGGCACAGACCCTGTGCTGGGTCAAGTCTGGGCATGGTTGGGCATGCTTAGGCAGAGAACTGATGGTTATAATTTTCTGGCCTTTTGTTTGGCTTTTGGACATGTTTTCTGGTGACAATGTGACAAGAATTAGCCCGGCTGGATAAAATAGGTGAGCTGCAGAGCACAAGATTCTTCTGTCTGGGGTCTTCGCCCACCCCCCACATGTGGATTATAAGCAGCAGCAGCAATTCAGAAGGATTTTTTGATAAAAAGAGACAAAAGAGAAATTCCCACAATCAGCAAACAACATTGTGAGTAATTGATATATGCCTAAAGTCTCTGGGAATTTTTGTTAGTGGAGAACATTTACTGCTTTTGGATCTATCTTTTTCCAAATACTATTCTCAAACTATTTGTAACCATTCCTATTGGGAAGACATTTCTCAACTGAATCCCAAACCTTTATACCCTTTATAACTTTTGTACATAGTTATGTGGGAGGTGGGGCCAAATGAATAAATAATTAATATATTATTATTAATTTCTTGCCTTTATTCCTAACAGCTTGTGTCCAGGGCAAGGCCACAGACACAGAGAGCAAGGCTCTCTGCTTCTCACTGGTGGCTGTGGGGAAAGTTCCAATTGCACTATTGGAGAGCTATGGCCAGGGCTGATTCTCATCCTGTGGGAGCTGCTTTCAGCTCATCTTCTTCCATGTGGTCCCTGCCTGATCCCATTTTGCCAGGCTATAGAGAGCTTTGGGTGCTCTCAACTGGTATGGGGAACACACCATCCCACACGCCCCACCAGTGCTGTAATACAGCTTTCCTGTCCTGGTTCCAGCAGCCAAGGTGTTTGGATCATCTTCCCTACCTTTTCTTTCTTCAGTTATGACTTCAAGTGGACCATGAAGTAGATCCAGAGATCTCTGAGCATTATTCTGTAATACCCCTTGCTTTGTGAAATATTTGGCATTTGTCCACTCCTAGGTTTTGCCCATACTATAATTCCTATAATTTTACCCATTCATATAATTCTCCTTAAAGGAAAGCTGCAATCCACCTAGGGCACCAAATGTTGCCCTTGTTTTATAACATACTCCAATGGTAAGAAACCTTAGCTTAAGTCTGCCTCAAGTTTTGTTTTTTGGTCCACATGGGAAAAGTAAATTCATGTTCATCATGTTCTGGCTACCTGGGATCCAAATTTAAATATAGGTGCTACCTGGTCTTGCTCAACAGTGTAATGGCTCATACCCACCAACCAAACCCAGAATTGTCAGTTAGTAAAAGGAAATACTTGTGCTTCAAAGAAGAAGAAGGGGGAAAAAAAGGGTCTACCTAATATCCACACTAGTATACTGGTTTAGCAAAAGCATTTCAGAAAAGAGTGCACAAAAGTGCTGTAGAAATGGGGGCTTATTTCTTGGGAAGGTAGATAAAGTTGAGAGGAAAATTACATGATGTCATAGATTTGAATAAAAGCATAATATTTACAGAGAATAGAATTCAAAATAGTACTGTCTCAGCTGCAATGGCAGAACACACCAACAACTCCTCTTGATGAGTTACATACTGTATGTCTCTCTCTATATATATATATGTAAGGTATATAACCATGGACCATACCCTGGGTGTTAAGAAAAAGGAGTCTAAACCAAATAGTTGCTTAATTAATTCCATTTACTAATATATTGCTGGAAAAAAATTGACTCATCAACCTTTTCAGTCATCACTTGAATAATCTCTTCTTATTAGGCAAGGTCTGAAGAAAGCAACAACTCATTTGCTGAGCTCTAAGGAACAAATTCTAAACTGCTGTGAATTTAAAGAGTTGAATTCCCTATGAAAGGCCATTCCATCCTGATGTCATGCATGTAAATAAGGTGAATGAAGGCAAAAGCAACTTGTCTTTCCTAGAAGCACAATCACACAGCAATACATCTTAAAGTCCTCATTTACAACAAGAAAAGTACCTATCATTTGATGCTGTCACCAGGAAGAACACCTAAGGTAACTATAATTAATAGTGCTAGACAGAAACATACAGAAAAGGCCAAGCCATGTTCATCACTGTTTTAGACACAGCTCTTAAGCCCATTTTAAAACACAGCTCTGCTGGCATCTTCCAAAATGATCTAAAACTCTGTCTGTTTTGATTTAAACTTCCATGATGATGCTCTGTACCATGACTCCCACAATTGTTGTCTCTAGAGGGTAATTTTCCAAGGCCCCAAGACAGGAGCTGTGCAAAGAATTGATTTTTTCAGCTCTTCAGCTAACCTGAAAAATTGAGATTGAAATGAGTTGCAGTCTCCCTCAAATGACATTTTTTTTTCTCATTTAAAAAATAGACAAAATAATTGTAGAGTAAAATCCATTTCAGGATTCAGACCTTCAATGTTTTCCTTTGATTTGGGGATTTTAATTTGTTGAAAAAGCTTTAAGATTAATTTGGTTGAAATTTTATGTCTTTTATCCTCTTAGGAATGAAACTACTTGCTGAAATTTACTTCTGTATGCAAGTAGCTATGCTTCCCCCTATCCCTTTATCCTAGTTAACATTTTCAGAGTAGAGAAATATTTCCCTCCTCTCCCTTTTCCAAGTTACCTGTCCTCTACAAGATAGCTAAAATTCCATTACACAAGGCCTAGTTCTCTCAGTAGTATGAATCTAATCAAGATCTCCTTGTTTTACCCCCAGGCATGTCTTTGAATCACTGTTTGGGAAAGGGAAGGATGCCTTCAGAATCACAGAATCAATAAGGTTGGAAAAGACCTCAAGGATCATCAAGTCCAACCTGTCACCCAAGACCTCATGACCACTAAACCATGGCACCAAGTGCCATGTCCAATCCCCTCTTGAACACCTCCAGGGATGGTGACTCCACCACCTCCCTGGGCAGCACATTCCAATGGCTAACAACTCTCTCCGTGAAGAACTTTCTCCTCACCTCCAGCCTAAACCTCCCCTGGAGCAGCTTGAGACTGTGTCCTGTGCTGGTTGCCTGGGAGAAGAGGCCAAACCCCTCCTGGCTACAACCTCCCTTCAGGTAGTTGTAGACAGCAATGAGGTCACCCCTGAGCCTCCTCTTCTCCAGGCTAAACACCCCCAGCTCCTTCAGCCTCTCCTCATAGGGCTTGTGCTCCAGACCTCTCACCAGCTTTGTTGCCCTTCTCTGGACACATTCAAGAGTCTCAGTACCCTTCTTAAATTGAGGGCCCCAGAACTGGACACAGTACGCAAGGTGTGGCCTAACCAGTGTTGAGTACAGGGGCAGAATGACTTCCCTGCTCCTGCTGACCACACTATTCTTGATGCAGGCCAGGATGCCATTGGCTGTCTTGGCCACCTGGGCACACTGCTGGCTCATGTTCAGCTGTCAACCAGTACCCCCAGGTCCCTTTCCACCTGGCTGCTCTCCAGCCACTCTGACCCCAGCCTGTAGCTCTGCATGGGGTTGTTGTGGCCAAAGTGCAGCACCCGGCACTTGGACTTGTTGAATGCCATCCTGTTGGACTCTGCCCATCTGTCCAGCCAGTCAAGGTCCCTCCGCAGAGCCCTTCTACTCTCTACCTGTTCCCAACTTGGTGTCATCTGCAAATTTACCACTGACTGACTCAATCCCCTCATCCAGATCATCAATAAAGATATTGAACAGGATGGGGCCCAGAACTGATCCCTGGGGGAATCAGCCATAGCTGATGAGAGTACGTGTCTAGCACAGTTAGCAACATGATATTTTTATATTAGCTTTCAAGTAAGGAAGGCACAGTCCTGCATATAGCTAGCTGAAAAAGATGCTTTCTGGTGAGCTAGTTCTGATGGCATTTTCTCTGGTTTACCTTAGCAAACAGGCTGAAACAGTGCCTGCATTATCAGTGGCAGCTGCTGGAGAGTGGGCGAGGGACCATATATGCAAGGTCCGTCTTGAAAGAGAAGGGCAAAGGAACTAAGAATTAAGAAAACCCAACCAACCAAACTCCCACAAGCAGTTATCTTAATTAATGTTTTGGAAAAACTCTGGAACAAAACAAAACAAAAAAGAAATTTTATGCCTCTGAGAAGAGACTAAGTAACTGACAATGTAGATTAGTCAGAAGAAAATTATTTGACATCAGTGTATTTAATGAACTAATGAAAGATTGGCATAACACTGTGGCCAAGCTTTTTAAAAATACAAACTGACTGTTGATGGTTCATTGTCAAAAAGGAAGAGGTTCCTTGAAGCCTTTCATGAAGTCTGAGATAATCTCAGCGTTGTTTCTGTTATGTGTTTTTGCCTGTTACTTGGTGGAGGAGAGAATACAGATATTAGGCTGGCCTATAAAATAAGTTGTGAGAGACTGTGAGACAGGCTTAGGCACCAAAATTGCCCTGACAAATTGGAATACTGGTCTGTGAAAAAAAAAAAAAAAAAAAAAAGGATGTAATTTAGTTAAGGACAGGTACAATATACCATACAGGCATAAAGAGAGAACGGGGGACAGTTGGGAGGGTCAGTGGAGACATGATGTTTTACATCATCTCCGGATGTGGCCTTTTAATGACGCATACACAGATGTGGGTATGCAAGGGGAGAGCAGGAGGAGTTGATATTAGTCATTATGTTTCTATTGGATTCTAAGTCTGTAATTCCAGTAAGTGCACAATGCTGACACTTCAGCTGGATTTGCAGGCAGGCTCACATTCAGCACTGATACTGCAATATCTCACTTTTCTGCAACCGTGAGACTAACAGAGTGAGAAGTTATTTTGATGTGTGCAAATTTCCATGGGGAATGAAATGTCACCACATTAATTTTGTGGATTTTTTGCTCTCCACTCTATTCAAGCCAAGAGAAAAAGAGGCTGACAGCTGACAGCATGCAGGGGAACTTGCAGTCTGGACCGCTGCAAAATTTATTCCCCTGCCCCATGACTGTGAAAGAGATCAACCCCTTCAGCCATGACTCCGCCCTCATTGGTGGCTGCGGGAATCTGCAGGGTCCACGACTCACTCTGCCCCTACAGATGTCAGGAAATGCCTGTCAGCAGCAGAGCAGACCAGATGACTGTGTAACAACTTGAACCACATAAATTGGACTACAGCTGCTGTAATATACTATTAAACAGCCTCCATGAGCTGTACCATTGAAATAAGTCATTCTTATAAGATTTGATGCCTGAGATTCTAATTATGGGAAACCTAGGGTGAAGAAACTTCTTTAACATTCTATGCAGAAATGTTGCCTATACATTTTATTGAAAGATACATAATCATCAAGAGGAATACTGCAGTCAAAACTGGTAACGTGAAAGAACTAGAAACTCTTGTAAGCAATAGACTTCATTTACTGATAGTAGACTACGTGATAAACTACAGCAGTAGGAATGAAAAAGACCAAGGAATGCAAAGAAAATAATGGTTAAAAGTACTAGTGAGAACATGGCAAAGGGAATTGTGCTGCACAGTACCTGTGCCAAGAGGTTCCAGCGATACCTGGAGGCTTTATGAAAAGGTAGCACATGTTAAATAACGTGGTAATAGGTTGATGAAATGGACAAATCCCATAACATTTAGACATCTGCCAGACTTCCCTAAGTCTTTTGACAACTTCCTCAGTATATTTCCCCTAGTTCTGACCTGTTGATTCTTTTTACGACAAGAGCGTGTGTGAGAAGCCTAGGGATGCACACTGGATAATTTACAGAGGAAGAATTTGCTCAACTTTTCTCATCCTTGCTGAAAAGATCACGAAAATGAAACTTGTGAGAAGGCTGGTAACACAGTACAGTTTCCTGGTGTTCTAGAAGAAACCTGTATAAAGTCTCTCAAGATTCATGTCACAGGATCAGTGCAGTCCTAGGTGAAATGGCAGCAAGAAATGCAGGCTGTTGTGCCTGACACTTGTCTTTGCCAGGCCACACTGGGATAGACAGAGAGGTTTTTGCTGCTGCCTCAACAGAAATGACTCTTCATTCAGGGATTCTGTACTTAGTTAAATGACCACAGGTCTGGAAATAACAATTAGTTAAATAATGAATAGCAAGTAGTGTTTGGAGAGGAATAGGTGTGTAGAAGCAGAATTTTTTGACACATACCTTCCAGATGCTTTTGCATTTCTATGACATGTGAGAGCACCTATCTGCACCAGAGTTTGGTCTCCATCAAATTCTGGGTGCTGTGTTGCCTAAAGCCAGGTGAGAAGAAGGAATCATTGCTAGAATTTTCTTTAACTGCTGCGTTCAGAGTCTTGATAAAACTGATGCAAGCCTGGCTGGCAATTCAGGCTTCCCAGAGACTGTCAGGTGGGAGCCTGGCGATGTTCCTACTAATTGAAGCTGTCAGTCATTTTCAGCAGAGCTCACTGGCTTTAATATTTTACATGTAACCTTCCTCTTCCCCCTCACTGCAGTATGGCATGGAGACAGAGACTGCTTCTGGTGAGGCACTGATCTTTCTCTTCACCTTGATTTCACTTGGGAAAGCTGTTTGTAGAAGGTGAGGACTTTTGCAACCTGATGCTCTTGTCTATGTTTTCAGTGTAAGGAGCAGGTCATTTGCTGCCTGAGCAACCCCCTCAGGAAGATGC
Organism: Indicator indicator; assembly: GCF_027791375.1. Lineage (NCBI taxonomy): Eukaryota > Metazoa > Chordata > Aves > Piciformes > Indicatoridae > Indicator > Indicator indicator. The sequence goes on from NC_072010.1 coordinate 31,209,623, forward strand.
ACAGAGAATCCGCCTCAGAAATGCAGCTCTCACTGAAGGCAGCACTGGAATGTAAATTGCAAAATATCAAACCCATGCTGATGCTCTTCCAGACCCAATACTTGAGTGTTTGGGGGACTGATGATATCCACACACTACAACAGGCAAATCAAATCCATGCCATTCTTGGCTAATATGTGATTTTGAAACATCACTAGCAGCAATACAAACCAGAGTGAATACAGTTCAGGCTTTAGAGCAAGGCAAGACTCTCACTTCTCCAAAGACAAGAAATAGAATTATAGAATATTTTTGGTTGGAAGAGGCATTTAAAGATCATTTAGTCCAACTCCTTAGCAATGAGCAGGGGCATCTTTAACCAGATCAGGTTGCTCAGACTCTGGTCCAACATGACTGTGAATTTCCCCAGGGTTGGGGAATCTGCTACTTCTTTGGGCAACATGTTTCTGTTTTACACCACCTTCACTGTAAAAAGTGTCTTCCTTATATTTAGCCTAAACCCACCCTCATCTAGTTTAAAATCTTGACCCCTTGCCCTGTTGCAAAGGGTCCTAGTAAAAAAAATTGTCCCCATCTTTCTTGTAGTCTCCTTTTAAGTACTGTAAGGCTGTTATAAAGTCTTGATGGAGCCTCTCTTCTCCAGGCTGAACCACCCCAATTCTCTCAGCCTTTCCTCACAGGACAGGTGTTCCATCCCTCTGATCATCTTTCTAGCCCTCCTCTGGACTTGGTCCAGAGAGTTCATGTCTTTGTTGTGCTGAGAACTTCAGAGCTGCACACAGTACTTCAGGAGGTCTCACAAGAGTGGAGTAGAGAGACAGAATCACCTCCCTTGACTCACTGGCCGTGCTTCTTTTGATGCAGGAGACAGCTGGCTTTCAGGGCTGTGAGCGCACATTGTTGTCTCATATCCAGCTTTCCACCCACCAGTACTCCAAAGCTTCACAGGGCTGCTCTAAATGTTTGAATACTGGAGGCTGTCCCAATCCAGGTGCAGGACCTTGTATTTGGCTTTGCTGAAATTTATGAAGTTACATGGGGTCACCTCTTGAGCTTGTAAATTGATGTAAGGTATTATTCATGCTGTTGTTCATTTTCTTACTCATTTTTTTTTCTTTAAGTGGATATTTAAGAGAAATTGGCAATTACCCAGCATCACAGTAAATGAGGTTGCATGCACAGTGACTGCAGAAACATGTTACCAGCCCAGTGACAAAAGTCAACCAAGCCATAAAATAATGGGGCACAAAAAAGAGCTAAGTAAAAGGGCAAAATGGTAGTTGCAGAGATTTTATCTGCAGTATGACAGGGTGAGGTAGGTGTACTGGAGCAAGCAGAGCTGGAAGATATGTTTGTAGGACTATTATTTTTAATACAATGCAAATTACAGAATGACAAGGAAGGAGTTACAATGCAATGCATTTGCAGATGATTCAGAAAGTAACAGAGGTCATATGAGGAGCATCTGGGAAAAAACTATTAGGACAGATGTCTGTATGATGTCTTTTATCAAGCTCTGGTTTGGCTCTGTACTAAAAGAAATGAAGAAAAAATAGCACCTCCTTTTGGAATATGCATTTTGAAAGGTTGTTTAGACTAGTCTAAATCTGGAGCTGATGGTTAGGAGGAAAAAAACCTCTAAACTTTCTGTGACATTTAAATTTTTAATGAGAGGAAGTTCAGCCTAATGACTGTATCTAATCAAGGTAGCAAGTCTAGATCTAGAGTTCAAGTCAAGCCAGCTAAGGTGTCTAAGATACATTTGTCTAAACAACATCAGGATTTTAAGGTTGTTTGATAGCAGACGGACTTGAATGATTGTTCACAGGCACTGATGGATTAGACTCCAAAAGATAAGAGCTGTTGGAACACCCCGGAGTTATCCTCTGTGGGGAAGTTAGAAATAATGCCTGAAAAGTGAGCCTGGAGAGCTATAACAAGTGCTTTCTTGACAGCATTGAGTGTAAAGTTCCTGAATCTGCCACATTAGCATAAGAAAAATAGTCCATGCAAGTATGACAGGCTGAAGAGATGGGCCCAAGCCAACCTCATGCAGTTCAACAAGACCAAGTGCAGGGTCCTGCATCTGGGTCAGGGCAATCCCAAGCACTGATATAGGCTGGGCAGTGAGTGGCTTGAGAGCAGCCCTTGAAGAAAAGGCCTTGGGAGTACTGGTGGACAAGAAGCTCATTATGAGCTACCAGTGTGCACTTGCAGCCCAGAAAGCAAATCATATCCTGGGCTGCACCAGAAGAATAGCCAGCAGGTCAAGGGAGGTGATTCTTCCCCTCTATTCCACTCTGGGGAGAGCCCACCTGAAGTACTGTGCCCAGTTCTGGAGCCCCTTTTACAAGAAGGATCCGGACGTGCTGGAGAGTGTCCAAAGAAGGGTGAAGAGGATGATCAGAGGGCTGGAGCACCTCTCCTATGGAGACAGACTGAGAGCGTTGGGGCTATTTGTGGAACCAGGTGAACCTCATGAGGTTCAATAAGAGCAAGTGGAGGGTTCTGCACCTGGGCCAGAGCAATCCTCACTATGGATACAGACTGGGGAATGAAGCGTTAGAAAGCAGCCCTGAGGAAAAGGACTTGGGGATGCTAATGGATGAGAAGCTGGATATGAGCAGACAGTGTGAGCTTGCAGCCCAGAAGACCAATCACGTCCTGGGCTGCATCGAAAGAAGCATTGCCAGCAGATCCAGAGAGGTGATTCTGCCACTTTGCTCTGCTCTGGTGAGACCTCACCTGGAGTACTGTGTACAGGTCTGGAGCCCTCAATATAGGAAGGACATGGACCTGATAGAGCAGGTCTAGAGGAGGGCCATAAAAATGATCAGGGGTGTGGAGCACCTCTGCTACAAGGACATGCTGAAGGAGCAGGGATTGTTCAGCCTGGAGAAGAGGAGGCTCTGAGGAGACCTAATAGCAGCCTTCCAGTACCTTAAGGAGGCCTATATGAAGGATGGAGAGAGGCTATTTACAAAGGCCTGCACTGACAGGACAAGGGGCAATGGCTTCAAACTAGAGAAGAGTAGATTTAGATTGGATGTTAGGAGCGAGTTCTTTACCATGAGGGTGGTGAATCACTGGAACAGGTTGCCCAGGGAGGTGGTTGAAGCCGCTTCCCTGGAGACATTCAAGGTGAGGCTCAATGGGGCTCTGGGCAGCCTGATCTAGTTGAAGATGTCCCTACCGGCAGCTCAGTTAATTCACCAGTGAAAAGGAACAGGATCATTCCCAATAGGCAAAAGGAACATGATTATTCCCAGATCTGAAATTGTATCTGCAAGCTGTCTTTAAAGCTCAGGACATAAAGATACAGTTTTTCAAGCTTCAGGGAGATCACTCCTGAATTAACATGGTAAGGGATTCTCAGCTCCTCCAGCAACAACCAATCTCATGACTCAGAGCTAAACAGAATAAATAAGTCCTTGCAGTAGCCACATCACGTGCAGTTTGAATTGTCATCCTTTAGTCACTTTGTTATTCCAGCAAATTAGAAGTCTCACTTTTTCTCCAGAAAGATTGCATTCCCATTCAGCGTGCTTGTCATGAAGGCAGGAACATACTTTTTCATAAGTTGTTGAGGGTGTTCAGGTCAACACTGAAGAGCAGCTTGAAATTTGCTAAAACACATTTTTAAGGTTTTTCTGAAGCAGAGTCACATTTATCAATTTCTAAGTCATTATTTTAAATCATCAACAGAAATCAAATGTTCTGGGAGAGGAAGAGTCCCGTGAAATAGAGAATGTGCTGGTAGTTGAATTATGTCTAAAGTGTTTGCTTTCTAAATCTACACATACTTTTTTAACAGATAGAATCACATGAGTGATGTTAGAAGTTGCACACAATTTTGTTTTACAAGCTGCCAATGGACCTTTGACTTGTAAAAAATTACAACATCAATGTAGTTGTGTTCAGGGAGGTGTTTTGTAGTTCTGAGTTTCAGGTTTTGCTTGCATAATGTTGCTTTCCTGATTTGTTCTCCCTGTCTGCTTGGGCAGTTTCATTCATCTTGTTCTGTAAGGCGAAAGATGTGTGATGTGTGTCCCTGCTGAACTGGGTCCCCTTTCTCTAACTAGTCACATCGCTCTTGTTTACTGTCACTGCATCAGAAAACGAGAGCTCCCAGGGATCTCAGAAATTTTTATGCTGTGCTTTGCATGAATGGAGGGACAGTGGGAATAGCACAGACATTAATGTCATGGCCAAAGGACTGCATTTTACCTTTCTGAGTTTCTGCTCCCAACAATGAGTCACTAAGAACCCTCAACCCCTCTCCCGTTACACCAAAACGGATCACGAAGTAAAGAACGGGAAGCATAATATTTTGGTTTATACTGGGTAAGTAGGATATGGAATATGGATAATAAAATTTAGGAGAGACAAGCAAGAAACAGACTGACTAAATAAATAAATAAATAAATAAACTCAAATCCAACAAACCAGTTGAAGAACTGAAAGAACAGCCAACACCTGCACAAAGGAAAATAAAACTACAGCTATTCAGTCAGAAAAGAAATGTTGGTAGAAAAGCAAGATTAGCAGGGTTCCAGAAGAAGTCCTTTCTATTTCTTAAGACCTGTGAATACTGCCTGGGGGCACACAGAGAAATGCTAAGCTATGAGTCAGATGGGATCAGTTCAATGTGCTGGACCTTTATTGAGGCCACCAACAATCATTTGTCATTGGCTCTGCAAACAGTACCAATAAAGGCCTGTCATAAGCAGCAAGTATGGTGACACTGTTCAAGATGCTCTGTTCAAACCTCACAAAGTGAATCTGAAGATTTTAAACCTTTTTCTGTCTCTGTGTGAGTGGTTATATGAGCCTCAGTGAACTCTCTTCAGTTTCTCTGGCCTATTTGCAGTCTGCCTTAGACAATGTTTAACTCCATTCCTGTGTCTCACTAGCTTACCAGAGGGTCCAAGCACAGAGTACTAACAAGTTTATTGCCTCATTGTGCTGTATTTAAGGTGGTAAAAGACATCTGAAGGTGGAGATCTGGGGTTTGTTTTGCTACTAGGCTGTCTGCTGAGGGAACTCTGCAGGTTGATTCACTAAAGGTGAATTAATTGGCAGGATAAAAACTATTATCAGGATTTGAAATTGAAGTAGGCAGATCTTGTTGTGACTTACTGATAAAAGACAGCTGAAAGAGGACAGAGAAAAGGTCAAGACAGAGAAAAGGGCAATCAATGTTTAGGTTTCAAGAAGGTGTGCGGGGGCAGCACTTTGGTTGCTTTGTCTTGGAAAAACTGAAGCAGCAAGGGTGCTAATCAGTCAGGTTCATTAATGGAGAAAACAGAGGGATAAAAAGTGTGCCTGCTGATGGAAAAGACTTCAGAGAGAAGAATCTAGAGAGCCTGGAAAACAGTCATGATTCTACTGCTGCCATTAGCTCTCTCCCTGCCTGCCTGCAGCTTTAGGGAACCTGTTGAGCGCATCCTTAGGCTGAGAGCATTTGCTAAATCCCTGTGTTTAGTTTGCTGAGACTATTCCCCAGTGCAGTCCCATTGGAGAAGGTATGCAGGGGGTGCATTGTGGTGCAAAATGCTGGGGTGCTCCTCTGTGCAGTGTCAAGGAAACCTGGTCCAGGTGCAGACTGACCAAGGAGCCTGGAATTGAATTTAGAGCGAGCTTACCGAGCTGATGCATGGTGAGTTAGGGGTCAGTGGGCTGCCAGCAGCACTGGATGTCAGTGTCCCCTACCTGGTTAGGGTAGAGCAGCCAAGGAAGTAGAAACGTATGACCCAACAACTAAAAAAGAGAAGGAAAAATTATTCTGCAGAAATTTCCTTCTGGCCTGAACAACGCCTCTGGGAGAGAGTAAGAAGATTGCCAAAGCTCATTGTGGGGTCCTGCTTAGTAAATAATTTTTCATCAGAGTACACCCAAAGTGAATAAAAAGACTCTTGCAAAAGAGCAGAATATGGCCATGAGAAAGACGACTGTTTAGGTCTGGATTCAGCTAGAAACACAATCAAGGCCAAAACCTTAAAAAAATAATTGTTACCACCACAGCTAAAACTAAAATTGGTGAAGTACTAAGCTTTAAGCGTATTTGGTTAAGATCATAAGGAATAAACAGGACAATGTATGTTTTAATGTATAGTAAATCACAGAATGATAGAATAGCTCCAGGCAGGGTGTATCCACAATCACTATTGACAAACTATTCCAGAGTCTCACCAGTCTTGTACTGAAGAACTTCTTCCTAAGTTCTTGTCTAAACCTATTCTCCCTCAGCTTAAAACCATTCCCCTTAGTCCTGTCACTAGACACTCTTATAAAAAGTCCCTGTTTAGGTTTCCTCTAGGCTCTCTTCAGCAGTTGGAAGGCTGCTATAAGGTCGCCTTGGAGTCTTCTTCAGGCTGAACAGCCCCTTCTCCCTCAGTCTATCTTCATAGCAGAGGTGTTCCAGCCCTTTGATCATCCTTGTGGCCCTCCCTGCACTTGCTCCAACCATTCTATGTCCTTCTTATGATGGGGACATCAGAACTGAATGCAGTATTTGAGGTGGAGTCTCAGAAAAGCAGATAGGACCCTGGGTATGCTTGCAGGGTACAGCCATAAAGATTAACTGGAACAACTCCTAATCTGGGAACACTGGTGTGGAAAGGTATTGTTTCTTCAGGAAGGATTTGCACAAAAAATTGTTGCTCTGACCAACATGATTGAAACCCAAGAGAGAAAAATGGGTTGATGAGTTCAGAATGACAAGAGAATAAGTGTACCAGTTGCAGTGGGGCACAGGGTGACTGCAGTTTGGTAGAGGAATTTACCGCTTCTCTCCCTGTATTCATTGACCTTCAACATCTTCCTTCACCAACACAACATATCTTAGTCATTCTCCTTGCTCTCTGCCTATGCCACGGAATCTGGAACCAAGGGTATGGATGAACATATGGCTAGGGCAAAAAGTAGTGGCATATCAGTATATGCAGACCACTACAGGTCATAGAGAAAGGGGAAAAGTGTTTAAGGAATAGATACTCTTGGGAAGAGGGAAAAAATATTGAAGAGGCAAGCATAAGAGAAAACAGCACACAGAGGATTGTGAAGATGGAAAGATAATGAGAGAGCCCGAGGGATGGGAAATAGTTTGGAGACAACTGAGTGAAAATGTGAAAGTACAGAAATGGGGAAGTTGAGAGGGGAGGCAGCAGAGGGAAGGATTACTGCTGCTTGGAAAGCAGGTTTGAAAAAAGCGAGAAAGAGGGAAAACATGAGACCTAGTTACAAACCCAATGATATGAGCACAGGTAGAATTTCAGGCATTAGCTTTTTTACCCCAGAAGAGACCATAGAAAACTCAGGGTACAGGAAAGTACATATGTAAGTAGGGTACAGAAAAGTACATATGTAAGTAGGGTGATGCTACTCTACTTTTACTTCTCATTCCCAGTTTTACCTTCTGTGGTATCACACTCCTTAGGTCATGGTAAGAGGTAACAAATTACATACCTAGTTAGAAGATTTTATATTTCATATTTTGATAATGTAACTTTCTCCTTTCGAGTTCTTGTTTCACTCAGTTGGTAAAAGAAATCTGGATGACTAATGTTATAGAAATCAGTGAAGAGGAGAGGCATGATATATTCCATTCACCTTAACAATTCAAGAAAAGAATCATAAAATCATAGAATCATAGAATCAGTCAGGGTTGGAAGGGACGCAAAGATCTAGTTCCAACCCCCCTGCCATGGGCAGGGACACCTCACACTAGATCAGCCCTATGAAGGCTCTGGTGAGCCTTATGGTGTAAGAAATCAAGATGGCAACTGTCATGGCAGATCATTGGGGCCTTTCATTCTGTGCTACACAGAAGTGCAGAGAAGACTGTATCAGTATCATGGTGACATGTGCAAGGGTGGTGGGCAGAACACATGAATCCCAAAAGCACTGAGGGGGTTTGTAACAGCTAATTTTCAACAATCTAAGCAAAATAATAGAATAACAGGGAAAAAAACCCCAAACAAACAAACCCACAACAAAAACAAACCCAAACAAACAAACAAAACCCCCAAACCAAACACAAAATCAAGGGCTCCTCTGCTGAACTTTGCCTGAGAGGAAAAAAATACTGACAGCTGACCTGCAATAGGAATGTTTTGTGTGGGTTAAATGTGGAAATGAAAGAGAAGTCAGCAGGAGTGTGGTGAATGGAAGGAATGCCTTCCACGTGTAATTCCAGTTGACGGCTCTGTAGAGAGGGCTTGATGAATAAGTTTGCTTAGACCTGGAAAAGGGCTTCAGTTACCAGCTCAGGAGTGGACTCTCATCTTAGTAGGACACAAGCTCCTACAGGTTTCGAGATCACAACAGACAAATGCTACTCTTTTTTTCCACTGAACTCTTGCTTTCATTTCATACCTTTTATAAATGTGTCATTAAGTAGCTTGTACTCATATAGCACAAGCAGCACTTTGTGAGGTGTTCATCAGAATCTGGTAGATTAGAAAACGTGTCGTTTGAACTACGGTGTGGCAAGAAAATGGGCAAGATTTCATTTACATTGTTTTCAAAGACATTAAATATTTTTTTTATTAGAATGGAGAGAAAAACAACAGAAGAGGATGGTTAGCCTGACTTCAATTTCTGCACAAGATTTTATAAGTCAAAATATACCATTAATTCATGTTATAAACTTCAGGAACTGATCACTAGTCTCATGAGAGAATCAACACAGATTTTTTAATAAGATCTTGGAATTAAAATAGTGATTCTTCAGTGAAAAAGAAGGTATGGGGAGAGTAGAAGAATGTGTCATGAAGAGCAACAGAAAAGCTGTAGAAGACACTGTACTGAACTCAGATTGTGAATACCCTAAAAATGTTGGTCCTTATTTTTTATTAGTGGGGAATGGATAGCTGATGATAGTTCCTATTTTTTTACCTCCTTTCAGGCCCTTCCCCTGAGCTGAATGAATCAGACTACCAATGGACATGCTACAAGGTCATTTGTTTCCCTACAAGCGTGTGCAGAGAAACAGAGGGTCTCGCTGAATAGGGTCCTTCCTACAGGAACACCTCTGGTGAATGTCCTTGGCCTGTGGAGTCCCATGTCACATGGCAGTCAGCTAAAGGATGAAGAGGAAAACTGAGCTTCTTTTATTCCTGTTGCAGTTGTTACTGATAGATTGCAAATGTTCTTATCAAGACTGTAACTGACCATCCTGTGGGAGCTATCTCTATTAGGACCCAGGACAGCCATTAATAATTTTCTTGATTATTTCCATAGAAGATAGCTATAGTTGGAAACATGTGGGAAGGTCTGCTTTTTTCCAGGGCTCCTTCTCCTATGCTTCTCAAAAGAATGTGAGACTGAGAAACATGAGGAATGATGGATGTGTTTGTTGTGACTTAGGGTGATCCCGCTGAGACAGGGCACATACTTCTCTGTTCTGTGGTCACTGCAATAACATCTGCCCTGGAGATTGAACCCTGCTGAAGTCTGGTCAAGGTTATTTTGAGCCTTACAGGATCTACTTCAAGATTTCACTGAGATTTTAGGTGACCATGTAGGTCTTCAACATAAAGTGTAGCTTGCTCCATCACCCCCTGAAGCTGCAGTCCATGTATACTTATTTTGTTCTCAACATACTGTTGGAGATCATTCTTGTCCAGTACAGGCTCCCAGTGGAGTCCTTTAAGCCCAAATCTGACTTGGTTTCTAATAAAATCGAGACACTGTAACAATGTTTCAGCTTTAGAAGACAGAAATGACCTTGTTGTCCAGCTGATTAGTTTTATATACAAATAATAGTGCTAGCATTTGGGACACGCTTTTAATTAACAATTTAATTAAAAATCCTAAACATTCAGGACCTCATTGTATGCTTGGAATCCTGGGTCTTTAAGAATTTATCTTACATTAAGGGAATTTTAAAAGTTTAAATATGGGGAAAATATTACAGGTTTATATATACAAATGTTTATATTCTGTTGCATTCTTTATTCCTGAGAAGCAGAAAGAATTATTTTGAGATCTTATGAAAATAAATAAAAAATTAACCATGTTTGGGAATATTAGTGATCACTTGCAGTCCCTGTGAAATTTATTTGTTTGCTCGTTCACTTCCATTTTCTAGCTGTTGCATGTCTGGGATGAAAATGTTTGTGTGGAAAATGCAAATAAAAACATAAAGTAAAATTAATAATTTTAATACATAGGGTGGGAAAAGGTGAGCGAAGTATCGTGTTGGGAAAGAGAACAAGACAAATCCAGACCTTTATACTGTGTATTATCTAGATACAAAAATGGCTTAATGTCTGTTAAAGATACTGATGTCAGTAGATATTTGTTCAGATCTTGAAACACTTGGTTTGAGGATAGAGATGTTTATCATGAAAACTCACTAGAAATCGTTGGCTTTCTCAAGAGCAATCACCTGAAAGGTGACTTTTGGACTGGCTGGCAATGTTATATGTCATATTTTTAAAAGATCTTTCTATTTGGGCCTGACAGATTAGTTTCTGAATCTGCACAGCTGTCCTGAGCACAGCTGGATTTCCCATGTACTTTAAAGATGTTAAAGATGCTCCCTTTCTGCCTATAGGGGAAAATTAACATCTTTTACAAGGCCTTTTGAAAAGGCTGAGAGAGAGAGAGAAGAAGGTAACAGCTAAATAGGTAACAGCCTAGTGGTTACTGCATCTCCAAGACGGTAGATAAAGGTAGTTGAAATCTGATGTGTTTACATAAGTAGCAAATGTAGCTGTACTCCACTTTTCGAGTGAGTGCTGACCAGGTGGTTTATTGGTTCTTCTCAGGAGGAAGCAAATTTGTCCTTTCTGCCCATCTTAGGAGCTCAGCACAAAAAGTAATTAAGAAACCAACCAACCAACCAAACAAACAAAAAACTGGCCAGCAATACTTCTCCTTTCTCTTATTGCTAAGAGAGAAGGATTGGTTAGCTAGCTCTTACAATCCAGCCTGTGAAAAATACAGATTCATTTTTCTTCCTCGTCTGATACTGAATTGGTTATAAAAACTGTTAAAGGCATTCCTCCTGGGAATCTCAAAAATGATGGAATGAAACAGAATTAAGATTTTGTTGAAATGTCATTTCTGGATTCTTATGACCCTCATCTCCCTTTTGCCCTGTGCAATTCTCTTTTTTCCTCACCAGAGGTAACCAAGTAATATATTTTGTCAGAATAACATGAGGAAAAGTCATAGACCAAACCTAGCAAACCTGCAGCACAGCAAAACCAAAATACTTTGTGTTCTTTGTGTTTGTTTGCTTTTACATTAGGATATAGTTGCAGGGGGAGTGGGGGGGGGGAGTGGTGGGGGAAGGGGGAAGGCTTTAAGTCTTAAACTACAATTAAAAATCTTGTTTGTGTCCTTCAGAATCACAGAATCATAGAACCACAGAATAGGTTTTTTTTGAAGAAAACCTTTAAGATCAAGTCCAACCATTAACCCAGCATTACCAAGCCACCACTAAATCATGTCCCTAAGCACTACATCTGTTTGTCTTTTAAATACCTCCAGGGGAAAGGAAAAGGTGATGCCACCGCTTCTCTGGGCAGCCTGCTTCAGTGTTTTACAACCCTTTCAGTGAAGAAATTTTTCCTAATATCCAATCTAAACCTCCCCTGGTACAACTTGAGACTGTTTCTTCTCATCCTATCACTTGTTGCTTATGAGAAGAGACTGACCCTCACCTTGTTATTACCTCTTTTCAGGTAGTTGTAGAGAGTGATAAAGTCTTTGTGCAGCCTCTTTTTCTCCAGACTAAACAACCCCAGTTCCCTTGGAAATTGTAGTCTCAGAAAGAGTTCTCTCAGAAACATAATGTCTCAAAAGAAATCAGAATTTAAAATAATGTGGAAGGTTCAAATACTGTCATTTGTAAAAAGCCTGTAAAATGGGTTCAGAGTTTTTCACCAGCTCTTTATTCTTTTTACCTGACTCACAGGGGCCTTATTGCTGTCATGAGAGGAACATCTTGAATTTTAGGAATTGAAATATCCATGCCCTAAAATAGCAAGGAACATTTTTTCCTCCAGACTCCCCAGAATTGGTATTAGACAGCTATTTTTATGCTATCACATTTGCCAGCTCATCCTCCACTTTCTCAGCCAGTTTGTTGGTATTCTCAGAAACCCCTGACACCAACTGAATCATTATAGTGAGATCTGAATTACCCAAACCCTCCAGTGTCCTTTTGGTAGACTGTTACTTCCATAGAGTGAGTATCCAGGGTTTCTCTGCCGCAGGAGCAGGGCCCTTCCTTCTGTTACTGACAGGAAGTGAGACCTCTGACCACCTTGCCTTTGCAGAACTTCATGCTTTAACTAGAAAGCAGCATTTTAACTGGTGAATTTTCTTGAGAACTCAGTTTGATGAATTTGAGCTCCATACATACTTTACCCAGCTGCTCCTATCTTCTGCTTTGCTGAACATCACATGGTGAGACTGACTCTTCCTGTTATTTTGGGAGATCAGTCACAGGTTACTGGCATTTGCCAAGTACTTGGAAACTATGAGCTGTTTGGCCTAGTGCACAGACTGGGTTGCCACTGGAAATATGATTAAACATACAAAGATACAGAGCAATAGTCTACCAGTGTGTGGATTCAGAGTGAGATTTCCCTATGAAGAATGAGTGAGTATGTGAAAAGCAGATGGAAAAGCTCATTATTCTTCAAGAGGATGGGATCCCACACAGTTTATGCTATCAAAGATCAGGAGCTTGATGGAGCAGACAGCTGAGAATATGAAGCTGGAATATGTCATTCAGAAAAATAAGGACTGGATAGAATTAAAAGAGCTGATAAAGACGTCATCCTTCTCACCTCCTTCCAACTTCCAGAACATCTTACAGAGAAGATGACTCACCTCACAATCTCTATTTTCTCGAAAACTTGTTTAGGCTGCACTGAAAGTTTTGGAAAACCTGTGAGGGAAGAAGGGTATTTTCATGTAACTACCTCTTCAGTTTCCAGTTCAAAAACTATGATCTACAAATCCATATTGTGTGGCCTTCAGTAGGGAATATATAAAAAAATAAACATTTCAACACCTGTATCGATGAGTATGCTTCTGCCAATCAGTTGAGCTGCCTTTAATATCATCAGTAGCTAAAGGTTGTCTGAGTTCATAAAGGTCAACAGACGCTTGGCAGAAAGTGCTCCAGACACTGATTTGGAAAGGATCAGTGTCCAGACCTGTGCCTTTCTGTACTTTTGTAGTGCTATTTAATATTATTCCATGGATGCAAAGACTGCAATAGTAATTCCCCAAGGTGAAGTGTTCTCTGCTCTTTTAAGTTACCCCTCCTGTGTTTCCCCTATTCCTAGACACACTGTAGCATCTCCTGAAGGGACGTGCCACATGGAAAGCTCTTTGTTTATTTGGTGTGAAGTTTCCTAGGCTGCTATGAAATCCTTTCCAGAATTCTTTTATTCAAATAACACTACTTTTCCCTTCCCTCCTAATGTGAAAGTGACCCATTTATGCTTTATATTCTCTTTTCTTGTGCCTGTAGTGATACCTTAACTGGAAAAAATTTTGTCCATACTACTTGGGTCTGTGAAAGTAGTTGAGATACTAACACATAGCATATTGAGTATTGTTATCTGGGAATGAAGACAATTCAAGGAACTAGTTCTCTGAATCTTTCAAATACTCAAATCCCCTAAACTTGAAAGAACTTTGCTGAATGTTGAAAAGAGGGGGTGAAAAAATAAGAATAAAAGAAGCAAACGCTGCATCGAGGAATGAACATGCAGTGTATGTGACCATAAAGAAAACAGTCTTAGCAGTAAAATTCACATACATTTTAAGTTCTTAAAACATAAGACAGTGTATCAGGGATAAATCTTGCAGAAGGATTAGATTTTAAGCCTGAAGTAGCAAAATTTCATTTTACCCACAAGCAGGAACTTTACTGTGAGCTTGAGTGCAAGACTAAAAGGCTTGCTGAAGGGCAAAGACCTTCTTCTGTTTAATCACCAATATAACTGTGTAGTGTACTAAAATTACCATGGAAATATAGAAACTAGAAATGCTTAACCTTTTCTCTAGACAGATTAGATCTTACTTTTAACCTCAATTTTGCACCCAGCGGTGGTGATACGCAGTAAGGAGCCCTGGCCGACAAGGTGAAAAGCTTTTCTCCCAGCCACTTGCCTGGGGCCTATGCCTTAACTTTTAAATGCATAACTAACATGTTCTCTGAGACATGTAGAGTCTGCAACAGTTTTACTAGTGGTGGTATGATAACACCTTTTTAAAATTAATTTCACTAAACACATTTGTTACTTGCTCTTCAGGTCAGGAGCTGTCTTCTTTTTGTGTGTACAGGTTCCAATGTCTCAGGGCTCCTTCATCCGCACAGCTAAAAATAACCTGATCACAGTAGAACTTTGCTTCACTACAGCCACCTGCATTCAGCTCAGGTCCATACAAGAGAGTACAAGTTTATTCAGGTTGCATTATAGTCAGAGAGAGAAGAGCATCACCAGAGAGCTTAAGTGACTCTTGTTCTTCTAACACTGTAGCAACGAGAGCACCTGGCTTCCTGGCCTAGGCATCTTGCTTAGCAGTAAGGAATGAGCCTGATCCTACACCTCCCAAAGAGTAATCCTATGTGTAAGGACTAACCTCATATGTTAGGACTTCTGCTGCACTGGGACTTTTTTCTCCAGCAAGGTAGTGGTTCATTCCAGGAAATAAGAAGGAAATGAAGTCATGGGTTGGATCATATTTTGAAGCATTTTTCACTGTTTGCACAGGCTTTTGATGTGAATAGTAAGTGCAAAAAGTGTTTATCATAGCAACTAAGGAACTGTCCTAAGAACAGACTTCAGGCTGAGTCTAAAAACAGAGGAAGGCTGAACAGTATCTATTTGTCCTGTCTATGAACAGGCAATCATATACCACAGTTTGCTAACCTGCAGAAATATGTTTGTATGACTGAGAACAAGTTTAAGATTGCTACAAAAGCTAACAAGCAAGTTGTGATAGTTACTGAAATGCAACACGGCACAGTTCTGAACCAAAACCAATGTCCTAAGTTAGTGTGAGGACAGGACGAATGCATGGAGTATGAGTTATTTTCCATGCACAGCAGTATAGTGATTCCCTTTACCTGTATTTAGGATAAAATTAATATTTTTAAGAATGTTTCAGCCCAGCAAGCGACTCAATGCATATCACTGAACTTGTGGGCTCTAGGCATTTCATATGTCAGCATCTGTGATCTCTGTGCATCTTGAAGTTTTAAGGACCTTGTAGCATTAGACTTCTCCAAAGGAGAAAATTCACTGTTGTAGACAGTTGCTAATAAAAGGATATTTCACGAACGGTGGTGGGTTCAAATCACCTCCCAAGTAATTTGAGAGAATTGTCCCTCAAAATAAAATTGGAATTGCCAGACCAGCTCAGTTGGAAGAAAATGAGGCTATATTTATGAGCAAAACTATAATCTAGAAAACTACAATATGAAATGCAATGAATGCACAAAATATACAATATTTACATGTATTTACAACTTGTAAGCAACACAAGAACCCCCCTGGGCAAAACCAGTGGGTTACCAACAACTACCTCCTCTCTGCTCCCTTCCACCTCTGTACATGGGAAAAATGAGAAGAGAAAAGCAGAGAATAGCTTGTTAGTACTTTGCCACAACAAGAAGGCCTCCAAGGTGAGCAACAGCCAAGCAAAAGCACCAGCTAGTATCTGCTAGAACAAAGAGCCAAGAAAGAGGAAGAGTTGGTTTATACAACTAACTTGTTGTTAGTTGTTAGTAGTTAGATTATTTAGACTGTATCATTATTTTTTCTTTTGCATCTAATGGTAATTTGTTTACATTCTACCACTTTTCTACTCAAGATCTGTGGAAAATTTCCTAGGCATCAACCTAAAACTGCTACACAAACCAAAAGTTTAAACAATAAAGAGACTAAGTGTTCCACACAAATACACTTTTTTTCCCCTCACAAAAGCACTTAGACATAATGAGGAAATTATTTTACAACTGCATGAGATTACATGTATTTAAAATTATGCTGTGTTTAATCTAGCTCTGCTCAGAACTATATTGTTGTGAGTCATTAAGAAGGTACTTACATGTGGGAAATACTTTGCATAACTGAAAGAGCCAACGATGCCAACCTCACAAGTCCTGAACTCCCTTGCAGCTTATATCCAGGTCTGCGTCTTATGATGGATATATCCATGCTAGTAAATTATGACATCACCCCCAGAAAGCTACAAATCAGCAATTTTCTCTCAAATGTTTCCTCCACAGAAGCTTGAGCAGTAAGCCAATCAGTTGTACTGCAGCTGGCATCATTACCAGTAGCTAATGCCAGTACCGGTGGGTACCGTTTTACTGCAGACTTTCCATTTTGATCCTGAAGGGTACTAGCTCAATTTGCAATGATTCCTATATCTGAGCAACAATCAAGTGCTAATTAGACAATGGCATCACTGCTAAAGAGTTTAAAGGAACTGGTCTTGCTCTGCTGGTCCTTTACTCATCCTTATGTCCTGAGAGGTCTCGTTACAGACAAGGGAATTCTTGTGCAGTGCAAGAGGCACTGACTGCAAGGCAACAGCACAGATTGATTTCAGCATTTTCTATTAAGAAGTGATATTTTTTTTTACTTCTACTGTTTTCCAAGAAAATTCACCAAGTTGATTTCTTTTCATTAGCAGTAGTTCTCCTTTCAGACTTCCATTATATAGTCCTGCACAATTTTCTATGCATCAGGAAAATGGGGGTTGATATCCAAATTCAAACCAAAGTTCTGACTGGTGCTGGGAAGGACTTCCAAAGAATCCAATACCAGATGCTTCAGAGGAACAGAGTTAAAAATACTGAACAATACCGTCGTAAGAAAACTGTCCTCTGTGTATGTCATACATATGCATAATGTATATAAATAGATTAGTGCTATTTTGTCACAAAAATAATGACTGTGCTTGTACCCACAGCATTCAAGCTGTCTTCCTCATGGGAAGGAAGCTAGGTGAAGTGTGCCAAGATGTGGCCTTTGCACAGATGGCGAGGCCAAAGCTCTTCTGAACTTGCAGCTGACTGAAATGAGGGGTTAGCCAATGCTCCCTGATTGCCCAGAGCTCAGAGGAAATACTCACAGATGAATTAACACTCGTCCTGAAGCTGGAGCTAGCTTTCCATAGAGGCATTCATGGGATCATGAAAGACAGCCAAGACCGAACCCAGAGTGAGCCTTTGCTCAGCAATAGGCTATTGGACTTTTCTGTTTGTGTCAAGGGTTAGGGCTAGGCCAGCTGCTTGACAAGTGACAGACACTCTCTATTAACCCCTCTCCTTTCCCAAAGGGAAGAGAAAGGGAATGAGGGAGAGACACTTACAGACTGAAAAAGGAGAAATAAAGTAATTTTAATTTAAAAAAATAACAATAAAATGGAATTTGCACAAATATATACAAAGCCAATAATGATCTCCCAGATGGCACACCACTGATGCTGTGGACAGGCACTGGGAAAGTCCCAGACTGGACTCAGCAACAGGAGGGAACTAAATTTGGGAGCTAGATTCAGAAAATGGATTCAGGAACACACAGACTGGGATCAAAGGCAGAACAGACAGAGTCCTCCTCAGATGTTGGCCTTTGAAGAAGAAAACTTGACACGAGTGATCCCTCAGATTTATACTGAATGTGGTGTATATGGAATGGACTTTCTTGTTGGCCAGTTCAGGGTCATCTCTCCAAGTCCGTTCCTGCCCACAGCTGTGGCCTTTTACTTCACCCCCAGTGCGGTACAAAAGATATGTCAGTGACCTTGGTCTATATACCAATCCTTGGTATTAACTATAAGTATCAGGTGGTATCATTTCTAGAAGCAGACACTGTCTGCAGAAATACTCTTACTATCTTCAGCAAGTGTAGTCACTTAGAAGACACTTAGCTGAAAAGTAAAGTCACTGAACAGAATTAGTCCTGTTCTAACTCGAACCAGAACAGTTTGTCAATAAAAAATGTTAAGATAATGAAAGACACTTGGGAGCAGCTATGACTCACATGATTCACAAAGTGTTTGCTAATTAATGCCATCTTATTCATGAAGTAGCATGTGCCACTTTGGAGAGGAGCTGATGCCTCTGTGGTACAACCCAATGGGCACTGCATCCTAGGTGGTACATCTTCTTGAGCAAAATATGTGTACAACTTACAATAGTTGTGAACCCTGCTTACTAATATATGACCCTATTTATCATAGGGAAAGCAAACAAATAAGCAAACAAACCAAAAGAGGAAAGATAGACTTTATTAGAATAATTTGTAGTAGTTCATATACTTGTAGAGGTATGTCTTTCCTTACAGGTTGATCCACTTTAGAGAGGAAAGTTTCCTTCTGCTCCTATCTGCCAAAACCCAGAGCCGTATTTTCCCTGGGTGTTTTATTACATGATTTATGTGTAGACAGAGAAGATTCTCTGAAGTGCTGCAGATGCTTTGAAAGATGATCCTGCTGAAAACTCTACCTGTACTGAATGTAAAATCTCGTGAGGAGTGAAAAAGTTCCAGAAATCCCACAACCTGATTTCAGCTACACCTGTGCTACCCTGCTGATTGCCACCATCATTTATTTTAAACCGCTTAAAGATATCTTCAAATCATTTGTTTCTAGAAAGAAAAATATATTGTGATCCTGTCACCTAATTTTCTGAAAATGTCTTTTTCTGCTGTCCTCCCAAGCTCTCTGTATCTGCAGAGGCATCCAATATTTAGAATGTTTGTGTCCAGATCATTGAAAAATGTAATGAGGGTTAAACTGCTGTTTCTTTATCTGTACCTCTGATAGACTTTTAGAAAACCATTATTTTTCAAAGCTTTTTCTCAGAAATACAACAAGAGACATAATCCTTAAATTTTGTTTAGCACCAACCAGTCCTTTGAGACTATAAAAATAAATGCTCTTCATGCTCTATACTATCTTTTAAGATCTCTCTTCTCAGTTTCCACCTCTTCTCCTGTTACCCCTTAATTTCCTCTGCTAGCTACATAAAAGAAACAGTCCTGCCCTTTCCCATCCCTTCATAAAGTCTGAAATTCCCTTAGTAAAAAAAAAAAAAAACAATTAAACAAAATTAATGCTATAATAGAAATAAGATTAAATGTTAATCTGCCAAACTCTCACCTTTTACCTTCTCCCTGGGTGCTATTTCTACTATAAGAGCTGAAAGGAGAATAGTGTCTTCTAGTGTTTGTTCAGCACATGATAATATGAGATATTGATCATAAAGAATAATTCTGGACATCAACATCAGGCAGCTGATCATCAGGTCTTTCCCAGCATTGTTTCTTGTAGTAGTTCTAGAGTCTGACTAGGATTTTTCAGTCTTCCAGTGCCCTCACACAGTTAATGAGTTGCTCTACAAGTCCTTCATACTGGGGGAATCCAGCCTTTTTCTTCTCCATACTTTCCCCATTCATTGTTTGAAAGCTGTTAATGAGCTGTTTTTGACCTGATGACCCAGCTATTCATCAACAGCTATTTATAATTCTAGGTAATACAATTATCCTAGAATAATCAAATCACATGATATAAAGCTTCACACTCCATTAGTCCTTCAAGATACGGGACAAGAATTGGATCATTGAACATAAACACATTTCTTTCATCCAGTGTCTCTTCCATAATTACAGGAACTTGGTCCTTTAAAGGTTTTACCTACTGCAACTGAATCAGTAAGCAACAATAGTAAAGAACGTGATTGTTCATATTATAGTTGGATATTCTGAAGTTTCACAAATGCCTTACTTCATATTCAGTAAATCACACAGAATCACAGAATCACAGAATCACAGAGTGTTAGGAGCTGGAAGTGACCTCCAGAGACTATCGAGTCCAATTTCTCATATTTAAATATCTTTGTAACTTGATGTTAATGGGAACAGATGACACTGACTACTATGGCACCCTGAAAGCATTTGTTAATTAACATTACTGCAGTAAAGGTGGATGTTAAATTCTCTGCAATTAAGACTCAGTGTACTTCCAGCTATTGTGTAGTAAAGTGAGAAAAGTTTATTGAGGTTTAGCTTTGAATGACAGTGGAGAGCACTTAGCAAGCTCTGACAATTTCTGAGTGAGACTTGGCCACAGCTCTGGCTTCCCAGATTATTTGATTAATACAACCTTTCAGAAGGATAGGCAGGCAGAAGTGGAATTACAGCTTTAAAGAAGCTAATCTTCACCAGCCATTTCTGAGGAATGTGTACTGAATGACAGCCAGTATCTTAGAACTGGAAAGACCTTGTCTGAAGACAAGGCTTTTAGAGAACCTGTATAAAAATCGATAAAGAACATTGGCTAAAGATCTGGAAAAAAACAGATGACCAACACCAGACTGTAAAAGATTTCAGCAAGAGAAGCTACTTGGATTTCTTAAAAAGGCAATGACAGATGGAGTCTTTAAAGAGAGGAGTGGGTTCCTCTGGAAAGGCAAAATTGTGAACTGTTTTTGAAAAAAAGAAAACATAAAAAGTGAGGAAGGATGAAAGTAATTATTTCCCAAGTCTGGATGAATTAAATAATCTTATGCTTAGCACCAATCCCTTGCAGCCCAATATTCTACTCAGTTTCTCCAGGTTTTCAAAGTGATGATGTGGCAATGATGACCTGGGGGGAACTATGCTTTCTCCTCTCTTATGTGAAACATAACCAGACTGCATTTAGCAGACAAGGACAATATTTGTTCCTACTGTGACTACATGCCTTGGTGAAACTAACTCAGGCTGACCAGCATTTATTTGCTCATTCCCATATCCTTGAAGCTCAGGCATCAAATGCAGAATAAATGTGGTGCTCAGTCTCATACCCAGAATCACAGAATCAGAGAATTAACCAGGTTGGAAAAGATCTTCAAGATCAAGTCCAACCTATCACCCAACACCATCTAATCAACTAAACCATGGCACTAAGCTCATCATCCTGTCTTTTTAAACACTTCCAGGGATGTGTCTCCACCACCTCCCTGGGCAACCCATTCCAATGGCCAATCACTCTTTCTGTGAAGAATTTTTTCCTAACATTAAACCTAAATTTCCCCTGGCACAGCTTGAGACTGCATCCTCTTGTTCTGTCACTAGGTGCCTGGGAGAAGAGACCAACCCCCACCTGGCTACAACCTCCTTTCAGGTAGTTGTAGTGAGCAATAAGATCTCCCTTGAGCCTCCTCCTCTCCAGGCTAAACCACTCCAGCTCCCTCAGCTGTTCCTCATAGGGTTTGTGCTGCAGTATCCTGAAGAACCTATTTTTGCTTCGACCATCAGTGAAGCAATCTTTCCTAGAGATATGTGAACTTACAATCTGGTGTTCTAGCAATGCAGACATCATTCTGCTGCTGTCAGACTGTGTATCTGAAATTTAGCCAGCTGAAGAGTTATGTGATTGTGACCTTGCTGACTTGTATAATTCTATAATGAACATCCCTGATATTTTATGTTTTTATTAGTACTCCAAATTATTTTCAGAGTTTGTTTGTTTGTTTTAATACTACTCCTGAATATTTTGGTGCTGTTTATGACCTTTCAAATAATCATATTAAATGCCAATACCATGATCACCATGTTGATAAGAAAGCTTCCAGAAAGCGTAAATAAGAAGCAAAATAGGGTTTTGATGATGAGGCAGAAGCTGTCTTGGTCCTCATGAGGTAGTTAATGCCCTGTTGGTTTTTATTGATCAAAAATCCCAAAGTAAATGTCATGGTATTTATACTGAATTGTGGGCACAGTGTGATGTGAAATCATAACAAACCCATGCACCCTAGGTGGTGCAGGTGACATGTGGGTTTACTTCTTCAGACATGATCTTTCTATAACAGAAAAAAACAAATTAACCCAAAACTTTTAAGCAGATTTCATTATTGCAGTACCCTGTCTGAAGTTATTGTAGGAAGGAAAAGTGCAGGGCTTTACTAGGGGCAAATCCTGCCTGACCAACCTAGTGCCTTTCTGCAATAAATTGACTGTTGTCAGTGGACAAAGAACAACCTATGTATGTGATCTATCAGGACTTCTGTAAAGCCTTTGGCACGGTGCCCCACAACATCCTACTCACAAAGTTGGAGAGATATGGATTTGATGGGTGTACTGTTCAGTGGATAAGGAATTGGCAGGATGGTGGCATCCAGAGGGTAGTGTTCAATGGCTTGAAGTCCAGATGGAGAGCAGTGACAAGTGGTGCCCCTCAGGGATACATACTTGTATCAGTGTGAGAGCTGAAATTCCCCCCACCTACAATAACCAGGCTAGCTCAGTCTGGAAGCAAATGAGAGCTGTATTTACAAGCAAATCTACGATCTATGATGAAATGCAATGAATATGTACAAATATACACAATTCACAACATTTACAAATATATACAATCAACTGAAAAGCACAACCAAGCTCCCTTTGCTTCCCCTGAAAGGGGCCTTTCCAAAGGGACCTCTCTTCCAGGGGCCTCCTCCCCCCAGACCTCCCTGGCAGAAAGCAGAGAGTTAAGAAGCAGAGAGGCTGTTAACTTAGCTCACCAAGGTCAGTGTGTTATCTTCAGCCAGAAGAGAAGAAGCAGCAGCAGACAGCCCAACAAGGAAGCCGAGAGCTCAGACCCCGACTGCCCAACTTTGTTTTGAGTAGTGGTTCTTAAACATTTCTATCTATCCAAAGGAAGTGTTTAGAACAATCATTATTTTGCTTTCTTACACCCAATAGTGACTTATTTACATTCTTTAGCTTTCTTCGCTTGAACTTTGAGAAGAAAAATTACAAAGACAGTTTTAAACCATCACAATACTGGGACCTGTACTGTTTAATATTTTTATCAGCTGGATTGAGTGCACCATCAGCAAGTTTGCAGATGACACCCAGTTGACTGGTGCTGTTGATATGCCAGAGGGTTGGGATGTCATCCAGAGGGACCTGGACAAGCTGGGCAGGTAGGCCCAGGTGAACCTCATGAGGTTCAACAAGAGTAAATGCTACCCATTCCTACCCACAAGCTTTTGACTTGCCCATGGTTATTCTTTAGTGACAGCTCTTCACACTCTATCTGCTTCTTTACATAGAGGGCAACACCTCCACCCTTTCTTCCACTCCTGTCCCTTCTGTACAGCTTGTAGCCATTGATAGCCACACTCCAGTCATAGGATTCATCCCACCAAGTTTCTGTAATTGCCACTATGTCATAGCTTTCCTGTAGCAGGATAGCTTCCAACTCCTCCTGTTTGTTGCCCATGCTGCGTGCATTGGTGTAGAGGCACTTCAGCTGGGCTGCCAGCCATGCCACCTTCTTAGAAGGACACCTCTTTATTCCCCAAAGGCATTTCATGGAAGCTACCCTCCTGCCTCCTATTACATCAGAGGCCCCTGTCTCACCTCTGTGAGACCTTGTCTTTACTGTAGTGTTCAAAGCATGCTTCAGGACAACAGGTTAAAGGTCCTTACTGTAGGCACAGAAGGGCTGAAGCAACTGAACCCTAATACATGGCATAGCTTTTAACAGTTGTAATGGTACCCCCAGAGGGAAGCATGCTGCATTACCCAACTGTGAAGAGAGGCTTACAGAGTAATTAAGCATTGTTTTCTTTAGTATGGCATGTTTAACTTGCCTATTATAATTGTTATTCAAACATGAGTCTTGGGAAACTAAATATGGGGAAGTGCTATTGGAAAAGCTCATGCACCGTGCCCTCAGTGCTGACTGTTTTGTTCTGAAAATGGTTTTTGTCAGAAGCTCATATGGATTTGCAGAGTCCATGTGTGATCCTCACCCTCATACTGCATGCCAGACAGGTCTCCTGGCTATTTTCCTTCACTGTTTCATCAGTTCAGCTAGCTTTTTCTTTCAGGCTATGCTGGATGCCACATAATGGTGTGACTAATTGAAGTTGTTTCTTTCCCTCCTCCTTCTCCAGATCCCTTGATTAATGTTTTGTTGTATACCTTAATTAGCACATTTCTGGCTTCTGGCTGGTTGTATCTCTTAGAGCTTTCTGAAGAGACACTAGTAAAACTTTACACATTGTATTATGACACATATTGCAGATGCAAACTCCTTACTAGATTTGTAATTATATCATGCCCACAGAATTCTATTAAAACCGCAGCATGACATCGCAGATGGTGAAACGGGGAAGGGGTTGCTTCCTTAATGCATGGAATTAATTCTGGTAAATCCCATCATAATCGTGTAAGAAAGTTAGACCATTAAAAGGAAAACAGCAATTGTTAGCTTTCCTAATACAGTTTGCATTTTTCAAGGGTTTTATTTCAGTGGCTCAGTTTCCTGCCTACTGAATCATGCTTTCAAATGAGGTTTATATACAAAGACACAGAGGAAACCAGCTCTACCACTAGTTTTCCCACAAAAAAGGTTCATTTTAGCAGTAATAAACAGGCTTATAATTCTCTTTAAGATGTTTAATATGCTTCAACTTCTGCTTTTAGTCTTAAATGCATGCAAATTTATCCTCACTGAGACCCAAGACACCTTCACAGTAGATGGGAAAGTAAATTTTACAAAGTTTTAAAGAGGTTTAGGGGGAAGATGCAGTCTCAGACTGGGCCTTCTCTTTAAAGTCAATAAAACCTGATGTAGTTTTGTGTCTCTTGAAGTGAATCAGATTAAAAGGGGTGCCTTTGAGACTTTATGAACATGGCTACATAAAAAGGTGCTCACTTTAATCTCTTTGCATACATTTTGTTTTCTGTTGGGGTGAGACAGTACATCACTACTATAAATTGATTTGATACTACTTTTCTCGACATGAAACTGTTGCTTTTGCACTTGAGGTTACAAGTGAAAATTCACTTTTTCTGGGAGAGTGCAAATTTCCTGCATTGTCTTTGTGGATCTGACAATACAGCTTCAATTAATATTGGGATGAACCCATGTAACTAAATCCCTGTGAGCAAATATGCTGCTTTCAAATGTCAAGACCTGTGTGGCCAGCAGGTCAAGGGAGGTGATTCTCCCCCTCTACTCAGCTCTGGGGAGACCCCACCTGGAGTACTGTGTCCAGTTCCGGAGCCCCTATTACAAGAGGGATATGGACATGCTGGAATGTGTCCAGAGAAGGGCCACCAGGATGATCAGAGGGCTGGAGCACCTCTCCTATGAGGACAGACTGAAAGAGTTGGGGCTGTTCAGACTGGAGAAGAGAAGACTCCGAGGTGACCTTCTTGTGGCCTTCCAGTATCTGAAGGGGGCCTACAAGAAAGCTGGGGAGGGACTTTTTAGGATATCAGGTAGTGATAGGACTATGGGGAATGGAATAAAGCTGGAAGTGGGGAGATTCAGACTGGATGTGAGGAAGAAGTTCTTCCCCATGAGAGTGGTGAGAGCCTGGAATGGGTTGTCCAGGGAAGTGGTTGAGGCCCCATCCCTGGAGGTGTTTAAGGCCAGGCTGGATGAGGCTCTGGCCAGCCTGATGTAGTGTGGGGTGTCCCTGCCCATGGCAGGGGGGTTGGAACTAGATGATCCTTGTGGTCCCTTCCAACCCTGACTGATTCTATGATTCTAAGACTTGGCAAATCTATTTCATTTCCACAGAGCAATGATGCAGAAAGGCAATAAGTTAAGGCCACTGCTCTAGGCATGTCATCCTTGAAGGGAGACTTGTTTATTTTATTTATATATTTTTAATAGAGTTGCAGGCTTCAAGAATTGCATAACTTGGATTGCTTGGAACATGGATTATGGGAATTGAGATCTTACTGACATCTACCACAATAATATAAAACATCCACATTCGTAAAAAAAGGAAAGACATCAGTAAGTGAAACAAGCGTGCGTGCATTCTTCCTGCTGAATATAGTCTGGTTTTGAGGATAGATGCTTGGGTAGCACACAATAATAATCTGTCTTTCTATAAAGACTGCCACTCTGTGTCTTATAAAAATTACATAAAGCAGGCATATAGACCCAGATGGTTATTTCCTGTTATTAAAGCTTTAAGGGACAAATTAATCTCTGTTGTAATTCCATTGACTTCAACAGGATCTCTATTTACTTGAGTGAAATTACATTGCAGATGATTTTGATGTGGCTTCTGGAGGACAGGGGCCATTTAGAACATCATCAGTGTACAACAACTACATTTTGCTTGACTGTCATGAGTTGTCTCTATCTTTGGAAACAACTTCACCATGTAGTTCCTTCTACTGCTAACACAGAAGCTTTGTATTATTCAATGGAGAATGGTGCTTAGGTTTTAAAAATACCATTGTGGACATAACTGGAATAAACAGCTCCAGTGCTGAAACAGCTTTGAAGTTTTGCTGAGTTTGGAGCAAGGCTTGCTCAAGATATAACAGGAAAGAACAGTGTTGAACTGGACTGAAACTCAGCTCAGGCAACAAATGCAGAATAAATGTGGTGCTCGGTCTCACACCCAAAATCACAGAATCACAGAATTAACCAGGTTGGAAAAGATCTTCAAGATCATCATGTCCAACCTATCACCCAACACCATCTAATCAACTAAACCATGGCACTAAGTGCCTCATCCAGTCTTATTTTAAACACTTCCAGGGATGGTGACTCCACCACCTCCCTGGGCAGCTCATTCCAATGGCCAATCACTCTTTCTGTGAAGAATTTCTTCCTCACCTCCAGCCTAAACCTTCCCTGGCACAGCTTGAGACTGTGTCCTCTTGTTCTGTCACTGATTGCCTGGGAAAAGAGACCAACCCCCACCTGGCTACTACCTCCTTTCAGGTAGTTGTAGAGAGCAATAAGATCTCCCTTGAGCCTCCTCTTCTCCAGGCTAAACACCCAAAGCTCCCTCAGCTGTTCCTCATAGGGTTTGTGCTCCAGACCCCTCACCAGCTTTGTTGCCCTTCTCTGGACACCTTCCAGCAACTCAAGATCTTTCTTAAACTGAGGAGCCCAGAACTGGACAAAGTACTCAAGGTGTAGTCTAACCAGAGCTGAGTACAGGGGCAGAATGACTTCCCTGCTCCTGCTGGCCACACTATTCTTGATGCAGGCCAGGATGCCATTGGCCTTCTTGGCCACCTGGGCACACTGCTGGCTCATGTTCAGCCTACTGTCAATCAGTACCCCCAGGTCCCTTTCTGCCTGGCTGCTCTCCAGCCACTCTGTCCCCAGCCTGTAGCTCTCTATGGGGTTGTTGTAGCCAAAGTGTAGAACCTGGCACTTGGACTTGTTGAATCTCATGCTGTTGGACTCTGTCCATCTGTCCAGCCAGTCGAGGTCCCTCTGCAGAGCCCACCTACCCTCTAAAAGATCAACACCTGCCCCCAGCTTGTTGTCATCTGCAAACTTACTGATGATGGACTCAATGCCCTTGTCCAGATCATCAATAAAGATATTGAACAGGACGGGGCTCAACACTGATCCCTGGGGGACACCACTAGTGATAGGCTGCCAGCTGGCAGTGGCACCATTCACCACCACACTTTAGACACAGCCCTCCAGCCAGTTCTTAACCCAGTGCAGAGCACTCCTGTCCAAGCCACAGGCTGACAGCTTGGCCAGGAGTTTGCTATGGGGGATTCTGTCAAAGGCCTTGCTGAAGTCCAGGTAGACTACATCCACAGCCTTCTCCACATCCACCAGGCACTCAACTTGACCATCCTTAATCCCTAGTTCCATGGTGTCTAGAGCCTCCCTAATGTACAGTGCCACCCCTCCACCGCTTCTCCCTCGCCTGTCTCTCCTGAGAGCCTACAGTCATCAATTACTGCACTCCAGTCATGCGAGTCATCCCACCACATTTCTGTGTTGGCTACTACACCATAGTTTTCCTCTTGTACCAAGGCTTCCAGCTCCTCTTGTTTGTTACCCATATTGCATGCATTGGTGTACCTGCACTTCAGCTGGGCTGCCGGTTTCACCCCCGACTGTCTCTTACCACTCTCAGACTCCTGTCTGGAGAGACTGGTTTCAACCCCTTCCCCTTTCAAATCTAGTTTAAAACCCTGAAGAGGGTATGTGCTTCATATTGAAACTGTGTCCTTGAGTGGAAAACATTTGCAGTCATGAAAACCCATGGATGGGAGAACACAAATGAGAACTGTGCATTCCAGGTGTTTTACAGTAGAAGAGGGAGTTAAACTCCTTTTCATTTTTCCTTTGATAGTTGCCCAACACATCTATTGTCATATAAAATGTGAGCAGCTCTAGGTGCTCCTTGCTTAGCCTTTCTCAAGCTCTTCTGAACCTCTGCCATCTTTTGTCTAATCATTAAATATTAAGAGACTAGAGGGCATGGAGTTTATTTCCCAGTGAACTGGGGGGCTGATGTAAAGGTTTTGCTGATTTTACATGCACCAACTGACTAGAAGGGAACAAATGATCCTCGAGGTCTCTTCTAGTCTGGTATTCCATGATTCTATGAGTTTAAACTACCTCAGCACCAGCAGCTGCTAATCAGGGGTTTTGAAGAACTACAGGGTTGAAGATCTAATGTGCACACAGTGCAGCCTTATGCTCTACTAATCCCACCCTGCTGATGTAACAAGAAATGCTGATGAGGGATGAGCTGTACAGGTTTGACCAGCAGGCAATGAACAAATCCCAGCACTGCAGACTGAGGAGTGAGCAGTAGCTGTCAAACTGTGAGACCCTTTCCTTGTGATATTCAAATTGCAGGGAAGTTAAAATAAACCAAATACTGAAAGGATTTCAGAGAAAAAGGATCCCAGGGTAAGAAGTTTTTCTCAGTATTTCAGAGTGTTCTTAAGAGTTCCAGTTTTAAATCAAGCTTGGTGTACTATTCATTAAACATTTTAGGATATTTGGGAACTTCAGATGCCAGTTGATTACTTCAGAATATGACAAAGAGAAGATTAAGGATAAAAAGACAATGAATATTAGCCCAGGGTTTTGAAAGAAGGGCTATGTGCCACCAGAGATGAAAATACTAACTTAAGCGAAGGGAAGGAACTTTGTGAAGGAAACTCCAGGAGAAGGCTGTGTGCTGTCCCTGCCACTGCACTGGGGTGCTCTGGGCATGGTTCACACTGCATCCCAAGGTGGACAGTCTGAATGAGCAACCAAGCCATGATATATGGCATTTAACAAGTCTGAGTGCCAGGTGCTGCACTTTGGCCACAACAACCCCATGAAACGCTACAGGCTGGGGTTGGAGTGGCTGGAGAGCAGCCAGGCAGAAAGGGACCTGGGGGTACTGATTGACAGCTGAACATGAGCCAGCAGTGTGACCATCAGGTGGCCAAGAAGGCCAATGGCATCCTGGCCTGGATCAGGAATACTGTGGCCAGCAGGAGCAGGGAAGTCATTGTGCCCCTGTACTCAGCACTGGTTAGGCCACACCTCGAGTACTGTGTCCAGTTCTGGGCTCCTCAATTTAAGAAGGACATTGAGACTCCTGAACGTGTCCAGAGAAGGGCAACGAGGCTGGGGAGAGGCCTGGAACACAAACCCTATGAGGAGAGGCTGAGGGAGCTGGGGTTGTTTAGCCTGGAGAAGAGGAGGCGCAGGGGAGACCTCATTGCTGTCTACAACTACCTGAAAGGAGGTTGTAGCCAGGAGGGGTTTGGTCTCTTCTCCCAGGCAACCAGCACCAGAACAAGAGGACAGAGTCTCAAGCTGCGCCAGGGGAGGTTTAGGCTGGAGGTGAGGAGAAAGTTCTTCACGGAGAGAGTTGTTAGCCATTGGAATGTGCTGCCCAGGGAGGTGGTGGAGTCACCATCCCTGGAGGTGTTCAAGAGGGGACTGGACGTGGCACTTGGTGCCATGGTTTAGTGGTCATGAGGTCTTGGGTGACAGGTTGGACTTGATGATCCTTGAGGTCTTTTCCAACCTTATTGATTCTGTGATATCTGGGATGCTTCTAACTACTTCAGCCTGTAGTGCTGAGGCCCAATGGAAGGAATAAATCTCAGTGTGAGTATAAGCCTACATTAGTTGAGTATCTATGCAGATAGGAGACAAAAAAGTCTCACAATATTTTTCTTTTACAAGACTACACAATGATGCCTTCCATTAACAACATAGGCCATGCCTTATTATCCAGGAATGACAATGTCAGAGTATGTGTGACACATTGAAAAGAAGTTGTTGACAGAAAAGTAGGCTTTTAATCTATTTTTTCCTTCTCTGTACCCAGAGGGTGTTTCTCTGGTTATAATGAGGATGAGTGGCTTCATGTCTGTGGTTTACTCTACTCTGGAGATACTGAAAAACAGAGAGCATCATTTATTCCTCTTTAATTGAAAAAAAAATCAAAATGCTTAACAAGTGCTGGTAGAAATGAAAGTGGCAGGAAGGCAAACCACAGAAGTACTTTGGAAAAGTGCAAATTGTGTCCAAATATAGTCATATACAAGCAAAAATATCATTACCTTCCTTATTTTTCCTGAACAAATTATTTTCATGGAGAAAAAAAGCAAGAGAATTCCTTTCCTTTTACAACACATAGAATAGATTTTGCTTATTCACTTCGAGTAACTTGGTGCTTTGCTGAAGATCTTATTACTGTTGAAAAGAAATGATAAAGTCAAAGACATTGGCCACTGCCTGGATGTACTGTACATAATGTGCACTGGTTACAAAAAGATTGGTGAAAACTGAGAGAACTCATTAAGTATTTGCTATTAAAAGAACCCAAACGAAAAAGGCCCCCAACAGTTCTTTATAAAGCCTAAATAGATGCTGTTATTTATCTTTTTCTCCCAGAATCAGTAAGATTACTAATTTTGTTATTGTTTTTGTCTGGATGCTTTTTGTTTCATTCTAAGATGTGACCTGAATGTAATGTACTTTGCCAATGTGACCAAACTGCCAACAATCAAACTGAACAAAAAATAGAAATAAATGGTACAGGAATCTGACACCTACTTGGCCTGAGATTTTCAACTGAAGGGTTCAAAGGTTGGGGAAAAAAAAAATCTTGATCCAGTTTTCAGTATTGTTGGTGGGCATTTTAACCAGTGTTCAAAATACAAAGTTGAAAGAACTGAGGAATTGATGTTATGTTGGCCATTTAACCCAGCAAGGGTTTGAGTGTGGCATAAGAAGCCCATTGCAATGTAGGTATTTTCCATACAGAGCCCTGTGGGGATGAAAAAGGCAATACTAGAAGAGGCAGAAAGCAAGTTGTTGTCAGCTTGTTCAGGCCATTGATATGACTAATGCCACGAGGTGACTAACCTCAGGCCCCTTAAGAGGTGCTTGTTTTCAAAAGTATATCAGAGTGCAGATCTTAAAACTGAGGCCATTAAAGGTGTGTTTCTGTTGCTGGTAAAGCACAAGTCAAAGCTTAACTGCAAACCTAAAAGCCACCTAAGCCTGACTTCTGTCATGGAACAGCCCAGGCTCTTACCCATGCCACCTGGATGATTAAGACCTGATTAAGAAATCAGATCTCAGGCCACAACATGTAGCTAAGCACAAGGTAGTTGTCCAAGGCTTTGTTACAAGGGGAGAATGAATCAGTAGGATTGCCATAGTGAAGAACAACCTTTTTCTTCCTCTTGCAATGGAATCTTTCCTGTCAGTCCTCTTGAACTTACCACAAAATGGAGAGACTGATCATCACTGGCCATTTTGGGACACCTTAACTTCATTTGCATCTCTCAGAAAACATGAGTTCAGAATTGCAGACTATTGAGGGGATAGAAATTCATGTCACATCTCTTGTTTGGTCCTGTACTCTCTTCCTTAGAACAGTTTTGCTACTGCAAGCAATGGGCCGTGACAAATAAACTGAAATACATTGTCTGCCTTTCTGAAATATATGTCATAAATCATGATGGCTTCTCTATGGTCTTGTGAAGTCAAGCCTTTGCATCATGATCATAATTGTGGGATAAACATCAACTTTCACTGCAAAGGTTTTCTCTGGGTACCTCTACAATGCACTACCATGGCACCACAATAAAGAAAATACAGCTTGGTTGCAGAGCTATTTCCTAATAACTCTCACATGTTAAGTTCTTTGAAATATTGCAGTGATAATTCTATTTGAATGAGTCCTTTATAAGAACTACTCAGAAGTCAAGAAACAGAAGCTCAGACTACTCTCATTCAAAATACCAATTCGTGTGTTTGGCCTTTTTAGATTATGTGACTTGATAGACCAAAATATCTTCTGAGAAAGGTTATCTGAAAGCTATTTTGAGAAAGATACATGACAATCTCTGTCCATCTCTTTTCTATCACCTTCATGTTGTTTGCAAAGTTTTTTCCATTCCAATCTACATAATGATTGTTAACATCACCCAGAGCATCCTTTTATCTTAAATATTTTAATCTAATCTTAGTTTTTCTTAGAACATGTCCTGAAGCAATGCCTGATGCTATGTAACATGCATTTTCTCTCCAAATCAACAATGCCTTACTTAGGTGCAGTTCAGAGACTTGAATTAGTAATCAGTGACTTCACAGTTCTCTGGGAAAGCCTACACTATACTGCTCACTGTGAAATTTTTATTTCAGCTGGGAACAGGGACAAAATCACTCACAGTAAGAATGATGCATCACTGTAAGAGATACCCAAGGAGGCTGTGGAAATGTACAGCCTTGATAGTTTTCAAAACAACGTCCTGAACAGACAGGATTAACTTTGCTCTTTACCCTGCTTTGAGCAAAGGAGCAGGCTAGATGACTTTAGAGACTCCTTTCAAACTACCTTATTCTGTGAGTCTATATTACTCACACAAGTTTTTCTGTGGCCTATCTTGGAGTCCTTCCTGGGAAAAAAAAGGGAAATAAGTTACACATAAAGCATCAGTGATTATACCAAAGTTAATATATATATATTCTCAGTCAGATCATTGCCAGAGTGTACAGACTTCCTGAAGGACACTCTGGAAAGTAGTTTAAAAGGCATCTTGGGCATCCAGCCTCAACACATGAACCTTCCACATGTACTCTACTGATTGGACAAATGGAATAGTTGTGTTTACCATATAGCCTGTGTAAGGAGTGGTCCAATGAGACAATGTCTCATCATTGTCATCAGGAATTGGAAACCACATGCTCCAAAGACTTGGAATAATATTCAGGCTAACATCTTACCATGAGTTCACAGCGGCCTGCTCCATACTAAGTTACTGAATAAGTTACTGAGCTTGTACAATGGAATGTGGTCTCCACGGATTTGCAGGTGCAGGTCCTGTGGGAAGAGACCTACCGGGTATTAACTGTCCATACCTCTCCAGTATGATGGATCATTCAACTGTCCATGACTATTGCTGCAGAATGAAGAGCCATAACTGCTGCCAAAAGGGACTGATGCCCTGGTGTTCCTTGGGCATATGTAGAAGCTTGACTCCTGGGGGCACAAGGGGCAGAGTGAGGCGAAGATCAGACATTTGCAGGTGTAAAATCAGTTATAAAAGATGTCTCCCTAGCAATGGGACTTGAAGGAGAGCTTTCACAGAATCACAGAATCACAGAAACATTCAGGTTGGAAAAGACCCTCAGGATTACCAAGTCCAACCAACAACCCTACTCTACAAGGTTCACCCCTAAACCATACCCTCAAGCAGCACATTCAAACTACCTTTAAAATCATCCAAGGTTGGTGACTCAACCACTTCCCTGGGCAGCACATTCCAATGCCTGACCACTCTTTCTGTGAAAAATTGTTTCTCAATGTCCAGTCTAAACCTACCCAGTCATAGCTTGAGGCCATTCCCTCTTCTTCTATCAGTAATTACCTATGAGAAGAGACCAGCACCAGCTTCTGCACAACATCCTTTCAGGTAGTTGTAGAGAGCAATGAGGTCTCCCTCAGCCTCCTCTTTTCCAAACTAAACAGCCCCAGCTCCCTCAGTCGCTCATCGTAAGATTTATTCTCCAGACCCTTTAGCAGCTTTGTTGCCCTCCTCTATGAGCACTCCAGCACCTCCACATCTTTCCCGTATTGAGGTGCCCAAAACTGGATCCACCAGGATCATGAAAGGATCAGAAGGACCAGCAGGACTGGACCTGGGATCAGAGAGACATATTTGGACCCTTGCACTGGTGGTATCCATAAACCTCTTTCTCTTTTTTCTCTTTAGTCTATTTTACTTTCTCCTTTTCTCCTCTCACTTTTCCCTACCTATTGCACCACCATCTTCTGGGCAGACAAGAAAGTTTTACTGTTGATTAAAGTGAACTCCCTGATGTGGTTGCCTGAGTTTTTGCACCTTGAGATCACACTAGCAAACCAACACGCGTCCACTGCTTGGACTCTGATAGCCTGCCATAAAGAAATTCTTTAAGGGTATGTAACACAATCTTTAGGTAAAACCCAATTTGAATTGTATCCTGTAATGAGTTTTTCAGGTATTCATAACATAAAAACTTGTGGCTTAAAATTCAACTAAAATTCTTGAACATTTTACTATAATTGCATAACTACTGATAGAATCCCATTTTATATTCCAGAATATCTTTTAAAAAATTAATACATTCTGGAGCTATCTTTGTGCTGCTCTCTGCAGATGTCATGACAGGTCTGTTGCACAGTAACTAAGTCCCATTTTAACCTTAGCAAGATAAAGTCCTGTGATAACCTGAGGAAGATATCTCTTTTGCCATTAGTGTAACTTTACACAGAGCCAAGACTTCATCTAAATGGAGTGGGCTCCATTTTGATTCTGCTTTCCCTCTCTCACCATACCTCCTCTCTGGGAAGAGCTGGGTAGGAGCTACAGGTGGAGATGAGGTTCTGTCCTTGTTCCTGAAGGGATAAATAGCTTCAAGAGTTATTTGAACTCACTTCAGATATCCAGCACATTTTCAAGGTGCCTATCCAGAGACCACAGTTAGGCAGCCAAGGTTAGAAGGAATCAACTTTTCCTCTGATATTCTGGGCTGCAGGGCAAGCTGAGAAGGTTTCTTTGCTTTCTGTCTATGCCAGCTAACTTTATTTATTGGTAGAAAAGAACTAATTTCATGGGGTTGTTTGTTTCTCTACTGAGTTATTACACTACAAAGAACTGCCTCTGGATGTTAACTTACAATGAACTCCCACCAGATTAGAGTATATACACATTTAGCCATTGACCTTAAATTATAAGCGTGACCTTTTTACTTATATGAACAGTTGTACTCCCAGAGTCTTTCCCTTGCTGGCTGCCCCCAGCACTAGTTGCCATCCTGTGACAGGTTCAGGAATGCACTGGTCAGCATTACATAGGAGCATTCTGGAGTCTCTCTGATGGGTTTTACTTTCCTTGTCTGTTTTGTAGAATATTAAGCAAAACCCCTTTAAAACAACAGTGCCCAGTGCTACTGGGAATGAATAAGCAGTTCCACTCTGATTTTCCAGGATGTTGGGGCCCTGTGGCACAGATGCATTACCCTGATGACTGAAGCGTTGCTGTAGATAACAGTCATGTTGGCTTATGCTCTGAGGGAGGCAATGATTTTCAGCTGGGAGTAAGACACCAGCCAGAGCAAAGCTGAAAATATTCTTAACTGGACAAAACTTAATTTGGCTGCCAGGCTCAGGAGAGGGATTTCCAGACCCCTTGATGTTTTCAAGGGGTCCGTTGGCAGAACTGTAAATATTGGCACACCAAGTTGTCACTGTTCAGGAAGTCCTTTGTGTATCTGTAAATATCAAGAAAAACATTCCATGTACTAATACACCAAGCACTTTAACAAAGGTTAGAAGTCACAAAGATGTTTAGCAGTACTTATTCACTCAATGGCCTGCAGCTGATAGCTAAGCTGGGCACTGTCCCCAGGAATCCTCACACTTTGAGAGATGAAATGATGTTATTTTGCTCTCAGCAAAGCCTCAGATTGCTTCTCCTTCGGTTCTTTCATAAGAACACAGACCAATGTGTGAAAACACCAATCCTCTTTAAGTTGAGGAAGAGCTTCTCAACGCTGAAGGAAAATGTATGCTTTGTCTTAAGTAGCATCATATCATTCACCTGAAACCCTCCAGTGCCAGCGCAGTAGGAAAGAGGCAGCATCAGCCAAATCATAATTCTCTCCCTAGTAAATGTTTTGAGCCTAAAGTGAACCTTCTCCTATATATGCAACAATTACCATATAAAATGCTCCATTATATCTTACCCTACACTTGTTCATTACAGCAAATAGAATGTGCAGAAATGTTTTATCCTTTGATCATTTTTTTAATGATAAATTTCACCATGTATGTGTCCCAGAAATCCATTGACAACTTACAGAAAATTCATCCAGAAACACTTTGAGCCCTAGATATGACAGGAAGAATAATGGTTACTTCAGTTTTCCCACTTTCACACTCTGGAAATGTTCAATACTGTGATATTTTTATAAGAGGGACTTTTAAGGGACTTAAATGAGAAAAGGGCAGTTTGGTGACAGTTCCACAAAGTGCTTAGTTACATCCTTAGTTGTCGGCCTGCTGACTGTGATGGCATCAGAGTCCTCAGCTTGAATTAAGGCTGTGCTTTGGAGCACAGAGTCCCATGCATCTGTATGCTTAAGATTGAAACATGTGGGTTTGTGGCACGTTTGGATCATAATTTTCCAAGGCTAATGTTAACAATTAGTTGGTAATATACCAAATTAATTTACAAGACTACATAAAGACAGCTACATAGAGTAGCTGCAGAAATAATTTCTCCCTTTACATGTATACGTCTTCTATTCTCTGTAAAAGCTTTTTATCCCTCCTACTTGGTCCTTATTATGAAAACCATACTGGAAATAACACTAAAATTTGCATTTCCTAATGCCTCCTACTCCACACTTTAGTGATAATGAGGAGGAAATTTTGTTCTGGGCTGTTTCTCAGCTCCTAGAGCACCCACATAACAGACACATGTGAAAATAACTCAAAAAAAGTATGAAAAAAAAATCTCCCTGCATCTGCATCTTGCTCCTAATCTCACATTCTTATTCACTGCTCAAGTTGCAATAAGCATCTCAGCCCTGAGATTGTTCTTTGCTTCTTTCCCTGTATCTCATTCCTCTATTTGCTTTGCCTCTGTATGTCCTCCTTCCTTTCCTCTCTGTCCTCCTTGCCCTCTGCTTTTCACTTAACCATCTGGCACAACACTTGTCCTTTTACCTTTCCTTAGATTGTTCTTCCTGTTTGTCATGCCTTTAACTCATTCTTCCTGGAAGATCAGACATAGTTGTTCAAGTAAAAGATCTGCACAAAGCAGAGGTAACTAGTTTTTCTGCTGCTCCATTTGAGAAGACAACAAAGTATGCTGATGTGACAAAAAAGGTGAGAGTCCTAAAAGTTTCTGTGTTAGACACTAACTCTGCATGCTGTTCTCATCTTCTCAGCAAATCTTCCATTTGCCAAAGAGGTAGGAAGAGTGAGGGTTTGGGGGAATATTTGTTGGAATATTTGCTTACTGGTGGATTACACTAAGTTCTGTTAACTCTCGAGGTCTGTGGACTATGAGAATGCACTCTCAACAACAACATCTCAGATTGGGGAAAGGGTCTTCTTCAAAGAAGGTGGTGAGGGGATCTTCTTCAAAAGGATTAGCTTGATTGTTTGCAGCACTCTATCCACACCTCTAATATCTGGTTGGGGATAACTTTTGGAAGACTATTTTCATCCAAATGTACTGGAAAATTGATAAGTCATGACAGAATAATGTATATAATAATAATAATAATAGAATAATCATGAATGGTTTGGGTTGGAAGGGACTCTTAATGATCATCTAGTCCCTCTGCAACGTCCAGGGACATATTTAACTAGACTGGCTTACTCAGAACCCAGTGCAGCCTGACCTTAAATGTTTCCAGATATTATGTTTCTACCACCTCTTTGAGGATCCCATTCCAGTGTTTCACTACCTTCACTGTAAAAAAGTTCTTCCTTATGTATGAATCTACCTACTTTTAGTTTAAAACCTTTATCTTTTGTCCTATTGCATCAGACCCTTACAGAAAGACTGTCTCCTTTCTCATATG
Source organism: Indicator indicator (assembly GCF_027791375.1). Taxonomy (NCBI): domain Eukaryota; kingdom Metazoa; phylum Chordata; class Aves; order Piciformes; family Indicatoridae; genus Indicator; species Indicator indicator. The sequence goes on from NC_072010.1 coordinate 31,247,489, forward strand.
CCCCTTTTCAGTATTGAAAGGCTACAATAAACTCTCCCTGGGGCCTTCTCTGCTCCAGGCTAAACCACCCCAACTCTCTCAGCCTTTCTTCATAGCTGAGGCGTTCCATCACTCTGATTATTTTGGTGACATTTCTTTGGACCTGCTCTAACAGAACCATGTCTTTCCTGTGCTGAGGACTCTACAGCTGGATGCAGTACTCCAAGGGGGTCACACAAAAGCAGAGTAGAGGGGCAGAATCACCTCCCTCAACCTGCTGGCCATGCGTCTTGTGTAGCTCAGGATACAAGTGGTTTTCTGGGCTGCCATGGTGACCAAGCCCTGGAAATTTTGCATGAAGCACACCCATGTTATAGTGTCTGTGTGTGTGTGTTTGCTGAGTTCCTTAAGGGGAAGCCACAGTGATTTTAGCTGCTATTGTCCTTGTGGTGGTGAAAATGTGAAAGACGAAACTCCAGTGTCAGGAAGTTCATTGTAGTTTTAACTTTTTCCTTTTCTTTTTAATCAATAATCTCACTATAGTTGCTCAGGGGGTTCATACCTTTTGAGCTGTAATTGTGTAGACAAAGGGTTCAAAGGCCCATTAGAAAATGACAACCTGATTATTAAATTAATTATCAAATTCAAATTGTACATACTACTGCTGAAAACTAGCTCACTTTCTAAAACTGCCTGAGCCAGTAATGCCCCATGGGTTGGTTAAACAAGCAAGGCAAATTTTTTCCCAGTGTTTTTTCCCAGTGTCAGTAGACTAGAAAGTAAGTCTGATGTTCTTATTTCATATTGATATTTACGCTGGTACTGGGTGCTGAACCAGATCTTACCTAGTCCAACACACCTTTACTGAGATGCATTCTACCAGAACTTACTGAAGATCTAGATTTTCCTTCCTTCCTTTATCTGAATAGTATCAAGATGATTAATATTTGTTTTGCACACCATAGATATAGATAAAATACCACCTCACAGGGGGTTCTAAGACAAAAATTCCTTCCTGACCATGTGACTGCTGAGAATTTTTGATAAATGGGTGGGTGTCAAGTGGAGGGGGGCAGGTTCTTTTCAGTGGTTCACAGTGATAAGACAAGGAACAATGGGTTCAAACTTGAACATAGAAGATTTCACTTCAACATGAGCAGAAAAGTCTTTACAGGGAGGGTGACAGAGCACTGGAACAGGTTGCCCAGATAAATTGTGGAGTCTCCTTCTCTGGAGACATTCAAAACCAACCTGGATGCATTCCTGTGCAGGCTACCCTAAGTGATCCTGCTCTGGCAGGGAGGTTGGACCTGATAATCTCTTGAGGTCCCTTCCAACCTCTGCTATACTGTGATACTGTGATACTGTGATAAAAGAGCAACTTCATGGTGAGCACATTGAAGGTGTGAGATTGGAGGTAGTTGAGGTAGTTGGAAAGGAGGGCTTGAGTGGGCTGCCCTCTTCACAGTAAGTAGCTTTGAAGCTTCTAGTTGCTTGGGTGATACAGAATCACAGATGCTGAAATTTTACATTTCTCTTTTGAAGTCCACCTAACCTGACATGTTTTTAACAAATTTTAGGCTCTACCAAATGGTAATTTCTGGTGGAAATCTGGGCAGGAATAGACAGAATCTAATTGAAGCATGTAACAGGAAAAGCCAGGGATGCTGTGTTCCTAAGTCAAGTGTCTGAACTTGGTGCCCTTTAGCAGGTACAGCTTCTCCTTCATTTTCTGTGTGAATTCATTAACTTGGGGGCAGTGCATAAGAAAGCAAACTACTTAAAGAAGGCAGAATATTACTGTATTTAAACAACTGGGAAATGTCAGGGATGCTTTCTGTAGCTTAAATGCTGAGGATATATCAGACATCACAAAGGGATGAAGATAGATGAGGCATTTTCAGCTTTCTAGTAGTTTCTAGTAGTCTGACATTAAGATGTTTCATTGCTATTATCTAGGCCCATTAATCAAAATAACTTGGATCCTAACCTAAGAGTGATGGTGAGAACATACAAATAGTAGAAGACTCCTTATGAGGAATTGGTTTTAACATTTGGGGAAATATGAACTTCCTGCAAACGATAAATACTGGGTGATCTGAAAGACTAAGGTCATAGGAAGCTCCTGGGAGCTGACTAACCTTTGGCTTGTCATGAAA